>NC_139518.1:5205527-5805527 GCF_947247035.1 Vipera ursinii
GCAGGACCGTCTGCTGCCGGGGATGACTTCCCATCGCCCAGTGCGCTCACACAGAGAGGGCCTCCTCAGGGTGCCATCAGCTAGACAATGTCGGCTGGCGACCCCCAGGGGGAGGGCCTTCTCTGTGGGAGTGCCAGCCCTGTGGAACCAACTCCCCCTTGAGCTCCGGATGGCCCCGGATCTCCGCTCCTTTCTCCGCGACCTCAAAACTTTCCTTTTTCATCAGGCTGACCTGGATTGATGACGGGTTTTTAAAAATGTTTTAATTTTTAAATTGTTTAGTTAATTTATTTGGGGGCTGTTTATTTAATCTCTTTTAACTTTTGTTGTTTTTATTGTTGTTAGCCGCCCTGAGTCCTTCGGGAGATGGGGCGGCATATAAGTCCCAAAAATAAATAAATAAATAAATAAATATGAGACATTTAAAGGCATTTCCGGTCGGAGCAAGTGAAGGGTTCCCTTAAAGCCCACAAATGTACAATTGTCGGATTTTCAGCAGACACCCATTAAACTCAGGGGAAAGGCTACCTTGCTCATGGGGTTCAAGGAATTCCAGGGTCCTTTAGTGCTAGTTTTAGGAATTCTTTGTCCTTCAATATCAATTTATTTAGAGACCATCTAGGTTTCTTCTTAATTCCTTTCCAGATCATTTTTATTGGATTGTGGTCTGCCCAGCCATTGGTTTCAATTTTCGCCTCTTGAATCATCAGTTTCAAGTCCAACAAAATCCATATCATGTCAATTCTTGACCATGATTTGTGTCTATTTGAGTAAAATGTATATTGTAGTTTCTCTGCGTTTTTCTCTCACCATATATCTAGAATACTGAATTCTTCTATCATTTTTGAAAACGCTTTAGGTAGTAAGTTTCCTCCTTTCCGTCCTTGTTTAGCACTTTTATAGTCCAAAGTTCCATCCACAATTGCATTAAAGTCTCCCATTATACAAAAGTTTTGGTAGTTTAAGTCTAATATTTTCTTATATAGTTCAAGATAAAATTGTTCTTGTTTATCATTAGGTGCATATATTCCAATCATTAATATCTGCTTTTGGTCCATCATGATTTCAACCATTAGAATTCTCCCCTCATCATCTGCATAAACTTGTTTAGGCATCATCTTTTCTTTAATATAAAAGGCTACTCCTCTTTTCTTTTGAGATGACGATGCAAAGTAGAGTTTGCCGATTTTTGGTTGTTCTAAAATTTTGATATGTTGCCTCTTAATATGGGTTTCTTGAAGACAAATTATGTCCATTTTTAATTTTTGTAAGCGTGTAAAAATTTTCCTCCTTTTTGAGGGGGAGTTTAAGCTGTAGGTGTTTATTGATAAAATCCCAATTTCCTCCATCTTTTTCAATTATATCTAGGTCTTAATCTTCTAGTTGATCTTATCTGTCTCTGATCTCTTGGTCTTGCGCCCTCTTCTGAATAAGAGTATGTAGTTTTAGTTTCTTTAGTCACTTCTCTTTCTCTTTGGTCAGTCTCACCTTCCACTTGCACTTCAACTTTTTTGGATTCCGAATCATCTCTCTCCAGAAAGGCTCTGTGGCTATCAAAGAACTCCAGTGCTTTAAGTGGTGTATCCAGTCTGTATCTTTTTGTATCCCAGTAGATTAAGATCCCTTCCGGAATCAACCATCTAAAGTTCACTCCTTTTTCAACAAGTTTCTTAGTTAGAAATTGGTAGTCTCTTCAAGCCTCTCTTATCCTTCTAGGGATTTGCTTAAGAACCACAATTTCTTTTCCTTTATATTTCAGTGGTTCATCTCTTACTTTTCTCAGGATCTCGTCTCTTGTAGCTCTTTTAAAAAATCTAACATGCACTTCTCTGGGCACCTTGTTTCTTCTAGCATACTTGGAGTTAATACAAAACACCTGATTGGACTTCCGGGTGGCAAGGCGTCGCTGGAGGCAGCCATTCTCAGGCTGTCAGCCCCGCGGCTCCGTAGAGCCGCCCAAAACAGTGCCGATCAGCTGTTTTGGTGGCTCGGAAGCCCCCTCCTCGGGAGAAGAGGAGTGGGTGTGCGCCCAGGTAGGGGTAGAGCTCTCCGGGGCCGCCAGAACTAAAAGTTTTGGCGGCTGAAGGATCGAGCCCCCCAAAGCCTGGGTTTGCTCCAGACTGCGGGGAGCCTCTGCTCCAGGGTTTTTGGAGCAGAACAGGGTGTCTGCAACCATCCCTGCCAGCAAGAGAGAACTTTTTGAGAACTTGGATGCAGGCAGATCGATACAGGAGATCCAGGTGAAAGTGAATTTATGATCTTTAACTCAATGGACTTTGCGGAGTTTGAAAGTGAAAGTGCGTAGCACGCAATAGTGGGTGAAAATGGCAGCTAAATCTTCTAAAGTTTTTAGAAGCGTGGGGGCTTCTCCGGTGAAGCAGTCTTCGTTACAAGCTTTATTGCCCCCTCCCCCTACACCTGCACCTGCACCTGCACCAACTCTTACAGTTAAAGACTTGCAGAATGTGATGCAAGAGGCTATGGAAAAGCAATCGCAACAATTAGCTGAGATTATGGATGAAAAGCTGGATGAGAAGTTAACAGAAATAAGGGCAGACATCTTACTTGCATTTCAAGGCATGGCTATATGTATTGAGCGTTTGGACGAAAGAGTGGAAGATCTCAGCCAAAATAATATCAGATTAGATGCAAAAATGACAGAGACTGAAACTGTGGTGGAGAAAATTGATAGTGATTTGACCTTGGTACAGTATCATGAGATGGAGTTTGCTGTGAGAATCAGAGGCTTAAAAGAGGATCCTAAAGAAAATTTGAAGAAAATAGTTTCTGAGGCTCTGGAAGGGGTGCTGGGGCGACCAGCAGATGTAATTATGGAAGAAATAGATAAAATTTTCCGTGTTAATTCGTGGATTGCAAGACAAAGGAAATTACCCAGAGATGTGGTGGTTTATTTTACAAAGAGAGCAATTAGAAATGAGGTCATTCTAGCCTCTTACAATACTAAACTTGCAATTGCTGAGCAAGAAGTCTTGGTTTTAAAAGAGATCCCTCCAAGAATCCTAAGGAGAAGGAAGGAATTTGCTTTTTTTGGCACAAGAATTAAGGCGACGTGATATCAAGTTCAGATGGGAGATACCAGTGGGTATGGTGGTGATGCATGAAGGTACGAGACATCGTCTTACTACAGTGTTGCAGGCACGTGATTTTTACAGTAATGTTTTAAAAGCAACCCCCATACCACTTTTGGAATCTACAAAGAAGAATGGTGAGGGAGAGCCTCAACAACCAGTGAGAACTTACAAGGTGCTGAAGGAACAACGCAGATAGATGAGAAAGCTACAGGAGTGGATCAAATTTCAGTATCATTGGAAGAGGCCAGAGACCAGAGGATGACGTGTGCTGCTTCGAGACGAATGAGATGAGAGCAAGAACAAGACCAGCAGAAAGTCATGGGATCTCCAAAACTTACCTATAGTGAAGCTGTGGGAGGGGCGCGACCTAAGAAAGTGCAGGTGATCCTGGAAGAAGCGCTCCAAAAGCTTTGGGTCACGAAGGATGGCGACAAAGTTTCTAACTTGCAATGTTAATGGTTTAAATTCACCGCAGAAGAGAAGGAAAGTTTTTCAATATTTAAAACAATTTAAGAATGATGTTATTTGTTTACAAGAAACACATATTAGAGTTATGGATCAAAAGTACTTATTAAATTCAAGACTGGGCACACAATTTATTGCCTCTGCAACGGAGAAGAAAAATAGAGTGGTTGTTTATGTTAAGAATACTTTGACAGCGGAGCTAATTGAAGCAGATAAACAAGGAAGATATGTTATAATTGAACTGTTAATAGAAGGCAAGAAAACACTTCTGGTTGGATTATATGCTCCTAATCAACAACAAGCAGACTTTTATAGTTTACTACACAGCAAGATTATTCAGTGGGATTATAAATCTTTTATTTTTATGGGAGACTGGAACGGTGTTTTGGATGTACAAATGGACAAGAGAGGTTCTTTCAAAAGTGTTCCAAGTCATGCTAAACTGCCTAAATCCTTTTTTTTTGAAATGAAGGATGATTTGGAACTGCGAGATATTTGGAGAGAAAGAAATCTGCAAGAAAAGGACTATACTTTTTTTCTGATAGACATCAATCTTTTTCTAGGATTGACTTTATACTAATTACCAATGATTTCTTTTCCAGGATTAAGAAGATCAAGATTTGTCCAAGAACTATGTCTGATCATAGTCCAGTCTGGCTAGAGATAGACAAGGATAATAGAGATAGGCGCTCCTGGCATCTAAATGAGAACCTGTTTAGAAATCAGGAAAATGTGGAAGAATGTAAAAAACAGATGAGGGATTTTTTTGAAATTAATATGCATAAGGGTACTTCTATTGAAATGGTCTGGGATGCTAGTAAAGCTTATACGAGAGGTGTGTTAATATATTTGAATAACAAATATAGATGTAATCTGGAACTTAGGAGGAAGGAATTAGAGGATGAAATCAGGGAAAAAGAAAAGGCTTTAATTTTGAATCCATTGGATGTGAAGATTAAAGAGGCAATTAATTTATTAAGGGGACAATTTGACAAATTGATGGCTGATCAAGTGGCAACTAACCTACGGTATGCTAGACATAATACTTTTTGCAATGCTAATAAACCAGGTAGATGGTTAGCTTATTTGTTAAGGAAAAAGCAAAGGGCTTCTAATATAGATAGAATAGAATATAAGGGTAAGGTAGTGTATCAGCAGAGTCTTATTAAGAAAACTTTTGTTGATTTTTACTCTAAGTTATATGCTAGAGATAAGATTAGCGAGGCAGATATTGATGTATATTTGATGAATGTTAATATTCCTGCTCTTACACAAGAACAAAAGGAAGATATGAATCAATTGATAACTGAGGAAGAATTTTTTTCAGCAATTAAACAATTGAAAGTGGGCAAGGCGCCAGGGATGGATGGGCTGACTGCTGTGTATTATAAAAATTTACAGTTAGAGATGGTAAAGCCATTAAGGGAATTGTTTCAGACAATTCAAATGGGAGGAGGGGTGCCTCCGTCTTGGAAAACTGCTTTTATTTCTTTGATTCTGAAGGAAGATCAGGATGTCACTCAAGCAAAAAATTGTAGACCAATATCACTTTTGAATACGGACTACAAGATATTTGCTAAGGTTTTAGCTAACAGATTAATGAGGGTACTGCAACAAGTAATTCATGGTGACCAAACTGGGTTTATAAGTGGTAGACAAATGAAGAACAACGTGAGGCATATAGTTGATTTGTTGGAATTTCTGGAAAGAAACAATCAGATCCCTGCAGCGTTGATCTTTTTGGATGCTGAAAAAGCCTTTGATCAATTGGATTGGCAATTTTTGTTGAAAGTATTAGATAAAATGAATTTTGGGGATAAATTCTTACAACCAATTAGGGCACTATATCAAAAGCAAACAGCCCGTATAATAGTAAGTAATAGTCTGACCGAAGTATGTAACATTGAAAAGGGCACAAGGCAGGGGTGCTCGTTGTCACCTTTACTATTTGTTTTAACATTGGAGATATTACTGATTAAAATACGGGATTAGGAAAAAAATTAGGGGAATTCAAATAAGAGATCAGGATTATAGACTGAGGGAGTTTGCAGACCATCTGGTTGTTACGGTGACCCAGCCAGAAAATTCTGTTGTAGAATTGATGGAGATAATAATGCAATATGGGAAAGTTTCTGGATTCAAGGTTAACATACAAAAAACTAAAATGTTGTCTAAGAATATGACAGTATCACAAAAGGCTGCTTTAGAAGGGCTAACGGGATTTGAAATTGTCAAAAGGGTGAAATGTTTGGGGGTATATTTGTCACCCTCAAATGCAAAGCTATATAAAAATAATTATGAAAAGCTATGGGGAAAAGTTCAAAAAGAATTGGATAGCTGGAAAAAACTACAATTGTCTTTATTGGGAAGAATTGCAGCAGTGAAAATGAATGTTTTGCCGAAATTTCTATTTTTATTTCAAATGATACCTATTCTTAAAAAGGATTCAAACTTGGAGGAATAGCAAAAGGGTATTAATAAATTTGTCTGGGCAGGGAAAGGCCACGAGTTAAATTTAAGATTATGCAGGACACACGTGAGAGAGGTGGTCTTAAAATGCCTAATCTTAAACTATACTATGAAGCTGCTGCTTTGTCAGCAATAAGTGATTGGATTAATTTAACACAAGTGAGATTATTAAATCTTGAAGGTCATGATTTGCTATTTGGTTGGCATGCATACCTATTGTATGATAAGGTGGATAATGCGTTCAAGGTGCATATTTTAAGACATGCTCTGTTGCGAGTTTGGAAAAAGTATAGACATAAGCTAAATTATAAGATACCTTTATGGGCAATACCGAAACATGCAATAGAAAATATAAGTGTTGGGTTTAAACATGATGTGACTACATATAAGGAAATTTTAAGTTTGGAAAGGAATGTATGGTATTTGAAGCCGTATAATATCTTACGAGAAGGAAAGATTGTTCAAACTTGGTTTCAGTATGGGCAATTACAGGCCAGGTGGAAAGATGATCAGAAAATTGGTTTTTCAATGACTGATGAAAATTTGGTAAAGCAAATTAGAGATCAAGGTCATGCACATATCAAACGGATATATCTTGCACTGATAGAAATTGATTCAGAGACAGAACTTGTTAAAGACTGTATGATAAAGTGGGCTCAGAATTTTCAAGAAGTCATTACAATGGATACTTGGGAAAAGATTTGGGTGAGAAATGTAAAATTTACGCAAGCTCAAAATTTAAGAGAGAACTTTTATAAAATGTTTTATAGGTGGCATTTAGATCCTTAAAAACTAGCAAGTATGTATCCGAACTGCCAGCCTAAATGTTGGAGGTGTGGTGGTGAAGATGCAACGTATTTTCATATATGGTGGACCTGTAAAAAGGTTAAAGCATTTTGGATTAAAATTTGGTGGAATATGCAAAAGATATTTAAGAAAAGGATAAAGTTTTGTCCGCAATTGTTTTTACTGGGCATTATTACGGACACTACTGTTGTGGACACTAAGTTGATGTTGAATTTAATTACGGCAGCAAGACTTTTAGTAGGGCAATATTGGAAGAAGGAAGAACTGCCGACTATAGAAGAATGGACTTTAAAAGTTTCCAACCTGGCGGTAATGGCAAAGATCTCAGCGTACTTGAAAGACCATTCGCAACAGAGATATATTGTGGAGTGGAAAAAATGGATTGATTACATCCAGAATAAATATGGGACTAAAAAGTTTCACTTAGCATTTGAATAAGTATCGATGTGATATTTATATTGCTTGTAGTTATTTTATAAGAGTTAAAGTGCAACAGATTTAATAGTTATTGTTGTTTGCATATGGTAGATTATGATTGTTTTTACTGTTATACCTTGTATTTAGCTCTGGGAAGTCGGGGAGGGGGTAGGGGGAGGGATGGAGGTGTTGGGGAGCATTGGGAAGAGGGGAGGGGGTTGGGAGGGGTTTTGTTTTGTTTTGTTAAAAATAAAATGTATTGTAAAACTTTTCAATAAAAAAAACAAAACCTGATCGATCTCCCCTTCAATTTGTGACTTCCCCCATCTTAATACGTCTGCCAGCAACTCTGTTATCAATTTTAAGTTATCTTCTTCCTTGTCTTTTTGTATGTTTTGGAATCTTAAAAAGTATGATGCCCGCTCCATTTCTATGATCACCAAAGAATATTTCAGTTCTCCATTTATTTGTATCAGGTTTTCATCTTTCAGGTCTTCCAGTTTCTGGTCAACCTCCGTTGACTTATGTTCCATTTTTGGATTCTATGTTCATTTTCTGCAATCATCTTTTTGAAGTTTTCCAGTTGGGAGTCTATATTATTATTTTTTGGTTCATTTTGTCTAAGTCACTTTTCAACTCTTCATGATTTTTAGTTGCTGTAGCAGACTGGGCAGCGTTAGCATCATAGATTGCTTGTAGAATTGCTTGTGTGTCCTTCTGTTGGGTATTGGTCTTCTCCTGTTGTAACATTGTAGTAATTGGTTTCTGATAGACTGGGCTTGCAGAGGTTGAAGCAGGGGCAGAAGAGCCTTTTTCCCCAAGTTTGGATAAGTTAGAGGTGCTCATATTTGTCTACTGTCAGGACCCACCTCAATCCACATCTTAGGAAATAAGAACTCTTGGATGCAAGTTTAGTCCAAAAAGGAAAATGTTTACTAGGATGGAATCGATTGTGGGAATACAAGACGGAATCTAACAAAGTTACATTTCAACCCTATATAAAACATTCCCATTTCAGCCCCTCCCCTCAGCCATTTGGTCAGGCTCTCATCAGTTGCTAGGTGTCAGGTCCTTCCATGGGAAAGGGAACTCTCCTTGGTTTTATGGTTATTGCTTTCCTTTTCAGTTGTAAATGAAGATACAATCCAGACCTGTCTGTCCCCCCCCTCCCCCAGTTAAAACATCCCCTGTTGTTTGAAAATCGCTTTAGTAACCATCCTCTCCCCCCCCTCGGAGAGATGGCAGAATCCCCAGAAATAGCACGTTGTTCTACCTATACAATTATGAAATGTGATATAAATGGATTCTGACAGTGTTTCTGCCAAATGGCCAAATTTTGTAATCCAATAGGCTCCTAATGGTTAGGAGAGGAGAACCATTGAAGTAGTAAAAATAGTAAGAAATATGGGGATCCACAAAAATAAAGAGCCCCCTCAAAAATGGAGGGGAGCAAAAAAAAAAAAAAGAGAGAGAGAGAGAGAGAGAGAGAGAGAGAGAGAGCAGGCAAAAGTAAAAGGAGCAATATAGGAGGTATCTAGAAAAATAGTAGGGCAAAAGAAAAAGGTTACCCCAAAAAGCATAAAAAAATGAGGAAAAAAATGAAGGCACATGAAAGAGTAAAAGGAAAAAGTAAAAGACAAAAAATGGAACTAAAAAATGATAGAAGGAGGTGGTGGGAATAAGTAAAATATAGTAAAAGTAAGTAAAATAAGTAAAATTGTAATCCAGGAAATTATATTCAAAAACCAATAATAAGAATTCCAAGCTTCTCTATATTTATAATCAAAGGGAGTCAAATATCTTCAAAGACAAACTTGTTTAGCAATAGTATTATCTTGAGAAAAGTAGAGACGCACCAGGCAGGTGTGTATTTTGTGTCCCTCAACTGAAAGCTTTCCGTTCTCATCCATGCCTATCCAGCTTACTCATTCTTCTGCTATACCAAACACTCCAATCTTACAAATGTGTTTGTGGAGTAGGAGGAGCAGACAGCTGTATGCACAAATACTCAAACACCCACCTTAGACTGTACCACAACCCAAATCCAGGAGCCCAAATTCCATGGAGGAGGCCGCATCCCATGTATAATGGAGAGTTAGCCACCTTGGAGTTGTTTTTGGGTGACAAGTTGAAGAAAAGTTGATTCACTTTTCCAACTCTCCAGCATCTGCACCAATGTTTGTTTGTTTGTTTTTTAATCTTTGAGGGAGATAGTTTGTTAGGATGGTGCATGACCACAGACTCCTAACCCATGTGGGTGTTAGGGGTCACTGTCCAGGGCCTGCTACTTCACATCTCCTGGATCACCTCTGGGAATGCTGGGAAAACATTGGTTTCAGGGAAAAATTAACCTGGGAACAAATAGATCTCTCATTCCAGATGTAATGTATTGGGCCTGTCTTATTTGAACTGCACAATGTGTCTTTGCAGGCTGTTTGAGATTGCTTAATCAGGGAGTTGAGTAACGGTTGCTGGCTCCTGCATCCTGCATCCTACAAAGAACCCAGTACACAACAGATGCCTTTTATTTCATTCCCCTACAATTGATTTTTATGGCCAAATGTTTTTTTTATCCATCCCTTTTTCCTTGCTCCCTTTTGTGAGGGGCAGAGCAGGCCAAGAGGTCACCTGTTGGCCTTTCTTTCCCTTGGTGTCACTTGGGTGACTAGTGAGGCCCCCAGAGAGCAGGGAAGCTACATATCACCTGCCGTTCCCCAGGGGGCTCGGAGCCCTTTCTTCTTCCCCTCAGCAATGTCTCCAGCTGAGGAGCTGCTCCCATTTCCTTAGCCCTCTGAGAGGCAGCATGGGCAAGATGGAGGAGGAGAGAAACCCTCTGGCTGGAAAGGCCTCCCTCATACAACCTGGCCTCTTTTCCTTGGGGAAGAAGCCAGGGGTCCTTATATCCTCTGGCTTCTTATTGCACAGGAGGGAAGCCATCTTGCTTCCTTCTGCCAGAAATCCAACAAGAGGGAGCTTTCCTTGGCTCTGGTGTTGCTCCCACTTTGGTCTCTGGTCAGAGATGCAGGATCAGGACCATCACAGTTGCATTTCACAGTGAGACGCAAACATGGATGCTGCACCATTAATTCCCTTTATTAATGTGTTGCCATTCCCCTCATGAAAGAACCCAAGGTAAGGAAGTGGTATTAACATTCTCCATTGAAAGTAAAACACCACAAACATAAGAGCCCATTTTTTCCTCTTGTCAGCTTGCTTTCAAGGAGACCAAGCTTATAAAAATACCTCAGCAGCAGGCAAAAGCCTCAGCCTGATAATAAATTAACTAAAGGCCTTTATTTGCCTTTGTCAGATTTATACCTGCCTTTTTTATAAGAGCTTCCTTGGCTGAAAGTCCCCCTGGCAGGTGATGCCACAGATGCCTGGTTTCCCCACTCCCAGCTGATAGAGATGAACTACTCCACATTTCTCCAGGGAGGTTCTGTGACTGAGGGTGGGCTCCCCACTCCAGCAGATTCACTATGGTATGTTTCAGTGTATTCTGAAGAGCCAGAAAATGAGTAATGTCAGTAATGAGCTTAATTAGGTATGTTGTGCAGCTGTGTGCTACCTCAGGTCATTTACTGAGTTACTTATCCAAATCTACCTGCTGAATTATAAGTTAACTGAACAGGTAGAATTTTCAATGCAACTAGCCTCATGCAATCAAGATTAGCATATTTGAAAATGGATCCACTGAGGGAGGAATCAGTGTTGGTATTTGAATGTCATATAGTTGTCCCACAAATTACATTATTATCCCACAGGTTATTCTCAGGTTTGGACCTTTCATTTAGTGATTGTGTGAAGTTCTGACAGTGCTGAATGAATGGTACGTATTATGGGTCATTGAAGTTAAAGCTCATGCAGTGTCCTGTTTTCACACAATTGTTATTTCCAACATTTCCTGCAAGCTTCCCACAAGTAAATCAATGGGGAAGCTGGCAGGAAACCACAGTCACAAATTTATTTATTTATTTATTTATTTATTTATTAGTTTTTATAAACCGCCCTTCTCCCGAGGGACTCGGGGCGGTGTACAGAGGAAGGAAGGTATACAGATTGAACAATAAAGATAATAAGAAACACTAATGAACACAAACTGGGACCCCAATTAACGCTATCATGCCAGGCCAGCCTGCTGAAACAGGAAAGTTTTTAAGTCGCGACGGAAGGTACGGAGGTCAGGGGCCATCCGGATTTCTGTTGGTAAGGTGTTCCAGAGGGCTGGCGCACCCACTGAGAATGCCCTCCCCCTGGGGGCCACCAGCCGACATTCCTTGAGCGGTGGCACCCTGAGGAGGCCCTCTCTGTGGGAGCGCACAGGACGGTGGGGTGCTGACATCGGCAGAAGGTGCTCCCGAAGGTAGTCCGGACCCATGCCATGTAGGGCTTTGTAAGTCATCGTTAGCACCTTGAACTTCACACGGAAGGCAGCCGGAAGCCAGTGCAGCGCACGGAGGAGAGGTGTGATATGGGAGTATCGGGAGGCTCCCAAGAGTGTCCGTGCCGCCGCACTTTGCACCAGTTGAAGCTTCCGAGTGGATCTCAAGGGCAGCCCCATGTAGAGAGCGTTACAATAGTCTAGGCGAGATGTCACAAGGGCATGGGTGACTGTACGTAAGGAATCCAGGTCCAGATAAGGCCGTAGTTGGCGAATTAGTCGAACCCGGGAGAAGGCCCCCTTGGTCACAGCTCCAATGTGGTCTTCCAGGGAGAGCTGCGAGTCTAGGAGGACACCCAGGTTGCGGGCCCTATCAACAGGGGGAAGTAACTTGTCCCCAATGTTATTTATATGACGTGGTCATGAGAAATCACATTTCACAACTGTGTCAAACTGTGACCTCAATTCCCAAGGAATACTATGTTCATTTTGCTTCATATGATGGTTAATGTGAGATTCCTTAATGAGAAAAATGGATTTACAATGACTGATGAAAATTTGACAAAGCAGATTAGAAATCAGGGACCAGCACATATTAAACGGATATATCTTGCATTGATAGAGATTGACTCGGAAACCGAGCTTGTTAAGGATTGTATGATTAAATGGGCCCAAAACATCCAGGAAGTTATTACAATGGACACGTGGGAAAAGATTTGGGTGAGAAACGTAAAATTTACTCAAGCTCAAAATCTAAGAGAGAACTTTTACAAAATGTTTTATAGATGGCATCTAGATCCTAAAAAGCTTGCAAGTATGTATCCGAATTATCAGCCTAAATGTTGGAGGTGTGGTGAGGAGGATGCAACATATTTTCACATATGGTGGACATGTAAGAAGGTTAAGGCTTTTTGGATAAAAATCTGGTGGAATATGCAGAAGATTTTTAAACAGAGGATAAAGTTTTGTCCGCAACTTTTTTTGCTGGGAATAATTGCAGACGCTACAGTTGTGGACACCAAGCTGATGTTGAACTTAATTACGGCGGCAAGACTTTTGATAGGCCAATATTGGAAGAAAGAGGAGTTGCCGACCATAGACGAGTGGACTTTAAAGGTTTCCGACCTGGCAGAGATGGCGAAGATTTCGGCCTATTTGAAAGATCATTCGCAAGAACATTATATTATGGAATGGAGAAAATGGATTGAGTTTATCCAGAACAAGTATAGGGTTAAGAAGTTTTATGTAGCATTCGAATAAGTCTTCTTTCGTTTCTCTTTTTTTTTATTCTAGTTTTTTATATATATTTAATATTGTTAAGGTGTGTTTTATCCTATATAAGCTAGAGAGTGATGGATTTTAGAACTTATAGTTGTTAGTATATGGTTGTTTATGATTGCCTTTTTATATATATATACCTTGTATTTAGCTCTGGGAAGTCGGGGGGGGGAGGGGGGGTGGAGGGAGGGGGGGAGGGAGGGAGGTTGGGGGGAGGTAGGGGGGGTATAGGGAGGGGGAAGGGGGGTTTTTTAAAGGAAAACTGTATTTTAAAACTTTTCAATAAAAAAAAAGATTAGCATATTTGAAAATGGATCCACTGAGGGAGGAATCAGTGTTGGTATTTGAATGTCATATAGTTGTCCCACAAATTACATTGTTATCCCACAGGTTATTCTCAGGTTTGGACCTTTCATTTAGTGATTGTGTGAAGTTCTGACAGTGCCGAATGAATGGTACGTATTATGGGTTATTGAAGTTAAAGCTCATGCAGTGTCCTGTTTTCACACAATTGTTATTTCCAACATTTCCTGCAAGCTTCCCACAAGTAAATCAATGGGGAAGCTGGCAGGAAACCACAGTCACAAATTTATATGACGTGGTTATGAGAAATCACATTTCACAACTGTGTCAAACTGTGACCTCAATTCCCAAGGAATACTATGTTCATTTTGCTTCATATGATGGTTAATGTGAGATTCCTTAATGAGACTAAAAAAAGATTGTAATCTTTTATTTATTTTTCTGAGCTTTGGCTGAGGGAGGAAGAGGCCAGGGAAATAGACAATGGAATTATGTCAGGTTTTCGGCGGGAAGACTTTGGAGGATGGAGTTGGCTGGAATCCTGAAAGGAGAGGGGAGATGGCAGAGGCAAAGTGATCCAGGCAAGAGGCCGAGCCAGTAACCAGAGGGGGTGCCAAATTTATATATAGGCTGTTAAACTGAATAGCAACCCAGTACCCAGTTTTAACTTTAAAAAAAAATCTGTCAGGCCAATTCAACAATTAACCTTAATGAGAGCAATTGTTTTAAACTGTGATCTTTTCAATACTGGTGTGACAAAGCCTTGAAACAGAAAAAGACAGTAAAATATAGAACTCAATAAACATTTTGTCATTTTTTCCTTCTATGGCATTCTGGAGCGAGGAACAGCACAGATCTTATAAGGAGAGGGATGCAGAATCACTGTTTTTTTTGGTTTTTCACTGAGTTTCTTCACTCCTTCTGGGGGTTGCAACCTAAATGCCCTCAGTAGGCTGGTGAACATAATGAAGATGTCAATCCTTGCAAAGAGTTCTCCCAAGCAGCTCCGAGCACCTACAGTGAAAATAAAATAAAAACACAAAAACAGTAGTGGCAACGTTTACTGCCTATTCCAGGGATCGGCAACCTGATACAGTGAAAGAGCCACTCAGAACTGGTTCCCTCACAAAAGAAAAAACTGGGAGCCACAAAATGCATGTGTGTATGCGCAGAACAAGGGGCTTGATTGAAGAGTGGAGCCTAAGGCAAGACATGCACCGGCCCTGCCCCATCCACCTCTGGTATGGAAGGCTCTCCCCCCGCTCTGCGCTCTCCCTCTCTGGGACTTTCTTCTTTCCGCCTTTTGGCGCGAAGGTTCTGAGGGAGTGGAGGAGGAGGCCGACAGGGAGAAGGAGCTGCTGCGGCAAATCTTCCAAGGCTTTGTGAAAGAGGGAGGCGGTGGTGGGATTAAAATAAAACGGGTGGGGGAAGTTGAGGAAACCCAGCAGACACCCACATCAGAGAGCAAGCAAGAAAGGCAAGATTGGGGAGAGGAAGAAAACTTTTGGGGCTTGCCCAGCAGGCAGCTGCTCTTCGCTGTTAGAAATCATCACAGCAGGAGTGGAGAGAAGCAGGGGAGTGCCTCTCTCCCCAGTCTACCAAGCAAATAAAAGAAAAGTTGAATGCAGCTGCTGGCAGGCAGGGACCATGAGGAGCAGCCAGGATTGGAGGAGCAGAAGTCAACACTGCCAAAGAGGAGGAAGGAAAGGAAAAATGGGGATCTTTAAATAGTCATGTTCACTTTCCCCCCCCTTTTTTTCTATTTTTTGCAACAACCGGTTGCAGATATCCACATGTGTATGCTTGTCAGGTTTGGAAGCCTCCGTTTAAGTCTGTGCGTGTGCACAGACATAGGCTGACTCCTCCTTGTCTCCTGCCCTTGCTGCCTCTGTGTGTCTCTCTGTGCCACTCAAAGCCATCCTGCAGTGGTTTCAATCAGTCCCAATCGGCCCCTTCATTGATAAGCATCCCCATGGAAGTCAATGGAGGTCCGTGGTGCCTCAAAAGGCCAGCCGTGGTGCCTCCAAGTCTGTTGGTTTTATTGGCGAGCCACTGCCTCCTGCAGCTCCACATTGCCTTCTTCAACTCTGAACCATGGCCCACAAGGATTCCTCTCCTCACAGCTGCCACGCTGGTTCATCTCTCACCCTGTTGGTGCTGTGAGCTGCAAGCTGCGGGGATGCCTCACTCTGGCGGCCTTGGAGGCCTGCCTCCGCTGGCTCCTCTGTGTCTGGCTGTGCCGATGATGTTGGAGCTTCACCGAGCTGCTTAGCGACTCTGGTGGCATCCTGGAGCTGGCCCGGCGTCAGCCAATGGGCCGTGGTCCATACAGTCCACTCATCGGGCCACCCGGCTTCCTGGCAGCACATCCTGCAGGGGAGGTCTGCTAGGGAGGCAGTGGTCCGGCATTGTTTTCCCCCTGTGTGTGTGTGTGTGTGTGTGTTGGACAAGCAGGGAACGGCTGGTAGAGGTAGCGGCAGTCCAGCATTGTTTCCCCCCCTCGTGCGTGTATGTGTCAGACCCGCAGGGAATGGCTCGTAGAGGCGACGGCAGTCCAGTGTTTGTGTCTCTCTATGTGTTGAGCCCCGTGGTCCCAACACACACACAGCAGGGGGGGAATGCTGAACCGCCACCTCCCTACCAGCCATTCCCTGTGGGTCTGACACACACACACACACACAGTGTTGTGATTCAGGGTCAGCCTGTGGGTTCGGCAGTTGGGTCGGACGAATCAGAGGAGGAGGGGGGTCTTGAAGACCTTGCTGAGGGGGTTGAAGATATTGCTGATGATAGCCCTAAGGCAGGCCCCTCCCACTTGGTCACCATGGAGACCCAGCTGTGTGAGCCTGACAGTGTGGATGAAGATGACCCACAGCTGGCCCTGTTCAAGGACGCCCGACGCAGGAGACAGTCAAGTAGGAGTAAACAGAGGAAGGCTGTGGGGCTTCTCAGAAGGAGGCAGAGAGAGGCCACGCCCTGAACTCTTTATAAAGGGAATGTTTGGGGAGGGCTGGTTTGCTGAAAGCAACCGCTCAGATAGTGTTTCAAAGCTCCTGTATCTTGGTACGTGTCTTGTTTGTTTTTTGTAGTAATAAATTTGGCAGACGTCATTCCAGCCTCTTGCCGTTTATAAAGGGGTTGCCTTTTCTGCAGGGCCAGTAGCAGGCTGGTACAGAACACACACACACATGGGGGGGAAACAACCTGGACTGCCGCCACCTCTACCAGCCATTCCCTGTGGGTCTGACACACGCACGCACGAGTAGGAGAAACAACGCCGGACCCCACCGTTCAGTTTTCTCCAGCTGGGGGACCCTTAAAAGGGTTGGAAGTCACTGTAGGGGCGATGAGCAAGGAGAGGACCACTGCTTGATTGTGGAAGAGTGGCAGCCCTTCTGCTTGATCTGGGGCAGTTCTTCAAACTGACGGGGAAAAGATCAGCCATAGCAATATGGCCTGTCACTCAGCTGCTGACAGCCGAAGTCAAACTTACTAGCAAGCACACTGAAAGCAACACAGATGAAGCTGGGTGAGATTTTATCTTTTCTCTACCCTAAGTACTTTCCTGTAAAAGCTCCTTGAAGTACTATACCCCTGTGAGGAGAGAGAGAAGGGAATTTCTACCCCACCCTCCAAGAATAGCGGTGTCTGACTACCCAGGGGAAGTAAGCATCAAAAAGAACAATTTTAATCAAATTGGATTTATATGCCTTTGAAACTTGGGGACCTTAAAGTGTCCTATTCTTACTGGAAATTCTTGTTATTATCTGCAAAAAAAAATAATTAGAAAAGAACCCAGAAAAATTAGGGATTTAAAAAACCTTAAATGGTACTAGTGACATCTTGTGGTGAAGCTTGGTATGGCAATTTGTTATTTCCTAAAAAGAGACTTCCCTTCATGGATTACTGCCCTGTGGTGAAGGGGCTTCCATAATTCAATAAAGCTGTGAGCTATGCCGTGCAGGGCCACCCAAGACGGACAGGTCATAGTAGAGAGTTCTGACAAAACGTGATCCACTGGAGAAGGAAATGGCAACCCACTCCAATATTTTTGCCATGAAAACCCCATGGACAGTACCAAAAGGCAAAAAGATATGATGCTAGAAGATCAGCCCCTCAGGTAGGAAGGCGTCCAATACTGGGGAAGAGCAGAGGGCTAGTACTAGTAACGCCAGAAAGAATGAAGCAACTGGGCCAAAGCCGAAAGACGCTCAGCTGTGGATGTGTCTAGTGATGAAAGGAAAGTCTGATGCTGTAAAGATTTTTTCTCCATAGGAACCTGGAATGAATATCCATGAATCAAGGAAAGCTGGACGTGGTCAAACAAGAGATGACAAGACTGAACATCGACATCCTAGGAATCAGTGAACTAAAATAGACAGGAATGGGTGAATTTAATTCAGATGACCATCAGGTATACTACTGTGAATCCCACAGAAGAAATGGAGTAGCCTTCATAGTAAATAAAAGAGTAGGAAAAGCAATACTGGGATACAATCCCCAAAATGACAGAAAGATCTCAGTTCAAATCCAAGGCAAACCATTCAATATCACAGTAGTCCAAGTCTATGCCCAACCACCACTGCTGAAGAGAATGAAATTGACCATTTTATGAAGCCCTACAGCACCTTATAGAACTAACACCAAAAAATGATGTCCTTATCATCATGGGGGATTGGAATGCTAAAGTAGCAAGCCAAAAGATAACTGGAATAACAGGCACGTTTGGCCTTGGAGTACAAAATGAAGCAGGGCACAGGCTGATAGAATTTTGTCAAGAAAATATGATGATGATAGCAAACACTCTTTTCCAACAACCCAAGAGACCGCTCTACATATGGACATCACCAGATGGTCAACACAAAAATCAGATTGACTATGTGCTCTGCAGCTAAAGATGGAGAAACTATACAGTCAGTAAAAACAAGACCAGGAGCTGACTGTGGCTCAGACCACGAGCTTCTCATTGCAAAATTTAGGCTTAAACTGAAGAAAGTAGGGAAAAGTACTAGGCCACTCAGGTGTGAACTAAATCATATGCCTGACGAATATACAGTAGAAGTGACAAATAGATTTAAGGAATTAGATCTGATAGACAGAGTGCCTGAAGAATTATGGATGGAGGTTCGCAACATTGTACATCAGGTAGCAACCAAAACCATCCCAAAGAAAAAGAAATACAAGAAAGTGAAATGGTTGTCTGAGGAAGCTTTGCAAATAGCTGAGGAAAGGAGGGAAGCGAAAGGCAAAGAAGAAAAAGAAAGATACAACCAATTGAATGCAGAATTCCAGAGAATAGCTATAAGAGATAAGAATGCGTTCTTAAATGAACAGTGCAAAGAAATAGAAGAAAACAATAGAATAGGGAGGACCAGAGATCTCTTCAAGAAAATTAGAGAGATGAAGGGAACATTTCATGCAAAAATGGGCATGATAAAGGACCAAAATGTCAGGAACCTAACAGAGGCAGAGGCTAAAGCATTTGATTGTGTGGATCACAACAAATTTTGACAAGTCCTTAAAGAGATGGGACTACCAGACCATCTTATTTGTCTCTTGAGAAACCTATGTATGGGTTAAGAAGCAACAATGAGAACTGGACACGGAACCACTGATTGGTTCAAAATTGGGAAAGGAGTCCGGCAAGGCTGTATACTGTCACCCTGCCTGTTTAACGTATATGCAGAGCACATCATGAGAAAGGCAGGGCTAGATGAATCAAAAGTTGGATTTAAGATTGCCGGGAGAAATATCAACAACCTAAGATATGCAGATGATACCACTCTAATGGCAGAAAGTGAAGAGGAACTAAAGAGCCTCTTGTTGCGAGTGAAGAATGAGAGTGCAAAATTTGGGTTGAAACTTAACATTAAGAAAACCAAGATCATGGCATCCAGCCCTCTCAATTCCTGGCAAATACGTAGATGGGGAAGAAATGGAGGTAGTGACAGATTTTATTTTCCTGGGCTCCAAGATCACTGCAGATGGAGACTGTAGTCAAGAAATTAAAAGATGCTTGCTCCTCGGGAGGAAAGCCATGACAAATCTAGACAGCACACTAAAAAGCAGAGACATCACCCTGTCAACAAAAGTGCATATAGTCAAGGCCATGGTCTTCCCAGTTGCAATGTGAAAGTTGGACCATAAAAAAGGCTGAGCGCCAAAGAATTGAGGAATTTGAACTGTGGTGCTGGAGAAGACTCCTGCAAGTCCCTTGGACTGCAAGGCGATCAAACTGGTTAGTCCTAGAGGAGATCAACCCTGACTGCTCTTTAGAACGCCAGATCCTGAAGTTAAAACTCAAATACTTTGGCCACCTAATGAGAAGGAAGGACTCACTGGAGAAGAGCCTAATGCTGGGAAAGGTTGAGGGCAAGAGAAGAAGGGGATGACAGAGAATGAGGTGGCTTGATGGAGTCACTGAAGGATCCCATCTTATATGTGTGATTTGATCTGCTTCCTCTAATTCTTTCTCAAGTCTTTCCTCTGACTCAACCCATTGTCCTCTTCTAAATCATTATCTTTGGATATCAGATACCACCAGCCCTTGATTCAGGATGGTGAGGTCTGATAGTGGTGACTGAGGTACATCAGATGCTCCTTCCCCAACCGTAGTAAATATACA
Source organism: Vipera ursinii (assembly GCF_947247035.1). NCBI lineage: Eukaryota > Metazoa > Chordata > Lepidosauria > Squamata > Viperidae > Vipera > Vipera ursinii. The sequence continues at coordinate 5,225,365 of NC_139518.1, forward strand.
AGGAAGCCCTCATTCCTGATCAACTTACCTTTTTCTCTCTTTTCTTCAAGCTGGGACCATTTTTTAAACAAAAATAGAGAGGAAGCATACAGTCCCAGGCCACTGCATAATGATCCTTTGGACCCTTTATGGATGTATTTCTGCTCTTTTTTAACCCTGCCTCTTTTTTAACCCTGGGTGAGGGTGGAGGATCCATAAGATAAGGAGTACTGGGGCCTCATTCCTTGGAGGGCCTCTCTGGGACTTTTGTCTCATCTTAGGAAAAATAAGAATTACTAACCTCAAGATTTGACCACACAACTCACTGACTGGAGCTAATATAGCTGTGTGCATTCTTGAGGTTTACTTAGGTTAATCAAACACCAGGAGAATTGCATCACTAAATGTTTCTTTCGGTTTTCATGCTACGCTGTTCTCCCCTTCCCCATTGATCCAGTTATGTATAGTAGAAAAGAAGCTTCTTAATTTTCCTTCCCCCAAATCCCCAGTAGATATAGACCAGAGCTTTTCAACCAGTGGTACGGGTACCACCTGTGGTACATTGTGGTACACGACCATTCTAGAAAAGTAGTGGGGGAGGGGAATGAGCTGCACCGGTGGCAGCACCACACAAGCCTGAGTGAGAGATGGTTGGAGCTGCAGGGCTGTCAGGGCTCAGCGGAAGAACCAGAATCAGCATTACTTCGGGGCTGTCAGGGCTCAGCGGAAGCACCAGGATCAGCGCTTCTTCTGGGCTGTTAAGGTTCAGTGGAAGTGCCAGGATCAGCACCAGGCTCCAGCTGGAGCTCGACACTGATCCTGGTGCTTCTGGTAAGCCCAGAAGAAGTGCCGATCAGGTGGAATGTTGCAGCATCTCCAGGGTCCTGTGATTTACATTCAGATGCTTGGCAACTGATTCATATTTATGACGGTCACAGTGTTGGAGGGTCATGTGAAGTGACCAAACCCTGCTGCAACCACCCAGAAGACAGGGGGAATAAAAACCAAACACCCGCCACCCCACCCCTGCTTCCAATCCTCAACAGAAGTGCTCACAACAATGAAAACCTCAGACAGGAAGAAGAGTGCCGCCAGGCGGGCAGGCAGGTGTCTTGCTTGGCTGTGGCTTGCGGGGCACTTTTTTCAGTGCCATTATAATTTCGAACAGTCACTAAGTGAACTATTGTAAGTCAAGAACTACCTGTACTTCATAACTTTTTTCCTTTTTTTTTTGGTCATCAAGTTTTTGACATTTTGCTAGGAGACTGGTGGTACTCGGATGTTGCCATATCCTAAAAGTGGCACAATGGGTGAAAAGGTTGAAAAGCCCTGATATAGACTAAATGTTATTTTGCCCTTTAATCTGCGCACTTTCAAATGCAATCTCTTTCCTTACAAGCAAAAGAAACCTAAACATCATTTTTTTCTTTTTATGAAAGAGAAAGAAACCTACATATTACCTGCTCCAAATGGCATAAATGCTTCTTTAGTGACAAAATGTCCTTCTTTGTCCAGAAAATGGTTGGGGTTGAATTTTTCAGGCGTCTCCCATTGTTCAGGATCAAGGAGACAAGAACGCAGGTCTGGTAATATCATAGCTCCCTAAAATGAAGAAAGAGAGAAATGGAAGCATCTAGACCAGGGGGCCCCAACCTTTGGGGCACTAGGGACTGGTTCTGCGGAGAGAGGTTTTTCCATGGACCGGAGGGGTGCGGTGGGGTTTTGCATGCTGCCTGCATCCCGCGGATGGGGCTTTGCTTTTTTGAGCGGCCCTGTTTCTGGCATGCCGTGGACTGGTGCTGGTCCATGGACCAGGGTTGGGGACCCCTGAACTAGACCATCTCATTTGTTTTTGGATATTCTATTTGTTTTCCTTGCACGTTTCAGGTATATATTTAGGTATATTCAGGTAGTCAGTTTTTTGTAGTGGTTAAGGTGCTAGCCTGGAAAAACCAGGAGACTATGAGTTCTAGTCCCAGTTTAGGCAAGAAAGCTGGCTGGATGACCCTGTATCAACCCAAACCATCTCACAGGGTTGTTGTTGTGGAAAAAACAGGAGGAAAGAATATTAGGTATGTTTGTTGCCTTGAGTTACTTATAATAAAGGTGGGATAAAAATCCAACCTAATATTAATAAAATACTTCAAGCACTACCTGTGCTTAATCTGCAGGCTACTTCTGCAACCTCCCTTTTATTTCTTAATTTGTAGCCTGCATTTATTATTTTTAGAAATAACTAATCTGTCTTTTTGCTTTGACTCCCATCTCTTCTCTTCATGGAAGCAGCTGAGAGGCAAATGGGGACTATGAACAAGCCAGGTTATCCTTCATTGTGATGATTCGTTTCTGAAAGTCTTGTGTGGTAGTGCTAATTTTCCCAATGAAAGCCACTAATGCAAAGTCTACTTGAGTTACAGCCTAGAGAGAAGCCCAGCGTATAGCAAATACAAGGGGTCATTTATGCATACATGTCAAAAGAAAAGTGAGCCAACAGAGTTGTAGAAGCAGGAAGCATTGATGGTTTGATACTCACAACAGTGAAAGAAGTGAGCAAACAGCAAGCAGACAGCATAAGTTTAAAAAGTAATCCTCATTCACACCTAGACATCAGCTAGGAATAATAATCAGAAGGGGAAACCGAGGCCCAGACAATGATTTCCACCATGAATGCTGCTCTATATTACCAAGAGGGATGTGAATCACTAAATCATGTATATGAAAAAAACTGCAAAGAAGAAAAATTAAGCATTTAATAAAAATAAGCATTAGAGGACAGACTGCTTAAAAACATTCTTAAGGCAGGGGTGCCAAACTGCCAGCTTGTGGGCCGGACATGTCATCTGGAAGCTGTGCCCACCCCATTGCCAGCAATGGCGAAAATGGTGATCCATTGTGCGACATCACGTGACATCGCGAGTTTGACATGTCTGCCTTAAGGTCTCTTCCTAGCCTAAATAGCAACTGTTCACTATAAAAGATCAGCAGAAAGGCAGGTAAGTGTGGTATGTTTGTCTATGAAAATAAAGCAGCCTGAAGTAGCCTAAAACAGGCAGAATGATATTCTCCAGTGGTAGGGCTCACAAGGTGTAAGTTGGAGAACAGTAGAAGGATGTGTAGTAGTAATGGGGGAGAGTGGAGTAGTGAGTAGTGAGTGCTGGCCTTTGAGTGTTTGTGTGTTTGTTGCCTAGGTCTTATTTTGTTGGGTTGACTCATTTCTGTTATGGAGTCCACTGAGTTGGGTATACTTAAAAGAACCAAGATAATAAGGCATCAGAACTTCTCAGGTGAGCTACTGGAAGAAAGTTTTGGGTTGGAAGTTGGCCTAGTGTGATAAGCCGGAAGTCTGACAAAACCAGCATTCATACATTCTTCCTTGAAAGACATGCTTAGCATAGCAGCAAGTGGATCACTTTGATTTAAACACTGCATCCCAACAAAGTTTTAGTGAAGAGTGGAAGTTGAACAGGGCATCCATATAGAAATCCAGCTCTTAAAAGAAAATTAGGGGGCTGGAGGCTAAAATGTATTATGTATGATGAACAGTGGCAGAACTGGGTGTGTCTAGTCCAGGAGTAGGCAACTTGGCTCTTTCATGACACGTGGACTTCAACTCCCAGAATTCCTGAGCCAGCATGGCTCAGTATCTCCATTTCTCCTCAGCATGGCTGGCTCAGGAATTCTGGGAGTTGAAGTCCACAAGTCATAAAAGAGCCAAGGTTGCCTATCCCTGGTCTAGTCTAACAAAGAGAAGGACTAGATACGACATGATAGCAGTCTTTCAATATTTGAGAGACTGTCAACCTCTTCTTCTAAGCATCCAATGGCAGGACAAGAAACTTATCAAAGAGAGATTCAACCAAGAACTAAGAAATGTCCTGACAGTGAGAACAATTGATTGGTGAATATTGTTTTCACTGGTGATTGTGGGTGATCCATCAGATTTTTAAGAAGAGATTGGATAGTCATTTGTCCGGAATGATATAGGGTCACATGCCCGAGGAGGGGAATTGGAACAGAAGACCTCTAATGTCCCTTCCAACTCTGTTATTCTGCACTTGGAATTCAGAAAGATTCACACCTTGGGAATGAGAAATCCATTGAGGTAAACATCCTTCACACATCTTCTTGGTAGTCCAAAGAATGTGATGTATTTGCTTCGTATAATCTCATGAATCACAGCATTGGTGTAGGGCAGATTCTTCCGATCTCCATAACAGATGGAATGAGATGGATCCAAAACTGTTTCTATTTCCTTGAAGACCTTGTCTGAGAAAAAGGGTAAAGTAACTTTTATTGAACTTATAAATTATCTCAGAAAATAAGTAAGATGAATGTGGAGAGATACTTTTCCACCTGAATTATTTCATCTGGCTGCCCTTAAAGAGATTTTGAATAGTAAGTCAGCTGGAGGGTGCTAACATCGGATGTTCTTGCTTTGACAATATATGAAGCTGCAATCATTTTCTCGTTAACCTGTATGTTACTTTGAGAATTAGAATTAGATGATGCTGGGAGTGGGGAGAGGAAGAATGTGTGTGTGGATTAGTTAGACATAACAAGATTGCAGTAGAGTATTCTTCAAGGTTGTTTGAAATAAGAGATGATAAGGAATGGCAGGTTAGAAATCTAAAGTGAAGGTTTGCATTTTAAAATAAGTGGAGAATGTGATCTATGATGGTCAATAGGAGGAGGGAATTGTCCTTTGATACTGTGTGTTCAGGGGAGGAGGGGAATTCAGATTTTGGCTTCCACCATGTATGTGCCAATGTCATTTTATTTGAATAAAGGATCTTTAAGGTAAACAATCCCTCAAAGTTCTTTGAAAAGTAACATCTGCCGGAACCATGACAGGGAGTCAAGCTATTCTCCAAAGCACCTGAAGGTAGGACAAGAAGCAGTGGATGGAAACTAATCTAGGAGAGAAGCAACCCAGAACTAAGGAGAAATTTCCTGACAGTTAGAACAATTCATCAATGGAACAACTTGCCTCTAGAACTTGTGAAGGCTCCAACACTGTAAGTTTTCAAGAAGAGATTGGACAACCGTTTGTCTGAAATGGCATAGGATTTCCTGCCTGAGCAAGGGATAGACTAGAAGACCTCCAATGTCCCTTCCAACACTTATTCTGAGAAGGCAACCATTTCTCGAGGTTGAATAGAACCCTGAAATTGGAGAAGGAACTATCTATACACCCTGGAATATACATATATTATTATTCTGTCTAACGTGACATTGTAGAGGAATTGCACTTCCCACTAAATTTCTACTTTATTGTCACCTTGGATATCTGGATGAGTTGCCATTAGCAGCAATGCCCATTGCAGAACACTACTAGTTGTGTCTGTCCCAGCAAAAAATATGTCACCAAGGAAATGAGCCAAGTTGTCTTCATCATAGGTAGAATTTGGATCATCCTTGCTCTAAAGGTAACAGAGAGAAAAGTGAAATGTCATTTTCACGTTATTATTATTATTATTATTATTATTATTATTATTATTATTATTATTATTAAACTTTTATTCATGAAACATGAAACTCAGTCAATTGAATACTCAAAATTGACTGGCACTAAAGGTTGACACGGGTTGCTGACAGCATCCTAGGTATCAACCAGGTATCTCCTTAAAATGTAAGATGTTCCGAGTAGCTCAGTTTTTTGTAGCTTTGCTGGAGTTATTGTAGGAAGCTGCAATTTCTTGATGTATTTTGCAAAGTTTTTGGACATAGTTCCCAGTGCCCCGATGACAGTGCAGTTTCAATGGCCAGGTCGTGGTATTTTGTAATTTTTTCCAGTTCTTTTTCTTTGACTCTGGCATCTCCTGGTACAGCGATATCAATCAACTGTACGCTTTGGTTCTCTACAACTGTGATATCTGGTGTTTTGTGTTCCAAATGGCAATCTGTCTGTATTCAGAAGTCCCACAAGATCTTCACCCTCTCATTCTCGACAACTTTTTCCACCCCATGTTCCCACGACTTTTTGGACACAGGCAAGTCGTATTTTTTACACAATGCCCAGTGGATTAGTTTAACAACTCGGTCATGTCTAGCTTTGTAATCAGTTTGTGCGATTTTGCTGCACTCACATATTAAATATGAAACAGTTTCAACTTTGTCGTTGCAAAGTCAGCAATTTGGATTGTCAGTAGATTTTTGTATCTTTGTTTTCATGGCATTAGCTTGTAGTGCTTGTTCTTGAGCAGCCAGTATTAAGCCATTTCTTGATGGTTCCCCATCTTAAGCCATGCCCATGTCAACTTGTTATCACATTTTCCTTCAATGTTTTTCAAATGTTGTCCATGGAAAGCTTTGGTTTTCCATCTATTTAATCTATCATCCAGCCATTTTTCCTTATATTCTGCCTTGGTTTCTGTTATTTTGAAAATGCTCTCTGTTTTCACAGCCTGCAGCAATTTTTCTGTACTTTGATTCACATAGTTATTCAAACTTCGTTTTTCTTCTTCTACAGTTTGGTGGATTTGCAGTAGCCCTCTGCTGCCTATTCTTCGTGGCAGTTACAATCTGTCAATGTCACTTTGTGGATGTAGAGCATGCTGCATGTTCAATAGTTTACGCGTTTTCTGGTCTAGGTGTTGCAATTTGGCCAATGTCCAGTTGATAATTCCAGCTGGGTAGCGTATCACTGGAACTCTCCATGTATTAATGGCTTTAATTATATTTCCACCATTCAGCTTTGATTTTAGTATTTTGCAGACTCTTCTGATGTATTCCTTTTGTGTTGATTCTTTGACTTTTCCATTCAAGATGTTATCTGCTTCCAAAATGCCTAGGTATTTGTAACCATCATCCTTTGCTAGTGCTTTCATAATACTTCCATTTCCTAGTTCTGTTCCTTCTATTTTTCCCATTTTCCTCATTGCATGGATAATATAGCACATTTTCTATGTCCAAAGTCCATTCTGATGACGCTGCAAAACAGTTGAACTGCATTGAGTATTGATTCAAGTTCAATGTGGCTTTTCGTATACAGTTTTAAGTCATCCATGTATAGTAGATGGTTTATGTAGATGTGGTATCCCAGTTTTGTGTTTCTTAATAATATTATCAATGGAATTAATGCAATGTTGAACAGTAGTGGTGAAAGTGAGTCCCCTTGGAAGATTCCTCGTCTGATGTTGATTTCACCAATGTTGTCCCCATTTGCTGTTAGAACTGTTTTCCATTTTTGCATATTTGCTTTCAAAAATGTACAGACGTTTTTGCTAATTCCAAAGTTTTCCAAACATGCATTAATCCAACTGTGGGATAATGAGTCAAATGCTTTCTTGTAATCAATGCACGCCATATTTACATTTGTTTTAATTTGTTTTGCATTTTTAAGTATCATTTTGTCAATGAACAGCTGATCTTTTGTTCCTCTTGATTTTTTATAATTTCCTTTTTGTTCTGCTGGATACAAGTTGTTTTCCATCAGATGATAGAATAATGAATTTGCCGATATTCTTGTAAAAAGTTTGAACGTTGTTGGCAGATAAGTAATTGGGCGGTAGTTGCTTGGTTCTGTGCTCTTTTCAGGGTCTTTCATTATCAAGTATGTTCGACCAGCCGTTAACCATTCTTCACTTGTGGCATTTTGAAGCATTTTATCAAACTGAGTGGCCATGTGGTGATGGAGAATGGTGAGGTGTTTCAACCAGTATCCATGCAGCTCATCCAGGCCAGGTACACTCCAGTTCTTGACCTTCTTTACTTCTTTTGCAACCATATCAGTGGTTATTACAATACTCTCCATTTTGTTTTGTGTTGCTTGTTTTTGGATATCTTTGATCCAGGAGGCAGTTTTATTATGTTCCACTAGGTTTTCCCACAGTTTTTTCCAAAATTTTAAAGTTTTTTTCTTTCATGGTAGAACAGTAGTTTGGACTTTATTTTCATGAGGTGAGCGATAGAAGAGGTGCTGGTTTCTTCTGAACTGGACGTTTTCACAATATTGTTTTATTCATCCTCCATATCTTTCAATTTTCTTTGCTGTTGCTATTACACACTATTTTAGGTTTTCCATGATTTCTGTTATTGTTTTTTCCTCCAGGTTATATTTTTTTGTATAAACTATTTTTCATCTTTTCATTCTTTAGTGAGACTTCTCCTGGACTGTTCGGAGAGACTGCCATCTCTCCTAAGTCCCTGGGATTTTCTTCCTTTATTCCACCCCTTCAGGGTGGGTTCTGGCCCCTTAGGGTCCCCAACAAAAAGAAATTTCAGCTGAAGGATTTGGCATTTCAAATCTTCCAGCTGTTTCGCTGAAGAACAGGAACCGGAAGCCTATTATTATTATTATTATTATTATTATTATTATTATTATTATTATTATTATTATTATTATTATTATTATTGTTATTATTATTATTATTATTATTATTATTCCAAAAGAGGTGTTGCACTGAACTAAGCCAGACATTCTTTAATAAAAGGAAATCACAATCTCAGATGCCCTTGCCCTGAATGTACTGCTGCTGTTTTTTATTTTTCGTTATATGATTCAGCAGGGGCTCAGCTACTTTTCTCCTCTGCCCTCCCCTTTCTTAACTCACAGATTGTAGCTCTTCCCAGCAGCCTCTGGTCAGTTGAAATGCAAGTTGAGGACTACCTGTACTTACTTTCTCCATTTGAAGCAAATAATAATCAATGAAATCTTGTGGTTCATGCCGGTTTTGGTATTCTTTATGATGTGTGATCTCCTTCTTTATAATAGCAAGCATATTCTCCCCAGCAGACAAGGCTTTATGTTGAGGCCCTGGGAGATAGTGCATGATAAATGGAAAAATTTCATATACCTATAAAAAAGAAAAAAATGAATCCTGTTACAAGACAGCAGGACACATGAACCATAAATCAATTTCTATAAATTACAATTTCAGCCTCATGATCTGTCACCATATCTGATATTGAACAAATTTCTTTGATTCTAACTGCACGAAATTTTGACTATAGGAAGAAACAGACAATCCCTGATGGACATATATTCAGTTGCTTGATTTTTAACAAAAGTCAACAACTGAGTGCACAAAAGCGTAGAATTTCTAACCTAGGCTAGGTTTTTAAATACATAATGCCACCCAACAGTCTAATTTATATTCCCAAAATATTTGGGGAAGTAAAGTGCCTGCCACCTTGCAATATTATGTGCTGTCAGTGGTCCTCATGTGCATTCCAAATTATTCAACTTTAAGCTTAGTGATCAGATAGTTTTTACGGTATATTCCAATTTGGGAATGAAAAATAAAATAATTCAGTGAAATTACAATTGTGGTAATTCCCATGGCTCCATTGTTCTGGATAATTCTGCATCACTCAGAAAAGAAGTAGAGCAGTGACCACAATACTCACGATGTGGGAAAAGCTTGTTAAAAAATTTGAAATAATATCTATGGATTCCAGCAACTTCAGAAACTCCTTGTCTTCAGTGGAAAAACAATGTCCAAAAACTATAGCACAGATCACATTGCCCACAAAATGTGTAATGTACACTGAGGGGTCAAATGGCTGTCCTGATAACAGAAAACTTTCATTAATATTCACATTAATTCTGACTCTCTTGTTAGTAATAAAAGCAATTTGTCTTATAGAGCTTATTGAAAATAAATAATGCTAGGAGTAAAAAGTTAGTGAGCCTAAGTAATGTCCAGTAGAAAATCAAACAGATTGCATTTAGTAGAAGTTCAAACAGATTCCTGACAAAACTAACACAACCTTTTCTCCTGAAAGGTAGAGTAGGAACTAGAGGGACAGACATTCTGAACTTAATTCTCACTCTAATTCTCACTCTTAATTCTCATCTCTAGCAGAGATGAAATGTTAGAAGGTGTTGAAGTTATAGGAACCTTGTAGGGGTGGTGGTAACCATGCAATATTGGAATTCAACATTACACAAGCTCAAGCAATAGAGAAAAGTCAAACCAAAGTCTTGGACTTCAAGAGAGCTGATTTCAATAAATTTAGAACTTGAGGAGGATTCTATGGATGAGAATCCTCAAGGGGAAAACTGTTAGGGAATTGTTGTGCAGAGGTCTCCTTGTGCTACCAAAAAGTTGCACAGACAAGGAAGGGTACTGAGAGCAGTAAGAGTCACACAGTAACCACAAGAGTACACTGAGTTGTGAAAGCAAAAAATACTTTACTTTTGAGGTGGTGTAAAGAACAAAAATGCATGGTCAAAAATAAAACAGTCCAGGTCATACACAATAGTAACAGTCCAAGGAGTAATCCAAAATACAAAGTCTTCTTACCGATCCAGAGGTCAATACACAGTTGTACAGGTTTATCACAGTAGTAAACCAACAGTACAGCAAAACGGAGCAAAAACAGTAATAGTAGAGAGCACTGAATTCAGAGAGAGAGAAGCTACATTCCTAGCTTCCTCTTATATGGCCATGAGAACACTTACACACTCATTGGCCAATTAACATCTTAAAGTCACATTATCATGGTTAATATATTTTCAACCCAACATTGTAGGCTATCACCATATGCCTAACCCAAGAAGCTTGGAAAACTTTGAAAAGTGAGATTATAAAATCCCAATCTAGCCCAATTAAAATGAAGCAGAAAAATAAGAGATTTTAAAATAAACCAGCATGGCTGCAGAAAAAATTCTCTGATAAACTGAAAGACAAAAAAGACAAGTATAAACGGTGTATATAATTAAGGCAGAATATCAGCAAATAGCCCAGACTTGCACAGATGAAATCAGGAAAGCTAAGGCCCAAGTAAATGGAAAGAAGGTTGATGAACAGTGGGGAGAAAACTACTTAACATTTTTTTTGCATCCATCTTTATACAAAAAGAAAAATCCCCCACCAACCTATTAAAAATACTGTAAAATGTAGATTAGAAGTACGTCAAAATAAGCAAGAAAATGGTAAGAGAACACCTATCCACTCTAGATGAGTTCAAATCACCAGGACCAGATGGAACCAGAGGAATGCTGTGGATATAATTTACTTGGACTACAGTAAGGCATTTGATAAAGTTGACCACAAGCTACTACTACATAAGCTAGAAAAATGTGGGTTGGGCTGCTAGAAGGACAGAAGGTATCAAGTCTGGATCCAAAGATTCAAGGAATGGCCAAGCTTCTGACCCCTTTTATCTGTGAAAGTCCTTGCTTTGTTGATGCAGAAGTCTGGTAGCTAATTTTGTGTTTTTTTAAAGTCTGGTACCTGTTGATGGAATTTTCACTGAAACATTAAAAAGCAGGAACCTAAGGCTTGATTTGGCTGAGAACCACACTCAATGTGTAGCCCTTAGTGTAAGTACATCTACATGGTTGGGGGAGTATACACTAGGGTACCCCAAGGCTCTGTCTTAGGCCCAGTTCTCTTCAATATCTTCATCAATGACTTAGACAGGGGGATACAAGGGGAACTCATCAAATTTGCAGATGACACCAAGCTGTCAGAAGTAGCGCTTACTCCAGAAGATAGGCTCAAGATGCAGGAGGATCTTGAAAGATTTGAAACACTGGGCCCTATCTAACAAAATGGAATTCAATGTAGAGAAAAGTAAGGTTTTACATTTAAGCAAGAAAAACCAAATGCACAAGGATAGAATAGGTGGTACCTGGCTCTACAACTAAAACTACTAAACTACTAAAAGCTACTAAAAATGCCAATATCACTTGAGGTTATCAGATACCTGTCAAGTTTGCAATGTATGGGCTTTTCAAGTGGCTCTGAGGCATTGTTTACCTTAAAAGTCCTTTATTAGCCTAATACACTGGCAAATGCTTGCTCGAAGGAAACTGGAATCTGAAATCTCCGCCCCTTGCACAATATATTAAAACACAAATCTCCACCTTTCTAATTTTGTCATTAATCATATTCTCCAATTAATTTAAAGAATCTCTTTCCCTTTTGTTAGAAAACCCGCCAAGGCCGTATCTTCTTTAGTTAGAGAGATGGCCTTGAAAGTGCATTCCTACTCATCCCTCCTCCCAACCTTAAACTAATCTTCTAAAGCAATACACAAGTTTAACATATGAAATGGCTACTTCTTCACCTCTTGTCAAGCAATAACATTCGATGTTAGCAACATTGACAATACCTTTTTTATTTCCAAAGTCTTCCAAAACTCTCTCAACCTCAGCTTGTATTTGGGTTTCCAGGCCTTTTTTCCCCAGGCCTAACTTCCTCATGGTAACAACACTCTGCCGCCTTTGCTGTAACCACAAGTGACCATTTGAAAATACAATACCTGAATAATCAAAGATTAAAAGGAAAGAATAGCTCACACCAATACAAAAAAAATTGTTTTTGTTTTAGAAAATAGCTCTAATTTCTGTTCCAGTATTTAAGAATGCATAAGTGAGATCAGCGACATATAACTTTAATAAGTAAATAAATAAGAATTCAATCCCTGCCTACCTAGTTTTGACACTCAACTGCAGCATATACTTTGGAAAATGGAAATGGGGGAAAATAAGATCTCACTGTTAAAAAATGGAAAATTTGGATTCTTAATAACTTAGAAAATTTTGATTTATATAGAGAGGACAACACTAAAGAATTCCTTTTGATTATGCCAAAAATTTCCATGCCCTTTTGTCTTCATAGATGGGCTAGTACAATCCCCTATCCTAACTTTTTTCAGTTTGGAGGATTCAAGTTTTTCAGATTTCATAGAGTCATTATAATCAACTTTGATACCTTTTATAACCTAAAGGAACACCCAAAATTGGCCATATATTTTTCATGTTTCTCTTCAACTTCTGTAATATTCAATGTCTTTATCTAAAACCTGAGTGTAGATACATGGATTTGTAGAGGCTAACTCTGGAGAATATAGTGAATCCACAAAGTTGGACAAAACTTACCCCTTTTTTTGGTGATAGTCGAAATGAATGGTGTAACCGGGCGATCAACAAAGGCTTCTGCATGTTCAGTTAATGCTTCTTTCACTGTCTGGTATCCAGAGAAGACTATAATATAATAATTTCCACCCCACAGAGAATAAACGTTCCCATATTGCTTCGCCAGCTGCAATTGGTACAAAGTAGAAAAGATAAATCTTCCACATTATTATGCACAATTGCAGGTTAATATGCGACCTTCTCTTCCAGTTTCCTGTTTCTTGCCTTTTCATCTTCCTGTATTTTTCTTCCTCCAACTCAGTAAATTCCGTTACAGCCTTGTGAGGTACACAAGAAATGTACATGTTGTAATTTTCCATTTTTGCTTAAAGGAATAGGCATATAGAGGTAGTTAGCTAAGGTATTTTTTAGGAAAGGAAATGTAGTAAGCTGAAGGAATAGAGAGGAACTAGCAGTTTGAAAGCATGTAAAAATGCAAGTAGAAAAATAGGGACCACTACGGTGGGAAGGTAACAGTGTTCCGTGCGCCTTTGGCGTCTAGTCATGCTGGCCAGATGACCACGGAGATGTCCTCGGACAAGTGAAAGTCCTCGGCTTTGAGACAGACATGAGCACAGGCCCCTAGAGTTGGAAACGACTAGCACGCATGTGTGTGTGGGAACCTTTACATTTACCTTTTATATACACTGACTCAAAGCATATTTTTAGAATAGTGCACACTATTGTCGAATAGCATATAGATTATGAATATTGTTCAATTAATATAAGGTTTATTCTTTATAAAAATTGCCTAGAGTTAGTACTTTAAAGTGTAACTATGAACCAAAGTACAGCTGTGTTTAACCAAAGCATGAACTCTGTTACACACATAGCTTCTAGATGAAAAGCAGGTATTCTTATAGATAAAGAAGGGAAGACATACAGTAAACCCTTTATAACTGCAATTATCCAGTTTGGGTAGCAGTTCACCTTGAACATAAGCTACACCTTTAGCAGGATGTTACAGATCATGTCACAGACAGCAAGGGAAGATAAGGCAGGAACAAAAGGGGCTTTTGATTTAACAATTGAAGGGATTGGTAATTGTAATGGTTGCTAGGTGATGAGAAAGCATGTGACCAATTTAAACCTATCAACTGGACAGGGTATTAAAACCTATGCAGAAATTGATTCAGTGTGGCCCTTTATTGGTATATAGAAGGGTACACCAGCTTTTGCAAAATCATCATCATCAGCAGCATCATCATCATCAGCATCATCAGCATCAACAACAACAACAACATACCGTGGCTGGGCCTGGACGGCTATCGGGTGTCTTCCCTATGGTTATAGAATTACCGGTCTTCAGATTGGTAGTGGTTGAGCCACCGTGAACCAACCCAGGCACTTCCCATCACCAATGATGAGAAGAAATAAAAAAAATCCATACCGGATCGGTTGTCGCCCGGGTCAACAAGGACCATGTCAGATGCTATGGCTCCTGAACATCTGTCGAAAAATGGGCCACAGGGCTCAGTTGTTACTGCTGGGGAACAAAAGCATACAACTGTAAAGCAACTGGAACAAAAGCGCAAAACCTGGACAACTGAAGAAAATTGAGAAATCATCCAATGCTACTACCAGGCAGAACCAACAGCCAGGGGATTTCAAAAAAGAATGATGCAACTGTGGAAGGAAAAGCACCCAGAAAGTGACATAACCAAACAACCAGTGCTTTTTTTGTAAAAGAGAAAGGTGCCGGAACTCACACATGTCATACAACCCGCCTTGCCTCCCCTACAAGGTTCCATCCAAAAAAGGTGCCGGAACTCTGTTCTGAGCATTCTATGAAAAAAAAAAGCCCTGCAAACAACGATTAATGGATCAAAGATGTTTCATTATCCGTAATAAAGTTTTTATGGATGTGGAAATTCCACATCTAGGAACATTAGCTAAAAAGAAAACAACAAGCAATGATGATGAACAGGCTGAAGAAATTGTTCCAATACCTGAACAAACTGACCAACCAGCGGAAGAAGCCCCCACACAGGATGAAGCCTCCCCTGTGCAACAACGTGAAAGTGTAGAGCTAAGTAATGTAGCAAAAATGCTGAAAGAAAAAATTGAAAACCACATCGAAGAAAACACAGAAAGAAAAAGACTGCCTGCCATCCATGAAGTGCATAGCAAACGAGTGAAAGATTTACTAAATGCTGTGAACAACATTTTACTTCCATCCCATCCACCACACTGTATGAAACAAACCAACTAATGTACAGTACAGCCGCTGTTATAACTGCAGAATTGGGTTATAAAATGCCAAAAATCAACCCACTGGAAGACCAAAGTGGAAAATTTGACTTGAAAATAAAAGAAAAAAAACTACGAGGAAATGTCAGCAAATTGAAATACTTGAAAGAAGGAAAACTAAAGAACGAAAAGCTGAAAAATATACAAAAAAATAACTTGGAGGAAAAAACAATAATGGAAAACCTAAAACAGTGTGTAATAGCAACATCAAAGAAAATTGAAAGATATAAAGGACAAAAAACCCCCAATATTGTGAAAACGTCCAGTTCAGAAGAAACCAGCACCTCTTCTATCAGTCACTTGACAAATATAAAGTCCAAACTACTGTTCTACCATATAAAGAAAAAACTTTTTTTATTGAAAAGTTTTACAATACATTTTTAAATACAAAAAACTACCTCCTCCCCCTCCCCTCTCCCCAACCCTCCCCTCCCCTCCCCGACTTCCCAGAGCTGAATACAGGGTATAGTGATACAAACATAAGCTAGAATATGCTAACAATAAAAATAAGACAATAAATTCTATCGCACTTTAACTCTCCATAGTCATAATTATATTACTAACAGATAACAAATAACTAATAATACCTCATAGAAAGAGATGGGCATACCAGACCATCTTATTTGTCTCTTGAGAAACCTATATGCGGGCCAAGAAGCAACAGTGAGAACTGGACATGGAACCACTGATTGGTTCAAAATTGGGAAAGGAGTCCGGCAAGGCTGTATACTGTCGCCTTGCCTATTTAACTTATATGCAGAGCACATCATGAGAAAGGCAGGGCTAGATGAATCAAAAGTTGGAATTAAGATTGCAGGAAGAAACATCAACAACCTAAGATATGCAGATGATACCACTCTAATGGCAGAAAGTGAAGAAGAACTAAAGAGCCTCTTGTTGCGGATGAAGGAGAGTTCAAAACTTGGGTTGAAACTTAACATTAAGAAAACCAAGATCATGGCATCTGGCCCTCTCAATTCCTGGCAAATAGATGGGGAAGAAATGGAGGTAGTGACAGATTTTATTTTCCTGGGCTCCAAGATCACTGCAGATGGGGACTGTAGCCAAGAAATTAAAAGACGCTTGCTCCTTGGGAGGAAAGCCATGGCAAATCTAGACAGCACACTAAAAAGCAGAGACATCACCCTGTCAACAAAAGTGCGTATAGTCAAGGCTATGGTCTTCCCAGTTGCAATGTATGGCAGTGAAAGCTGGACCATAAGAAAGGCTGAGCGCCAAAGAATTGAAGCCTTTGAACTATGGTGCTGGAGAAGACTCCTGCGAGTCCCTTGGACTGCAAGGCGATCAAACCGGTCAGTCCTAGAGGAGATCAACCCTGACTGCTCTTTAGAAGGCCAGATCCTGAAGCTAAAACTCAAATACTTTGGCCACCTAATGAGAAGGAAGGACTCACTGGAAAAGAGCCTAATGCTGGGAAAGATTGAGGGCAATAGAAGAAGGGGACGACAGAGAATGAGGTGGCTGGATGGAGTCACTGAAGCAGTAGGCGTGAGCTTAAATGGACTCCAGAAGATGGTAGAAGACAGGAAGGCCTGGAGGAACATTGTCCATAGGGTCGCGATGGGTCAGACACGACTTCGCAACTAACAACAACAAACAACCTCATATAAAACCACTACTTATTCAAATGCTAAATGAAAATTTTTAGTCCCATATTTATTGTGAATATATTCAATCCATCTTCTCCATTCCATAATATATCTCTGTTGCGATTGTTCTTTCAAATATGCTGAAATCTTTGCCATTTCCGCCAAGTTAGAAACTTTTAAAGTCCACTTTTCTATAGTCGGCAGTTCCTCCTTCTTCCAATATTGCGCTACTAAAAGTCTTGCTGCCGTAATTAGATTCAACATCAACTTAGAGTCTATAACAGTAGTATCTGTAATAATACCCAATAAAAACAATTGCGGAGAAAACTTTATCCTTTTCTTAAATATCTTTTGCATATTCCACCAAATTTTAATCCAAAAAGCTTTAACCTTTTTGCAAGTCCACCATATATGAAAATACGTTGCACCCTCACCACCACACCTCCAACATTTGGGCTGGCAATTCGGATACATACTTGCTAATTTTTTAGGGTCTAAGTGCCACCTATAAAACATTTTATAAAAAGTCTCTCTTAAATTTTGGGCCTGCGTAAATTTTACATTTCTAACCTAGATCTTTTCCCAAATATCCATTGTTATAACTTCTTGAAAATTCTGAGCCCACTTTATCATACAGTCTTTAACAAGTTCCGTTTCTGAATCAATTTCTATCAATGCATTATATATCCTTTTTATATGTGCTTGACCTTGATCTCTATTTTGTTTTACCAAATTTTCATCAATCATCGAAAAACCAACTTTCTGGTCCTCTTTCCTTCTTGCCTGTAACTGCCCATACTGAAACCAAGTTTGTACAATCTTTTCTTCTTTTAATATATTATATGGCTTTAATTGCCATACATTCCTTTCTAAACTTAAGATCTCCTTGTACGTAGTCTCATCATGTTTAAATCCCACATTTATATTTTCTATTGCATGTTTAGGTATTGTCCAAATTGGTATCTTATAATTTAACTTATGTCTATACTTTTTCCAAACTCTCAACAGAGCATACCTTAGTATATGTATCTTAAACACATTATCCACCTTCTTATCATACAATAAATATGCATGCCAACCAAATAACAAACCATAACCCTCAAGATTTAATAATCTCCCTTGTGTTAAATTAAACCAGTCACTTATCGATGACAAAGCAGCAGCCTCATAATATAATTTAAAATTAGGCATTTTAAGACCACCACTTTCACACGTGTCTTGCATTATCTTAAATTTAACTCGTGGCTTTTTCCCTGCCCAAACAAATTTATTAATACCTTTTTGCCATTCCTCCAAATTTGAATCCTTTTTAAGTATAGGTATCATTTGAAATAAAAATTTTGGCAAAACATTCATTTTCACTGCTGCAATTCTTCCCAGTAATGATAATTGTAAATTTTTTCAACTATCTAGTTCTTTTTGTATTTTTCCCATAACATTTCATAATTATTCTTATATAACTTCACATTTGAGACTGACAGGTAAACCCCCAAGTATTTAACCTTTTTAACTATTTCAAATCCTGTTAGCTCTTCCAGAGCAACCTTTTGTTCTATAGTCATATTCTTAGACAATATTTTTGTTTTTTGTGTATCTTAAATCCAGAAACTTTCCCATATAACATTATTATCTCCATCAATTCCACAACTGAGTAAACCGGTTGAGTTACTGTAATAACCAGGTCGTCCGCAAATGCCCTCAATCTGTAATCCTGATCTCTTATTTGAATTCCCCTAATTTTATTTGAATCTCGTATTTTAATCAGTAATATTTCCAATGTTAACACGAACAATAAGGGTGACAACGGACACCCCTGTCTTGTGCCCTTTTCAATGTTACATATTTCTGCCAAACTATTGTTTACTATTATACAAGCTGTTTGCTTCTGATATATTGCCCTAATAGGTTGTAAATTTTTTCCCCAAATTCCATTTTCTCCAATACTTTCACCAAAAATTGCCAATCCAATTGATCAAAGGCTTTTTCAGCATCCAAAAAGATCAGCGCTGCGGAGACCTGATTATTCCTTTCCAAAAATTCCAATAAATCTACAATATGCCTCACATTATTCTTCATTTGTCTACCACTTATAAATCCAGTTTGATCACTATGAATCACTATGAATCACTTCATTAATCTATTGGCTAAAATCTTTGCAAATATCTTATAATCAGTAGTTAAAAGCGATATTGGTCTGTAGTTTTTGGCTTGCGTAGCATCCTGATCTTCCTTCGGGATCAATGAAATAAAGGCTGTTTTCCACGATGGAGGCACTCCTCCTCCAAATTGAATTGTCTTAAACAATTCTCTCAAAGGTTCCACCATTTCTGACTGTAAATTTTTATAATAAACGGCAGTCAAACCGTCAGTTCCCGGTGCTTTACCCACTTTTAATTGGTTAACTGCTAAAAAAATTTCTTCATCAGTTATCAATTGGTTCATCCCTTCCTTTTGTTCTTGTGTAAGAACAGGGATATTAGCTTCTAGCAAATATCCATCTATATCTACATCTGTAATCTTATCTCTAGCATACAACTTAGAATAAAAATCAACAAAAGTCTTTTTAATAAGATTCTGCTGGTACACTACTTTACCCTTATATTCTATTCTATCTATATTACTAGCTCTTTGTTTCTTCCTTAGCAAGTAAGCTAACCATCTACCCGGTTTATTAGCATTACAAAAAGTATTATGTCTAGCATATCGTAGGTTAGTTGCCACTTGATCTGCCATTAACATATCAAACTGACCTCTTAATAAAGTAATAGGAGTACCTTTATACATATTAATTTTAAAAAATTCTTTCATCTGTTTTTTACACTCTTCCACATTTTCCTGGTATTTAAACAAATTTTCATTTAAACGCCAAGACCGTCTGTCTCCATTATCTTTTTCTATCTCCAACCATACTGGACTATGATCAGATATAGTTCTTGGACAAATCTTGATCTTCTTAATCCTAAAAAAAAGTCATTAGTAATTAATACAAAATCAATCCTGGAAAAAGATTGATGCCTATCGGAAAAAAAAAGTAAAGGGCGGCCACCGAGGCACTCGACCATGTTGTACCCTTGCGTCCCCTGACGTGGCGCAGATCCCGGTGGGCTCCATGGTTTTCCGCAGAGCTCCTGGGAGATGAAGTGTCGGAGATGGGGTCTAGAGAGCTGTTGGAGATCCAGCTGGTCTGAATCTGACTGATTGCGGTTAAGAACCTCTACCAGGTCTTATCTCGCAGCGATGGAGGCAGTGAAATCTAACTATTTTGCTGCCCTTATCGCATCCGCAGATAATTGCCCAGCCGCCCTGTTTAGGGTGACTCGCTCCCTCCTTAATCAGGAGGTGAGGGAGGAACCCCTGCAGGGGCGGGCCGAGAAATTTAGTCAGCATCTGACGGATAAAATCGCTCAGATTTGGGCTGGTCTGGACTCCGACTGGACAGAGTCTGACAGGGGGAGACGAGCGGTCCTGGCAATGTTATCTGGGATGAATTTGATCCTGTGACCTCGGAGGAGGTGGACAAGATCATGGGGAGACTGAGTTCCACCACGTGTTTATTGGACCCGTGCCCCTCCTGGCTTGTGTATGCAGCTCATGAGGCGTAACGAGGCTGGTTCCAGGCAGTAATAACTGCTTCTCTGAGGGAGGGTAGCTTTCCTGCTGCCTTGAAGGAGGCTGTGGTAAGACCCCTTCCTCAAGAAGCCTGTCCTGGACCCAGCTATTTTAAACAACTATCGTCCGGTCTCCAACCTTCGCTTTCTTGCGAAGGTTGTAGAGAGCGTGGTGGCGCATCAGCTCCCTCTGTTCCTGGAAGAAGCTGATTATCTGGACCTGTACCAATCGGGCTTTAGGCCTGGGTACAGCACGGAGACGGCATTGGTCGCGCTGGTGAATGATCTCTGGCGGGCTCGGGACAGGGGTTGTTCCTCTGTCCTAGTCCTATTAGACCTCTCAGTGGCTTTTGATACCATCAACCATGGTATCTTACTGCGGCGCCTCAGGGGTTTGGGAGTGGGTGGCACTGTTTTACAGTGGTTCTCCTCCTACCTCCTGGGTCATTCGCAGTTGGTGTTGGCAGGAGGGCAGAGATCCGCCCTGAGGCCTCCTGTTTTGTGGAGTTCCTCAGGGGTCGGTCCTCTCTCCCCTCTCGTTCAACATCTATATGAAGCCGCTGGGTGAGCTCATTCATGGTTTTGGGTTGGGGTATCATCAGTTTGCTGATGATACCCAGCTTTCCACCCCAAACCAACCCAGTGATCCCCTCGATGTGATGTCCCGTTGCCTGGAGGCGGTCCGGGTCTGGATGGGGAGAAACAGGCTTTGACTTAATCCTGTCAAGGCTGAGTGGCTGTGCATACCGGCATCTCGGTTTAATCAGTCTATTCCATTGTTAACTATGGGGGGTGAGGTGTTACCCCCCCGTAGATAGGACCTGCAACTTGGGCATTCTCCTGGACTCATGGCTCAGTTTGGAAGATCATAGAGGAGTCATGGCCAGGGGGTCTTTTGCCCAGGTTCGCCTGGTGCGCCAGTTGCGGCCCTATCTGGACCGAGATGCCCTACGTACAGTCACTCATGCGCTTGTGACCTCCCGGATATACTACTACATGGGGCTGCCCTTGAGGACCACTAGGAGGCTTCAGCTGGTGCAGAATGCGGCCGCACGAGTTGTGATGGGGGTCTCCCAATACTCCCATGTAACGCCTCTTCTCCATGAGCTGCATTGGCTTCCAGTTGCCCTCCGGGTGAGATTCAAGGTGCTGATGATGACCTATAAAGCCCTAAATGGCATGGGTCCAGATTATCTTAGGGAGCACCTGCTGCCAGTTTCAACTTCCCATCGTCCTATGCGCTCCCAGAGGGAAGGCCTCCTCAGGGTCCCACCGGTCAAGGAGTGCCGGCGGGTGATTCCCAGGGGGAAAGCATTCTCTGTGGGATGCCTGCCCTATGGAATCAGCTGCTGGTGGAACTCCGGATCGCCCCTGACCTTCGTTCATTTCGCTGGGACCTAAAAACCTGGCTATTCGAGCTGGCCGGCCCGGACTGAGGGGTTTTTAAGGTTTTAAATCCAATTTTAAAGTGTTGGAGCTATTAATTTAATCATATTTTAATCTGTATATTGTATTGTATACCGCCCTGAGTCCTTCGGGAAAAGGGCGGTATATAAATCGAATAAAATAAATAAATAAATAAATCTATCCTCTCTTCCAAATCATTGATGAAGATGTTGAAGAGTACTGGGCCTAGAATAGAACTCTGGGGCACACCACTACACACTCATAGTTACTTCTATTGAGCAGGGTACCACCTATACCAGGGGTCGGCAACCTAAAAAAGAAAAAGAGCCACTGGGAACCGGTTCCATCACAAATTAAAAAAAGAGGTTTTTGCGCATGCGCGGACGCACGCGGCTGCCATTTTTTTAAAAATGAGATGGAACCGGTTCCCGGTTGCCCGATGGCGACGGCCCGTCTGCAAAGCTGCCGCTTTCGGCAGCTTTGCAGACGGGCCGTGGCAGCTTCCTCAAAGAGCGGAGGTGCGCGCGTACCTCCGCGCGAATGGGCAGCCATGCCGCTCTTTCAGGAAGCCCGCCGCGGCCCGTCTGTGAAGCTGCCGAAAGCGGCAGCTTAGCAGACGGGCCGCGGCAGCTTCCGCAAAGAGCGGCGCCCCTGCCCATTCCGAGAGGTGCGCGCGCACCTCTCCGAACGACCGGAGGTGCGCGCGTACCTCCACGCGAATGGGCAGCGGTGCCGCTCTTTCAGGAAGCCCGCCGCGGCCCGTCTGTGAAGCTGCCGAAAGCGGCAGCTTAGCAGACGGGCCGCGGCAGCTTCTGCAAAGAGCGGCGCCCCTGCCCATTCCGAGAGGTGCGCGCGCACCTCTCCGAACGACCGGAGTTGCGCACGCACCTCCCCAAACCTTTGGGGAGGTGTGCGCGTACCTCCGCGCGAACGGGCAGCGGTGCCGCTCTTTCAGGAAGCTGCCGCTTTCGGAATGGGCAGGGGCGCCCCTCTTTGCTGAAGCTGCCGCGGCCCGTCTGCTAAGCTGCCGCCTTCGGCAGCTTCACAGACGGGCCGCGGCGGGCTTCCTGAAAGAGCGGCACCGCTGCCCATTCGCGCGGAG
Organism: Vipera ursinii; assembly: GCF_947247035.1. Taxonomy (NCBI): domain Eukaryota; kingdom Metazoa; phylum Chordata; class Lepidosauria; order Squamata; family Viperidae; genus Vipera; species Vipera ursinii. The sequence continues at coordinate 5,248,189 of NC_139518.1, forward strand.
GTACGCGCGCACCTCCGGTCGTTCGGAGAGGTGCGCGCACACCTCTCGGAATGGGCAGGGGCGCCGCTCTTTGCGGAAGCTGCCGCGGCCCGTCTGCTAAGCTGCCGCTTTCGGCAGCTTCACAGACGGGCCGCGGCGGGCTTCCTGAAAGAGCAGCACTGCTGCGCATTCGCGCGGAGGTACGCGCGCACCTCTCCAAAGGTTTGGGGAGGTGCGCGCTCACCTCCGCCCATTCGGGGAGGTGCGCGTGCACCTCTCCAAACGGGCGGTGCCAGTCTCCATTTGGAGAGGTGCGCGTGCACCACTGCCCGTTGGAAGAGGTGCGCGCGCACCGGGCGGCTGGGAGCCGCAAGAGACGGCTCAAAGAGCCGCAGGTTGCCGACCTGTGACCTATACTATACCCAGAACAGAGCTCCAGGGCGCCCCACTGTACACCTCCCTCTATGTAGATGCAGTTCTATTCAGGACCACACGCTGAGTACGGCCGGTCAGCCAGTTATGAATCCATCTGGTAGTGATGCTGTCTAAACCACATTTTTCTATCTTATCAAATAGTAGGTTGTGGTCTACTTTATCAAATGCCTTACTGAAGTCCAAATAAATTATAACCACAGGATTCCTCTGGTTCACTAATTTTGTCACTTGGTCAAAGAATGCAATATGTTTTGTCTGGCATGATCTGTTTTTGACAAACCCATGTTGGCTTTTGGTAGTGACTTTGTTTGCTTTTAGGTGTTCACTGATTCCTTGCTTGATTATCTTTTCCAAGATCTTCGCAGGTATTGAGGTCAGGCTGATAGGTCTGTAATTTCCTGGATCCATTTTTTTTTCATTTTTTGAAGATGGGAACTACACCAGCTCTTTTCTAGTCCTCTGGTAATTCCCGAGTGCTCCAGGATCTTTGAAAGATATAGTTCAGTGGTTCTGAAATCACATCTTCCCATTCCTTCAGAATCTTGGGATGTAATCCATCTGGCCCTGGTGATTTGAACTCATCTAGGGTGGACAGGTGCTCACTTACCATTTTATTGCCTATCTTAACTTGTTTTTCTAATCTGTTTTTTACGGTACTGTTTTTGATAGGTTGGATTGTTTTTTTCCCTTTGTGTAAATACGGATGCAAAAACCCAGTTGAGTAGTTCTGCTTTTTCCCTATTGCTTGTCACCTTCTTGCCACTTTCTCCTGCTAATGGACCAATCATTTCCTTAACTTTTTTCTTGTTTTTGACACGTTGAAAGAAGTTTTTTTGTTTGTTTGTTATTTTTGACTTTTGTCCTAAGGCTTAGTTCATTTTGAGCCTTAGCTTTCCTCACTTTATCTTTGCAGGCTTGGGCTATTTGCTGATAATCTGCCTTAGTTATGTTCCCCTCTTTCAACTTTGATAAATCTTGTTTTGTTTTCCAACACCCTTGGAGTTGAATGTTTATTCCTCACAGCCTTATGTGACTCCCAGTACTATATCTGTGATTTTTCAAGAATGATTTTTAATCAGCTAAAGATGGCACATTCACACACAGCGGCCCTGAGCTCCCGGTACTGGTGTGTGGTGATTGGAATAATGTATGTATGGATGAGTGTGCACAGTGTAGTGCAAGGAGCTAAATTAGCCTACACATGCATAGAGCTGCTAAACATTGTGCTTGCAAGGCAATCCGGAATTACCAGTGATTTTCAGCAGTCCCATAACATACCGAACTGCATAGCGAGGCCTCCAGGATCTCCATGGATTGTCTTCAGACAGGGGAGGAGCCGACATAAGCGAAAGAGAAAGGAGCGAAAACAAAAACATGGCTGCAGAGCCGGGATACTGGCTCGGCTCAAAAAGCAGCCTCGTAGACCAGCACTGCTGAGTGTCTTCTTGAGTAATGCAAGATCCCTCGTCCATAAAATTGACGAGTTACAGCTGCAGCTGGCAGCAAGCTGGCTTCTCCGTGAATGTTGTGTGATGGTTGTCACGGAGACCTGGCTACATTCAGATGTACCGAATGCAGCAGTGGAGCTGACAAGCTGAGTCATTCACCGCTCTGACAGAGATGGAGGCTCTGGTAAGAGCAAAGGAGGAGGACTCTGTGTGTATATACATTGTGACTGGTGTGCCAACAGCAGATTAGTTTCCACGTATTGCTCCCCAGATGTGGAACTGATGACTGTCATATGTAGGCCTTTTTATCTGCCTAGAGAAATTACTGTGGTAATTATTATAGCTGTTTACATTCCACCTGATGCTAATGTCAGCACAGCACTTTCCAAGCTGTATGACATCATCTCCAGGCAGCAGCAAACTCACCCAGAGGGCACTCTTGTTGTGGCTGGGGACTTCAATAAAGCTTGTCTAAAGACAGTTCCCCCCAAGTTTGTACAGTATTTGCAATTTTCCACCAGATAGAAGAACACTCTAGACCACGTGTACTCTAATCTGAAACAGGCATACAGAGCATTCCCTCTCCCCCACCTGGGTACATCCAACCATCTTTTACTCCTGTTGTGCCCAAAGTATGTCCCTCTCAGGAAAAGAACTCAGGCAGTCACAAAAAGAGTCAAAACCTGGCCAGTGGGTGCTCTCAGTCAGTTGCAGGACTGCTTTGAAACCACTGGCTGGAATGTATTTGAAGATCAAGACCTGACTGTATATATGGATGCTGTACTCTCTTATATTAAAACATGCACTGATAGTGTGACAACAGAAAAGTGCATTCGAGTTTATGGGAATTGCTAACCCTGGATGACTGCAGAGGTACGAACACTCCTGAGAGCTCGGGATTCTGCCTTTAAGGCAGGGGATAGGGACACATACAGAGAGGCCAGGGCAAATCTCAGAAGAAGCATTAGGATGGCAAAACAACAATATAAACACAAGGTGGAGAACCACCTAGCAGACAACAATCTGAAGCAAGTATGGCAGGGACTGCAGCACTTAACCAACCACAAGAGCAGTACGAGGAACACAGTTAATACCGATGCCTCATTGGCAGAGGAGCTGAATAACTTCTTTGCTCATTACAAGGTGAAAAGACTAGACCCCGTAGCCTCTGCTGGCCAGCCTTCTGATTCTCAGCAACTCACCCTGTTTGAAGACCAAGTGAGAACTGTATTGAAGGCTGTGAATCCCAGCAAAGCTGCAGGCCCAGATGGGGTGCTGGGGATAGTGGTTAAGAACTGTGCCGACCAATTAGCAGGGGTCCTGACAAGGATCTTTAACATCTCCTTGCAAATGGCATGTGTACCATCATGCTTGAAAGCAGCTACCATTGTCCCAGTCCCAAAGAAAACTGCAGTTGAGTGCCTGAATGACTACAGACTTGTTACATTAATGTCTGTAGTCCTGAAATGCTTCGAAAGGCTGGTTCTCCAACATCTTAGGACATGCCTCCCACTGGACTTCGACAAACTTCAATTTGCCTAGAGGGAACAGGTCGACAGACAATGCCATAGCTACTGCTCTACACTCTGTAGCAAGCCATCTTGAGAAAGCTGGAAGCTATGTCAGGATGCTTTTTGTTGATTACAGCTCGGCTTTCAACACCATTTTGCCGAGCACTCTCATGGAAAAGCTGACTGACTTGAAATTTTCCCCCTCCATCTGCGATTGGATTCACGATTTTCTCAGGGACCAGTTACAAACAGTGAGGGTTGGGTCTGTTTTATCCACCCCCCTGAAGCTTTGCACTGGATCACCACTGGGCTGAGTGCTTAGCCCCTATCTTACTCATTGTACACATATGATTGTGTATCATCCGACCCATCTACTGCGATAATTAAGTTCGCAGATGATACCACCATAGTGGGTCTTATTACAGGTGGAGATGAGACAGTATACAGGGGGGAAGTATAAAACCTATCCATATGGTGTTTCAACAACTTGCACCTGAACATCAGCAAGACGAAAGAGATGGTGCTAGACTTACAGAGGAAAAAAGAGGAACCTGTCCCACTTTACATCGGGGGGCCTGTGTGGAGAGAGTTTCCTTCTTTAAATTTCTGGGAGTCTACCTCTGTGAATATCTCACCTGGAAAATTAATACAACCCAGGTGGCCAGAAAGGTCCAACAGAGGCTCCACTTCCTCACGGTCTTGCGGAAGAGCAGGGTAGAACAATGGCAAACGACCCTCTTTTACCGGTCTACTATAGAGAGCATCCTCTCGTACCGTATTGTGGTTTGGTATGCTGGTCTGACAGCCGCGGATAGGAAAGTATTACAGAGGGTGGTGAGCACAGCACGACATTGTGGGCTGTCCCCTGATACCACTGGATGACATCGCAAGGGCTCGCTGCCTTGGAAGAGTGAGCAAAATTCTCAGGGATGACTCACACCCTGGACAGTATCTGTTTACTCTCCTACCATTGGGTAGGAGATATAGGAGTATAGCCAGCCATACCAACAGGCTGAAGAACAGCTTTAATTCGTGGGCTGTTAGGCTCTTGAACAGGAAATAATTTTATAAACTTTATGTATGATTGACTTGCGAGGCCGGTGTGTTGTGCAATTAGCTCACATGGTGTAGTAAGATGGAGGGTTTGTTGTCACTGTGAGCTGGGGGTGGGGGCACAAAGGGAGGCTCAGCCAATCTCAGTGTATACATGGTTGTACTTTGACAATAAAGGTTCATTCATTCATTGAGAATATATTTGTAACAGTAGGAGCAGCAGCAATTGTACAGCTTTTTTCCCCCAACAGAGTATTTGAGTAATAAAAAAGGTAGAATTGTGGCTGAGGATGGCATTCTCCAGGATGCATGGACTGTGGAATGCATTTTTAACGTATAACAGCAGGAAAGCTTTTTGCATAATTGGAAGGAACCTTAGTACAAACTACAGGTAGTCCTTGACTTACAAAATTCATTTGAAGTTACAATGGCACTGAAAAAAGTGACTTACAGTATGACTGTTGTCCACAGCCCCATGGTCACAAGATCAAATTTCTGACACTTGGCAACTGTCTCATATTTATGACAATTGCAGTGGCCCAGAGTAAATAGGTGAAATTTGGGAAAATCACATCAAATACCCCCAAACCATCACAGGCAACTCTCCTGCCCCCCAGGGCAGTATGGTCTCCCCATTACTCTTTTTTTCTATTTAACAATGACTCTAAGGATCTTCCTGCATTAGCTCATAAAGTTCAGATTGCTCCAGGAACTGTTGATACAGTTCTACAGAGGAATTCTTGAATCTCTCATTTGTATTTCTATAACTGTCTGGTTTGGTACAGCAACTAAACAGGACAGATATAGTCTTCGATAGAGGGTTAGGACTACAGAAAAAACAGTTGGAACCAGCCTGTCTTCCACTGAGGACTTTTATATAGCACAAGTCAAAATAAAATATCTAGAAACCCCTCATATCCTGGACATAAACTGTTTTAACTCCTTTAGTTTAATTGTCTTTGATTCTCTATTTACATATTTTGGTTAACATCTTTGTCTCCTGATTATTAATCTAAAACCTATTAGCATACCAAATTCTTTTAATTTCCCCATTGATATTTCTGCTCCTTTGAATAGATCCGATAAAAATAATATCAAATCGTCAGCAAATTTATTTATTTATTTATTTGATTTGTATACCGCCCTTCTCCCTAAGGACTCAGGGCGGTGAACAGTGACATAAATATCAGAATGCACAAATACAGATATTGAAAACAAATTAAACCCTAATTTTGCCCAAATGCAGAAGATAAGTTTCCTTAAAACAATAATTACAACAGAACCCATCAGACCAGACTGGATTGCTCAAACAGATATGTTTTAATGCCTTTAATCTATAAAATTCTCTTTTGATCTTTATTCCCACAATTCTCTCATCTGTTCAATATTTCAACAGCCAATGCTCCAACGACTAAAATAAACTATTAATCATAATTTATGAACATCAAACACATATTCATGTTGATTGGATACTACAGCAGAATACAATTTATGGGCATTTATTCAGTGAATGTTCAAAGTTATGATGGTGCTGAAGGAAGGGACTGATGGCTCAGGCCCAAGGTTATAGCTATTGCAGCCCCACTGAGGGAACATGATCACAATTTGGGTGTTTGACAGCTTGCCCATACTCACAACCATGGAATGGGACAAAGAACATCCGTGAACACCAACTAGCAGTCAGAGGATATGATGAAAACTGCTTAATTTCACAATACATGGACAGATTGAACCATGGTTTCAATTGGGAAACTGTGAGTCTCCAAGACCAAGCCAAGTCCAAGATTGCTAGAGAATTCCAGAAAGTCTAACGCTGGGACAAATCAGGTGCTAAGGAGAAGGAATCCAGCCATCTACTCTGTGATATCAAGTGCTCTTAGCCTTCTCTAAACATGCCAATCTGTGCTGCTCTTCTTTGCATTCTTTCCCATCCATCCCAGATGCAGTCTGACCGATGCAACATAGATTAGGATTATCACTATGCTCTATGCTGCATTGGTGGCACAGGAACCATGATGGCACAGTTGTTAGATTACAGTATGGTGGGCTACCTCTGCTCACTGCCAGGAGTTCACTTATGACTGGCTCAAGGTTGACTCACCCATTCTTCCAAGGGCAGTAAAATGAGGACCCAGATTGCTGAGGGGAATATGCTGACTCTGTAAACCACTCAGAGAGTGCTGTGAAGTAATATGAAATGGTGCTATTGCTATCACTTTCTGTGATTTTGATATTATAGCTCTATTGATGCAGCCCTAAACTGCATTGACTCAGCAAAATGCTGGCTCGTGCTTGTTGCATGGTCAACCAGGACACCCTTGTCCCTTTCACAAGTACCACTGCTGAACCAGGTACTAGCTATATTATCCCTGTGTATTTCCCTAAATAAATATGGTATATTTCTCACTATCGAGCAACATTTTGTTGGATAGTGTTCATGGCTGTCAAAATTCCCTTCTCTGTATTGTTATTTGATTTAAGCATTTAAAGAGACATACCTCTATTAATGTCTTCTCTGACAAGATAGTCCCTTCCAACAGTCTTCCTGCTAGCAAGGAAATTCGAGAAGGTCCTGGCGGATGGTCTTCGCGTTTACTGAACTGTTTCAGAAAAGAAAGCATCAGGCACAGAATCACAGTGATAAAGAATAATAGTAGCGTCACCATTCTCCTGCCTTCCCTTTTTCCAACTTTGAGTGGTGCTGCAAAAACGTGGGATAGAAGACTTTTCCCTATTGGCTTTCAATTTTCTTTCTAGATATTCTTCCTTTCTTGCCTTGGTATTTTTCTGCTACCACTGCCCTTTATATTTTGTGCTAATTAAAATACTGTGTGATTATCTCAACCAATAAGCTGTGGATTATACCGTTTCGCAGAGGTATGACACAAATATAATTGCATGAAGTTGAAACATCAGAGATTACACAAACCTAGTTTGGCAAAGGATCAAGGATGGCCAAGTCATTATGGGGAAAAATGATGCCATGTCTTTTTATTTCTAGAGTTTCTAACTCTTACTCCTGATGTTCTCTGAGATCTATATCAAAGGAAGATACTGATATCTTCTTTTAAGGTGTTGCTTTATTCCTGGTTTCCTAGCAACTTCTCATAAACATGTTTTTGTATTCCCTAATTGACACTGGGGACAGTGCTTGCTTTTCTGCTGTTCCAGAGAAAGAGGTATAAATTTCAAAAATTACCACAGTTACAGAAAATAGTGTTTATTCTTAAAGACTTAATGGTATTGAGCTATTCTTCTTCCATAAGATTTTAACTTGAAATAGCTTATTGGAAGTGGGAGATTTGGCTTAATTAAATGGCGGTCTCTTTGATGCCATTTATTTGGCTAAATCTCTATTTTTATTTATTTTAGTTTTTATTTTAATTCCATTTATATCCCGCCCTTCTCCGAAGACTCAGGGTGGCTTACAAGCGTAGCAGTAGCCTTCATTCTATGTATATGCCTGCTTATTAGGGCTTTCACACACACACCCCAAGCGGCATTATTACAAAGTCAGCTTAATTGGCCCCAACAATCTGGGTCCTCATTTAACCTACCTTGGAAGGATCCTTCCCCAATCTCACCTTCAGGAAATCTGTGGTAAACATGAAGAGGCCAGTCTGTCATCCATTCAGAAAGACTGGGACATTCTGTTCATAAGCAAAGAACAGAGTCTCCAGATAAGCAACACAATTAGGTAAAGTTGGCAGGATTAGCTCGGGGAAACACCTAGGACTTGCTTTTCCCCTTTTCCCTATGGAACCCTACATGACCCCATAGGAATTTGGCAACAGCCATTAGAATATTAAAGGACATGTTCTTGCGCAGGAACAGGCATCTCAAATACAAAGCCCAAAGAAGGTATAAAAACCCACCCGCTCTCAACTCCATTTTGTGAGCTTTCCCAGAACTGCATGTTGTTGCTGGTTCTGCTCATCAGTAAACAAAAACCTTATTTCCTAAGGAATCAGCCTTCAATTTTTTAATTCCCGGTTTGGAAATGGACCTGATTTTTCTTCCAACACTTCTGTTCCTCTGCTTTTTTTACATAGTCTGCAGTGTAAATCATTTGTTGAGTTTTCAGTTCTAGCCTTGACTGCATTAGTTCAAACAGCTTGCTCTTGAGCAGCCAAATCAAGCCTTAGGTTCCTGCTTTTTAATGTTTCAGTGAAAATCCCATCAACAGGTACCACTCTTGGGAAAAAAGGCAAAATTAGCTACCAGTCTTCTGCATCAACAAAGCAAGGACTTTCACAGATAAAAGGGGTCCTGAAGCTTGGCCATTCCTTGACTCTTTGGATCCAGACTTGATACCTTCTGTCCCTCTGGCAGCCTAGTTCAGAGCTTTTCAACCAGTGGTACGGGTACCACCTGTGGTACCTTGGTACCTGGCAGGTGGTACACGACCATCCTAGAAAAGTAGCGGGGGAGGGTAATGAGCTGAACCAGTGGCAGCATCACACAAGCCTGAGTGAGAGATGGCTGGAGCTGCAGGGCTGTCAGGGCTCAGCGGAAGAACCAGGATCAGCATTACTTCAGGGTTGTCAGGGCTTAGCAGAAGTGCCAGGATCAGCACCAGGCTCCAGTTGGAGTTCGACATTGATCCTGGCATTTCTGCTAAGCCCAGGAGAAGCACTGATCAGCTGGAAAGTTGCAGCATCTCCAGGGTCTTGTGATTTACATTCAGATGCTTGGCAACTGATTCATATTTATGATGGTCACAGTGTTGCAGGGTCATGTGAAGTGACCAAAGCCTGCTGCAACCACCCAGAAGACGGGGGGGGGGAATAAAAACCAAACACCCCCACGCCACCCTGCTTCAATCCTCAACAAAAATGCTCACAACAATGAAAACCTTGGACAGGAGGAAGAGTGCTGCCAGGCAGGTAGGCAGGTGTCTTTCTTGGCTGTGGCTTGGGGGGCACTTTTTCAGTGCCATTGTAACTTCGAACAGTCACTAAGCAAACTGTTGTAAGTCAAGGACTACCTGTACTTCATCACTTTTTTCCTTTTTTTTTTGTCATCAAGTTTTTGACACCTTGCTAGGCAACTGGTGGTACTTCGATGTTGCCATATCCTAAAAGTGGTACAATGGATGAAAAGGATGAAAAGCCCTGGCCTACTTGAGCAGGTCCCTTCATGGATTACTGCCTTGTTGTGGCAAAGGGGCTTGTGTAATTCAATGAAGCTATGAGCTGTGCTGTGCAGGGCCACCCAAGATGGACAGGTCATAGCAGAGAGTTCTGACAAAACGTGATCTACTGGAGAAGAAAATGGCAACCCACTCCAGGATCTTTGCCATGAAAATGAGGACCCAGATTGTTGGGGGCAATTAAGCTGACTTTGTAATAATGCCGCTTGGGGGTGTGTGTGAAAGCCCTAATAAGCAGGCATATACATAGAATGAAGGCTACTGCTAAGCTTGTAAGCCGCCCTGAGTCTTTGGAGAAGGGCGGGATATAAATGGAATTTTTTTTAAAAAAACACCCCTATGGACAATATCAAAAGGCAAAGCGATATGACGCTGGAAGATGAGCCCCTGAGGTTGGAAGGTGTCCAATATGCTACTGGGGAAGAGCAGAGGGCTAGTACTAGTAATGCCAGAAAGAATGAAGTGACTGGGCCAAAGCCGAAAGGACGCTCAGCTGTGGATGTATCTGGTGGTGAAAGGAAAGTCCAATGCTGTTAAGATTTTTTCTCTATAGGGACCTGGAATGAATATCCATGAATCAAGGAAAGCTGGAAATGGTCAAACAAGAGATGACAAGACTGAACATCAATATCTTAGGAATCAGTGAACTAAAATGGACAGGAGAGTAGAAAAAACAATACTGAGATACAATCCCCAAAATGACAGAATGATCTCACTTTGACTCCAAGGCAAACCATTCAATATCACAGTAGTCCAAGTCTATGCCCCAACCAACAATGCTGAAGAGAATGAAATTGACCATTTTATGAAGCCCTACAGCACCTTATAGAACTAACACCAAAAAATGATGTCCTTATCATCATGGGGGATTGGAATGCTAAAGTAGCAAGCCAAAAGATAACCGGAATAATAGGCAAGTTTGGCCTTGGAGTACAAAATGAAGCAGGGCATAGGCTGATAGAATTTTGTCAAGAGAATACGATGGTCATAGCAAACACTCTTTTCCAACAACCCAAGAGACGGCTCTACACATGGACATCACCAGATGGTCAACACAGAAATCAGATTGACTATGTGCTCTCCAGCCAAAGATGGAGAACCTCTATACAGTCAGTAAAAACAAGACCAGGAGCTGACTGTGGCTCAGACCATGAGCTTCTCGTTGCAAAGTTTAGGCTTAAACTGAAGAAAGTAAGGAAAAGCACTAGGCCACTCAGGTATGAACTAAATCATATCCCTGTTGTATGTTCAGTAGAGGTGACAAATAGATTTAAGGAATTAGATCTGATAGACAGAGTGCCTGAAGAACTATGGACAGAGGTTCGCAACATTGTACAAGAGGTAGCAACTAAACCATCCCAAAGAAAAAGAAATGCAAGAAAGCAAAATGGTTGTCTGAGGAAGCTTTGCAAATAGCTGAGGAAAGGAGGGAAGCGAAAGGCAAGAGAGAAAAAGAAAGATATGCCCAATTGAATGCAGAATTCCAGAGAACAGCTATAAGAGATAAGAATGCCTTCTTAAATGAACAGTGCAAAGAAATACAAGAAAACAATAGAATAGGGAGGACCAGAGATCTCTTCAAGAAAATTGGAGACATGAAGGGAACGTTTAATGCAAAAATGGGCATGATAAAGGACCAAAATGTCAGGGACCTAAAAGAGGCAGAAGAGATTAAGAAGAGGTGGCAAAATTACACAGAAGAACTATACAAGAACAAACATAACGTCCCTGATAACCACGATGAGGTGGTCACTGACCTCGAGCTAGACATCCTAGAATGTGAAGTGAAGTGGGCCTTAGGAAAGCTGAGCAACAACAAAGCTAGTGGAGGTGAGAGTATTCCAGCTGAGCTATTCAAAATCTTAAAAGACGATGCAGTAAAAGTGCTACACTCAAATTGCCAGCAAATTTGGAAAACTCAACAGTGGCCACGGGATTGGAAAAGATCAGTTTACATTCCAATTCTAAATAAAGGCAGTGCCAAAAAATGTTCAAACTATCGCACCATTGCACTCATTTCACATGCTAGTAAATTTATGCTTAAAATCCTACAAGCTAGACTCCAGCAGTATGTGGATCGAGAACTACCAGAAGTACAGGCAGGATTTCAAAGAAGCAGAGGAACTAGAGACCAAACTGCCAACATATGCTGGATCATGGAGAAAGCTAGAGAGTTCCAGAAAAACATCTACTTCTGCTTCATTGACTATGCTAAAGCTTTTGATTGTGTGGATCATAAACTGTGGCAACTTCTTAAAGAGATGGGCGTACCAGACCATCTTATTTGTCTCTTGAGAAACCTATATGCGGGCCAAGAAGCAATAGTGAGAACTGGACACAGAACCACCGATTGGTTCAAAATTGGGAAAGGAGTCCAGCAAGGCTGTATACTATCACCCTGCCTATTTAACTTATATGCAGAGCACATCATGAGAAAGGCAGGGCTAGATGAATCAAAAGTTGGAATTAAGATTTCTGAGAGAAATATTAACAACCTAAGATATGCAGATGATACCACTCTAATGGCAGAAAGTGAAGAAGAACTAAAGAGCCTCTTGTTGCAGGTGAAGAAGGAGAGTGCAAAAGTTGGGTTGAAACTAAACATTAAGAAAACCAAGATCATGGCATCCGGCCCTCTCAATTCCTGGCAAATAGATGGGGAAGAAATGGAGGTAGTGACAGATTTTATTTTCCTGGGCTCCAAGATCACTGCAGATGGGAACTGTAGCTAATAAATTAAAAGACGCTTGCTCCTTTGGAGGAAAGCTATGGCAAATCTAGACAGTACACTAAAAAATAGACACATCACCCTGTCAACAAAAGTGCGTATAGTCAAGGCTATGGTCTTCCCAGTTGCAATGTATGGCAGTGAAAGTTGGACCATAAGAAAGGCTGAGCGCCAAAGAATTGAAGCCTTTGAACTGTGGTGCTGGAGAAGACTCCTGCGAGTCCCTTGGACTGCAAGGCGATCAAACCAGTTAGTCCTACTGTTGATCAACCCTGACTGCTCTTTAGAAGGCCAGATCCTGAAGCTAAAACTCAAATACTTTGGCCACCTAATGAGAAGGAAGGACTCACTGGAGAAGAGCCTAATGCTGGGAAAGATTGAGTGCAAGAGATGAAGGGGATGACAGAGAATGAGGTGGCTGGATGGAGTCACTGAAGCAGTAGGCGTGAGCTTAAATGGACTCCAGAAGATGGTAGAGGACAGGAAGTCCTGGAGGAACATTGTCCATGGGGTCGCGATGGTTGAGACATGACTTCGCAGCTAAGAACAACAACAACAACAACAGATGAGAAGCACAAGATTATTAAAAAGAGATCCTATCTAGAATTAAGAAGAAATTTATTGTCAGTCAGAATAATTAATCAGTGGAATGGCTTGACTCCAGAAGTTGTGAATGTTCCAGCACTGGAGGTTTTGAAGAAGAAATTGGACAGCCATTTATCAGGAATGGTAGAGGATCTCCTGCTTGATCAGGGGGTTGTATTAGAAGCCCTTCAAGGACCCTCTGTTATTCTGTTAATTCTATCAATATTAATTACAATTTAGAATGTTAATATTAAAGTTAAAGGTAAAGGTTCCCCCTCACATGCGTGCTAGTCATTTCCAACTCTAGGGGCCATTGCTCATCTCCGTTTCAAAGCCGAAGGACATCTCCATGGTCATGTGGCCAGCATGACTAGATGCCAAAGGTGCACGGAATGCTGTCACCTTCCCATTGTAGTGGTCCCTATTTTTCTACTTGCATTTTTACGTGCTTTTGAACTGCTAGGTTGGCAGAAGCTGGGATGAGTAACAGGCGCTCACTCTGTTATGCGGCACTCGGGATTCGACCTGCCAAACTGCCAAACTTCTGATCGACAAGCTCAGCATCCTAACCCACTAAGCCACTGCATCCCGCATATTAACATTACAAACATATAAATCAGCCTTTTCATCCAAAATTAAATATAAAGATAGATTATTATCTGATAATACCCAATCAAAATATATTGCAAATTAGAATCACCTAAACCCCTGAGACAGAAGAACATTTTATTTTATTTTATTTTATTTTATTTTATTTTATTTTATTTTATTTTATTTTATTATTTTATTTTATTTTATTTTATTTTATTTTATTTTATTTTATTTTATTTTATTTTATTTTATTTTATTTTATTTTATTTTATTAGATTTATATAGATTTATATAGCCAGCCGTACCAACAGGCTGAAGAATAGCTTTTATCCGTGGGCTGTTAGGCTTTTGAATGGGATGTAATCTTATGCAGAGTTGACTTGGGATGCCGGTGTGTGGTGTAGTTGGTTCACATAGTGTGGTGGGATGGAGGGTTTGTTGTCACTGTGTGTTGGGGGGAGAGAGCACAGGGGGAGGCTCAGCTAATCTCAATGTACACATGTTGTACTTTGACAATAAAGGTTTATTATTATTATTTTATTATTATATACCGCCCTTTCCCGAAGGACTCAGGGCGGTTTACAGAGTATTTAAAATCAAGCAATACAAAATACAAAAGTTAAAAAACAATTTAAAAAGATTAAATTATCCCTTAAAATAAAAACCCCAGTTAAAAATTCTCAGCCTGGGCCGGAGAGCTCAAAGAGCCAGGTCTTCAGGTCCTGGCGGAATGAACGAAGGTCAGGGGCAGTCCTAAGCTCCACGGGCAGCTGGTTCCAGAGGGCAGGCACACCCACAGAGAAGGCCTTCCCCCTGGGTGTTATCCGCCGGCAATCTTTTACCGGTGGCACCCTGAGAAGACCCTCCCTCTGCGAGCGCACTGGATGAAGGGAACTTGATGCTGGCAGCAGGTGTTCCCTCAAATATTCCGGTCCCAAGCCATTTAGGGCTTTATAGGTCATCACCTATAAATACTATAGAATCAAATCTTCCAAAAAGGAGTAATAGAAAATCTCAAAAGAAACCCAGACCCAGAAAGTAGTTGTTACAAATGCAAATTCATTCAAGAAGGGCAGGGGGAAGAAAATGCCTCAAGAAAATGACTATTTCCCTTTACAACAGGCAGGTCAAACTGCCGGCCCATGGGCAGGATGTGTCATGCCAAAACCACGCCCACCCGATTGCCAACAATGGGGTAAAAGTCCTGATACATCGCGTGATGTCACGTGACTTCATAAGTTTGACATGCCTGCTTTACAAGAAAGGATAAGTCAAGCCGAAATTTAAAAGTATCAAGAAAGAGGGTTTTTTTTTCCTTTCTCTCTTCCTTTCTCACCCTGTGTAATTCTGGGCAGACAGCCAAGACCCATTTAGCCAAAGGAAATGCCCTGAGGACAAGAAACCACAAAAACATGCCTTGTGTAAACAATAAAAAACCGACTGGATCAGGGACTGCAGAAATACCCATCTGATAGAAACAATGTAAAAATTGACAAGATTAGCCCAAACACACACACAGACACACACACAGACAAACGCACAGACACACACACACAGAGAGAAACCCATTAACACAGCAAGCAATTTCCTGAAGACAGGATTAACCTCTTCCTGTCTAAACAAAATCAGGCTAAAAAAATTAGGAAGACAAGCAACCTTTACAAAATCCAATCAAAAGTCCAATAACACAAGGGGTATAAGTTTGGACCACTCACCATGCAAAAACTACTAACTAGTCCAGAACCCTTTGCTGAGTCACTACTCTGTCTGGCTTCTGTAATAAAGTCCATTTTTGACAGCTTGCTTCATTTAGTGTCTATTCTTTTGTCTGCACTGCAGACTTATTCCCAGCTGGAGAAATGAATGGAGAGATTTCTTCTCACAACAACATGGATCAAATAACTGCTGCAACTCACACCATAGATTTTATTGTAATGGTTTCAATCTTAAGCTAAATATTATTAAATTTCCATTATGCTTACAGCTTACATAAGAAAAAAAACCAGAAATTGAAAAAAAAACCACCAGCACCATATATTATAGTACACATAGAAATTTACTTAGACAAGAGTTATCAAATTTTAGTAATAATTTGTTGCTGGAACTTTGCACTTTGGTATGGCCCAAGGGCTAATCAATAAAGACTTATTATTAACTTTAAAAAGGTAAAGGTAAAGGTTCCCCCGCACATGTGTGCTAGTCGTTTCCAACTCTAGGGGCCTGTGCTCATCTCCGTTTCAAAGCCGAAGAGCCAGCGCTTGTCCGAGGACGTCTCCATGGTCATGTGGCCGGCATGACTAGATGCCAAAGGCGCACAGAACACTGTTACCTTCCCACCGTAGTGGTCCCTATTTTTCTACTTGCATTTTTATGTGCTTTTGAACTGCTACAGTAGGTTGGCAGAAGCTGGGATGAGTAACAGGCGCTCACTCTGTTATGCAGCACTTGGGATTCGACCCGCCAAACTGCTGACCTTCTGATTGACAAGCTCAGCGTCCTAACCCACTGAGCCATCGCGTCCCTTTTAATAAGTAAATAAATAAGAATCCAATCCCTGACTGCCAGGTTTTGACACTCAACTGCAACAAGACAGATGAAAGAGTGGATCATTTTGTCAGCGGCTGGAGCAAAATCTCAGAAACTGATTATCTACAACAGCAGGATCGAGTTGCCCAAATCATACACTGGAAGCTTTGCCAGCAGTTTGGGTTCGAATGCAGCAAAAATTACTGGGAACACCAAGTTCTTGAAAATAAACAGGTCAAGATCTTGTGGGACTTTGGAATCCAAACAGATAGAACTCTGACTCACAACATGCCTGACATCACTATTGTGGAAAAGAAAAAAAGTCTGCTTCATTGATATTGCAATACCAGGTGATGCACGAATTGAAGAGAAACTAGAAAAAATAACGAAATACCACAATCTGCAAATTGAAGTTGAGCGATTGTGAAGGAAAAAAACCCAATGTTTTTACCATTAATAAGAGGAGCCCTTGGAGCAATACCAAAAGGGCTGCCTAGATACATGGGCATTTTGAATTTATTAGACCTGAATATCCTGACTTTGCAAAGAATCCCCACTCTAGTCAGAACTGCCTCTATCCTCAGATACTACCTTAATAGTAGGTTCTTGGTTAGGACTTGAATTGTTACGTTTTTACCAGTCGCAGAATGTGAATCGAATTGAAGATCAACAACAGTTGATGACCTGTGGAGAAGAACTTGAAGTTGAAATCACCTCTGTTATTCATACGTTCAATGGTGCCACAAATAAGCATTTTGAACAAAAGAAACTGTGGTTATGAATTGGCTAAAAATGGGTCAAACATTTCCCATTTGCTCTACATCAGGGATGTCAAACTTGGAATGTCATGTGATACATTGCGAGGTATTGCAACTTTTCCCCCATTGCCAGAGCTGGGGTGGATGCGGTTTCGGCATGACGCATCTGGCCACCAGTTTGACACCCCTGCTCTACATGGATGATTTAAAACTGTTTGGAAAAACAAAAACTGAATTGAATTCATTGCAGAAAAGCATTGCGAGTTTAGTAGAACTTGATAATGAAGAGCTGATAAAAGCAGTAACACCAGAAGAATGGTACAAGTATTTAGGAATTTTGGAAGCCTCTGACTTCTTGCACAACCAAGTCAAGAAAGTTGCTTCAACACAATACATAAAATAAGTCCAGAAACTCTTGAGATCAAAGCTAAGTGAAGGAATTATTATAAATTAACACTTGGGCAGTGCCTGTAATTCAAATGGAATAATTGATTGAACTCACCTAGAACTTCATAACCTGGATCAAAAGATTAGAAAACTAATGACTATGTACCATGCTCTGCACCCACAAAGTGATATTGATCAATTGTACTTGCCTAGATCTCAGGGTGGCAGAGGATTCTTATAGGTTAAGCAAACTGTGGAAGAGGAAAAAACATGGCTTAAATAACTACATTAAAAAAGCAAAATACTCTCAGTTGAAGGAGGTGATCAAGGGAAACCTCTTCAAAATAGTGGTTCATATATTTCAGTGGTTCATCTCTTACTTTTCTCAGGATCTCGTCTCTTGTAGCTCTTTTTAAAAATCTGACATGCACTTCTCTGGGCACCTTGTTTCTTCTAGCATACTTGGAGTTAATACAAAACACCTGATCTGTTGTATAGGTAGACTAGCAGGGGAGTGGTTTCCCACCGGCGGGAAATCCACGAGCCTGGGTTGGGCGGTGTTTCCTGTGGCGGGAGATTCCCGGCCGGGGGTTGGCTAGCGTCCAGCGGCTGCCGGACATATATTGAGCCACCCAGACGGGGATCCCCAGCTGACTCCACGTGTACCAATAAATCACTGCTGCAATACCTCGCTGTGTGTGTGTCGTCGATCCGAACACAACAGTGGCGACGAAGGTGGGATCGTTCGGCAGAACAGCGAAGGAACAAGCGGAAGCCAGCAACGCGCGAAGCGGGAAATTCAAACCGCCGTCAACCAAAGCAGCCGATCGCAGGGAACAGAAGCAGAATGGCACAAGTCGGATCTCTGAAGGAATTCGACCCGAATTACCCCGATGACTGGGAGGAGTACGTCGGCCAGGTCGAGGGATTCATGCTCGTAAACGGTATTACAGACGATCGGAAAAAAGCGGTGGCGCTCCTCACCATAAGCGGCACACCGGTTTACCGGGTTGCCGTAGGACTGTGCCAACCGTTGCCGGTGGCTAGCGTATCGTACGCAGATTTACTGGCGAAGCTAAGGGTTCACTTCACCCCAAAGAGATCAGAGCTATACTGGAGGCGAATCTTTGAAAAAAGGAACCAGAAGCCCGGCGAGTCGATAACACAGTTCGTGGCCGCCGTAAGGGAAGCGGCCCTGCGTTGCAAGTACGATAACTTAGAGATCCGGATCTGCGACTGGGTGGTTTTGGGCTTGCGAGATGAACAGCTTCAGAACAGAATAATCGCAAAGCCCACTGGAGATTTACAAGAGGTGTTGGACGAACTCCTCACCTACGAATCAACAAGGAGACACGCCCCCCCCCACAATAGCAATGGCGTGGCAGCTGAAATCAATATGGAAAGCCATGTGGACGGTGGGGAGGTGGACTACACGTGGGAAGCCGACATCGACGAGATCGCCCGAAGGTTCGGGAAGATGCCGGCAAGGACCAACCGCCCGGACAGCACAGATCGAGCAAAAAGGCAACAACATCAACTACCAACACAACGGTTCCAGAGAGACAACTCAACCCGACCGCGAGACCCTGATGCCAGGTGCGGCAGCTGCGGCGGCAGCCACCCCGATCTACCTGCCGGTTCCGCAATGCTAAATGCAGGAACTGTGGAAAGACGGGGCACATTCAAGCAATCTGCCGAGGGAGACCGCGCGACAACCAACTACACGATATCGACGCGTGGGCCTTAGGTAAGGTAACCCCCCAACTGAGTGGCAGAGAGGACCCCAGGCCTAAGGCACGACCCTCCAACTGTGGGAAGGGGGTGGGGGTCAACCACACCGGGAACCCTAGGGTCAATCACATTCTGAGCCCTAAATTAAAAATTGAGGTCCGGCTGCAGGGTATTCCTTGCAGGATGGAAGTGGATTCGAGGGCCTTGGTATCAATCATATCTAGCAGCACCCTAGCACACATCGAAGTGAAGAGTGGGCAGACAATCCCCCTAAAACAAACTAGAATCCAACTAGCGGATTTCCAGAGATCGCCCATAAACGTTAAGGGAAAGGCTACCTTAATAGTCAGCTACAAGGGTTTTAAGGGCCCCTTAGATCTCCTGGTCACCGAGGGCCAGAGAACCAGCCTAGTCGGCCTCAATTGGTTTAAGGCCCTAGGCATTTGGGTGGGGGGAATAAACACAGTCCACCGCCGGAACCTCAAAGCCGTCTGCGATAATTTCACAGATGTATTTGATGGTTCCTTAGGGAGATACAAAGGCCCCCCATTAATTTTAATCTGGATCCAGCAGTTAAACCCATCAGGCTTAAGGCCCGGAGGGTACCGTTTGCACTTAAGGGAAAAATCGAGGCCGAGTTAGAAAAGTTAGTAGGCCAGGGCGTGCTGGAACCAGTAGAAGGAGGCCCCTGGGAGACACCAATCGTCACTCCCCTTAAACCTAATGGGGACGTGAGGATTTGTGCCAACTATAAAGCCACCCTTAACCTAGCTATGAAAAAACATGCTTACCCGGTCCTGACGGTGAAGCAGGTCCTCATGACGATCCAGGACGGCGCCATCTTTGCCAAGCTCGACTTGGCGCAGGCGTATTTGCAACTTACTGTGTCTAAGGAAGCCGCCGAGGCTCAAACGATAGTTACCCACAAGGGGGCGTTTCGAGTCCACAGGCTGCAGTTTGGAATTGCTGCTGCTGCAGGCATCTTCCAAGAAGTGATGGAGAGGACCTTAAAGGGCATACCTGGAGTATGCCCTTACTTCGATGATGTCTTGGTGGCTGGAAAAACTGAGGAAATCTTGGCAGACAGGCTGGAAAAGGTACTGGAAAAATTCAGGGAGGCAGGACTTAAGCTAAAAAGGGAAAAATGTTGCATTGGAGTTAAATCCACTGAATTTTTAGGATACAGGATAGATGTTCAGGGCATACATCCCACGGAGGGAAAAATAAAGGCCATTAAATTAGCACCTGAACCTAAAAATAAGGTAGAACTCCAAGCATTCTTAGGCCTTATAAATTTTTATCACTCATTCCTGCCACATAAAGCTGCCATAGCCGAGCCCTTACACAGACTGTTAGATAAAAAGACCCTGTGGCAGTGGCAGGAAAAACATAAACAAAGTTTCCAAACATTGAAGGACATATTGTCCAGCAGATCTACGGTCACACATTTTATAGAGGGCAAACCAATTTACCTCGCCTGTGATGCATCACCTTATGGGGTGGGGGTGCAGTGATTAGCCACATGGACGACCAGGGGGTCCAGAGGCCAATTGCATATTATTCTAGAACCCTAACCAAAGCTGAAAGGAATTATGCGCAGATAGACAGGGAAGCACTAGCCATCGTGGCTGGTGTCAAAAAGTTTCACGACTATCTGTATGGCAGGAAATTCACAATATTTACAGACCATAAACCCCTTTTAGGCCTATTCACCACAGACAGACAGACACCCCAGATCATGTCTCCTAGAATGCTCAGATGATCTATTTTCCTAGCTGCATACACATTCACCATTAAGCACAGACCGGGAAAGGAGATGGGTCACGCAGATGCTCTTAGCAGACTGCCCCTAATAGATACTGGACCAGACCCAGCTCCAGCGGGTCTTGTCTTATCACTGCAAGAACTTCCAGAATGCCCATTGACAGCTCGGGACATTGCCAAAGCCACCAGCAGGGACCCTATACTCAGCAGGATAGCAACTTGGGTCCAAGGGGGATGGCCTATGGAGAACCCAGACACCAAATTCACACCATACTACAGGAGGAAGGATGAAATGTCATTACATCAGGGGTGCCTACTGTGGGGGAACAGGGTAGTCATACCAGAGGTGCAAAGGAACACAGTCATAACAGAACTGCATGAGGGACACCCAGGGGTGGTGCAAATGAAGGCATTAGCCAGAAGTCATCTGTGGTGGCCGGGACTGGACAAGGCAATTGAGGACAGAGTAGCTGGGTGTTACCTGTGCCAGAAGTCTAGGCCAGAACTGACACACAATCCAGTACACAGGTGGGAGGTGGCTCGCAACCCGTGGTCACGCATACACATAGATTTCGCGGGGCCATTCCAAGGACAGACCTTCTTGGTGGTAGTGGACAGTTACTCCCGGTGGTTGGAGGTCGTGCCTGTAAAGACCACGACAGCCGCTAAAACAATACAGGTCTTGCGGGGACTCTTTGCCACCCATGGGTTACCTGACGTACTGGTCTCTGACAATGGCCCGCAATTCACATCTGCTGAATTTCAGGATTTCCTCAAGGCCAACTGGATTAAGCATGCGACGTCGGCCCCCTTCCACCCCTCCTCCAACGGATTGGCAGAGAGGAACGTCAGGACTACCAAGGAAGCATTGAAAAGGATCATCCAAGGTGATTGGCACCAGAGACTGACCCAGTTCTTGCTGGCCCAACACACAACACCTTGCACTGCAACGGGGAAAAGTCCAGCTGAAATGAGGTGGGGCAGAAGACTGACAACCAAACTAGACAGGCTCCACCCAGACCGGCTGCCCGTGGAAGCTGAACAGGACAGTGCAACCAGGTCCTTGAACATCGGGGATTTAGTGTGGGCCAGGAACTATGGACCGGGGGAAAAGTGGACACAAGGGGTAGTCATAGACAAAACGGGGCCACTATCACACATCATAGAGGGGGAAGGGGAACGGCAGATCAGGAGGCACATTGATCAGTTGAGGAAAAGATCTCCGGAGTTCACTCAGGGGGCGCCCAGCGGGGACCCCATAACACAAGACAACAACAATAGTCTTGACTGGCGGGTAGTTACACCATCGGGCAGGGAAACTGAAACACACCCTAGGCGAGCGGAACCACCACCTCAGGGGAACACGGCTGCACAGCCAGCAGCTCTCATAATAACACAACAACCCATAGACCCGACACCTGCTGCGACACCCCAACAGGCAGCAAGGCCCAACGGGGAAACCAACAACAGAGCTGACATTCCAGGGGGGAGATACCCTGTTAGGGCTCACAAGCCACCCACTTACTTAAAAGATTACGTTAGATAATATAACTCTATCTGGGGGGAAGGGGTGTTGTATAAGTAGACTAGCAGGGGAGTGGTTTCCCACCGGCGGGAAATCCACGAGCCTGGGTTGGGTGGTGTTTCCTGTGGCGGGAGATTCCCGGCCGGGGGTTGGCTAGTGTCCAGCGGCTGCCGGACATATATTGAGCCACCCGGACGGGGATCCCCAGCTGACTCCACGTGTACCAATAAATCACTGCTGCAATACCTCGCTGTGTGTGTGTTGTCGATCCGAACACAACATGATCGATTTCCCCTTCAATTTGTGACTTCCCCCATCCTAATACGTCTGCCAGCAACTCTGTTACCAATTTTAAGTTCCTTGTCTTTTTGTATGTTTTGGAATCTTAAAAAGTATGATGCCCGCTCCATTTCTATGATCACCAAAGAATATTTCAGTTCTCCATTTATTTGCATCAGGTTTTCATCTTTCAGGTCTTCCAGTTTCTGGTCAACCTTCGTTGACTTATGTTCCATTTTTTGGATTCTTTGTTGATTTTCTGCAATCATCTTTTTGAAGTTTTCCAGTTGGGAGTCTATATTATTAATTTTTGGTTCATTTTGTCTAAGTCACTTTTCAACTCTTCATGATTTTTAGTTGCTGTAGCAGACTGGGCAGCGTTAGCATCATAGATTGCTTGTAGCTTGGGTGTCCTTCTATTGGGTATCGGTCTTCTCCTGTTGTAACATTGTAGTAATTGGTTTCTGATAGACTGGGCTTGCAGAGGTTGAAGCAGGGGCAGAAGAGCCTTTTTCCCCAAGTTTGGATAAGTTAGAGGTGCTCATATTTGTCTACTGTCAGGACCCACCTCAATCCACATCTTAGGAAATAAGAACTCTTGGATGCAAGTTTAGTCCAAAAAGGAAAATGTTTACTAGGATGGAATCGATTGTGGGAATACAAGACGGAATCTAACAAAGTTACATTTCAACCCTATATAAAACATTCCCATTTCAGCCCCTCCCCTCAGCCATTTGGTCAGGCTCTCATCAGTTGCTAGGTGTCAGGTCCTTCCATGGGAAAGGGAACTCTCCTTGGTTTTATGGTTATTGCTTTCCTTTTCAGTTGTAAATGAAGATACAATCCAGACCTGTCTGTCCCCCTCCCTCCCCCAGTTAAAACATCCCCTGTTGTTTGAAAATCGCTTTAGTAACCATCCTCTCCCCCCCCCCTCGGAGAGATGGCAGAATCCCCAGAAATAGCACGTTGTTCTACCTATACAATTATGAAATGTGATATAAATGGATTCTGACAGTGTTTCTGCCAAATGGCCAAATTTTGTAATCCAATAGGCTCCTAATGGTTAGGAGAGGAGAACCATTTAAGTAGTAAAAATAGTAAGAAATATGGGGATCCACAAAAATAAAGAGCCCCCTCAAAAATGGAGGGGAGCAAAAAAAAAGAGAGAGAGAGAATGAGAGAGAGAGAGAGAGAGAGTAAAAGTAAAAGGAGCAAAATAGGAGGTATCTAGAAAAATAGTAGGGCAAAAGAAAAAGGTTACCCCAAAAAGCATAAAAAAATGAGGAAAAAATGAAGGCACATGAAAGAGTAAAAGGAAAAAGTAAAAGACAAAAAATGGAACTAAAAATGATAGAAGGAGGTGGTGGGAATAAGTAAAATATAGTAAAAGTAAGTAAAATAAGTAAAATTGTAATCCAGGAAATTATATTCAAAAACCAATAATAAGAATTCCAAGCTTCTCTATATTTATAATCAAAGGGAGTCAAATATCTTCAAAGACAAACTTGTTTAGCAATAGTCTTATCTTGAGAAAAGTAGAGACGCACCAGGCAGGTGTGTATTTTGTGTCCCTCAACTGAAATCTTTCCGTTCTCATCCATGCCTATCCAGCTTACTCATTCTTCTGCTATGCCAAACACTCCAATCTTACAAATGTGTTTGTGGAGTAGGAGGAGCAGACAGCTGTATGCACAAATACTCAAACACCCACCTTAGACTGTACCACAACCCAAATCCAGGAGCCCAAATTCCATGGAGGAGGCCACATCCCATGTATAATGGAGAGTTAGCCACCTTGGAGTTGTTTTTGGGTGACAAGTTGAAGAAAAGTTGATTCACTTTTCCAACTCTCCAGCATCTGCACCAATGTTTGTTTGTTTGTTTTTTAATCTTTGAGGGAGATAGTTTGTTAGGATGGTGCATGACCACAGACTCCTAACCCATGTGGGTGTTAGGGGTCACTGTCCAGGGCCTGCTACTTCACATCTCCTGGATCACCTCTGGGAATGCTGGGAAAACATTGGTTTCAGGGAAAAATTAACCTGGGAACAAATAGATCTCTCATTCCAGATGGACACTGTAATGTATTGGGCCTGTCTTATTTGAACTGCACAACGTGTCTTTGCAGGCTGTTTGAGATTGCTTAATCAGGGAGTTGAGTAACGGTTGCTGGCTCCTCAGACAAGCAGTCTCCAGGACTTCTTGTTTGGCTCTAGGGCGGCAATAGGCTCCTTCAAACCTATTGGCCGCCACCTAGTGGCCAGCAGTATAAATAGCTGTGTAGAAGCCTTGGTTAACAGTTCACTTCCTGCATTCAATAAAGCATGTTCCAGCCTGAACTCTCTTACCTCATCTCCTGCATCCTGCATCCTACAAAGAACCCAGTACACAACAGATGCCTTTTATTTCATTCCCCTACAATTGATTTTTATGGCCAAATGTTTTTTTTATCCATCCCTTTTTCCTTCCTCCCTTTTGTGAGGGGCAGAGCAGGCCAAGAGGTCACCTGTTGGCCTTTCTTTCCCTTGGTGTCACTTGGGTGACTAGTGAGGCCCCCAGAGAGCAGGGAAGCTACATATCACCTGCCGTTCCCCAGAGGGCTCGGAGCCCTTTCTTCTTCCCCTCAGCAATGTCTCCAGCTGAGGAGCTGCTCCCATTTCCTTAGCCCTCTGAGAGGCAGCATGGGCAAGATGGAGGAGGAGAGAAGCCCTCTGGCTGGAAAGGCCTCCCTCATACAACCTGGCCTCTTTTCCTTGGGGAAGAAGCCAGGGGTCCTTATATCCTCTGGCTTCTTATTGCACAGGAGGGAAGCCATCTTGCTTCCTTCTGCCAGAAATCCAACAAGAGGGAGCTTTCCTTGGCTCTGGTGTTGCTCCCACTTTGGTCTCTGGTCAGAGATGCAGGATCAGGACCAGCACAGTTGCATTTCTCAGTGAGACGCAAACATGGATGCTGCACCATTAATTCCCTTTATTAATGTGTTGCCATTCCCCTCATGAAAGAACCCAAGGTAAGGAAGTGGTATTAACATTCTCCATTGAAAGTAAAACACCACAAACATAAGAGCCCATTTTTTCCTCTTGTCAGCTTGCTTTCAAGGAGACAAAGCTTATAAAAATACCTCAGCAGCAGGCAAAAGCCTCAGCCTGATAATAAATTAACTAAAGGCCTTTATTTGCCTTTGTCAGATTTATACCTGCCTTTTTTATAAGAGCTTCCTTGGCTGAAAGTCCCCCTGGCAGGTGATGCCACAGATGCCTGGTTTCCCCACTCCCAGCTGATAGAGATGAACTACTCCACATTTCTCCAGGGAGGTTCTGTGACTGAGGGTGGGCTCCCCACTCCAGCAGATTCACTATGGTATGGTTCAGTGTATTCTGAAGAGCCAGAAAATGAGTAATGTCAGTAATGAGCTTAATTAGGTATGTTGGGCAGCTGTGTGCTACCTCAGGTCATTTACTGAGTTACTTATCCAAATCTACCTGCTGAATTATAAGTTAACTGAACAGGTAGAATTTTCAATGCAACTAGCCTCATGCAATCAAGATTAGCATATTTGAAAATGGATCCACTGAGGGAGGAATCAGTGTTGGTATTTGAATGTCATATAGTTGTCCCACAAATTACATTGTTATCCCACAGGTTATTCTCAGGTTTGGACCTTTCATTTAGTGATTGTGTGAAGTTCTGACAGTGCCGAATGAATGGTACGTATTATGGGTCATTGAAGTTAAAGCTCATGCAGTGTCCTGTTTTCACACAATTGTTATTTCCAACATTTCCTGCAAGCTTCCCACAAGTAAATCAATGGGGAAGCTGGCAGGAAACCACAGTCACAAATTTATATGACGTGGTCATGAGAAATCACATTTCACAACTGTGTCAAACTGTGACCTCAATTCCCAAGGAATACTATGTTCATTTTGCTTCATATGATGGTTAATGTGAGATTCCTTAATGAGACTAAAAAAAGATTGTAATCTTTTATTTATTTTTCTGAGCTTTGGCTGAGGGAGGAAGAGGCCAGGGAAATAGAGAATGGAATTCTGTCAGGTTTTTGGCGGGAAGACTTTGGAGGATGGAGTTGGCTGGAATCCTGAAAGGAGAGGGGAGATGGCAGAGGCAAAGTGATCCAGGCAAGAGGCCGAGCCAGTAACCAGAGGGGGTGCCAAATTTATATATAGGCTGTTAAACTGAATAGCAACCCAGTACCCAGTTTTAACTTTTAAAAAAAAATCTGTCAGGCCAATTCAACAATTAACCTTAATGAGAGCAATTGTTTTAAACTGTGATCTTTTCAATACTGGTGTGACAAAGCCTTGAAACAGAAAAAGACAGTAAAATATAGAACTCAATAAACATTTTGTCATTTTTTCCTTCTATGGCATTCTGGAGCGAGGAACAGCACAGATCTTAAAAGGAAAGGGATGCAGAGTCACTCCTATTACTGGTTCTTCATTCAGCTTCTTCACTCCTTCTGGGGGTTGCAACCTAAATGCCCTCAGTAGGCTGGTGAACATAATGAAGATGTCAATCCTTGCAAAGAGTTCTCCCAAGCAGCTCCGAGCACCTACAGTGAAAATAAAATAAAAACACAAAAACAGTAGTGGCAACGTTTACTGCCTATTCCAGGGATCGGCAACCTGATACAGTGAAAGAGCCACTCAGAACTGGTTCCCTCACAAAAGAAAAAACTGGGAGCCGCAAAATGCATGTGTGTATGCGCAGAACAAGGGGCTTGATTGAAGAGTGGAGCCTAAGGCAAGACATGCACCGGCCCTGCCCCATCCACCTCTGGTATGGATGGCTCTCCCCCCGCTCTGCGCTCTCCCTCTCTGGGACTTTCTTCTTTCCGCCTTTTGGCGCGAAAGTTCTGAGGGAGTGGAGGAGGAGGCCGACAGGGAGAAGGAGCTGCTGTGGCAAATCTTCCAAGGCTTTGTGAAAGAGGGAGGCGGTGGTGGGATTAAAATAAAACGGGTGGGGGAAGTTGAGGAAACCCAGCAGACACCCACATCAGAGAGCAAGCAAGAAAGGCAAGATTGGGGAGAGGAAGAAAACTTTTGGGGCTTGCCCAGCAGGCAGCTGCTCTTCGCTGTTAGAAATCATCACAGCAGGAGTGGAGAGAAGCAGGGGAGTGCCTCTCTCCCCAGTCTACCAAGCAAATAAAAGAAAAGTTGAATGCAGCTGCTGGCAGGCAGGGACCATGAGGAGCAGCCAGGATTGGAGGAGCAGAAGTCAACACTGCCAAAGAGGAGGAAGGAAAGGAAAAATGGGGATCTTTAAATAGTCATGTTCACTTCCCCCCCCTTTTTTTCTATTTTTTGCAACAACCGGTTGCAGATATCCACATGTGTATGCTTGTCAGGTTTGGAAGCCTCCGTTTAAGTCTGTGCGTGTGCACAGACATAGGCTGACTCCTCCTTGTCTCCTGCCCTTGCTGCCTCTGTGTGTCTCTCTGTGCCACTCAAAGCCATCCTGCAGTGGTTTCAATCAGTCCCAATCGGCCCCTTCATTGATAAGCATCCCCATGGAAGTCAATGGAGGTCCGTGGTGCCTCAAAAGGCCAGCCGTGGTGCCTCCAAGTCTGTTGGTTTTATTGGCGAGCCACTGCCTCCTGCAGCTCCACATTGCCTTCTTCCACTCTGAACCATGGCCCACAAGGATTCCTCTCCTCACAGCTGCCACGCTGGTTCATCTCTCACCCTGTTGGTGCTGTGAGCTGCAAGCTGCGGGGATGCCTCACTCTGGCGGCCTTGGAGGCCTGCCTCCGCTGGCTCCTCTGTGTCTGGCTGTGCCGATGATGTTGGAGCTTCACCGAGCTGCTTAGCGACTCTGGTGGCATCCCGGAGCTGGCCCAGCGTCAGCCAATGGGCCGTGGTCCATACAGTCCACTCATCGGGCCACCCGGCTTCCTGGCAGCACATCCTGCAGGGGAGGTCTGCTAGGGAGGCAGTGGTCCAGCATTGTTTTCCCCCTGTGTGTGTGTGTGTGTGTGTGTTGGACAAGCAGGGAACGGCTGGTAGAGGTAGCGGCAGTCCAGCATTGTTTCCCCCCCTCGTGCGTGTATGTGTCAGACCCGCAGGGAATGGCTGGTAGAGGGGACGGCAGTCCAGTGTTTGTGTCTCTCTATGTGTTGAGCCCCGTGGTCCCAACACACACACAGCAGGGGGGGAATGCTGGACCGCCACCTCCCTACCAGCCATTCCCTGTGGGTCTGACACACACACACACACACACACAGTGTTGTGATTCAGGGTCAGCCTGTGGGTTCGGCAGTTGGGTCGGACGAATCAGAGGAGGAGGGGGGTCTTGAAGACCTTGCTGAGGGGGTTGAAGATATTGCTGATGATAGCCCTAAGGCAGGCCCCTCCCACTTGGTCACCATGGAGACCCAGCTGTGTGAGCCTGACAGTGTGGATGAAGATGACCCACAGCTGGCCCTGTTCAAAGACGCCCGACGCAGGAGACAGTCAAGTAGGAGTAAACAGAGGAAGGCTGTGGGGCTTCTCAGAAGGAGGCAGAGAGAGGCCACGCCCTGAACTCTTTATAAAGGGAATGTTTGGGGAGGGCTGGTTTGCTGAAAGCAACCGCTCAGATAGTGTTTCAAAGCTCCTGTATCTTGGTACGTGTCTTGTTTGTTTTTTGTAGTAATAAATTTGGCAGACGTCATTCCAGCCTCTTGCCGTTTATAAAGGGGTTGCCTTTTCTGCAGGGCCAGTAGCAGGCTGGTACAGAACACACACACACATGGGGGGGGAAACAACCTGGACTGCCGCCACCTCTACCAGCCATTCCCTGTGGGTCTGACACACGCACGCACGAGTAGGAGAAACAACGCCGGACCCCACCGTTCAGTTTTCTCCAGCTGGGGGACCCTTAAAAGGGTTGGAAGTCACTGTAGGGGCGATGAGCAAGGAGAGGACCACTGCTTGATTGTGGAAGAGTGGCAGCCCTTCTGCTTGATCTGGGGCAGTTCTTCAAACTGACGGGGAAAAGATCAGCCATAGCAATATGGCCTGTCACTCAGCTGCTGACAGCCGAAGTCAAACTTACTAGCAAGCACACTGAAAGCAACACAGATGAAGCTGGGTGAGATTTTATCTTTTCTCTACCCTAAGTACTTTCCTGTAAAAGCTCCTTGAAGTACTATACCCCTGTGAGGAGAGAGAGAAGGGAATTTCTACCCCACCCTCCAAGAATAGCGGTGTCTGACTACCCAGGGGAAGTAAGCATCAAAAAGAACAATTTTAATCAAATTGGATTTATATGCCTTTGAAACTTGGGGACCTTAAAGTGTCCTATTCTTACTGGAAATTCTTGTTATTATCTGCAAAAAAAAATATTAGAAAAGAACCCAGAAAAATTAGGGATTTAAAAAACCTTAAATGGTACTAGTGACATCTTGTGGTGAAGCTTGGTATGGCAATTTGTTATTTCCTAAAAAGAGACTTCCCTTCATGGATTACTGCCCTGTGGTGAAGGGGCTTCCATAATTCAATAAAGCTGTGAGCTATGCCGTGCAGGGCCACCCAAGACGGACAGGTCATAGTAGAGAGTTCTGACAAAACGTGATCCACTGGAGAAGGAAATGGCAACCCACTCCAGTATTTTTGCCATGAAAACCCCATGGACAGTACCAAAAGGCAAAAAGATATGATGCTAGAAGATCAGCCCCTCAGGTAGGAAGGCGTTCAATATGCTACTGGGGAAGAGCAGAGGGCTAGTACTAGTAGCGCCAGAAAGAATGAAGCAACTGGGCCAAAGCCGAAAGACGCTCAGCTGTGGATGTGTCTAGTGATGAAAGGAAAGTCTGATGCTGTAAAGATTTTTTCTCCATAGGAACCTGGAATGAATATCCATGAATCAAGGAAAGCTGGACGTGGTCAAACAAGAGATGACAAGACTGAACATCGACATCCTAGGAATCAGTGAACTAAAATAGACAAGAATGGGTGAATTTAATTCAGATGACCATCAGGTATACTACTGTGAATCCCACAGAAGAAATGGAGTAGCCTTCATAGTAAATAAAAGAGTAGGAAAAGCAATACTGGGATACAATCCCCAAAATGACAGAAAGATCTCAGTTCAAATCCAAGGCAAACCATTCAATATCACAGTAGTCCAAGTCTATGCCCAACCACCACTGCTGAAGAGAATGAAATTGACCATTTCATGAAGCCCTACAGCACCTTATAGAACTAACACCAAAAAATGATGTCCTTATCATCATGGGGGATTGGAATGCTAAAGTAGCAAGCCAAAAGATAACTGGAATAACAGGCACGTTTGGCCTTGGAGTACAAAATGAAGCAGGGCACAGGCTGATAGAATTTTGTCAAGAAAATATGATGATGATAGCAAACACTCTTTTCCAACAACCCAAGAGACCGCTCTACATATGGACATCACCAGATGGTCAACACAAAAATCAGATTGACTATGTGCTCTGCAGCTAAAGATGGAGAAACTATACAGTCAGTAAAAACAAGACCAGGAGCTGACTGTGGCTCAGACCACGAGCTTCTCATTGCAAAATTTAGGCTTAAACTGAAGAAAGTAGGGAAAAGTACTAGGCCACTCAGGTGTGAACTAAATCATATGCCTGACGAATATACAGTAGAAGTGACAAATAGATTTAAGGAATTAGATCTGATAGACAGAGTGCCTGAAGAATTATGGATGGAGGTTCGCAACATTGTACATCAGGTAGCAACCAAAACCATCCCAAAGAAAAAGAAATACAAGAAAGTGAAATGGTTGTCTGAGGAAGCTTTGCAAATAGGAAAGGAGGGAAGCGAAAGGCAAGGGAGAAAAAGAAAGATACAACCAATTGAATGCAGAATTCCAGAGAATAGCTATAAGAGATAAGAATGCCTTCTTAAATGAACAGTGCAAAGAAATAGAAGAAAACAATAGAATAGGGAGGACCAGAGATCTCTTCAAGAAAATTGGAGACATGAAGGGAACGTTTCATGCAAAAATGGGCATGATAAAGGACCAAAATGTCAGGAACCTAACAGAGGCAGAGGCTAAAGCATTTGATTGTGTGGATCACAACAAATTTTGACAAGTCCTTAAAGAGATGGGACTACCAGACCATCTTATTTGTCTCTTGAGAAACCTATGTATGGGTTAAGAAGCAACAATGAGAACTGGACACGGAACCACTGATTGGTTCAAAATTGGGAAAGGAGTCCGGCAAGGCTGTATACTGTCACCCTGCCTGTTTAACGTATATGCAGAGCACATCATGAGAAAGGCAGGGCTAGATGAATCAAAAGTTGGATTTAAGATTGCCGGGAGAAATATCGACAACCTAAGATATGCAGATGATACCACTCTAATGGCAGAAAGTGAAGAGGAACTAAAGAGCCTCTTGTTGCAAGTGAAGAATGAGAGTGCAAAATTTGGGTTGAAACTTAACATTAAGAAAACCAAGATCATGGCATCCAGCCCTCTCAATTCCTGGCAAATACGTAGATGGGGAAGAAATGGAGGTAGTGACAGATTTTATTTTCCTGGGCTCCAAGATCACTGCAGATGGAGACTGTAGTCAAGAAATTAAAAGATGCTTGCTCCTTGGGAGGAAAGCCATGACAAATCTAGACAGCACACTAAAAAGCAGAGACATCACCCTGTCAACAAAAGTGCATATAGTCAAGGCCATGGTCTTCCCAGTTGCAATGTGAAAGTTGGACCATAAGAAAGGCTGAGCGCCAAAGAATTGAGGAATTTGAACTGTGGTGCTGGAGAAGACTCCTGCAAGTCCCTTGGACTGCAAGGCGATCAAACCGGTTAGTCCTAGAGGAGATCAACCCTGACTGCTCTTTAGAACGCCAGATCCTGAAGTTAAAACTCAAATACTTTGGCCACCTAATGAGAAGGAAGGACTCACTGGAGAAGAGCCTAATGCTGGGAAAGGTTGAGGGCAAGAGAAGAAGGGGATGACAGAGAATGAGGTGGCTTGATGGAGTCACTGAAGGATCCCATCTTCTATGTGTGATTTGAGCTGCTTCCTCTAATTCTTTCTCAAGTCTTTCCTCTGACTCAACCCATTGTCCTCTTCTAAATCATTGTCTTTGGATATCAGATACCACCAGCCCTTGATTCAGGATGGTGAGGTCTGATAGTGGTGACTGAGGTACATCAGATGCTCCTTCCCCAACTGTAGTAAATATACAAGGAAGCCCTCATTCCTGATCAACTTACCTTTTTCTCTCTTTTCTTCAAGCTGGGACCATTTTTTAAACAAAAATAGAGAGGAAGCATACAGTCCCAGGCCACTGCATAATGATCCTTTGGACCCTTTATGGATGTATTTCTGCTCTTTTTTAACCCTGCCTCTTTTTTAACCCTGGGTGAGGATGGAGGATCCATAAGATAAGGAGTACTGGGGCCTCATTCCTTGGAGGGCCTCTCTGGGACTTTTGTCTCATCTTAGGAAAAATAAGAATTACTAACCTCAAGATTTGACCACACAACTCACTGACTGGAGCTAATATAGCTGTGTGCATTCTTGAGGTTTACTTAGGTTAATCAAA
This sequence comes from Vipera ursinii, assembly GCF_947247035.1. Classification (NCBI taxonomy): domain Eukaryota; kingdom Metazoa; phylum Chordata; class Lepidosauria; order Squamata; family Viperidae; genus Vipera; species Vipera ursinii. The sequence goes on from NC_139518.1 coordinate 5,281,185, forward strand.
CACCAGGAGAATTGCATCACTAAATGTTTCTTTCGGTTTTCATGCTATGCTGTTCTCCCCTTCCCCATTGATCCAGTTATGTATAGTAGAAAAGAAGCTTCTTAATTTTCCTTCCCCCAAATCACCAGTAGATATAGACCAGAGCTTTTCAACCAGTGGTACGGGTACCACCTGTGGTACATTGTGGTACACGACCATTCTAGAAAAGTAGTGGGGGAGGGGAATGAGCTGCACCGGTGGCAGCACCACACAAGCCTGAGTGAGAGATGGTTGGAGCTGCAGGGCTGTCAGGGCTCAGCGGAAGAACCAGAATCAGCATTACTTCGGGGCTGTCAGGGCTCAGCGGAAGCACCAGGATCAGCGCTTCTTCTGGGCTGTTAAGGTTCAGTGGAAGTGCCAGGATCAGCACCAGGCTCCAGCTGGAGCTCGACACTGATCCTGGTGCTTCTGGTAAGCCCAGAAGAAGTGCCGATCAGGTGGAATGTTGCAGCATCTCCAGGGTCCTGTGATTTACATTCAGATGCTTGGCAACTGATTCATATTTATGACGGTCACAGTGCTGCAGGGTCATGTGAAGTGACCAAACCCTGCTGCAACCACCCAGAAGACAGGGGGAATAAAAACCAAACACCCGCCACCCCACCCCTGCTTCCAATCCTCAACAGAAGTGCTCACAACAATGAAAACCTCAGACAGGAAGAAGAGTGCCGCCAGGCGGGCAGGCAGGTGTCTTGCTTGGCTGTGGCTTGCGGGGCACTTTTTTCAGTGCCATTATAATTTCGAACAGTCACTAAGTGAACTATTGTAAGTCAAGAACTACCTGTACTTCATAACTTTTTTCCTTTTTTTTTTTGGTCATCAAGTTTTTGACATTTTGCTAGGAGACTGGTGGTACTCGGATGTTGCCATATCCTAAAAGTGGTACAATGGGTGAAAAGGTTGAAAAGCCCTGATATAGACTAAATGTTATTTTGCCCTTTAATCTGCGCACTTTCAAATGCAATCTCTTTCCTTACAAGCAAAAGAAACCTAAACATCATTTTTTCTTTTTATGAAAGAGAAAGAAACCTACATATTACCTGCTCCAAATGGCATAAATGCTTCTTTAGTGACAAAATGTCCTTCTTTGTCCAGAAAATGGTTGGGGTTGAATTTTTCAGGCGTCTCCCATTGTTCAGGATCAAGGAGACAAGAACGCAGGTCTGGTAATATCATGGCTCCCTAAAATGAAGAAAGAGAGAAATGGAAGCATCTACACCAGGGGCACCCAACCTTTGGGGCACTAGGGACTGGTTCTGCGGAGAGAGGTTTTTCCATGGACCGGAGGGGTGGGGTGGGGTTTCGCATGCTGCCTGCATCCCGCGGATGGGGCTTTGCTTTTTTGAGCGGCCCTGTTTCTGGCATGCCGTGGACTGGTGCTGGTCCATGGACCAGGGTTGGGGACCCCTGAACTAGACCATCTCATTTGTTTTTGGATATTCTATTTGTTTTCCTTGCACGTTTCAGGTATATATTTAGGTATATTCAGGTAGTCAGTTTTTTGTAGTGGTTAAGGTGCTAGCCTGGAAAAACCAGGAGACAATGAGTTCTAGTCCCAATTTAGGCAAGAAAGCTGGCTGGATGACCCTGTATCAACCCAAACCATCTCACAGGGTTGTTGTTGTGGAAAAAACAGGAGGAAAGAATATTAGGTATGTTTGTTGCCTTGAGTTACTTATAATAAAGGTGGGATAAAAATCCAACCTAATATTAATAAAATACTTCAAGCACTACCTGTGCTTAATCTGCAGGCTACTTCTGCAACCTCCCTTTTATTTCTTAATTTGTAGCCTGCATTTATTATTTTTAGAAATAACTAATCTGTCTTTTTGCTTTGACTCCCATCTCTTCTCTTCCTGGAAGCAGCTGAGAGGCAAATGGGGACTATGAACAAGCCAGGTTATCCTTCATTGTGATCATTCGTTTCTGAAAGTCTTGTGTGGTAGTGCTAATTTTCCCAATGAAAGCCACTAATGCAAAGTCTACTTGAGTTACAGCCTAGAGAGAAGCCCAGCGTATAGCAAATACAAGGGGTCATTTATGCATACATGTCAAAAGAAAAGTGAGCCAACAGAGTTGTAGAAGCAGGAAGCATTGATGGTTTGATACTCACAACAGTGAAAGAAGTGAGCAAACAGCAAGCAGACAGCATAAGTTTAAAAAGTAATCCTCATTCACACCTAGACATCAGCTAGGAATAATAATCAGAAGGGGAAACCGAGGCCCAGACAATGATTTCCACCATGAATGCTGCTCTATATTACCAAGAGGGATGTGAATCACTAAATCATGTATATGAAAAAACTGCAAAGGAGAAAAATTAAGCATTTAATAAAAATAAGCATTAGAGGACAGACTGCTTAAAAAAATTCTTAAGGCAGGGGTGTCAAACTGCCAGCTTGTGGGCCGGACATGTCATCTGGAAGCTGTGCCCACCCCATTGCCAGCAATGGCGAAAATGGTGATACATTGTGCGACATCGCGAGTTTGACATGTCTGCCTTAAGGTCTCTTCCTAGCCTAAATAGCAACTGTTCACTATAAAAGATCAGCAGAAAGGCAGGTAAGTGTGGTATGTTTGTCTATGAAAATAAAGCAGCCTGAAGTAGCCTAAAACAGGCAGAATGATATTCTCCAGTGGTAGGGCTCACAAGGTGTAAGTTGGAGAACAGTAGAAGGATGTGTAGTAGTAATGGGGGAGAGTGGAGTAGTGAGTAGTGAGTGCTGGCCTTTGAGTGTTTGTGTGTTTGTTGCCTAGGTCTTATTTTGTTGGGTTGACTCATTTCTGTTATGGAGTCCACTGAGTTGGGTATACTTAAAAGAACCAAGATAATAAGGCATCAGAACTTCTCAGGTGAGCTACTGGAAGAAAGTTTTGGGTTGGAAGTTGGCCTAGTGTGATAAGCCGGAAGTCTGACAAAACCAGCATTCATACATTCTTCCTTGAAAGACATGCTTAGCATAGCAGCAAGTGGATCACTTTGATTTAAACACTGCATTCCAACAAAGTTTTAGTAAAGAGTGGAAGTTGAACAGGGCATCCATATAGAAATCCAGCTCTTAAAAGAAAATTAGGGGGCTGGAGGCTAAAATGTATTATGTATGATGAACAGTGGCAGACCTGGGTGTGTCTAGTCCAGGAGTAGGCAACTTGGCTCTTTTATGACTCGTGGACTTCAACTCCCAGAATTCCTGAGCCAGCATGGCTCAGTATCTCCATTTCTCCTCAGCATGGCTGGCTCAGGAATTCTGGGAGTTGAAGTCCACAAGTCATAAAAGAGCCAAGGTTGCCTATCCCTGGTCTAGTCTAACAAAGAGAAGGACTAGATACGACATGATAGCAGTCTTTCAATATTTGAGAGACTGTCAACCTCTTCTTCTAAGCATCCAATGGCAGGACAAGAAACTTATCAAAGAGAGATTCAACCAAGAACTAAGAAATGTCCTGACAGTGAGAACAATTGATTGGTGAATATTGTTTTCACTGGTGATTGTGGGTGATCCATCAGATTTTTAAGAAGAGATTGGATAGTCATTTGTCCGGAATGATATAGGGTCACATGCCCGAGGAGGGGAATTGGAACAGAAGACCTCTAATGTCCCTTCCAACTCTGTTATTCTGCACTTGGAATTCAGAAAGATTCACACCTTGGGAATGAGAAATCCATTGAGGTAAACATCCTTCACACATCTTCTTGGTAGTCCAAAGAATGTGATGTATTTGCTTCGTATAATCTCATGAATCACAGCATTGGTGTAGGGCAGATTCTTCCTATCTCCATAACAGATGGAATGAGATGGATCCAAAACTGTTTCTATTTCCTTGAAGACCTTGTCTGAGAAAAAGGGTAAAGTAACTTTTATTGAACTTATAAATTATCTAAGAAAATAAGTAAGATGAATGTGGAGAGATACTTTTCCACCTGAATTATTTCATCTGGCTGCCCTTAAAGAGATTTTGAATAGTAAGTCAGCTGGAGTATAAAATTCTGAGAACAGGAAAGGATGATTAGCACTCATTGATGGAAGTGAAAATAATTGTGTGAAAACTAGTACCACCACCACCACCTAGCAGTCCGTTCTCTGGATTGGCTGCCTCCCAGAGATCTGGATGTATCTCACTCTGTGGAAGGCTCTAAATAATTTGGTTTTTCCTCAGATCATATAAATGTTAACCTCTAGTGAAGTTTTTTTTTTGTGTTTGCAGACCTTACATGGTGCCATTCCTTCAGTCCTTCATGAAAACAGCAATACAATCATGTTTGAGATCCTGGGTTGTTTCTCTTTTAGATTTCTTTTTCTTGTTCAAGACAGTATATTGTGCTTACTGCCCCTTTAAAAATAGGGTATTGAAAGAGCTGCTTCTGTGCTAGATCACTGCATCCAGCATAACTAATCTATTCAAATTCAGTTATCTGAATCAGGGATTATTTCTCCTGTAAGTCCTGGACTTTGTAGGTAAATTGGAGAAAGAAAAGAAATTGCAGAAATGAGGGTTCCATTCTTCCTTGCAGTCACAACAGCACATACAATACGTGTTAAGCCTAGGGAGCAGATGCAAGAGGCTAAATACAGGGGTCTATGAGAATTTGCCACGGCCATCTTGCCACAGCCAACTCGCTGTGGGGCAACTCGCCATGGCCAATTTGCAACAGGACAAGTCACTGGGGGACAAGAGTTACCTTAATATCAAAGAAATGGTGGAATAGAATTATTAAAGAATGTAAAAGCAGCGACAAAATGCAATGTGAATGACAAAAATTAATCTTTTTTTTAATTTATTTTAAATAATTGAATTGTTCAATTGTCCCACAGCAAGTTGTCCCATGGTGAGTTAGCTATGGTGAATTGTCCCATGACGGGCTGGCTGTGGAGAGTTGTCCCATTCCAAACTGCCACCATTGCTCACTGTGGCTTCCGCTCCATAACAACTGTGACTTTAGGAAGTGTTAAAGCTGAGAAGACGAGCCAAAGAATGCTGGGAAGTTCCTATTTCTAGAGATCCCCTATTATTTCTTACATCTGTTGGAAGATTGTTTGAATATCAGCCTTGGAGGATGTCATCTATGATCCAAATCAGTCAAGCAGTGCACATCTTTTCCCATCTGGAATATTGTGTTCACTTCTGTGTACCGCAAAATACTACTTTTATAATGCCTTGGTAAGATCACACTTGAAATATTGCATGCAGTTTTGGTCCCCACAATGTAAAAAAGGTGTTGAGACTCTCAAAAGAGTACACAGAAGAGCAACAAAGATGGAGGCTAAAACATATAAAGAACATTTGCTGGAATTCAGTATGCCTAGTTTAGTGAAAAGAAGGACTATGGGTGATATGATAGAAGTGTTCCAATAGCTAAGGGTTTGCCATGAAGAAAAGGGAGTGTCAACGGTGCTAACATCGGATGTTCTTGCTTTGACAATATATGAAGCTGCAATCATTTTCTCGTTAACCTGTATGTTACTTTGAGAATTAGAATTAGATGATGCTGGGAGTGGGGAGAGGAAGAATGTGTGTGTGGATTAGTTAGACATAACAAGATTGCAGTAGAGTATTCTTCAAGGTTGTTGGAAATAAGAGATGATAAGGAATGGCAGGTTAGAAATCTAAAGTGAAGGTTTGCATTTTAAAATAAGTGGAGAATGTGATCTATGATGGTCAATAGGAGGAGGGAATTGTCCTTTGATACTGTGTGTTCAGGGGAGGAGGGGAATTCAGATTTTGGCTTCCACCATGTATGTGCCAATGTCATTTTATTTGAATAAAGGATCTTTAAGGTAAACAATCCCTCAAAGTTCTTTGAAAAGTAACATCTGCCGGAACCATGACAGGGAGTCAAGCTATTCTCCAAAGCACCTGAAGGTAGGACAAGAAGCAGTGGATGGAAACTAATCTAGGAGAGAAGCAACCCAGAACTAAGGAGAAATTTCCTGACAGTTAGAACAATTCATCAATGGAACAACTTGCCTCCAGAACTTGTGAAGGCTCCAACACTGTAAGTTTTCAAGAAGAGATTGGACAACCGTTTGTCTGAAATGGCATAGGATTTCCTGCCTGAGCAAGGGATAGACTAGAAGACCTCCAATGTCCCTTCCAACACTTATTCTGAGAAGGCAACCATTTCTCGAGGTTGAATAGAACCCTGAAATTGGATAAGGAACTATCTATACACCCTGGAATATACATATATTAATATTCTGTCTAACGTGACATTGTAGAGGAATTGCACTTCCCACTAAATTTCTACTTTATTGTCACCTTGGATATCTGGATGAGTTGCCATTAGCAGCAATGCCCATTGCAGAACACTACTAGTTGTGTCTGTCCCAGCAAAAAATATGTCACCAAGGAAATGAGCCAAGTTGTCTTCATCATAGGTAGAATTTGGATCATCCTTGCTCTAAAGGTAACAGAGAGAAAAGTGAAATGTCATTTTCACGTTATTATTATTATTATTATTATTATTATTATTATTATAAAACTTTTATTCATGAAACATGAAACTCAGTCAATTGAATACTCAAAATTGACTGGCACTAAAGGTTGACACGGGTTGCTGCCAGCATCCTAGGTATCAACCAGGTATCTCCTTAAAATGTAAGATGTTCCGAGTAGCTCAGTTTTTTGTAGCTTTGCTGGAGTTATTGTAGGTGTTGGGCCTCGGAAGCCCGACACACGAAGGGGGGCCCCCTCCACCCCCCCGGCACACCCTGCTTCCCTCCCACCGACCTCACCCGGTTCCAGTGCGGCCCGGAAAGGCCGGAGGCCCGCGCCGCTCCTCCCGCCGCATCCGGACGCGCCGCGGCTGCTGTCTTCACCCGGCGGTGCGTCATCACACGGCTCCCCGGCTTGGAAGGCTCCGGGAACCGCGCCGCCTCTTCTGACGCTTCCGGACGCGCCGCAGCTGCAGGCCTCGCCCGGCGGCGCGTCTGCGCGCGGCTCCCCGGCTCGGACGGCTCCGGGGCCCGCGCCGCCTCTCCTGATGCTTCCGGACGCGCCACGGCTGCTGACCTCGCCCGGCGGCGCGTCTGCGCGCGGCTCCCTGGCTCGGACGGCTCCGGGACTCACGCCGCGGCTTCTGTGCCTCCGGACGCGCCGCGGCTGCTGTGCTCGACCGGCGGCATGTTTGCACAAGGTTCTCCGGCCTGCGGCCTGCCCAGTGGAGGCCCGAGCCGGCTCAGCGTCTCTGCGGCCTGGGAGGTTTGGAGAGCTGCGGCCCCGCGGTGGACTGCGCCAGACTCCGACGCCATGCCTGCGCAGGACTGTAGGGCAACGCCGTTAGGGGATGGGTCCCCCCCCTACGGTGACCGGGTGGCTGGGGCCTACGAGCATGGCCGATGACAGGGGGGTTCGGGGGTGGGCGCAGCAGGGAGTGGGTGAGGGGAAAGGGCACGGTGGTGGCAACACGTTGGAGGGGGCTTACCTGACTGAGCGACGGGCGAAAGGCCTTGTAAGGGAGGGGTGGGGAAGTTATAGGGAGTGGGAGGGCGGAGGCATGTTTGGGTGGAGTTTGGGTGGGGTTGTTGTGTGTGTATATAGCAGCGTTGGTTGCAGGTAGCAGCCAACGCTGGCTTTGTTTCTTGTTGCGGCTGTTGCTCTGAAGAATAAAGTGCTTCTAGACTGCAGCAGAAGTCTCTCGTTCCTGTGTTCGGCACCTGCCCTGCTTGTTGCAGGACGAGTTTTGACAGTAGGAAGCTGCAATTTCTTGATGTATTTTGCAAAGTTTTTGGACATAGTTCCCAGTGCCCCGATGACAGTGCAGTTTCAATGGCCAGGTCGTGGTATTTTGTAATTTTTTCCAGTTCTTTTTCTTTGACTCTGGCATCTCCTGGTACAGCGATATCAATCAACTGTACGCTTTGGTTCTCTACAACTGTGATATCTGGTGTTTTGTGTTCCAAATGGCAATCTGTCTGTATTCAGAAGTCCCACAAGATCTTCACCCTCTCATTCTCGACAACTTTTTCCACCCTATGTTCCCACGACTTTTTGGACACAGGCAAGTCGTATTTTTTACACAATGCCCAGTGGATTAGTTTAACAACTCGGTCATGTCTAGCTTTGTAATCAGTTTGTGCGATTTTGCTGCACTCACATATTAAATATGAAACAGTTTCAACTTTGTCGTTGCAAAGTCAGCAATTTGGATTGTCAGTAGATTTTTGTATCTTTGTTTTCATGGCATTAGCTTGTAGTGCTTGTTCTTGAGCAGCCAGTATTAAGCCTTCCATTTCTTGATGGTTCCCCATCTTAAGCCATGCCCATGTCAACTTGTTATCACATTTTCCTTCAATGTTTTTCAAATGTTGTCCATGGAAAGCTTTGGTTTTCCATCTATTTAATCTATCATCCAGCCATTTTTCCTTATATTCTGCCTTGGTTTCTGTTATTTTGAAAATGCTCTCTGTTTTCACAGCCTGCAGCAATTTTTCTGTACTTTGATTCACATAGTTATTCAAACTTCGTTTTTCTTCTTCTACAGTTTGGTGGATTTGCAGTAGCCCTCTGCTGCCTATTCTTCGTGGCAGGTACAATCTGTCAATGTCACTTTGTGGATGTAGAGCATGCTGCATGTTCAATAGTTTACGCGTTTTCTGGTCTAGGTGTTGCAATTTGGCCAATGTCCAGTTGATAATTCCAGCTGGGTAGCGTATCACTGGGACTCTCCATGTATTAATGGCTTTAATTATATTTCCACCATTCAGCTTTGATTTTAGTATTTTGCAGACTCTTCTGATGTATTCCTTTTGTGTTGATTCTTTGACTTTTCCATTCAAGATGTTATCTGCTTCCAAAATGCCTAGGTATTTGTAACCATCATCCTTTGCTAGTGCTTTCATAATACTTCCATTTCCTAGTTCTGTTCCTTCTATTTTTCCCATTTTCCTCATTGCATGGATAATATAGCACATTTTCTATGTCCAAAGTCCATTCTGATGACGCTGCAAAACAGATGAACTGCATTGAGTATTGATTCAAGTTCAATGTGGCTTTTCGTATACAGTTTTAAGTCATCCATGTATAGTAGATGGTTTATGTAGATGTGGTATCCCAGTTTTGTGTTTCTTAATAATATTATCAATGGAATTAATGCAATGTTGAACAGTAGTGGTGAAAGTGAGTCCCCTTGGAAGATTCCTCGTCTGATGTTGATTTCACCAATGTTGTCCCCATTTGCTGTTAGAACTGTTTTCCATTTTTGCATATTTGCTTTCAAAAATGTACAGACGTTTTTGCTAATTCCAAAGTTTTCCAAACATGCATTAATCCAACTGTGGGGTAATGAGTCAAATGCTTTCTTGTAATCAATGCACGCCATATTTACATTTGTTTTAATTTGTTTTGCATTTTTAAGTATCATTTTGTCAATGAACAGCTGATCTTTTGTTCCTCTTGATTTTTTATAATTTCCTTTTTGTTCTGCTGGATACAAGTTGTTTTCCATCAGATGATAGAATAATGAATTTGCCGGTATTCTTGTAAAAAGTTTGAACGTTGTTGGCAGATAAGTAATTGGGCGGTAGTTGCTTGGTTCTGTGCTCTTTTCAGGGTCTTTCATTATCAAGTATGTTCGATCAGCCGTTAACCATTCTTCACTTGTGGCATTTTGAAGCATTTTATCAAACTGAGTGGCCATGTGGTGATGGAGAATGGTGAGGTGTTTCAACCAGTATCCATGCAGCTCATCCAGGCCAGGTACACTCCAGTTCTTGACCTTCTTTACTTCTTTTGCAACCATATCAGTGGTTATTACAATACTCTCCATTTTGTTTTGTGTTGCTTGTTTTTGGATATCTTTGATCCAGGAGGCAGTTTTATTATGTTCCACTAGGTTTCCCCACAGTTCTTTCCAAAATTTTAAAGTTTTTTTCTTTCATGGTAGAACAGTAGTTTGGACTTTATTTTCATGAAGTGAGCGATAGAAGAGGTGCTGGTTTCTTCTGAACTGGACGTTTTCACAATATTGTTTTATTCATCCTCCATATCTTTCAATTTTCTTTGCTGTTGCTATTACACACTATTTTAGGTTTTCCATGATTTCTGTTATTGTTTTTTCCTCCAGGTTATATTTTTTTGTATAAACTATTTTTCATCTTTTCATTCTTTAGTGAGACTTCTCCTGGACTGTTCGGAGAGACCGCCATCTCTCCTAAGTCCCTGGGATTTTCTTCCTTTATTCCACCCCTTCAGGGTGGGTTCTGGCCCCTTAGGGTCCCCAACAAAAAGAAATTTCAGCTGAAGGATTTGGCATTTCAAATCTTCCAGCTGTTTCGCTGAAGAACAGGAACCGGAAGCCTATTATTATTATTATTATTATTATTATTATTATTATTATTATTATTATTATTATTATTATTATTATTATTATTATTATTATTATTATTATTATTCCAAAAGAGGTGTTGCACTGAACTAAGCCAGACATTCTTTAATAAAAGGAAATCACAATCTCAGATGCCCTTGCCCTGAATGTACTGCTGCTGTTTTTTATTTTTCGTTATATGATTCAGCAGGGGCTCAGCTACTTTTCTCCTCTGCCCTCCCCTTTCTTAACTCACAGATTGTAGCTCTTCCCAGCAGCCTCTGGTCAGTTGAAATGCAAGTTGAGGACTACCTGTACTTACTTTCTCCATTTGAAGCAAATAATAATCAATGAAATCTTGTGGTTCATGCCGGTTTTGGTATTCTTTATGATGTGTGATCTCCTTCTTTATAATAGCAAGCATATTCTCCCCAGCAGACAAGGCTTTCTGTTGAGGCCCTGGGAGATAGTGCATGATAAATGGAAAAATTTCATATACCTATAAAAAAGAAAAAAATGAATCCTGTTACAAGACAGCAGGACACATGAACCATAAATCAATTTCTATAAATTACAATTTCAGCCTCATGATCTGTCACCATATCTGATATTGAACAAATTTCTTTGATTCTAACTGCACGAAATTTTGACTATAGGAAGAAACAGACAATCCCTGATGGACATATATTCAGTTGCTTGATTTTTAACAAAAGTCAACAACTGAGTGCACAAAAGTGTAGAATTTCTAACCTAGGCTAGGATTTTAAATACATAATGCCACCCAACAGTCTAATTTATATTCCCAAAATATTTGGGGAAGTAAAGTGCCTGCCACCTTGCAATATTATGTGTTGTCAGTGGTCCTCATGTGCATTCCAAATTATTCAACTTTAAGCTTAGTGATCAGATAGTTTACATATTCCAATTTGGGAATGAAAAATAAAATAATTTAGTGAAATTACAATTCTGGTAATTCCCATGGCTCCATTGTTCTGGATAATTCTGCATCACTCAGAAAAGAAGTAGAGCAGTGACCACAATACTCACGATGTGGGAAAAGCTTGTTAAAAATTTTGAAATAATATCTATGGATTCCAGCAACTCCAGAAATGCCTTGTCTTCAGTGGAAAAACAATGTCCAAAAACTATAGCACAGATCACATTGCCCACAAAATGTGTAATGTACACTGAGGGGTCAAATGGCTGTCCTGATAACAGAAAACTTTCATTAATATTCACATTAATTCTGACTCTCTTGTTAGTAATAAAAACAATTTGTCTTATAGAGCTTATTGAAAATAAATAATGCTAGGAGTAAAAAGTTAGTGAGCCTAAGTAATGTCCAGTAGTAAATCAAACAGATTGCATTCAGTAGAAGTTCAAACAGATTCCTGACAAAACTAACACAACCTTTTCTCCTGAAAGGTAGAGTAGGAACTAGAGGGACAGACATTCTGAACTTAATTCTCACTCTAATTCTCACTCTTAATTCTCATCTCTAGCAGAGATGAAATGTTACAAGGTGTTGACGTTATAGGAACCTTGTAGGGGTGGTGGTAACCATGCAATATTGGAATTCAACATTACACAAGCTCAAGCAATAGAGAAAAGTCAAACCAAAGTCTTGGACTTCAAGAGAGCTGATTTCAATAAATTTAGAACTTGAGGAGGATTCTATGGATGAGAATCCTCAAGGGGAAAACTGTTAGGGAATTGTTGTGCAGAGGTCTCCTTGTGCTACCAAAAAGTTGCACAGACAAGGAAGGGTACTGAGAGCAGTAAGAGTCACACAGTAACCACAAGAGTACACTGAGTTGTGAAAGCAAAAAATACTTTACTTTTGAGGTGGTGTAAAGAACAAAAATGCACGGTCAAAAATAAAACAGTCCAGGTCATACACAATAGTAACAGTCCAAGGAGTAATCCAAAATTCAAAGTCTTCTTACCGATCCAGAGGTCAATACACAGTTGTACAGGTTTATCACAGTAGTAAACCGACAGTACAGCAAAACAGAGCAAAAACAGTAATAGTAGAGAGCACTGAATTCAGAGAGAGAGAAGCTACATTCCTAGCTTCCTTTTATATGGCCATGAGAACACTTACACATCCATTGGCCAATTAACATCTTAAAGTCACATTATCATGGTTAATATATTTTCAACCCAACATTGTAGGCTATCACCCAACATTGTAGGCTATCACCATATGCCTAACATTCTCCCCTTTGGGTGGAATAATATATAACCCTTTACAATCTTATGCCAATTCTTTCACAACTATTATTGTGTTTCACAGCACTTTGGACTTTCGTAAAATGGTCTGCAATATTTACATCAGATGGGCAATACTCTAGCTGTATTAATTTATCCTTTACACATTGTCTTACATTTAAATAACGAAGATCAGTATGTTTAGATCTTGTTCTGACTGCAGCATTATTTGCCATCTTTATTGCAGCTTGATTGTCCTCATATACAATAAATGGATCTTTTACAGTTAAACCCATATCCAACAATAATTGTACACTAGCAGTTCTGTACACAACACTGATAGACATGAAAATTCAGCCTCCATTGTAGACAGGCTAATGTGTTTTTGCCTGATGGACTTCCATCCAATTAAAGTCACCCAACATTACAGCCAATCCTGAAGTTGATTTACGAGTGCTTGTCTCTGAGTCAAAACTCGCATCTGCATATGCTGTGAGGATTAACTCACGATTTGGCTGTAGATATAACGAGTAGTGAATAGTCTGCTTCAAATACCTCAATACTCATTTAGCTGCTTGCCAGTGTCTAACAGTTGGTTCATTATTGTATCTGGCCAATTGGTTTACACAGTAGGAAATGTCAGGTCTAGTCCAATTGCTCAGATACATAAGACTACCTATTAAAGATTGGTACATAGTCTTATCAAATACAGGACTCTCAACATAAGTGTCCTTTAAATCCATAGCCATTGGAGTTTTTGCTGGTTTACATAGTTCCATATTGTATCTCTTTAATAACTGAGATATTTTACTGGCTTGCGAAACCTTAAAACCCCTATTCGTTTTTACAATATCTAACCCCAAATAGTGGCTTATTTCTCCAAGGTTCCTAATAGTAAATTTGTTTTGCAATCTTGAAATGATGTCCTTAGCTTCTAGCTCAGTTTTTGTAATGATTGCAATATCATCTGTGAATAATAGAAGAAAAGATAACACTCCGTTGTGTTCTCTTCTAAACAAACAAGGATCAGCATCACTGGCTACAAAACCTATCGCATGCAACTCATTGACTATACATTTATTCCACTCATAACCAGATTGTTTTAATCCATAAAGGCTTTTCCTTAACTTCCAACAATCATGGTCTCTATTATTAGTCAATCCTGGTGGTATTCTTAAATAAATAGTATGTTGCAATGGAGCATGTAAATATGCAGTTTCAACATCTACATGGTTAACCATATATTGGGTTTTAGCCACCCACACTACAACTGCTCTTAAAGTAGTTGCCCTCAGACTGGGTGCAAATACCTCATCATAATCCTCAGTAGTTTGGGCAAAACCTTGTGCAACCAAACGTGCCTTATGGGTTACAGTTCCATCTACTCCCTTCTTTATTTTATAAACCCATTTACATCCTATAGCTTGCTCACCAGGTGGCAGTTTTGCTTTCTCATAGACCTTAAGATCCTGCAAAGACTTCAACTCCCTGTTCATTGCAGCTTTCCATGATGCCTGTTCCTTTTCAGGATACATCCTGATCTCATCGTAGTTGTTGTTGTTGTTGTTGTTGTTAGTTGCGAAGTCGTGTCTGACCCATCGCGACCCTATGGACAATGTTCCTCCAGGCCTTCCTGTCCTCTACCATCTGCTGGAGTCCATTTAAGCTCACACCTACTGCTTCAGTGACTCCATCCAGCCACCTCATTCTCTGTCGTCCCCTTCTTCTATTGCCCTCAATCTTTCCCAGCATTAGGCTCTTCTCCAGTGAATCCTTCCTTCTCATTAGGTGGCCAAAGTATTTGAGTTTTAGCTTCAGGATCTGGCCTTCTAAAGAGCAGTCAGGGTTGATCTCCTCTAGGACTGACCGGTTTGATCGCCTTACAGTCCAAGGGACTCGCAGGAGTCTTCTCCAGCACCACAGTTCAAAGGCTTCAATTCTTTGGCGCTCAGCCTTTCTTATGGTCCAGCTTTCACTGCCATACATTGCAAATGGGAAGACCATCGCCTTGACTATACGCACTTTTGTTGACAGGGTAATATCTCTGCTTTTTAGTGTGCTGTCTAGATTTGACATGGCTTTCCTCCCAAGGAGCAAGCGTCTTTTAATTTCTTGGCTACAGTCCCCATCTGCAGTGATCTTGGAGCCCAGGAAAATAAAATCTGTCACTACCTCCATTTCTTCCCCATCTATTTGCCAGGAATTGAGAGGGCCGGATGCCATGATCTTGGTTTTCTTAATGTTTAGTTTCAACCCAAGTTTTGCACTCTCCTTCTTCACTCGCAACAAGAGGCTCTTTAGTTCCTCTTCACTTTCTGCTATTAGAGTGGTATCATCTGCATATCTTAGGTTGTTGATGTTTCTTCCGGCAATCTTAATTCCAACTTTTGATTCATCTAGCCCTGCCTTTCTCATGATGTGCTCTGCATATAAGTTAAATAGGCAAGGTGACAGTATACAGCCTTGCCGGACTCCTTTCCCAATTTTGAACCAATCAGTGGTTCCGTGTCCAGTTCTCACTGTTGCTTCTTGGCCCGCATATAGGTTTTTCAAGAGACAAATAATATGGTCTGGTATCCCCATCTCTTTAAGGACTTGCCACAGTTTGTTATGATCCACACAATCAAAGGCTTTAGCATAGTCAATGAAGCAGAAGTAGATGTTTTTCTGGAACTCTCTAACTTTCTCCATGATCCAGCGTATGTTAGCAATTTGATCTCTTGTTCCTCTGCCTCTTCGAAATCCTGCCTGTACTTCTGGTAGTTCTCATCGTAGTTAGAAGGCTCTAAATTAACTTGGCATATTACACTGGCTTCATAGCGATCAGGTGGACGTCTGATGCGTGTTGAACGCCTAGGTAGTACAGAACTTTGAATTTCTGACTCCTCTCCTTCCTCTGATTCATCTTTTATCTCCCCTATCTCCTCTTCATATTTTATAATTACAGGAGATGTCTTATCATTACTAACTATGTCATCAGAGAGGTCCTCAAACACTAGAGGATCTGTGTTAACAGTTTCTTGTTCTTATCTATCCCAACCAACGTGCTCAAGGAATTTGGCACTTGCACTATTATATACATTGGTTGTGCCTTGTTCCCAGAAACGATAGGATCTATGATTAGCTTCATAACCTACAAAGTATAATTGCCTAGCCCTATGTTGGCCTTTACTCCTGAGTTGTGCAGGAATATGGACCCATGCTGGGGTGCCAAACGTGTGCAGATAATCAAGGTTTGGTTTTCTACCATGCCATAGTGTATATGGTATTTTACCAGTAGAAGTATTAACCACTATATTCAGAATATGGTTTGCACATTTTGCTGCCTCCCCCCACAGTCTATCTGTTAAGCCAGAATCTTTTAACATAGTTCTTATCATGGCTTGTAACATTTGCCCACATCTCTCAACAAATGCATTATGTTGAGGCCTATAAGGGGCTGAACGTTTATGCTCAATGCCAGCTGATTCTAGCGTATCAACAAAGTGTTTGTTTGTAAATTCAGTGCCATTATCAGTAATTATGCACTGAACTTTTCTCTTTGTTTTCCTCTCGACAAACCTGAGCCAATTTGTGAATTGTTGCAAAGTGTCTGCCTTTGACTTAAGCAGATAACAAAATCCATATCGAGAGTAGTGGTCAAGGATACTCAAAATATAACATGCTCCTCCTAAACATGGTTTCATGGGTCCTATTAGATCTGCAAATGCAACTTCCAAAGGGACACTGGTCTTGAAACCATTTAACCTGTTTGCAGGAGTTGCCTTACTCTTTTCCTGATTACAGGCATTGCAATTCAGGTATTTACTACATGGCTTCCGCTTAATTCCTTGTACTAACTCAACTGTTTTGCATAGTGAGTTAAAGTTTATATGCCCTAACCGCCTATGCAATAAATGTATACATTCGTCATGTGGCTTCTTCTTCTCACATATAGAGTTGGCTCTAACTGTACTAACTGGGTTACTAGTGAGAACAAATAAACCGTTTTTTAGAGTAGCAGTTACACAGACCCCATTCATCTCTATAGTGCATTGCTCCCCTCTGAATGTTACCACACACCCAACTTTAACCAATTCCCTTACAGATAACAGGTTGAATCTTAGTTTAGGTATATATAACATAGGTAACTGTTTATCAATGTATGGACAATAGGAATTACCTTCACCAGAGGCCTTCATCTTCCAACCATTGGCCAGTGAAACATGTTGGTTGCTGTTTTTCATATTAACAAACCCCTCTTTCACTTTGGTGATGCATTGTGAAGCCCCACTATCAACAACCCACAATTCATTATTTCTGGATGTTGGTTCACCAGAAACAGCCAAACCAACGCCCTTCTTTGCCTTCCCACCGCTATTTACATTCTGTTTTCTTTCCTTTCTAAAGAATTTGGCTATATGCCCTCTAGCCCGACGAGAATAATATTTCTTGATGTTGTAAGCAGTGGTGAATGGCTGCTCCTCTCGTGGTTGTGTCTCTCTCAGCTGGTCTCTGTCAAACCTTCTTCTGGACTCTTCCAGCAGTCTTCCAGTAATGTTAGTCAATGTCAGTTCCTCTCTTGTCAGGACTTCCAAAGAAGAAACATACTCATCATAACTTTCATCCAAAGAGGATAAGACAATGTAGACCTGATGCAACTTTGAAAAAATCAGCTCCTTTTCATGAAGCTCTTGAAAAGTTGCCTTCATGTAGTTTAAATGGGTCAACATATGCCCATTCTTCTGCAGACGAATTCTAAACAGCTTATGTGTAAGGTGTATATGTGCACCCACACTGTCGCGAACATAAAGCCTTCGCAAAATGTTCCAACACTTAGCAGCAGACTCCTCACCACAAATATAGACAAGCTGCTGGTCATTCAGTGTTAGTCCAATAATGCAAAGTGCCTTTTCATTGCTACGTTTAAAGTCGTCTATCTTTTTTGCATCATCTTCGTCATCTGGATCCCAAGAAGTAGTATCAGGTGGGTTATTTACTACAGTCCAGAGTCCTTCCTTGCGCAAAAACAAGCAACATTTTGTGGACCAGGAAACATAGTTTGTCCCATCCAACTGGGTTATCCAGGAGATGCCTGACAACTGTTCTTGTGCCATTGTACACCAAATAGCTAACACAAACTCAGCTATGTTACTGTGTGTACTAACTCTCAGTACAGGGCTGGGCCCATAACCAGTGTTAGGGAATTGTTGTGCAGATGTCACCTTGTGCTACCAAAAAGTTGCACAGACAAGGAAGGGTACTGAGAGCAATAAGAGTCACACAGTAACCACAAGAGTACACTGAGTTGTGAAAGCAAAAAATACTTTACTTTTGAGGTGGTGTAAAGAACAAAAATGCACGGTCAAAAATAAAACAGTCCAGGTCATACACAATAGTAACAGTCCAAGGAGTAATCCAAAATACAAAGTCTTCTTACCGGTCCAGAGTTCAATACACAGTTGTACAGGTTTATCACAGTAGTAAACCAACAGTACAGCAAAACGGAGCAAAAACAGTAATAGTAGAGAGCACTGAATTCAGAGAGGGAGAAGCTACATTCCTAGCTTCCTCTTATATGGCCATCAGAACACTTACACACTCATTGGCCAATTAATATCTTAAAGTCACATTATCATGGTTAATATATTTTCAACCCAACATTGTAGGCTATCACCATATGCCTAACCCAAGAAGCTTGGAAAACTTTGAAAAGTGAGATTATAAAATCCCAATCTAGCCCAATTAAAATGAAGCAGAAAAATAAGAGATTTTAAAATAAACCAGCATGGCTGCAGAAAAAAATTCTCTGATAAACTGAAAGACAAAAAAGACAAGTATAAATGGTGTATATAATGAAGGCAGAATATCAGCAAATAGCCCAGACTTGCACAGATGAAATCAGGAAAGCTAAGGCCCAAAATGAACTAAGGCTTGCTACAAAAGGAAAAAAAAAGCTGCTTTCAATATGTCAAAAAGCAAGAAAAAAAAGTCAGTGAAATGATCAGTCCACTAATCGGAGTAAATGGAAAGAAGGTTGATGAACAGTGGGGAGAAAACTACTTAACATTTTTTTTGCATCCATCTTTATACAAAAAGAAAAAAACCCCACCAATCTATTAAAATACTGTAAAATGTAGATTAGAAGTACGTCAAAATAAGCAAGAAAATGGTAAGAGAACACCTATCCACTCTAGACGAGTTCAAATCACCAGGACCAGATGGAACCAGAGGAATGCTGTGGATATAATTTACTTGGACTACAGTAAGGCATTTGATAAAGTTGACCACAAGCTACTACTACATAAGCTAGAAAAATGTGGGTTGGGCTGCTAGAAGGACAGAAGGTAGCAAGTCTGGATCCAAAGATTCAAGGAATGGCCAAGCTTCTGACCCCTTTTATCTGTGAAAGTCCTTGCTTTGTTGGTGCAGATGTCTGGTAGCTAATTTTGCGTTTTTTAAAAGTCTGGTACCTGTTGATGGGATTTTCACTGAAACATTAAAAAGCAGGAACCTAAGGCTTGATTTGGCTGAGAACCACACTCAATGTGTAGCCCTTAGTGTAAGTACATCTACATGGTTGGGGGAGTATACACTAGGGTACCCCAAGGCTCTGTCTTAGGCCCAGTACTCTTCAATATCTTCATCAATGACTTAGACAGGGGGATACAAGGGGAACTCATCAAATTTGCAGATGACACCAAGCTGTCAAAACTAGCGCTTAATCCAGAAGATAGGCTCAAGATGCAGGAGGATCTTGAAAGATTTGAAACACTGGGCCCTATCTAACAAAATGGAATTCAATGTAGAGAAAAGTAAGGTTTTACATTTAAGCAAGAAAAACCAAATGCACAAGGATAGAATAGGTCAGGGGTGTCAAACTCAATTTCATTGAGGGCCGCATCAGCATTGCGGTTGCCCTCAAGGGGCCGGGTGGGTGTGGCCAGGGTGGGCGTGGCCTACTGGGTGGGCGTGGCTAGAGTGCGTATGGCCTACTGGGTGGGTGTGGCCAGATCTACATCGTTCGCATCAAGGGTGACTATGGGGGCCTGGGCAGGAGTGGGACAGATCTGAGGGTCTCTGGCAGGAGGAGGGTCTCTGGGCCAGGGCCAAGGCAGTGGGGGCCGTTCCCTCACTGTTTCCAGGATGGCTTCACGGGCCGCATGAAACCAGTTCGCGGGCCGGATCCGGCCCCCAGGCCTTGTGTTTGACATGTCTGGAATAGGTGGTACCTGGCTCTACAACTAAAACTACTAAACTACTAAAAGCTACTAAAAATGCCAATATCACTTGAGGTTATCAGATACCTGTCAAGTTTGCAATGTATGGGCTTTTCAAGTGGCTCTGAGGCATTGTTTACCTTAAAAGTCCTTTATTAGCCTAATACACTGGCAAATGCTTGCTCGAAGGAAGCTGGAATCTGAAATCTCCGCCCCTTGCACAATATATTAAAACACAAATCTCCACCTTTCTAATTTTGTCATTAATCATATTCTCCAATTAATTTAAAGAATCTCTTTCCCTTCTGTTAGAAAACCCGCCAAGGCCGTATCTTCTTTAGTTAGAGAGATGGCCTTGAAAGTGCATTCCTACTCATCCCTCCTCCCAACCTTAAACTAATCTTCTAAAGCAATACACAAGTTTAACATATGAAATGGCTACTTCTTCACCTCTTGTCAAGCAATAACATTCGATGTTAGCAACATTGACAATACCTTTTTTATTTCCAAAGTCTTCCAAAACTCTCTCAACCTCAGCTTGTATTTGGGTTTCCAGGCCTTTTTTCCCCAGGCCTAACTTCCTCATGGTAACAACACTCTGCCGCCTTTGCTGTAACCACAAATGACCATTTGAAAATGCAATACCTGAATAATCAAAGATTAAAAGGAAAGAATAGCTCACACCAATACAAAAAAAATTGTTTTTGTTTTAGAAAATAGCTCTAATTTCTGTTCCAGTATTTAAGAATACATAAGTGAGATCAGCGACATATAACTTTAATAAGTAAATAAATAAGAATTCAATCCCTGCCTACCTAGTTTTGACACTCAAC
The DNA here is from genome assembly GCF_947247035.1 of Vipera ursinii. NCBI lineage: Eukaryota > Metazoa > Chordata > Lepidosauria > Squamata > Viperidae > Vipera > Vipera ursinii. The sequence goes on from NC_139518.1 coordinate 5,301,770, forward strand.
TGCAGCATATACTTTGGAAAATGGAAACGGGGGAAAATAAGATCTCACTGTTAAAAAATGGAAAATTTGGATTCTTAATAACTTAGAAAATCTTGATTTATATAGAGAGGACCACACTAAAGAATTCCTTTTGATTATGCCAAAAATTTCCATGCCCTTTTGTCTTCATAGATGGGCTAGTACAATCCCCTATCCTAACTTTTTTCAGTTTGGAGGATTCAAGTTTTTCAGATTTCATAGAGTCATTATAATCAACTTTGTATGATACCTTTTATAACCTAAAGGAACACCCAAAATTGGCCATATATTTTCCATGTTTCTCTTCAACTTCTGTAATATTCAATGTCTTTATCTAAAACCTGAGTGTAGATACATGGATTTGTAGAGGCTAACTCTGGAGAATATAGTGAATCCACAAAGTTGGACAAAACTTACCCCTTTTTTTGGTGATAGTCGAAATGAATGGTGTAACCGGGCGATCAACAAAGGCTTCTGCATGTTCAGTTAATGCTTCTTTCACTGTCTGGTATCCAGAGAAGACTATAATATAATAATTTCCACCCCACAGAGAATAAACGTTCCCATATTGCTTCGCCAGCTGCAATTGGTACAAAGTAGAAAAAATAAATCTTCCACATTATTATGCACAATTGCAGGTTAATATGCGACCTTCTCTTCCAGTTTCCTGTTTCTTGCCTTTTCATCTTCCTGTATTTTTCTTCCTCCAACTCAGTAAATTCCGTTACAGCCTTGTGAGGTACACAAAAAATGTACATGTTGTAATTTTCCATTTTTGCTTAAAGGAATAGGCATATAGAGGTAGTTAGCTAAGGTATTTTTTAGGAAAGGAAATGTAGTAAGCTGAAGGAATAGAGAGGAACTAGCAGTTTGAAAGCATGTAAAAATGCAAGTAGAAAAATAGGGACCACTACGGTGGGAAGGTAACAGTGTTCCGTGCGCCTTTGGCGTCTAGTCATGCCAGCCAGATGACCACGGAGACGTCCTCGGACAAGTGCTGGCTCTTCGGCTTTGAAACAGACATGAGCACAGGCCCCTAGAGTTGGAAACGACTAGCACGCATGTGTGGGGGAACCTTTACATTTACCTTTTATATACACTGACTCAAAGCATATTTTTAGAATAGTGCACACTATTGTAGAATAGCATATAGATTATGAATATTGTTCAATTAATATAAGGTTTATTCTTTATAAAAATTGCCTAGAGCTAGTACTTTAAAGTGTAACTATGAACCAAAGTACAGCTGTGTTTAACCAAAGCATGAACTCTGTTACACACATAGCTTCTAGATGAAAAGCAGGTATTCTTATAGATAAAGAAGGGAAGACATACAGTAAACCCTTTATAACTGCAATTATCCAGTTTGGGTAGCAGTTCACCTTGAACATAAGCTACACCTTTCGCAGGATGTTACAGATCATGCCATAGACAAGCAAGGGAAGATAAGGCAGGAACAAAAGGGGCTTTTGATTTAACAATTGAAGGGATTGGTAATTGTAATGGTTGCTAGGTGATGAGAAAGCATGTGACCAATTTAAACCTATCAACTGGACAGGGTATTAAAACCTATGTAGAAATTGATTCAGTGTGGCCCTTTATTGGTATATAGAAGGGTACACCAGCTTTTGCAAAATCATCATCATCATCATCATCATCATCATCATCATCATCCCGTGGCTGGGCCTGGTGTCTTCCCTATGGTTATAGGATTACCGGTCTTCAGATTGGTAGTGGTTTAGCCACCGTGAACCAACCCAGGCACTTCCCATCACCAATGATGAGAAGAAATAAAAAAAAATCCATACCGGATCGGTTGTCGCCCAGGTTAACAAGGACCATGTCAGATGCTATGGCTCCTGAACATCTGTCGAAAAATGGGCCACAGGGCTCAGTTGTTACTGCTGGGGAACAAGAGCATACAACTGTAAAGCAACTGGAACAAAAGCGCAAAACCTGGACAACTGAAGAAAATTGAGAAATCATCCAATGCTACTACCAGGCAGAACCAACAGCCAGGGGATTTCAAAAAAGAATGATGCAACTGTGGAAGGAAAAGCACCCAGAAAGTGACATAAACAAACAACCAGTGCTTTTATTGTAAAAGAGAAAGGTGCCGGAACTCACACATGTCATACAACCCGCCTTGCCTACCCTACAAGGTTCCATCCAAAAAAGGTGCCGGAACTCCGTTCTGAGCATTCTATGAGAAAATAAGCCCTGCAAACAACGATTAATGGATCAAAGATGTTTCATTATCCGTAATAAAGTTTTTATGGATGTGGAAATTCCACATCTAGGAACATTAGCTAAAAAGAAAACAACAAGCAATGATGATGAACAGGCTGAAGAAATTGTTCCAATACCTGAACAAACTGACCAACCAGCGGAAGAAGCCCCCACACAGGATGAAGCCTCCCCTGTGCAACAACATGAAAGTGTAGAGCTAAGTAATCTAGCAAAAATGCTGAAAGAAAAAATTGAAAACCACATCGAAGAAAACACAGAAAGAAAAAGACTGCCTGCCATCCATGAAGTGCATAGCAAACGAGTGAAAGATTTACTAAATGCTGTGAACAACATTTTACTTCCATCCCATCCACCACACTGTATGAAACAAACCAACTAATGTACAGTACAGCCGCTGTTATAACTGCAGAATTGGGTTATAAAATGCCAAAAATCAACCCACTGGAAGACCAAAGTGGAAAATTTGACTTCAAAATAAAATAAAAAAAAACTAGGAGGAAATGTCAGCAAATTGAAATACTTGAAAGAAGGAAAACTAAAGAACGAAAAGCTGAAAAATATACAAAAAATATAACTTGGAGGAAAAAACAATAATGGAAAACCTAAAACAGTGTGTAATAGCAACATCAAAGAAAATTGAAAGATATAAAGGACAAAAAAAACCCAATATTGTGAAAACGTCCAGTTCAGAAGAAACCAGCACCTCTTCTATCAGTCACTTGACAAAAATAAAGTCCAAACTACTGTTCTACCATATAAAGAAAAAACTTTTTTTATTGAAAAGTTTTACAATACATTTTTAAATACAAAAAACTCCCTCCTCCCCCTCCCCTCTCCCCAACCCTCCCCAACCCTCCCCTCCCCTCCCCCCTCCCCGACTTCCCAGAGCTGAATACAGGGTATAGTGATACAAACATAAGCTAGAATATGCTAACAATAAAAATAAGACAATAAATTCTATTGCACTTTAACTCTCCATAGTCATAATTATATTACTAACAGATAACAAATAACTAATAATACATCATATAAAACCACTACTTATTCAAATGCTAAATGAAACTTTTTAGTCCCATATTTATTGTGAATATATTCAATCCATCTTCTCCATTCCACAATATATCTCTGTTGCGATTGTTCTTTCAAATATGCTGAAATCTTTGCCATTTCCGCCAAGTTAGAAACTTTCAAAGTCCACTTTTCTATAGTCGGCAGTTCCTCCTTCTTCCAATATTGCGCTACTAAAAGTCTTGCTGCCCTAATTAGATTCAACATCAACTTAGAGTCTATAACAGTAGTATCTGTAATAATACCCAATAAAAACAATTGCGGAGAAAACTTTATCCTTTTCTTAAATATCTTTTGCATATTCCACCAAATTTTAATCCAAAAAGCTTTAACCTTTTTGCAAGTCCACCATATATGAAAATACGTTGCATCCTCACCACCACACGTCCAACATTTGGGCTGGCAATTCGGATACATACTTGCTAATTTTTTAGGGTCTAAGTGCCACCTATAAAACATTTTATAAAAATTCTCTCTTAAATTTTGGGCCTGCGTAAATTTTACATTTCTAACCCAGATCTTTTCCCAAATATCCATTGTTATAACTTCTTGAAAATTCTGAGCCCACTTTATCATACAGTCTTTAACAAGTTCCGTTTCTGAATCAATTTCTATCAATGCATTATATATCCTTTTTATATGTGCTTGACCTTGATCACTAATTTATTTTACCAAATTTTCATCAATCATCGAAAAACCAACTTTCTGGTCCTCTTTCCTTCTTGCCTGTAACTGCCCATACTGAAACCAAGTTTGTACAATCTTTTCTTCTTTTAATATATTATATGGCTTTAATTGCCATACATTCCTTTCTAAACTTAAGATCTCCTTGTACGTAGTCTCATCATGTTTAAATCCCACATTTATATTTTCTATTGCATGTTTAGGTATTGTCCAAATTGGTATCTTATAATTTAACTTATGTCTATACTTTTTCCAAACTCGCAACAGAGCATACCTTAGTATATGTATCTTAAACACATTATCCACCATCTTATCATACAATAAATATGCCAACCAAATAACAAATCATAACCCTCAAGATTTAATAATCTCCCTTGTGTTAAATTAAACCAGTCACTTATCGATGACAAAGCAGCAGCTTCATAATATAATTTAAAATTAGGCATTTTAAGACCACCTCTTTCACACGTGTCTTGCATTATCTTAAATTTAACTTGTGGCTTTTTCCCTGCCCAAACAAATTTATTAATACCTTTTTGCCATTCCTCCAAATTTGAATCCTTTTTAAGTATAGGTATCATTTGAAATAAAAATAAAAATTTTGGCAAAACATTCATTTTCACTGCTGCAATTCTTCCCAGTAATGATAATTGTAATTTTTTCCAACTATCTAGTTCTTTTTGTAGTTTTCCCCATAACATTTCATAATTATTCTTATATAACTTCACATTTGAGACTGACAGGTAAACCCCCAAGTATTTTACCTTTTTAATTATTTCAAATCCCGTTAGCTCTTCCAGAGCAACCTTTTGTTCTATAGTCATATTCTTAGACAATATTTTTGTTTTTTGTGTATTTATCTTAAATCCAGAAACTTTCCCATATAACATTATTATCTCCATCAATTCCACAACTGAGTAAACCGGTTGAGTTACTGTAATAACCAGGTCGTCCGCAAATGCCCTCAATCTGTAATCCTGATCTCTTATTTGAATTCCCCTAATTTTATTTGAATCTCGTATTTTAATCAGTAATATTTCCAATGTTAAAACGAACAATAAGGGTGACAACGAGCACCCCTGCCTTGTGCCCTTTTCAATGTTACATATTTCTGTCAAACTATTGTTTACTATTATACAAGCTGTTTGCTTCTGATATATTGCCCTAATAGGTTGTAAATTGTTTTCCCCAAATTCCATTTTCTCCAATACTTTCACCAAAAATTGCCAATCCAATTGATCAAAGGCTTTTTCAGCATCCAAAAAGATCAGCGCTGCGGAGACCTGATTATTCCTTTCCAAAAATTCCAATAAATCTACAATATGTCTCACATTATTCTTCATTTGTCTACCACTTATAAATCCAGTTTGATCACTATGAATCACTTGCTGTATTACCTTCATTAATCTATTGGCTAAAATCTTTGCAAATATCTTATAATCAGTAGTTAAAAGCGATATTGGTCTGTAGTTTTTGGCTTGGGTAGCATCCTGATCTTCCTTTGGGATCAATGAAATAAAGGCTGTTTTCCACAATGGAGGCACTCCTCCTCCCAATTGAATTGTCTTAAACAATTCTCTCAAAGGTTCCACCATTTCTGACTGTAAATTTTTATAATAAACAGCAGTCAAACCTTCAGTTCCCGGTGCTTTACCCACTTTTAATTGTTTAATTGCTAAAAAAAATTCTTCATCAGTTATCAATTGGTTCATCCCTTCCTTTTGTTCTTGTGTAAGAACAGGGATATTAGCTTCTAGCAAATATCCATCTATATCTACATCTGTAATCTTATCTCTAGCATACAACTTAGAATAAAAATCAACAAAAGTCTTTTTAATAAGATTCTGCTGGTACACTACTTTACCCTTATATTCTATTCTATCTATATTACTAGCTCTTTGTTTCTTCCTTAGCAAGTAAGCTAACCATCCACCCGGTTTATTAGCATTACAAAAAGTATTATGTCTAGCATATCGTAGGTTAGTTGCCTCTTGATCTGCCATTAACATATCAAACTGACCTCTTAATAAAGTAATTGCCTCTTTAATCTTCCCATCAGATGGATTCTGAATTAGAGCCTTTTCTTTTTCCTTAATTTCATCCTCTAATTCTTTCCTCTTAAATTCCAATTTACGTCTATGTTTATTATTCAAATATATTAATGCACCTCTCATATAAGCTTTACTTGCATCCCAAACCATCTCAATAGAAGTACCTTTATACATATTAATTTTAAAAAATTCTTTCATCTGTTTTTTACACTCTTCCACATTTTCCTGGTATCTAAACAAATTTTCATTTAAACGCCAAGACCGTCTGTCTCCATTATCTTTTTCTATCTCCAACCATACTGGACTATGATCAGATATAGTTCTTGGACAAATCTTGATCTTCTTAATCCTAGAAAAAAAGTCATTAGTAATTAATACAAAATCAATCCTGGAAAAAGATTGATGCCTATCGGGAAAAAAAGTAAAGTCTTTTTCTTGCAAGTTCCTTTCTCTCCAGACATCTCTCAATTCCAAGTCATCCTTCATCTCAAAAAAAGATTTAGGCAGTTTAGCATGACTTGGTGTACTTCTAAAAAGACCTCTCTTGTCCATTTGTACATCCAAGACGCCATTCCAATCTCCCATAAAAATACAAGATTTATAATCCCACTGAATATTCTTGCTGTGTAGTAATTTGTAAAAGTCTCCTTGCTGCTGATTACGAGCATATAATCCAACCAAAAGTGTTTTCTTGCCTTCTATTAATAGTTCAATTATAACATATCTTCCTTGTTTATCTGCTTCAATTAAACTCGCTGTTAAAGTATTCTTGACATAAATAACAACTCCATTTTTCTTGTCAGGCGCAGAAGCAATAAACTGTGTGCCCAACCTAAAGTTTATCAAGTACTTTTGATCAACTGCTCGAATATGTGTTTCCTGTAAGCAAATAACATCATTTTTAAATTGCTTTAGATATTGAAATTCTTTCTCTTTTTTTATTAAAGAGTTTTACAAAAACAAGGTTTTACAATATATCCCCAAATCCCCCCCCACCCCAAACCCGCCCACTTCCCCCCCCACTTCCCAGAGCTAAATACAGGATTATAGCTATAATAATCATATTCTAAATAAAAATTATGCATAATATACAATTAACCAAATCCATAATGTGCTTTAACTTCCCTTTAACATAACTACATACAAAGTACCAATAACAATATCCCTCTAAAATCTACTCATAAGCTAAATGGAACTTTTTAGTCCCATATTTATTCTGAATATAATCTATCCATCTCCTCCAAACTGAAATATATCTTTCCTGTGAGTGATCTTTCAAGTAAGCAGAAATCTTAGACATTTCTGCAAGATTCGAAACTTTAAACACCCATTCTTCTATAGTAGGCAAGCTATCCTTCTTCCAATATTGTCCCACCAGTAACCGTGCTGCTGTTATCATATTCAACACCAAATTGGTTTCTTTAACATCACAATCTACAACAATACCCAATAAAAACAATTGCGGAGAAAACTTTATCTTTCTCTTAAAAATCTTTTGAATGTTCTACCAAATTTTAATCCAAAAAGCTTTTATATTTCTACAAGTCCACCACATATGAAAATAGGTGGCTTCTAAACTACCACATCTCCAACATTTAGACTGTAAATTAGGATACATGTTAGACAATTTCTTGGGATCCAGATGCCATCTATAAAACATTTTATAAAAATTTGAGCCTGAGTAAATTTAACATTTCTGACCCAAATTATCTCCCAAGTGTCCAACGAAATTGGTTCCTGAATATTTTGTGCCCACTTTATCATACAATCTTTAACTAATTCCGTTTCCGAATCCAATTCAATTAAAGCATTATATATCCTCTTTATATGTGCACAATTTAAGTCTCTAATTTGTTTTACTAAATTTTGATCTATAATTGTGATGCTTTTGGAGCGCTTCTTCCAACATCACCTGCACTCTCTTTGGCTTCGCTCCTCCCACTGCTTCACTATAAGTAAGTTTTTGAGATGAAATCATGGCTCTCTGCTGTTCTTGCTCTTGTCTCATTCGTCTAGCTGCAGCGCGTGTCATTCTTTGGTCTCTTACCTCCATTGGTACTGAAATCTGATCCACTCCAGTAGCTTTCTGGAATTCTCCATCTTTTGACTGCGTAACTCCTTCAGCACCTTGTATACTCTCACTTTGTGGTTAACGCTCCCCTTCACCATTCCTCCTTTTAGATTCCAGAAGTGGTAGGGGGCCTGCCTTCAAAATATTAGCATATAAATCTCGTGCCTGTAAAACTGTGATGAGATATCTCGTGCCTGCGTGCATCACCACCATACCTACTGGGATCTCCCATCTAAACTGGATATCCCGTCTTAATTCTTCTGCCAAAAAAGCAAATTCTTTCCCTCTGCTTAAAATTCTTGGAGGGATCTCTTTCAAAATTAAAACTTCTTGCTCTGCAACTGTAAATTTATTATTATAAAAGGCTTGAATAACCTCATTTCTAATTGCTCTCTTTGTAAAATAAACCACCACATCTCTAGGTAGCTTCCTTTGTCTTGCAATCCAGGAATTGACACGAAATATTTTATCTATATCCACCATAATATCTTCTGCTGAACGCCCCAGAATCTGTTCAAGAGCTTCTGAAAATACTTTTTTCAAATTTTCCTTAGGGTCTTCCTTCAAGCCTCTAATTCTCACAGCAAACTCCATCTCTCTATGCTGCACCAATAATAAATCATCATCAATCTTTTCCATCACTGTTTCAGCATCCATCATTTTGGCATCTAATCTCATATTATTTTGACTACGTTCTTCCACTTTCTCATCCAAGCCATTCCTTGAAATGCAAGCAAAATGTCTGCCCTTATTTCTGTATTCTTCTCCTCAATAAGCTCAGCTAATTGCTGAGATTGTTTTTTCAAAGCCTCTTGCAAAACATCCTGCAGATCTTTTATTGTTAAAGCTGGTGCGGGTGCCAGAGGAGGGGGCATTAGAGCCTGTAATGAAGATTGCTGAACAGGCGAAGCCCCCGCGCTTCTGGTAACTTTAGTTGACTTGGCAGCCATTTTCACCGACTTAATTCTATTGCGCACTTTCACTTTCTGCACCACTTAGAAGTTTCCCACAAAGTTTACTGAGTTAAAGTTCAAATACTTGCTCTTGCAGCATTCTCCTGCACAGCTCTGCCTGCATCCAAGTAATCCAAAGTTCGCTCTCACTGACAGGGATGGTTGCAGCGTCCTGCTCTGCTCCAAAGCCTTAGAGCAGAGGCGCCCCGGAGTCCGGAGCAAACTCAGGCTTCGGGGGGGCTCACACCCTTCAACCACCAGAGTTTCAACTCTGGCGGTCTGGGGGAGCTGTACCCCTGCCTGGGTGCTCACCCCCTCCTCTTCTCCCAAAGAGCGGGTTTCCGAGCCGCCAAAAAGCTGATCATCGCTGTTTTTGGCGGCTCTACGGAGACAGCGGGGCTGACAGCCGAAATGGCTGTCGTCAATGGAGCCTTGCCACCTGGAAGTCCATATAAAGAAAAAACTTTAAACTTTTGGAAAGAATTGTGGGAAAACCCAGTGGAACATAATAAAACTGCCTCCTGGATCAAAGATATCCAAAAACAAGCAACACAAAACAAAATGGAGAATATTGCAATAACCACCGATATGGTTGCAAAACAAGTAAAGAAGGTCAAGAACTGGAGTGCACCTGGCCTGGAAAGCTGCATGGATACTAGTTGAAACACCTGACCAGCCTCCATCACCGCATGACCACTCAGTTTGATGAAATGCTTCAAAATGCCACAAGTGAAGAATGGTTAACAGCTGGTCGAACATACTTGATAATGAAAGACCCTTAAAAGAGCACAGAACCAAGCAACTATACAAATAACAGAAACGAAGGCAGAATATAAGGAAAAACAACTGGATGACAGATTAAATAGATGGAAAACCAAAGCTTTGCATGGACAGCATTTGAAAAATGTTGAAGGAAAATGTGATAACAACTTGACATAGGCATGGCTTAAGATGGGAACCATCAAGAAAGAAACAGAAGGCTTAATACTGGCTTCTCAAGAACAAGCACTACAAACTGATGCCATGAAAGCAAAGATACAAAAATCTACTGACAATCCAAATTGCCGACTTTGCAACGACAAAGTTGTTTCATATTTAATATGTGAGTGCAGCAAAATTGTGCAAACTGATTACAAAGCTAGCCCTCACCGAGTTTCTAAACTAATCCACTGTGCATTGTGTAAAAAGTATGACTTGCCTGTGTGTGAAAAGTTGTGGGAACATAGGGTGGAAAATGTTGGCAAGAATGAGAGGGTGAAGATCTTGTGGGACTTCTGAATGCAGTATTCTGTATACTAGTTTCCATCCGTTGCTTCTTGTCCTGCCTTCAGGTGCTTTGGAGAATAGCTTGACTCCCTCTTCTTTGTGGCAACCCCTGAGATATTGGAACACTGCTATCATGTCACCCCTCACCCTTCTCTTCATTAAACTACACATACCCAATTCCAGCAACCATTCCCTATATGTTTTAGCCTCCAGTCCCCCAATAATCTTTGTTGCCGTTCTTTGTACCCTTTCTAGAGTCTCAACATCTTGTTTACATCATGGTGACCAAAACTGGATGCAGTATTCCAGGTGTGGCCTTACCAAGGCATTGTAAAGTGGTATTAGTACTTCATGTGATCTTGATTCTATCCCTCTGTTAATGCAGCCTAGCACTGTGTTGGCTTTTTTGGCAGCTGCAGCACACTGCTGGCTCATATTTAAGAAATTGTCTACTAGGACTCTGAGATCCCTCTCACAGTTACTACTATTGAGCAAGGTAACACCTATACTATACCTGTGCATTTGATTTTTCCTGCCTAAATGTAGAACCTTACTTTTTTCACCATTGAATTTCATTTTGTTAGATAGCGCCCAGTGTTCAAGTCTGTCCAGATCCTCCTGTATTTTAAGCCTATCTTCTGGAGCGTTGGCTATTCCTGCCAGCTTGGTGTCATCTGCAAATTTTCTTGCCTAATTGTAGAGCCTTCCTTTTTTCACCATTTAATTTTATTTTGTTAGATAGCACTCAGTGTTCAAGTCTGTCAAGATCCTTCTCTATCTAAAGGCTATCTTCTGGAGTATTGGCTATTCTGGGTCGATTTGGCTGGACAATTGGGCATGGTTACATGTCTCTTCTTTGTGACTCCCCATTGAATTGTCCAGGAGTACCCGGGAATTGGCCGCTGTGAGAGAGCGACTATGGATTGGCCATCGCCACCCCACTGATGTGAGAGATCAGTTGGGGTAGGCTTATTCCTGTGGTTTTGATACTCTGTCTACCCCAGGTTGGATGCCTCAGCCACGGTGAGAGGGCGGTTATTTGTCTTCGCCTGGTTACCAGCTCGGGTGAGAGCGGAGCTGGATTGGTGGACTTGAGACCTATATTTACTTCCTGGACTTGATACCGCTCCCAATTTAATACCATCTTTTGACCATCTATCTGACCATAGCTGCCCCTTGCAGATATTATTACGTGGCTCGGTTGCGGTACTCTAGTGCGGACCTATATGCCCTCAGGAGGGGCCCCCTCCTGGGTGCGACCTGCCACCCTTTCCAATGTCTCCCTTCAGGACGGGCCCAATTGCTGGGACCCCGAGAGGTGGTTGGGCATAGACAGGGGCCTCTGGTGGAAATATATTAAGAGACCCCTGGTATGTTTTTTAGCTGGTGAAGGTAGGGTTGGGTTGGAACTGGGGGGGGGTGTTCCACCAACCGTTTGTCAGTCTGGGCCTGGGATGGGTCCCGGCGGGATGGGGTTGGGGACCTCTGGTTTTCCTGGCAGCGGGGTGGGGTTTCAAATCCCCACGACAATTGGGAATGGCAGCAGGTGGTCATACGGAGGGCCATATCAACATCTGGGATCACGCCCCCGCTGTCTCCAAGCGGTGGCATGCTCTGAACCTCTGGTTAGAACCCGTTTATCTGGGAGTGAGGGGGACCAGGTCCCTGAACTCAGGCTGGTGTACTTTAATGCCAGGTCCGTTGTGAACAAGGTTCCCCTCGTTTGCGATTTGATCGGAGGAATGCGCGGACCTGGCATGCATTATGGAAACCTGGTTGGGCCCAGAGAGAGGTGTCCCTCTGACTGAACTTTGCCTTCCAGGTTTCTGTGTGCTTCACCGGCCGCGGGCTCAGGGCAGGGGTGGGGGAGTGGTGGTGGTGGTGGTTATACAGGAGACCTTATGTCCGCGGGAGGCCACTGTTGTACAGCTAGTTGGGAGTGAGTCACTCCTCCTGAGGTGTGGCCCTGGGGCTCATTTGGGCCTGTTGCTAACATACCTGGCGCCCAGCTATGTGGCAACGGCCCTGCCCGAGCTTCTCGACACCCTCTCGGGGTTGGCGATTGAGTTTCCCAGACTCATAGTTCTGGGCGACTTTAACTTGCCTTCCCTGGGAGGGTTGTCAGAGTTGGCTCAGAATTTCATGGCTTCCATGACGACCATGGACATGACCCAAGTAATTCAGGGTCCGACTCATGGAGCGGGGTCACACACTCGACCTTGTTTTTTAATCTGGACAGTGGTTTGATGATCTGGGAGGGGGTTTGCCAACTATTGTCCCCCTGTCATGGACTGATCATTATCTCCTGCAGCTGGTGTTCCGCTATGCCACCCCTTGCCGCTAGGCTGCGGAGCCGACCAGGTGGTTCCGCCCCAGGTGCCTATGGATCCAGAACAGTTCCAGACGGCTCTTGGGTCTATACCTATCTCCCTCACTCACAGCCCAGCTGATGCCTTGGTGGATGCCTGGGAAAGGGCGGCCACCGAGGCACTCGACCGTGTTGTACCCTTGCGTCCCCTGACCCGACGCAGATCCCGGTGGGCTCCATGGTTTTCCGCAGAGCTCCGGGAGATGACGTGTCGGAGATGGGGTCTAGAGAGCTGTTGGAAATCCAGCCGGTCTGAATCTGACTGATTGCGGTTAAGAACCTCTACGAGGTCTTATCTCGCAGCGATGGAGGCAGTGAAATCTAACTATTTCGCTGCCCTCATCGCATCCGCAGATAATTGCCCAGCCGCCCTGTTTAGGGTGACTCGCTCCCTCCTTAATCAGGAGGTAAGGGAGGAACCCCTGCAGGGGCGGGCCGAGAAGTTTAGTCAGCATCTGACGGATAAAATCGCTCAGATTTGGGCCGGTCTGGACTCCGACTGGACAGAGTCTGACAGGGGGAGACGAGCGGTCCTGGCAATGTTATCTGGGATGAATTTGATCCTGTAATAACTGCTTCTCTGAGGGAGGGTAGCTTTCTTCTGCCTTGAAGGAGGCAGTGGTAAGGCCCCTCCTCAAGAAGCCTGTCCTGGACCCGGCTATTTTGAACAACTATCGTCCGGTCTCCAACCTTCGCTTTTTTGCGAAGGTTGTAGAGAGCGTGGTGTCGCATCAGCTCCCTCTGTTACTGGAGGAAGCTGATTATCTGGACCCGTACCAATCGAGCTTTAGGCCCGGGTACAGCACGGAGACGGCATTGGTCGCGCTGGTGAATGATCTCTGGCGGGCTCGGGACAGGGGTTGTTCCTCTGTCCTAGTCCTATTAGACCTCTCAGTGGCTTTTGATACCATCAACCATGGTATCTTACTGCGGTGCCTCAGGGGTTTGGGAGTGGGTGGCACTGTTTTACAGTGGTTCTCCTCCTACCTCCTGGGTCGTTTGCAGTTGGTGTTGGCAGGAGGGCAGAGATCTGCCCTGAGGCCTCTTGTTTGTGGAGTTCCTCAGGGGTCGGCCCTCTCTCCCCTCTCGTTCAACATCTATATGAAGCCGCTGGGTGAGCTCATTCATGGTTTTGGGTTGGGGTATCATCAGTTTGCTGATGATACCCAGCTTTCCACCCCGAACCAACCCAGTGATGCCCTCGATGTGATGTCCCATTGCCTGGAGGCGGTCCGGGTCTGGATGGGGAGAAACAGGCTTTGACTTAATCCTGTCAAGGCTGAGTGGCTGTGCATACTGGCATCTCGGTTTAATCAGTCTATTCCATTGTTAACTATGGGGGGTGAGGTGTTACCCCCCCATAGATAGGACCTGCAACTTGGGCATCCTCCTAGACTCATGGCTCAGTTTGGAAGATCATAGAGGAGTCGTGGCCAGGGGGTCTTTTGCCCAGGTTCACCTGGTGTGCCAGTTGCGGCCCTATCTGGACCAAGATGCCCTACTTACAGTCACTCATGCGCTTGTGACCTCCCGGATAGACTACTACATGGGGCTGCCCTTGAGGACCACTCAGAGGCTTCAGCTGGTGCAGAATGCGGCCGCACGAGTTGTGATGGGGGTCTCCCAATACTCCCATGTAACGCTTCTTCTCCGTGAGCTGCATTGGCTTCCAGTTGCCCTCCGGGTGAGATTCTAGGTGCTGATGATGACCTATAAAGCCCTAAATGGCATGGGTCCAGATTATCTTAGGGAGCACCTGCTGCCAGTTTCAACTTCCCATCGTCCTATGCACTCCCAGAGGGAAGGCCTCCTCAGGGTCCCACCGGTCAAGGAGTGCCGGTGGGTGATTCCCAGGGGGAAAGCATTCTCTGGGGGCATGCCTGCCCTATGGAATCAGCTGCTGGTGGAACTCCGGATCGCCCCTGACCTTCGTTCATTTCGCTGGGACCTAAAAACCTGGCTATTCGAGCTGGCCGGCCCGGACTGAGGGGTTTTTAAGGTTTTAAATCCAATTTTAAAGTGTTGGGGCTATTAATTTAATCGTATTTTAATCTGTATATTGTATTTTTTATTTGCCCTGTATACCGCCCTGAGTCCTTCGGGAAAAGGGCGGTATATAAATCGAATAAAATAAATAAATAAATAAATTTATCCTCTCTTCCAAATCATTGATGAAGATGTTGAAGAGTACTGGGCCTAGAATAGAACTCTGGGGCACACCACTACACACTCATAGTTACTTCTATTGAGCAGGGTACCACCTATACTATACCCAGAACAGAGCTCCAGGGCACCCCACTGTACACCTCCCTCTATGTAGATGCAGTTCTATTCAGGACCACACGCTGAGTACGGCCGGTCAGCCAGTTATGAATCCATCTGGTGGTGATGCTGTGTAAACCACATTTTTCTATCTTATCAAATAGTAGGTTGTGGTCTACTTTATCAAATGCCTTACTGAAGTCCAAATAAATTATAACCACAGCATTCCTCTGGTTCACTAATTTTGTCATTTGGTCAAAGAATGCAATACGTTTTGTCTGGCATGATCTGTTTTTGACAAACCCATGTTGGCTTTTGGTAATGACTTTGTTTGCTTCTAGGTGTTCACTGATTCCTTGCTTGATTATCTTTTCCAAGATCTTCGCAGGTATTTATTTTATTTATTTATTTAGTTACATTTATATACCACCCTATTCCCTGAGGACTCAGGGCGGTTTACAGGGAGTTAAAAATCCAACATACAAAAGTTAAAAACCCAATTAAAAATATTAAATTGACCCTGTACTCAATTAGAAAGAACCCCAATTAAAAATTTCTCCTCAGCCTGGGCCCAAGAGCCCGAAGAGCCAGGTCATCAGGCCCCGGCGGAATGATCGGAGGTCGGGGGCAGTTCTCAGTTCCACCGGCAGCTGGTTCCAGAGGGCAGGCGCTCCCACCGAGAAGGCCCTATCCCTGGGTGTCACCTGCCGGCAATCTCTTACCGGCGGGACCCTGAGCAGACCCTCCCTGTGGGAGCGCACTGGGCGAAGGGCGTTTGATGCCGGCAGCAGGTGTTCCCTCAGATATCCCGGACCCAGGCCATGTAGGGCTTTATAGGTGATAACCAGCACCTTGAATTTCACCCGGAGGGCAACTGGAAGCCAATGCAGCTCACGGAGTAGAGGTGTTACATGGGGGTATCGGGAAACCCCCATTACAACTCGCGCGGCCGCATTCTGCACCAGTTGAAGCCGCCGAGTGGTCTTCAAGGGCAGCCCCATGTAGAGAGCATTACAGTAGTCCAAACGGGAGGTCACAAGCGCGTGAGTAACTGTGCGTAGGGCGTCTCGGTCCAGATAGGGACGCAACTGGCGCACCAGGCGAACCTGAGCAAAAGCCCCCCTGGTCACGGCTCCTATATGGTCTTCGAAATTGAGCCGTGAATCCAGGAGGACGCCCAAGTTGCGAGCCCTATCGACGGGGGGTAACACCTCACCCCCCCATCATTAAGGATGGAATAACTTGGTTAACCCGAGATGCCGATATGCACAGCCACTCAGTCTTGGCGGGATTGAGACGAAGCCTGTTTCTCCCCATCCAGACCTGAACCGCCTCCAGGCAATGGGACATCACGGAGAGGGCATCACTGGGTTGGTTCGGGGTGGAAAGAAAAAGTTGGGTATCATCCGCGTACTGATGATACCCCACCCCAAAACCACAAATGATCTCACCCAGCGGCTTCATATAGATGTTGAACAGGAGAGGCGAGAGAACCGACCCCTGAGGACCTCCACAAATGAGAGACCTCGGGGTGGATCTCTGCCCTCCTGTCAACACCGACTGCGAGCGGCCCTGGAGGTAGGAGGAGAACCACTGTAGAACGGTGCCTCCCACTCCCAGCCCCCTGAGACACCGCAGTAGGATACCATGGTCGATGGTATCGAACGCCGCTGAGAGATCTAATAGGACCAGGACAGAGGAGCAACCCCTGTCCCTAGCCCTCCAGAGATCATTCACCAGCGCGACCAATGCCGTCTCCGTGCTGTGTCCGGGCCTGAAGCCCGATTGGTACGGGTCCAGATAATCAGTTTCCTCCAGGAACAGAGGGAGCTGATGTGCCACCACGCTCTCTACAACCTTTGCCAGAAAGCGAAGGTTGGAGACTGGACGGTAGTTGTTTAAAACAGCCGGGTCCAAAGCAGGCTTCTTGAGAAGGGGTCTCACCACCGCCTCCTTCAAGGCGGCAGGAAAGACACCCTCCTTCAAGGAAGCAGTTATTACTGCATGGAACCAGCCTCATGTTCCCTCCCGAGCCGCATAAGCTAGCCAGGAGGGGCACGGATCCAACAAACAGGTGGTGGTGCTCAGTCTCCCCATGATCCTGTCCACATCATCAGGGGAAACAGGGTCGAACTCATTCCAGATAACGTGCTCAAGACCGCCTGATTCCTCCACATTAGACTCTGCCCAGTCAGAGTCCAAGCCGGTCCGGATCCGAGCGATTTTGTCCGCCAGATGATGACTAAACTCCTCGGCTCGTCCCTGCAAGGGATCCTCCCTTACCTCCTGATTAAGGAGGGAGCGAGTCACCCTAAACAGGGCGGCTAGGCGATTATCTGCGGAAGTGATAAGGGCGGCAAAGTAGTTAGACTTCGCCGTCCTTATCGCTGCAAGATAAGACCTTATAAAGGTTCTTAACTGCAATCGGTCGGATTCGGATCGGCTGGACCTCCAACCGCTCTCTAGACCTCGTCTCCGACGCTTCATCTCCCGGAGCTCCACAGAGAACCATGGGGCCCAGCGGGATCTGCGACGGGTCAGAGGTCGCATGGGTACAACGCAGTCGAGTGCCCTGGTGGCTGCCGTTTCCCAGGCCTCCACCAGGGCATCGACTGGGCTGTGGGTAAGGGTGATAGGTATAGGCCCAAGCACCCTCTGGAACCGATCTGGGTCCATTAGGCGCCTGCGGCGGAACCACCTGGTCGGCTCCGCTGCCCAGTGGCGGGGGATGGCATGACGGAAAACCAGCCTCAGGAGGTGATGATCTGACCATGACAGAGGGGTGATGGATTGAGAACCCCCTCCCAGATCATCCAACCACTGTCCAGACAGGAACACCAGGTCGAGAGTGTGATCCCCCTCATGAGTCGGGCCCTCAATAACCTGGGTCAGGCCCATGGCTGTCATGGAAGCCATGAACTCCCAAGCTAACTCCGACGACCCTCCCAGTGATGGCAGGTTGAAGTCACCCAGGACTATAAGCCTGGGGAACTCCACTGCCAACCCTGAGAGGGTGTCGAGCAGCTCGGGCAGGGCTGTTGCCACACAGCTGGGCGCCAGGTATGTAAGCAACAAGCCCAACTGAACCCGAGGACCACACCTCAAGAGGAGGGATTCACTCCCGGCCATCTGGACAATGGTGGCCTCCCGGGGACACAAAGTCTCCCGAATAACCACTGCCACCCCACCACCCCTGCCCTGAGCCCGTGGCTGGTGCAGCACCCGGAAACCCGGCGGGCATAACTCGGTGAGAGGCACCCCTCCCTCCGAGCCCAGCCAAGTTTCCGTGATGCACGCTAGATCCGCACATTCCTCCTCGATCAGATCACGGATGAGGGGAGCTTTATTAACTACGGATCTAGCGTTAAAATAGACCAGCCTGAGCTCAGGGGCCTGATCACCCTCATCCCCGGGTAAGAGGGTGCTAACCGGAGGGTCGGAGCACGCCACCGCTCGGAGATAGCGGGGGCGCGATCCCAGATGTTGATATGACCCTCCGCGCAAACACCTGCTGCCATACCCTATCGCCGTGGGGATTCGATGCCCCACCCCCACATTCCCAGCGTCAGCAGCCACCTCCCCCGACCCCGTCCCGTCAGGACCTCTAACAGGTCCAGACTGAGTGCCGGTTACAGGTTCCCTCCCCACCCCCCCTCCCTCCCCCTCCCTAACCTCTTAAAATAACCGGCTAAGAATCTGATCAGGGGCCTCTTAGCGCGTCTTAACTCGAGGCCCCTATCCAAGCCCAACCACCTCTCGGAGTCCCAAAGCTTGGGCCCGTCATTAAGGGGAGTATGGAAACAGGCGACAGGTCGCGCCAATGAGGCAGGAACCGCCCTAAGGGCATACAAGTCCGCTTCGGAATAACGATAGATCATATTGCGCTCGAATAGTCTCTTAGGGCCGATGTTGTAAATATGGCCAAAGGATTGTTGAGGTCAGGCTGATAGGTCTGTAATTTCCTGGATCCATTTTTTTCCATTTTTTGAAGATGGGAACTACACCAGCTCTTTTCTAGTCCTCTGGTAATTCCCGAGTGCTCCAGGATCTTTGAAAGATATAGTTCAGTGGTTCTGAAATCACATCTTCCCATTCCTTCAGAATCTTGGGATGTAATCCATCTGGCCCTGGTGATTTGAACTCATCTAGGGTGGACAGGTACTCACTTACCATTTTATTGCCTATCTTAACTTGTTTTTCTAATCTGTTTTTTACGGTACTGTTTTTGATAGGTTGGATTGTTTTTTCCCTTTGTGTAAATACGGATGCAAAAACCCAGTTGAGTAGTTCTGCTTTTTCCCTATTGCTTGTCACCTTCTTGCCACTTTCTCCTGCTAATGGACCAATCATTTCCTTAACTTTTTTCTTGTTTTTGACACGTTGAAAGAAGTTTTTTTTTTACTTTTGTCCTAAGGCTTAGTTCATTTTGAGCCTTAGCTTTCCTCACTTTATCTTTGCAGGCTTGGGCTATTTGCTGATAATCTGCCTTAGTTATGTTCCCCTCTTTCAACTTTGATAAATCTTGTTTTGTTTTCCAACACCCTTGGAGTTGAATGTTTATTCCTCACAGCCTTATGTGACTCCCAGTACTATATCTGTGATTTTTCAAGAATGATTTTTATTCAGCTAAAGATGGCACATTCACACACAGTGGCCCTGAGCTCCCGGTACTGGTGTGTGGTGATTGGAATAATGTATGTATGGATGAGTGTGCACAGTGTAGTGCAAGGAGCTAAATTAGCCTACACATGCATAGAGCTGCTAAACATTGTGCTTGCAAGGCAATCCGGAATTACCAGCAATTTTCAGCAGTCCCATAACATACCGAACTGCATAGCGAGGACTCCAGGATCTCCATGGATTGTCTTCAGACAGGGGAGGAGCTGACATAAGCAAAAGAGAAAGGAGCGAAAACAAAAACATGGCTGCAGAGCTGGGATACTGGCTCGGCTCAAAAAGCAGCCTCATAGACCAGCACTGCTGAGTGTCTTCTTGAGTAATGCAAGATCCCTCGTCCATAAAATTGACGAGTTACAGCTGCAGCTGGCAGCAAGCTGGCTTCTCCGTGAATGTTGTGTGATGGTTGTCACGGAGACCTGGCTACATTCAGATGTACCGAATGCAGCAGTGGAGCTGACAAGCTGAGTCATTCACCGCTCTGACAGAGATGGAGGCTCTGGTAAGAGCAAAGGAGGAGGACTCTGTGTGTATATACATTGTGACTGGTGTGCCAACAGCAGATTAGTTTCCACGTATTGCTCCCCAGATGTGGAACTGATGACTGTCATATGTAGGCCTTTTTATCTGCCTAGAGAAATTACTGTGGTAATTATTATAGCTGTTTACATTCCACCTGATGCTAATGTCAGTACAGCACTTTCCAAGCTGTATGACATCATCTCCAGGCAGCAGCAAACTCACCCAGAGGGCGCTCTTGTTGTGGCTGGGGACTTCAATAAAGCTTGTCTAAAGACAGTTCCCCCCAAGTTTGTACAGTATTTGCAATTTTCCACCAGATAGAAGAACACTCTAGACCACGTGTACTCTAATCTGAAACAGGCATACAGAGCATTCCCTCTCCCCCACCTGGGTACATCCAACCATCTTTTACTCCTGTTGTGCCCAAAGTATGTCCCTCTCAGGAAAAGAACTCAGGCAGTCACAAAAAGAGTCAAAACCTGGCCAGTGGGTGCTCTCAGTCAGTTGCAGGACTGCTTTGAAACCACTGGCTGGAATGTATTTGAAGATCAAGACCTGAATGTATATATGGATGCTGTACTCTCTTATATTAAAACATGCACTGATAGTGTGACAACAGAAAAGTGCATTAGAGTTTATGGGAATTGCAAACCCTGGATGACTGCAGAGGTACGAACACTCCTGAGAGCTCGGGATTCTGCCTTTAAGGCAGGGGATAGGGACACATACAGAGAGGCCAGGGCAAATCTCAGAAGAAGCATTAGGATGGCAAAACAACAATATAAACACAAGGTGGAGAACCACCTAGCAGACAACAATCTGAAGCAAGTATGGCAGGGACTGCAGCACTTAACCAACCACAAGAGCAGTACGAGGAACACAGTTAATACCGATGCCTCATTGGCAGAGGAGCTGAATAACTTCTTTGCTCATTACAAGGTGAAAAGACTAGACCCCGTAGCCTCTGCTGGCCAGCCTTCTGATTCTCAGCAACTCACCCTGTTTGAAGACCAAGTGAGAACTGTATTGAAGGCTGTGAATCCCAGCAAAGCTGCAGGCCCAGATAGGGTGCTGGGGATAGTGGTTAAGAACTGTGCCGACCAATTAGCAGTGGTCCTGACAACGATCTTTAACATCTCCTTGCAAATGGCATGTGTACCATCATGCTTGAAAGCAGCTACCATTGTCCCAGTCCCAAAGAAAACTGCAGTTGAGTGCCTGAATGACTACAGACCTGTTACATTAATGTCTGTAGTCCTGAAATGCTTCGAAAGGCTGGTTCTCCAACATCTTAGGACATGCCTCCCACTGGACTTCGACAAACATCAATTTGCCTAGAGGGGGAACAGGTCGACAGACAATGCCATAGCTACTGCTCTACACTCTGTAGCAAGCCATCTTGAGAAAGCTGGAAGCTATGTCAGGATGCTTTTTGTTGATTACAGCTCAGCTTTCAACACCATTTTGCCGAGCACTCTCATGGAAAAGCTGACTGACTTGAAATTTTCCCCCTCCATCTGCGATTGGATTCACGATTTTCTCAGGGACCAGTTACAAACAGTGAGGGTTGGGTCTGTTTTATCCACCCCCCTGAAGCTTTGCACTGGATCACCACAGGGCTGAGTGCTTAGCCCCTATCTGTACTCATTGTACACATATGATTGTGTATCATCTGACCCATCTACTGCGATAATTAAGTTCGCAGATGATACCACCATAGTGGGTCTTATTACAGGTGGAGATGAGACAGTATACAGGGGGGAAGTATAAAACCTATCCATATGGTGTTTCAACAACTTGCACCTGAACATCAGCAAGACGAAAGAGATGGTGCTAGACTTACAGAGGAAAAAAGAGGAACCTGTCCCACTTTACATCGGGGGGGCTGTGTGGAGAGAGTTTCCTTCTTTAAATTTCTGGGAGTCTACCTCTGTGAATATCTCACCTGGAAAATTAATACAACCCAGGTGGCCAGAAAGGTCCAACAGAGGCTCCACTTCCTCACGGTCTTGCGGAAGAGCAGGTTAGAACAATGGCAAACGACCCTCTTTTACCGGTCTATTATAGAGAGCGTCCTCTCGTACCGTATTGTGGTTTGGTATGCTGGTCTGACAGCCGCGGATAGGAAAGTATTACCGAGGGTGGTGAGCACGGCACGACATTGTGGGCTGTCCCCTGATACCACTGGATGACATCGCCAGGGCTCGCTGCCTTGGAAGAGTGAGGAAAATTCTCAGGGATGACTCACACCCTGGACAGTATCTGTTTACTCTCCTACCATTGGGTAGGAGATATAGGAGTATAGCCAGCCATACCAACAGGCTGAAGAACAGCTTTCATCCGTGGGCTGTTAGGCTCTTGAACAGGAAATAATTTTATAAACTTTATGTATGATTGACTTGCGAGGCTGGTGTGTTGTGCAATTAGCTCACATGGTGTAGTAAGATGGAGGGTTTGTTGTCACTGTGAGCTGGGGGCGGGGGCACAAAGGGAGGCTCAGCCAATCTCAGTGTATACATGGTTGTACTTTGACAATAAAGGTTCATTCATTCATTGAGAATATATTTGTAACAGTAGGAGCAGCAGCAATTGTACAGCTTTTTTTCCCCCAACAGAGTATTTGAGTAATAAACATGTTGGCAAAAAAAAGGTAGAATTGTGGCTGAGGATGGCATTCTCCAGGATGCATGGACTGTGGAATGCATTTTTTAACGTATAACAGCAGGAAAGCTTTTTGCATAATTGGAAGGAACCTTAGTACAAACTACAGGTAGTCCTTGACTTACAAAATTCATTTGAAGTTACAATGGCACTGAAAAAAGTGACTTACAGTATGACTGTTGTCCACAGCCCCATGGTCACAAGATCAAATTTCTGACACTTGGCAACTGTCTCATATTTATGACAATTGCAGTGACCCAGAGTAAATGGGTGAAATTTGGGAAAATCACATCAAATACCCCCAAACCATCACAGGCAACTCTCCTGCCCCCCCAGGGCAGTATGGTCT
The DNA here is from genome assembly GCF_947247035.1 of Vipera ursinii. NCBI lineage: Eukaryota > Metazoa > Chordata > Lepidosauria > Squamata > Viperidae > Vipera > Vipera ursinii. The sequence goes on from NC_139518.1 coordinate 5,324,970, forward strand.
CCCCATTACTCTTTTTTCTATTTAACAATGACTCTAAGGATCTTCCTGCGTTAGCTCAGAAAGTTCAGATTGCTCCAGGAACTGTTGATACAGTTCTACAGAGGAATTCTTGAATCTCTCATTTGTATTTCTATAACTGTCTGGTTTGGTACAGCAACTAAACAGGACAGATATAGACTTCAATAGAGGGTTAGGACTACAGAAAAAACAGTTGGAACCAGCCTGCCTTCCACTGAGGACCTGTATATAGCACAAGTCAAAATAAAATATCTAGAAACCCCTCATATCCTGGACATAAACTGTTTTAACTCCTTTAGTTTAATTGTCTTTGATTCTCTATTTACATATTTTGGTTAACATCTTTGTCTCCTGATTATTAATCTAAAACCTATTAGCATACCAAATTCTTTTAATTTCCCCATTGATATTTCTGCTCCTTTGAATAGATCCGATAAAAATAATATCAAATCGTCAGCAAATGCCTTTAATCTATAAAATTCTCTTTTGATCTTTATTCCCACAATTCTCTCATCTGTTCAATATTTCAACAGCCAATGCTCAAACGACTAAAATAAACTATTAATCATAATTTATGAACATCAAACACATATTCATGTTGATTGGATACAACAGCAGAATACAATTTATGGGCATTTATTCAGTGAATGTTCAAAGTTATGATGGTGCTGAAGGAAGGGACTGATGGCTCAGGCCCAAGGTTATAGCTATTGCAGCCCCACTGAGGGAACATGATCACAATTTGGGTGTTTGACAGCTTGCCCATACAACCATGGAATGGGACAAAGAACATCCGTGAACACCAACTAGCAGTCAGAAGATATGATGAAAACTGCTTAATTTCACAATACATGGACAGATTGAACCATGGTTTCAATTGGGAAACTGTGAGTCTCCAAGACCAAGCCAAGTCCAAGATTGCTAGAGAATTCCAGAAAGTCTAACGCTGGGACAAATCAGGTGCTAAGGAGAAGGAATCCAGCCATCTACTCTGTGATATCAAGTGCTCTTAGCCTTCTCTAAACATGCCAATCTTTGCTGCTCTTCTTTGCATTCTTTCCCATCCATCCCAGATGCAGTCTGACCGATGCAGCATAGATTAGGATTATCACTATGCTCTATGCTGCATTGGTGGCACAGGAACCATGATGGCACAGTTGTTAGATTACAGTATGGTGGGCTACCTCTGCTCACTGCCAGGAGTTCACTTATGACTGGCTCAAGGTTGACTCACCCATTCTTCCAAGGGCAGTAAAATGAGGACCCAGATTGCTGAGGGGAATATGCTGACTCTGTAAACCACTCAGAGAGTGCTGTGAAGTACTATGAAGTGGTGGTATTGCTATCACTTTCTGTGATTTTGATATTATAGCTCTATCGATGCAGCCCTAAACTGCATTGACTCAGCAAAATGCTGGCTCGTGCTTGTTGCATGGTCAACCAGGACACCCTTGTCCCTTTCACAAGTACCACTGCTGAACCAGGTACTAGCTATATTATCCCTGTGTATTTCCCTAAATCTGGGAAAGATTGAGGGCAATAGAAGAAGGGGACGACAGAGAATGAGGTGGCTGGATGGAGTCACTGAAGTAGTAGGCGTGAGCTTAAATGGACTCCAGAAGATGGTAGAGGACAGGAAGGCCTGGAGGAACATTGTCCATAGGGTCGCGATGGGTCGGACACGACTTCGCAACTAACAACAACAATTTCCCTAAATAAATATATTTCTCACTATCGAGCAACATTTTGTTGGATAGTGTTCATGGCTGTCAAAATTCCCTTCTCTGTATTGTTATTTGATTTAAGCATTTAAAAAGACATACCTCTATTAATGTCTTCTCTGACAAGATAGTCCCTTCCAACAGTCTTCCTGCTAGCAAGGAAATTCGAGAAGGTCCTGGCGGATGGTCTTCGCGTTTACTGAACTGTTTCAGAATGGAAAGTATCAAGCACAGAATCACAGTGATAAAGAATAATAGTAGCGTCACCATTCTCCTGCCTTCCCTTTTTCCAACTTTGAGTGGTGCTGCAAAAACGTGGGATAGAAGACTTTTCCCTATTGGCTTTCAATTTTCTTTCTAGATATTCTTCCTTTCTTGCCTTGGTATTTTTCTGCTACCACTGTCCTTTATATTTTGTGCTAATTAAAATACTGGGTGATTATCTCAACCAATAAGCTGTGGATTATACTGTTTCGCAGAGGTATGACACAAATACAATTGCATGAAGTCGAAACATCAGAGATTACACAACCCTAGTTTGGCAAAGGATCAAGGATGGCCAAGTCATTATGGGGAAAAATGATGCCATGTCTTTTTATTTCTAGAGTTTTTAACTCTTACTCCTGATGGTCTCTGAGATCTATATCAAAGGAAGATACTGATATCTTTTTTTAAGGTGTTGCTTTATTCCTGGTTTCCTAGCAACTTCTCATAAACATGTTTTTATATTCCCTAATTGACACTGGGGACAGTGCTTGCTTTTCTGCTGTTCCAGAGAAAGTGGTATAAATTTCCAAAATTACCACAGTTACAGAAAATAGTGTTTATTCTTAAAGACTTAATGGTATTGAGCTATTCTTCTTCCATAAGATTTTAACTTGAAATAGCTTATTGGAAGTGGGAGATTTGGCTTAATTAAATGGCGGTCTCTTTGATGCCATTTATTTGGCTAAATCTCTATTTTTATTTATTTTATTTTTTATTTTAATTCCATTTATATCCCACCCTTCTCCGAAGACTCAGGGCGGCTTACAAGCTTAGCAGTAGCCTTCATTCTATGTATATGCCTGCTTATTAGGGCTTTCACACACACACACCAAGCGGCATTATTACAAAGTCAGCTTAATTGGCCCCAACAATCTGGGTCCTCATTTAACCTACCTCGGAAGGATCCTTCCCCAATCTCACCTTCTGAAAATCTGTGGTAAACATGAAGAGGCCAGTCTGTCATCCATTCAGAAAGACTGGGACATTCTGTTCATAAGCAAAGAACAGAGTCTCCAGATAAGCAACACAATTAGGCAAAGTTGGCAGGATTAGCTCAGGGAAACACCTAGGACTTGCTTTTCCCCTTTTCCCTATGGAACCCTAGATGACCCTATAGGAATTTGGCAACAGCCATTAGAATATTAAAGGACATGTTCTTGCACAGGAACAGGCATCTCAAATACAAAGCCCAAAGAAGGTATAAAAACCCACCAGCTCTCAACTCCATTTTGTGAGCTTTCCCAGAACTGCATGCTGTTGGTGGTTCTGCTCATCAGTAAACAAAAACCTTATTTCCTAAGGAATCAGCCTTCAATTTTTTAATTCCCGGTTTGGAAATGGACCTGATTTTTCTTCCAACACTTCTGTTCCACTGCTTTTTTGCATAGTCTGCAGTGTAAATCATTTGTTGAGTTTTCAGTTCTAGCCTTGACTGCATTAGTTCAAACAGCTTGTTCTTGAGCAGCCAAATCAAGCCTTAGGTTCCTGCTTTGTAATGTTTCAGTGAAAATCCCATCAAGAGGTACCACTCTTGAAAAAAAAGGCAAAATTAGCTACCAGTCTTTTGCATCAACAAAGCAAGGACTTTCACATATAAAAGGGGTCCTGAAGCTTGGCCATTCCTTGACTCTTTGGATCCAGACTTGATACATTCTGTTCCTCTGGCAGCCTAGTTCAGAGCTTTTCAACCAGTGGTACGGGTACCACCTGTGGTACCTTGGCACCTGGCAGGTGGTACACGACCATCCTAGAAAAGTAGCGGGGGAGGGTAATGAGCTGAACCAGTGGCAGCATCACACAAGCCTGAGTGAGAGATGGCTGGAGCTGCAGGGCTGTCAGGGCTCAGCGGAAGAACCAGGATCAGCATTACTTCAGGGTTGTCAGGGCTTAGCAGAAGTGCCAGGATCAGCACCAGGCTCCAGTTGGAGTTCGACATTGATCCTGGCATTTCTGCTAAGCCCAGGAGAAGCACTGATCAGCTGGAATGTTGCAGCATCTCCAGGGTCTTGTGATTTACATTCAGATGCTTGGCAACTGATTCATATTTATGATGGTCACAGTGTTGCAGGGTCATGTGAAGTGACCAAAGCCTGCTGCAACCACCCAGGAGACGGGGGGGGGGAATAAAAAACAAACACCCCCACACCACCCTGCTTCAATCCTCAACAGAAATGCTCACAACAATCTAAACCTTGGACAGGAGGAAGAGTGCTGCCAGGCAGGCAGGCAGGTGTCTTTCTTGGCTGTGGCTTGGGGGGCACTTTTTCAGTGCCATTGTAACTTCGAACAGTCACTAAGCAAACTGTTGTAAGTCAAGGACTACCTGTACTTCATCACTTTTTTCCTTTTTTTTTTTGGTCATCAAGTTTTTGACACCTTGCTAGGCAACTGGTGGTACTTCGATGTTGCCATTTCCTAAAAGTGGTACAATGGATGAAAAGGATGAAAAGCCCTGGCCTACTTGAGCAGGTCCCTTCATGGATTACTGCCTTGTTGTGGCAAAGGGGCTTGTGTAATTCAATGAAGGTATGAGCTATGCCATGCAGAGCTACCCAAGATGGACAGGTCACAGCAGAGAGTTCTGACAAAACGTGATCCACTGGAGAAGGAAATGGCAACCCACTCCAGGATCTTTGCCATGAAAATGAGGACCCAGATTATTGGGGGCAATTAAGCTGACTTTGTAATAATGCCGCTTGGGGGTGTGTGTGAAAGCCCTAATAAGCAGGCATATACATAGAATGAAGGCTACTGCTAAGCTTGTAAGCCGCCCTGAGTCTTCGGAGAAGGGCGGGATATAAATGGAATTTTTTTAAAAAAAAACACCCCTATGGACAATATCAAAAGGCAAAGCGATATGACGCTGGAAGATGAGCCCCTCAGGTTGGAAGGTGTCCAATATGCTACTGGGGAAGAGCAGAGGGCTAGTACTAGTAATGCCAGAAAGAATGAAGTGACTGGGCCAAAGCCGAAAGGACGCTCAGCTGTGGATGTATCTGGTGGTGAAAGGAAAGTCCAATGCTGTAAAGATTTTTTCTCTAAAGGGACCTGGAATGAATATCCATGAATCAAGGAAAGCTGGAAATGGTCAAACAAGAGATGACAAGACTGAACATCAATATCTTAGGAATCAGTGAACTAAAATGGACAGGAGAGTAGAAAAAACAATACTGAGATACAATCCCCAAAATGACAGAATGATCTCACTTTGACTCCAAGGCAAACCATTCAATATCACAGTAGTCCAAGTCTATGCCCCAACCAACAATGCTGAAGAGAATGAAATTGACCATTCTATCAAGCCCTACAGCACCTTATAGAACTAACCCCCCAAAATGATGTCCTTATCATCATGGGGGATTGGAATGCTAAAGTAGGAAGACAAAAGATAACTGGAATAATAGGCAAGTTTGGCCTTGGAGTACAAAATGAAGCAGGGCATAGGCTGATAGAATTTTGTCAAGAGAATACGATGGTCATAGCAAACACTCTTTTCCAACAACCCAAGAGACGGCTCTACACATGGACATCACCAGACGGTCAACACAGAAATCAGATTGACTATGTGCTCTCCAGCCAAAGATGGAGAACCTCTATACAGTCAGTAAAAACAAGACCAGGAGCTGACTGTGGCTCAGACCATGAGCTTCTCGTTGCAAAGTTTAGGCTTAAACTGAAGAAAGTAAGGAAAAGCACTAGGCCACTCAGGTATGAACTAAATCATATCCCTGTTGTATGTTCAGTAGAGGTGACAAATAGATTTAAGGAATTAGATCTGATAGACAGAGTGCCTGAATAACTATGGACAGAGGTTCACAACATTGTACAAGAGGTAGCAACTAAACCATCCCAAAGAAAAAGAAATGCAAGAAAGCAAAATGGTTGTCTGAGGAAGCTTTGCAAATAGCTGAGAAAAGGAGTGAAGCGAAAGGCAAGAGAGAAAAAGAAAGATATGCCCAATTGAATGCAGAATTCCAGAGAATAGCTATAAGAGATAAGAATGCCTTCTTAAATGAACAGTGCAAAGAAATACAAGGAAACAATAGAATAGGGAGGACCAGAGATCTCTTCAAGAAAATTGGAGAGATGAAGGGAACGTTTAATGCAAAAATGGGCATGATAAAGGACCAAAATGTCAGGGACCTAAAAGAGGCAGAAGAGATTAAGAAGAGGTGGCAAAATTACACAGAAGAACTATACAAGAACAAACATAACATCCCTGATAACCACGATGAGGTGGTCACTGACCTCAAGCCAGACATCCTAGAATGTGAAGTGGGCCTTAGAAAAGCTGAGCAACAACAAAGCTAGTGGAGGTGAGAGTATTCCAGCTGAGCTATTCAAAATCTTAAAAGACGATGCAGTAAAAGTGCTACACTCAATTTGCCAGCAAATTTGGAAAACTCAACAGTGGCCACGGGATTGGAAAAGATCAGTTTACATTCCAATTCTAAAGAAAGGCAGTGCCAAAGAATGTTCAAACTATCGCACCATTGCACTCATTTCACACGCTAGTAAAGTTATGCTTAAAATCCTACAAGCTAGACTCCAGCAGTATGTGGATCGAGAACTACCAGAAGTACAGGCAGGATTTCAAAGAGGCAGAGGAACTAGAGATCAAACTGCCAACATATGCTGGATCATGGAGAAAGCTAGAGAGTTCCAGAAAAACATCTACTTCTGCTTCATTGACTATGCTAAAGCTTTTGATTGTGTGGATCATAACAAACTGTGGCAAGTTCTTAAAGAGATGGGCGTACCAGACCATCTTATTTGTCTCTTGAGAAACCTATATGCGGGCCAAGAAGCAATAGTGAGAACTGGACACAGAACCACCGATTGGTTCAAAATTGGGAAAGGAGTCCAGCAAGGCTGTATACTATCACCCTGCCTATTTAACATATGCAGAGCACATCATGAAAAAGGCAGGGCTAGATGAATCAAAAGTTGGAATTAAGATTTCTGAGAGAAATATTAACAAGCTAAGATATGCAGATGATACCACTCTAATGGCAGAAAGTGAAGAAGAACTAAAGAGCCTCTTGTTGCAGGTGAAGAAGGAGAGTACAAAAGTTGGGTTGAAACATAACATTAAGAAAGCCAAGATCATGATGGCAGAACTGATGGCAAAGGCACTCGGTGTAGGGAAGGAGGAAATGCTGGCGGAAATTGATGAAACATACAGGGTCCAAACTAATTATGCGAGAAGGCACAACCTCCCAAAAGAAGTACATGTAAGGTTAGTTAAAAAATCAATTCGGGATGAGCTTCTGCATAGATCTAGAGAGGAACCATTAGAATTTCGGGGCCAACCAATCACCATCCTTAAACAGATACCTAAAAGGATGAGGGATCTGAGACGCGGCTATCAATTCTTAACATCCAAACTAATAAGAGAAAATGTAAACTTTAGATGACTAACTCCAGAGGGTATTCTTGTTACGTGGCAGGATAGAAGGCATAGACTGGACACGATAGAGAAGGCAGAAGATTTTTACAAACGCCACTTCCATAGCCAAGAGGAAGTAGATTTAGAAGATCAAGATGGAAGGGAGGTAAGAGAAAGAGATACAATACGTGTGGCAATGGATGGGAAGATCTTAGCTACAGAGGATAGAAGGAACAAATCCGGTGAGTTAACAGAGAAACATGGAACTAGAGACAAGGAAGAGAGAGAGCCCCGAATCACGAGATCCACAAAAACCAGAAATAAGTAAGATGAAGGGAGGTGAGTGTAGTATTATGTCTGTGAATATTAATGGATTGAATTCGCCAGTGAAAAGGCGGAAATTTTTTAATAGGCTTATTCACCAACAATTGGATATCGTGGCAATACAAGAAGTCCATATAAAGGAACAACAAAAATATTTGTTAGTACAACCAAGAATAGGGAACCTATTCGTTTCCTTAGACCGACACAAGAAAAAGAGAGGAGTGGCACTATATGTAAACCCAAAATTGACTGCAAAACTAATTTATAACGATAAAGAGGGTAGAATACTGATAGTCGAGGTTATAATAAATCACAGGAAGGTCATGATGGTAGAGATATATGCCCCAAACCATAACCAAGAACAATTTTTCAAAACACTTCACAATAAGATATGTAGCATTGATTATGAGGAGATTTGTTTAATAGGAGATTTTAATGCTATCCTAGATATAAATTTGGATTATATGGGAAAGACGCTTAGGAAAAAGAAGAGAAGAACTCTACCGAGATCTTTTCTTAACTTGGCTGAGGAACTAAATATCCAAGATGTCTGGAGGGAAAGAAATCGTAAGGCTAGACAATATACATATTACTCCAACCGACATAACTCATGGTCTAGAATAGACATGGTGTGGATGACGAAAGAAATTAGTTCAGAAATAGATGAGGTACATATAGCGACAGGTACTTGGGCAGATCACAATCCTATTAAACTTATCTGGAAAGGTTCCAAAAAAATATCCAGATGGACGCTTCAAAGAGCAATTTTAAAAGAAGACGAATTCAAATCTAAGATGGAGAGAGAACTAAGTTTTTTCTTTAAGGAAAATAAAGCTATAGACACCTCAGTACAAAACAATTGGGATACAGCTAAGGCTGTGATGAGAGGGGTAGCGAGGGCATATATGGTATATAAAAATAAGGGGAAAAGACAACAACGGGAAAGATTAGAAGAGGAATATAAGAGCTTAGAAGTTACACTCCAACAAGATCCACAAAAAGAGAATATCAAGCAATCTATGGATCTGATTAAACACAAACTTAACATTCTAGACAAAGAGAAATTGGCACAACAATTGAGAAACACGAAACAAAGTTTTTTTGAAAATGCAAATAAACCGGGCCGGTGGCTCGCATACAAATTGGGAAAACAAAAGGGGAAAAACTGGATTCACGAACTACGAGATGAGGAAGGGAGAATATTCCACCAGGAGGAAAAAAAAAAAATTATAGCCCAGGAATTTTATGAACGTTTATATAAAGAAGATAGCCAGGCAAGTGTGGAGAAAATGGAGGAATATTTTCAAAGAGCCAAACTACCTAAGAAAGCCAAGATCATGGCATCCGGCCCTCTCAATTCCTGGCAAATAGATGGGGAAGAAATGGAGGTAGTGATAGATTTTATTTTCCTGGTCTCCAAGATCACTGCAGATGGGAACTGTAGCTAATAAATTAAAAGACGCTTGCTCCTTCGGAGGAAAGCTATGGCAAATCTAGACAGTACACTAAAAAATAGACACATCACCCTGTCAACAAAAGTGCGTATAGTCAAGGCTATGGTCTTCCCAGTTGCAATGTATGGCAGTGAAAGTTGGACCATAAGAAAGGCTGAGCGCCAAAGAATTGCGGCCTTTGAACTATGGTGCTGGAGAAGACTCCTGCGAGTCCCTTGGACTGCAAGGCGATCAAACCAGTTAGTCCTACAGTTGATCAACCCTGACTGCTCTTTAGAAGGCCAGATCCTGAAGCTAAAACTCAAATACTTTGGCCACCTAATGAGAAGGAAGGACTCACTGGAGAAGAGCCTAATGCTGGGAAAGATTGAGTGCAAGAGAAGAAGGGGATGACAGAGAATGAGGTGGCTGGATGGAGTCACTGAAGCAGTAGGCGTGAGCTTAAATGGACTCCAGAAGATGGTAGAGGACAGGAAGTCCTGGAGGAACATTGTCCATGGGGTCGCGATGGTTGAGACATGATTTCGCAGCTAAGAACAACAACAACAACAACAACAGATGAGAAGCACAAGATTATTAAAAAGAGATCCTATCTAGAATTAAGAAGAAATTTATTGTCAGTCAGAATAATTAATCAGTGGAATGGCTTGACTCCAGAAGTTGTGAATGTTCCAGCACTGGAGGTTTTGAAGAAGAAATTGGACAGCCATTTATCAGGAATGGTAGAGGATCTCCTGCTTGATCAGGGGGTTGTATTAGAAGCCCTTCAAGGACCCTCTGTTATTCTGTTAATTCTATCAATATTAATTACAATTTAGAATGTTAATATTAAAGTTAAAGGTAAAGGTTCCCCCTCACACGCGTGCTAGTTGTTTCCAACTCTAGGGGCCATTGCTCATCTCCGTTTCAAAGCCGAAGGACATCTCCATGGTCATGTGGCCAGCATGACTAGATGCCAAAGGTGCACGGAATGCTGTTACCTTCCCATTGTAGTGGTCCCTATTTTTCTACTTGCATTTTTACGTGCTTTCGAACTGCTAGGTTGGCAGAAGCTGGGATGAGTAACAGGCGCTCACTCTGTTATGCGGCACTCGGGATTCGACCTGCCAAACTGCCAAACTTCTGATCGATAAGCTCAGCATCCTAACCCACTAAGCCACTGTATCCCGCATATTAACATTACAAACATATAAATCAGCCTTTTCATCCAAAATTAAATATAAAGATAGATTATTATCCGATAATACCCAATCAAAATATATTGCAAATTAGAATCACCTAAACCCCTGAGACAGAAGAACATTTTCTTTAATTTAATTTAATTTAATTTTATTAGATTTATATACCGCCCTTTTCCGAAGGACTCAGGGCGGTTTACAGGGTATTTAAAATCAAGCAATACAAAATACAAAAGTTAAAAAACAATTAAAAAAGATTAAACTATCCCTTAAAATAAAAACCCCAGTTAAAAATTCTCAGCCTGGGCCGGAGAGCTCAAAGAGCCAGGTCTTCAGGTCCCGGTGGAATGAACGAAGGTCAGGGGCAGTCCTAAGCTCCACGGGCAGCTGGTTCCAGAGGGCAGGCGCACCCACAGAGAAGGCCCTCCCCCTGGTTGTTATCCGCCGGCAATCTTTTACCGGTGGCACCCTGAGAAGACCCTCCCTCTGCGAGCGCACTGGACGAAGGGAACTTGATGCTGGCAGCAGGTGTTCCCTCAAATATCCCGGACCCAAGCCATTTAGGGCTTTATAGGTCATCACTTATAAATACTATAGAATCTCAAAAGAAACCCAGACCCAGAAAGTAGTTGTTACAAATGCAAATTCATTCAAGAAAGGCAGGGGGAAGAAAATGTCTCAAGAAAATGGCTATTTCCCTTTACAACAGGCAGGTCAAACTACCGGCCCATGGGCAGGATGTGTCATGCCAAAACCACGCCCACCCGATTGCCAACAATGGGGTAAAAGTCCTGATACATCGCGTGATGTCACGTGACTTCATAAGTTTGACATGCCTGCTTTACAAGAAAGGATAAATCAAGCCGAAATTTAAAAGTATCAAGAAAGAGGTTGTTTTTTGTTTCGCTCTTCCTTCCTCATCCTGTGTAATTCTGGGCAGACAGCCAAGACCCATTTAGCCAAAGGAAATGCCCTGAGGACAAGAATCCACAAAAACATGCCTTGTGTAAACAATAAAAAACCGACTGGATCAGGGACTGCAGAAATACCCATCTGATAGAAACAATGTAAAAATTGACAAGATTAGCCCAAACACACACACAGACACACACACAGACACACGCACACACACACACACACACACACACACAGAGAGAAACCCATTAACATAGCAAACAATTTCCTGAAGACAGGATTAACCTCTTCCTGTCTAAACAAAATCAGGCTAAAAAAATTAGGAAGACAAGCAACCTTTACAAAATCCAATCAAAAGTCCAATAACACAAGGGGTATAAGTTTGGACCACTCACCATGAAAAAACTACTAACTAGTCCAGAACCCTTTGCTGAGTCACTACTCTGTCTGGCTTCTGTAATAAAGTCCATTTTTTGACAGCTTGCTTCATTTAGTGTCTATTCTTTTGTCTGCACTGCAGACTTATTCCCAGCTGGAGAAATGAATGGAGGGATTTCTTCTCACAACAACATGGATCAAATAACTGCTGCAACTCACACCATAGATTTTATTGTAATGGTTTCAATCTTAAGCTAAATATTATTAAATTTCCATTATGCTTACAGCTTACATAAGAAAAAAAACCAGAAATTGAAAAAAAACCACCAGCACCATATATTATAGTACACATAGAAATTTACTTAGACAAGAGTTATCAAATTTTAGTAATAATTTGTTGCTGGAACTTTGCACTTTGGTATGGCCCAAGGGCTAATCAATAAAGACTTATTATTAACTTTAAAAAGGTAAAGGTAAAGGTTCCCCCGCACATGTGTGCTAGTCGTTTCCAACTCTAGGGGCCTGTGCTTATCTCCGTTTCAAAGCCGAAGAGCCAGCGCTTGTCCGAGGACGTCTCCATGGTCATGTGGCTGGCATGACTAGACGCCAAAGGCGCACGGAACACTGTTACCTTCCCACCGTAGTGGTCCCTATTTTTCTACTTGCATTTTTATGTGCTTTCGAACTGCTACAGTAGGTTGGCAGAAGCTGGGATGAGTAACAGGCGCTCACTCTGTTACGCAGCACTTGGGATTCGACCCGCCAAACTGCTGACCTTCTGATTGACAAGCTCAGCGTCCTAACCCACTGAGCCATCGCGTCCCTTTTAATAAGTAAATAAATAAGAATCCAATCCCTGATTGCTGTGTTTTGACACTCAACTGCAACAAGACAGATGAAAGAGTGGATCATTTTGTCAGCGGCTGGAGCAAAATCTCAGAAACTGATTATCTACAACAGCAGGATCGAGTTGCCCAAATCATACACTGGAAGCTTTGCCAGCAGTTTGGGTTCGAATGCAGCAAAAATTACTGGGAACACCAAGTTCTTGAAAATGAACAGGTCAAGATCTTGTGGGACTTTGGAATCCAAACAGATAGAACTCTGACTCACAACATGCCTGACATCACTATTGTGGAAAAGAAAAAAAGTCTGCTTCATTGATATTGCAATACCAGGTGATGCACGAATTGAAGAGAAACTAGAAAAAATAACGAAATACCACAATCTGCAAATTGAAGTTGAGCGATTGTGAAGGAAAAAAACCCAATGTTTTTACCATTAATAAGAGGAGCCCTTGGAGCAATACCAAAAGGGCTGCCTAGATACATGGGCATTTTGAATTTATTAGACCTGAATATCCTGACTTTGCAAAGAATCCCCACTCTAGTCAGAACTGCCTCTATCCTCAGATACTACCTTAATAGTAGGTTCTTGGTTAGGACTTGAATTGTTACGTTTTTACCAGTCGCAAAATGTGAATCGAATTGAAGATCAACAACAGTTGATGACCTGTGGAGAAGAACTTGAAGTTGAAATCACCTCTGTTATTCATACGTTCAATGGTGCCACAAATAAGCATTTTGAACAAAAGAAACTGTGGTTATGAATTGGCTAAAAATGGGTCAAACATTTCCCATTTGCTCTACATCAGGGATGTCAAACTTGGAATGTCATGTGATACATTGCGAGGTATTGCAACTTTTCCCCCATTGCCAGAGCTGGGGTGGATGCGGTTTCGGCATGACGCACCTGGCCACGAGTTTGACACCCCTGCTCTACATGGATGATTTAAAACTGTTTGGAAAAACAAAAACTGAATTGAATTCATTGCAGAAAAGCATTGCGAGTTTAGTAGAACTTGATAATGAAGACTTGATAAAAGCAGTAACACCAGAAGAATGGTGCAAGTATTTAGGAATTTTGGAAGCCTCTGACTTCTTGCACAACCAAGTCAAAAAAGTTGCATCAACACAATACATAAAATAAGTCCAGAAACTCTTGAGATCAAAGCTAAGTGAAGGAATTATTATAAATTAACACTTGGGCAGTGCCTGTAATTCAAATGGAATAATTGATTGAACTCACCTAGAACTTCATAACCTGGATCAAAAGATTAGAAAACTAATGACTATGTACCATGCTCTGCACCCACAAAGTGATATTGATCAATTGTACTTGCCTAGATCTCAGGGTGGCAGAGGATTCTTATAGGTTAAGCAAACTGTGGAAGAGGAAAAAACATGGCTTAAATAACTACATTAAAAAAGCAAAATACTCTCAGTTGAAGGAGGTGATCAAAGGAAACCTCTTCAAAATAGTGGTTCATATATTTCAGTGGTTCATCTCTTACTTTTCTCAGGATCTCGTCTCTTGTAGCTCTTTTTAAAAATCTGACATGCACTTCTCTGGGCACCTTGTTTCTTCTAGCATACTTGGAGTTAATACAAAACACCTGATCTGTTGTATAGGTAGACTAGCATGGGAGTGGTTTCCCACCGGCGGGAAATCCACGAGCCTGGGTTGGGTGGTGTTTCCTGTGGCGGGAGATTCCTGGCCGGGGGTTGGCTAGCGTCCAGCGGCTGCCGGACATATATTGAGCCACCCAGACGGGGATCCCCAGCTGACTCCACGTGTACCAATAAATCACTGCTGCAATACCTCGCTGTGTGTGTGTCGGCGATCCGAACACAACAGTTGCGACGAAGGTGGGATCGTTCGGCAGAACAGCGAAGGAACAAGCGGAAGCCAGCAACGCGCGAAGCGGGAAATTCAAACCGCCATCAACCAAAGCAGCCGATCGCAGGGAACAGAAGCAGAATGGCACAAGTCGGATCTCTGAAGGAATTCAACCCGAATTACCCCGAAGACTGGGAGGAGTACGTCGGCCAGGTCGAGGGATTCATGCTCGTAAACGGTATTACAGACGACCGGAAAAAAGCGGCGGCGCTCCTCACCATCAGCGGCACACCGGTTTACCGGGTTGCCGTAGGACTGTGCCATCCGTTGCCGGTGGCTAGCGTATCGTACGCAGATTTATTGGCGAAGTTAAGGGTTCACTTCACCCCAAAGAGATCAGAGCTATACTGGAGGCGAATCTTTGAAAAAAGGAACCAGAAGCCCGGCGAGTCGATAACACAGTTCGTGGCCGCCGTAAGGGAAGCGGCCCTGCGTTGCAAGTACGATAACTTAGAGATCCGGATCCGCGACCGGGTGGTTTTGGGCTTGCGAGATGAACAGCTTCAGAACAGAATAATTGCAAAGCCCACTGGAGATTTACAAGAGGTGTTGGACGAACTCCTCACCTACGAATCAACAGGGAGACGCGACCCCCCCACAATAGCAATGGCGCGGCAGCTGAAATCAATATGGAAAGCCATGTGGACGGTGGGGAGGTGGACTACACGTGGGAAGCCGACATCAATGAGATCGCCCGAAGGTTCGGGAAGATGCCGGCAAGGACCAACCGCCAGGACAGCACAGATCGAGCAAAAAGGCAACAACAACTACCAACACAACGGTTCCAGAGAGACAACTCAACCCGACCGCGAGGCCCTGACGCCAGGTGCGGCAGCTGCGGCGGCAGCCACCCCCGATCTACCTGCCGGTTCCGCAATGCTAAATGCAGGAACTGCGGAAAGACGGGGCACATTCAAGCAATCTGCCGAGGGAGACCGCGCGACAACCAACTACACGATATCGACGCGTGGGCCTTAGGTAAGGTAACCCCCCAACCGAGTGGCAGAGAGGACCCCAGGCCTAAGGCACGACCCTCCAACTGTGGGAAGGGGGTGGGGGTCAACCACACCGGGAACCCTAGGGTCAATCACATTCTGAGCCCTAAATTAAAAATTGAGGTCCGGCTGCAGGGTATTCCTTGCAGGATGGAAGTGGACTCGGGGGCCTCGGTATCAATCATATCTAGCAGCACCCTAGCACACATCGAAGTGAAGAGTGGGCAGACAATCCCCCTAAAACAAACTAGAATCCAACTAGCGGATTTCCAGAGATCGCCCATAAACGTTAAGGGAAAGGCTACCTTAATAGTCAGCTACAAGGGTTTTAAGGGCCCCTTAGATCTCCTGGTCACCGAGGGCCAGAGAACCAGCCTAGTCGGCCTCAGTTGGTTTAAGGCCCTAGGCATTTGGGTGGGGGGAATAAACACAGTCTACCGCCGGAACCTCAAAGCCGTCTGCGATAATTTCACAGATGTATTTGATGGTTCCTTAGGGAGATACAAAGGCCCCCCATTAATTTTAATCTGGATCCAGCAGTTAAACCCATCAGGCTTAAGGCCCGGAGGGTACCCTTTGCACTTAAGGGAAAAATCGAGGCCGAGTTAGAAAAGTTAGTAGGCCAGGGCGTGCTGGAACCAGTAGAAGGAGGCCCCTGGGAGACACCAATCGTCACTCCCCTTAAACCTAACGGGGACGTGAGGATTTGTGCCGACCATAAAGCCACCCTTAACCTAGCTATGAAAAAACATGCTTACCCGGTCCCGACGGTGAAGCAGGTCCTCATGACGATCCAGGACGGCGCCATATTTGCCAAGCTCGACTTGGCGCAGGCGTATTTGCAACTTACTGTGTCTAAGGAAGCCGCCGAGGCTCAAACGATAGTTACCCACAAGGGGGCGTTTCGAGTCCACAGGCTGCAGTTTGGAATCGCTGCAGCTGCAGGCATCTTCCAAGAAGTGATGGAGAGGACCTTAAAGGGCATACCTGGAGTATGTCCTTACTTCGATGATGTCTTGGTGGCTGGAAAAACTGAGGAAATCTTGGCAGACAGGCTGGAAAAGGTACTGGAAAAATTCAGGGAGGCAGGACTTAAGCTAAAAAGGGAAAAATGTTGCATTGGAGTTAAATCCACTGAATTTTTAGGATACAGGATAGATGCTCAGGGCATACATCCCACGAAGGGAAAAATAAAGGCCATTAAATTAGCACCTGAACCTAAAAATAAGGCAGAACTCCAAGCATTCTTAGGCCTTATAAATTTTTATCACTCATTCCTGCCACATAAAGCTGCCATAGCCGAGCCCTTACACAGACTGTTAGATAAAAAGACCCCGTGGCAGTGGCAGGAAAAACATAAACAAAATTTCCAAACATTGAAGGACATATTGTCCAGCAGATCTATGGTCACACATTTTATAGAGGGCAAACCAATTTACCTCACCTGTGATGCATCACCTTATGGGGTGGGTGCAGTGATTAGCCACATGGACGACCAGGGGGTCCAGAGGCCAATTGCATATTATTCTAGAACCCTAACCAAAGCTGAAAGGAATTATGCGCAGATAGACAGGGAAGCACTAGCCATCGTGGCTGGTGTCAAAAAGTTTCACGACTATCTGTATGGCAGGAACTTCACAATATTTACAGACCATAAACCCCTTTTAGGCCTATTCACCACAGACAGACAGACACCCCAGATCATGTCTCCTAGAATGCTCAGATGGTCTATTTTCCTAGCTGCATACACATTCACCATTAAGCACAGACCGGGAAAGGAGATGGGTCACGCAGATGCTCTTAGCAGACTGCCCCTAATAGATACTGGACCAGACCCAGCTCCAGCGGGTCTTATCTTATCACTGCAAGAACTTCCAGAATGCCCATTGAAAGCTCGGGACATTGCCAAAGCCACCAGCAGGGACCCTATACTCAGCAGGATAGCAACTTGGGTCCAAGGGGGATGGCCTATGGAGAACCCAGACACCAAATTCACACCATACTACAGGAGGAAGGACGAAATGTTGTTACATCAGGGGTGCCTACTGTGGGGGAACAGGGTAGTCATACCAGAGGTACAAAAGAACACAGTCATAACAGAACTGCATGAGGGACACCCAGGGGTGGTGCAAATGAAGGCATTAGCCAGAAGTCATCTGTGGTGGCCGGGACTGGACAAGGCACTTGAGGACAGAGTAGCTGGGTGTTACCTGTGCCAGAAGTCTAGGCCAGAACTGACACACAATCCAGTACACAGGTGGGAGGTGGCTCGCAACCCGTGGTCACGCATACACATAGATTTCGCGGGGCCATTCCAGGGACAGACCTTCTTGGTGGTAGTGGACAGTTACTCCCGGTGGTTGGAGGTCGTGCCTGTAAAGACCACGACAGCTGCTAAAACAATACAGGTCTTGCGGGGACTCTTTGCCACCCATGGGTTACCTGACGTACTGGTCTCTGACAATGGCCCGCAATTCACATCTTCTGAATTTCAGGATTTCCTCAAGGCCAACTGGATTAGGCACGCGACGTCGGCCCCCTTCCACCCCTCCTCCAACGGATTGGCGGAGAGGAACGTCAGGACTACCAAGGAAGCATTGAAAAGGATCATCCAAGGTGATTGGCACCAGAGACTGACCCAGTTCTTGCTGGCCCAACACACAACACCTTGCACTGCAACGGGGAAAAGTCCAGCTGAAATGAGGTGGGGCAGAAGACTGACAACCAAACTAGACAGGCTCCACCCAGACCGGCTGCCCGTGGAAGCTGAACAGGACAGTGCAACCAGGTCCTTGAACATCGGGGATTTAGTGTGGGCCAGGAACTATGGACCGGGGGAAAAGTGGACACAAGGGGTAGTCATAGACAAAACGGGGCCACTATCACACATCATAGAGGGGGAAGGGGAACGGCAGATCAGGAGGCACATTGATCAGTTGAGGAAAAGATGTCTGGAGTTCACTCAGGGGGCGCCCAGCGGGGACCCCATAACACAAGACAACAACAATAGTCTTGACTGGCGGGTAGTTACACCATCGGGCAGGGAAACTGAAACACACCCTAGGCGAGCGGAACCACCACCTCAGGGGAACACGGCTGCACAGCCAGCAGCTCTCATAATAACACAACAACCCATAGACCCGACACCTGCTGCGACACCCCAACAGGCAGCAAGGCCCAACGGGGAAACCAACAACAGAGCTGACATTCCAAGGGGGAGATACCCTGTTAGGGCTCACAAGCCACCCACTTACTTAAAAGATTACGTTAGATAATATAACTCTATCTGGGGGGGAAGGGGTGTTGTATAAGTAGACTAGCAGGGGAGTGGTTTCCCACCGGCAGGAAATCCACGAGCCTGGGTTGGGCGGTGTTTCCTGTGGCGGGAGATTCCCGGCCGGGGGTTGGCTAGTGTCCAGCGGCTGCCGGACATATATTGAGCCACCCGGACGGGGATCCCCAGCTGACTCCACGTGTACCAATAAATCACTGCTGCAATACCTCGCTGTGTGTGTGTCGTCGATCCGAACACAACATGATCGATCTCCCCTTCAATTTGTGACTTCCCCCATCCTAATACGTCTGCCAGCAACTCTGTTATCAATTTTAAGTTCCTTGTCTTTTTGTATGTTTTGGAATCTTAAAAAGTATGATGCCCGCTCCATTTCTATGATCACCAAAGAATATTCCAGTTCTCCATTTATTTGCATCAGGTTTTCATCTTTCAGGTCTTTCAGTTTCTGGTCAACCTCCGTTGACTTATGTTCCATTTTTTGGATTCTTTGTTGATTTTCTGCAATCATCTTTTTGAAGTTTTCCAGTTGGGAGTCTATATTATTAATTTTTGGTTCATTTTGTCTAAGTCACTTTTCGACTCTTCATGATTTTTAGTTGCTGTAGCAGACTGGGCAGCGTTAGCATCATAGATTGCTTGTAGAATTGCTTGGGTGTCCTTCTGTTGGGTATCGGTCTTCTCCTGTTGTAACATTGTAGTAATTGGTTTCTGATAGACTGGGCTTGCAGAGGTTGAAGCAGGGGCAGAAGAGCCTTTTTTCCCCAAGTTTGGATAAGTTAGAGGTGCTCATATTTGTCTTCAAGTCGTATGGTGTTTCTGCCAAATGGCCAAATTTTGTAATCCAATAGGCTCCTAATGGTTAGGAGAGAAGAACCATCGAAGTAGTAAAAATAGTAAAAAATATGGGGATCCACAAAAATAAAGATCCCCCTCAAAAATGGAAGGGGAGCAAAAAAAAAAAAAAAAGAGAGAGAGAGAGACCAGGCAAAAGGAGCAAAATAGGAGGTATCTGGAAAAATAGTAGGGCAAAAAAAAAAAAAGGTTACCCCAAAAAGCATAAAAAATGAGAAAAAAATGAATGCACATGAAAGAGTAAAAGGAAAAAGTAAAAGACAAAAAATGGATCTAAAAATGATAGAAGGAGGTGGTGGGAATAAGTAAAATATAGTAAAAGTAAGTAAAATAAGTAAAATTGTAATCCAGGAAATTATATTCAAAAACCAATAATAAGAATTCCAAGCTTCTCTATATTTATAATCAAAGGGAGTCAAATATCTTCAAAGACAAACTTGTTTAGCAATAGTCTTATCTTGAGAAAAGTAGAGACGCACCAGGCAGGTGTGTATTTTGTGTCCCTCAACTGAAAGCTTTCCGTTCTCATCCATGCCTATCCAGCTTACTCATTCTTCTGCTATGCCAAACACTCCAATCTTACAAATGTGTTTGTGTAGTAGGAGGAGCAGACAGCTGTGTGCACAAATACTCAAACACCCACCTTAGACTGTACCACAACCCAAATCCAGGAGCCCAAATTCCATGGAGGAGGCCGCATCCCATGTCTAATGGAGAGTTAGCCACCTTGGAGTTGTTTTTGGGTGACAAGTTGAAGAAAAGTTGATTCGCTTTTCCAACTCTCCAGCATCTGCACCAATGTTTGTTTGTTTGTTTTTTAATCTTTGAGGGAGATAGTTTGTTAGGAGGGTGCATGACCACAGACTCCTAACCCATGTGGGTGTTAGGGGTCACTGCCAGGGCCTGCTACTTCACATCTCCTGGATCATTTCTGGGAATGCTGGGAAAACATTGGTTTCAGGGAAAAATTAACCTGGGAGCAAATAGATCTCTCATTCCAGATGGACGCCTTTTATTTCATTCCCCTACAGTTGATTTTTATGGCCAAATGTTTTTTTTGATTCATCCCCTTTTCCTTGCTCCCTTTTGTGAGGGGCAGAGCAGGCCAAGAGGTCACCTGTTGGCCTTTCTTTCCCTTGGTGTCACTTGGGTGACTAGTGAGGCCCCCAGAGAGCAGGTAAGCTACATATCACCTGCCGTTCCCCAGAGGGCTCGGAGCCCTTTCTTCTTCCCCTCAGCAATGTCTCCAGCTGAGGAGCTGCTCCCATTTCCTTAGCCCTCTGAGAGGCAGCATGGGCAAGATGGAGGAGGAGAGAAACCCTCTGGCTGGAAAGGCCTCCCTCATACAACCTGGCCTCTTTTCCTTGGGGAAGAAGCCAGGGGTCCTTATATCCTCTGGCTTCTGATGCGCAGGAGGGAAGCCATCTTGCTTCCTTCTGCCAGAAATCCAACAAGAGGGAGCTTTCCGTGTTGCTCCCACTTTGGTCTCTGGTCAGAGATGCAGGATCAGGACCGGCACAGTTGCATTTCACAGTGAGACGCAAACATGGATGCTGCACCATTAATTCCCTTTATTAATGTGTTGCCATTCCCCTCATGAAAGAACCCAAAGTAAGTAGGTGATATTAACATTCCCCATTGAAAATAAAACACCACAAACATAAGAGCCCATTTTTTTTCTTGTCAGTTTGCTTTCAAAGAGACCAAGCTTATAAAAAAACCTCAGCAGCAGACAGAAGCCTCAGCCTGATAATAAATAGATCTCCAGTCCTTTCGCCGTGGCCTCAAAACACTCCTTTTCCACCTGGCTGACCTAGACTGACAGGGATTTTAATTATATTTACAATTCTAACTCTATTTTTTAATTTATTTTAATTTATTTCAAATTTTATTTTAAATTTACTGTACAGAGACCTTTAAGTTTTGTTGTTGTTAGCCGCCCTGAGTCCCTCGGGAGATAGGGCGGGATATAAATCCCATAAATAAATAAATAAATAAATAAATAAATAAATAAATAAATAAATAAATAAATAAATAAATAAACTAGAGGCCTTTATTTGCCTTTGTCAGATTTATACCTGCCTTTTTTATGCAAGCTTCCTTGGCTGAAAGTCCCCCTGGCAGGTGATTTATTTATTTATTTATTTTTAAAAATCCCATTTATATCCCGCCCTTCTCTGAAGACTCAGGGTGGCTTACAATCTAAGCACAAATCAATGTGCTTAGCAATCCAATGTGATGCCACAGATGTGTGGTTTCCCCACTCCCAGCTGATAGAGATGAACTAGTCCACATTTCTCCAGGGAGATTCTGTGACTGAGGATGGGCTCCCCACTCCAGCAGATTCACTATGGTATGGTTCAGTGTATTTTGAAGAGCCAGAAAATGAGTAATGTCAGTAATGAGCTTAATTAGGTATGTTGTGCAGCTGTGTGCTACCTCAGGTCATTTCCTGAGTTACTTATCCAAATCTACCTTCTGTCATGGTTCTGATAGATGAAACCCATCAAAAGAACTTCAAGGCAAGAATTCTTCCTCAAAGAACATTTTATTCAGGAAATAAAGTATCGGCACTACATAGTTGAACCCAAAACTAGTTTCCCTTCCCCCAGATACAAAGTAACAAATTGTAATTCCCACCCCCAATAAGCAGTCATAAATCATGTTCTCCAATTAGCCTCAAACATGGGATTTCTCCCCAGCTCCTCAGCCCGCCAAAACGTTATCAATTCGTCCTTGGATCCCCACAAAGCAGCATTTATTGTTATTGCTAGCTGAGCTCCAGCATTCATCCCAACCCTACTTCTGCACCTGATTTCTAAATAGAAGAAAAAGCATGTTAAAAGCAAAGAGAAAATGGCTGCGATTTTCGTCAATTGTCAGAGCAGGAAACATCCAATGTTTACAGTGTTGACATCTGGTGAATTATAAGGTAACTGAACAGGTAGAATTTGCAATGCAACTAGCCTCATGCAGTCAAGTTTAGCATATTTGCAAATGGATCCATTGAAGGAGGAATCAGTGTTGGTATTTAAATGTCATATAGTTGCCCCACAAATTACATTGTGATCCCACAGTTTGTTCTCAGGTTTGGACCTTTCATTTAGTGACTGCGTGAAGTTGTGACAGTGCCGAATGAATGGTAGTTATTATGGGTCATTGAAGTTAAAGCTGTTGCAGTGGCCTGTTTTCACACGATAGTGAGTTCCAACATTCCCTGCCAGCTTCCCACAAGCAAATCAATGGGGAAGCTGGCAGGAAATCAGTCACATATTTATATGATGTAGTCATGAAAAATCACATTTCACAACTATGTCAACCTGTGACCCCAATTCTGGCCTCAATTCCCAAGAAATACTATGTTCATTTTGCTTCATGTGATGGTTAAAGTGAGATTCCTTAATGAAACTAAAAAAAGATTGTAATCTTTTATTTATTTTTCTTTTAAAAATACATATAGCCCAGGGAGGACCAGAACCCTGATCTTTGGCTGAGGGAGGATGAGGCCAGGAAAATAGAGAAGGGAATTCTGTCAGGATTTTGGCGGGAAGATTTTTGGTGGGAGAGTTGGCTGGAATCCTGAAAGGTGAGAAGGGGCATTTATATCAGACAAGACTAGAAATTTTAGTTAGAATAGCCCTGGAGCTTCTGCTGAGAGAGGAAGAATCAGGGAAAGGAGATGAGGGCTGTCAGTTTCTGGTAGGAAGACTTTGGAGGAGGGAGTTGGCTGGAATCCTGAAAGGAGAGGGGAGATGGCAGAGGCAAACTGACCCAGACAGGGTGTTAAACTGAATAGCAACCCAATACCCAGTTTTAACTTTAAAAAAATATTGTCAGGCCAATTCAAAAATTAACCTCAACGAGAGCAATTGTTTTGAACTGTGATCTTTTCAGTACTGGTGTGACAAAGCCTTGAAACAGAAAAAGACAATAAGATCTATAGAACTCAATAAACATCTAGAATTCTAGTTATTTTCCCTTCTATGGCGTTCTGGAGCGAGGAAGAGCACAGATCTTAAAAGGAAAGGGATGCAGAGTCACTCCTATTACTGGTTCTTCATTCAGCTTCTCCACTCCTTCTGGGAGTTGCAACCTAAATGCCCTCAGTAGGCTGGTGAACAGAATGAAGACCTGAATCCTTGCAAAGAGTTCCCCCAAGCAGCTCCGAGCACCTACAGTGAAAATAAAATAAAAACACAAAAACAGTAGTCTCAACCTTTACTGCCTATTCATTGACCATTTAGGACATTTAACAACAATCTAAAATGGTATCTCAAACTGGTGGAGCAAGGCCTCCTTCATTCACTAAGCCAATACCAATTAACAGGAATAGAGTCTGCCTGAGTGGATAGTTTTAATAAATTTCATGAAACAAAGATGTATCAGTACAAACCCAAGGCTTACCTAGTCCAAGCTTCTGTTTCTATTGTAGAAATTAGGTATTGATGGGAAGACACCAGCAGGAACTGATTAGTGCAATTCTATATTAGTAACCATTTTTGTAGCCACTGTTCTCTTTTTTTATTCATTTAGATTCATTAGAATAGTCGACATGAAAGAACTATCTTAGGCTGAGAGTTTTTCAGGGTCTGGTTCCTCTTTCACACCCAGTCATGAGAAATCCCTAACCAAGATTAGCACTTTTGCCTGAAGAAAGAGGAAGGAGGCTTTATCCACATTTTAACATGCTTCAGCAGATGCATTGCTTTTTATTTTTCTCAAATCTCTTTTCCAACAGGTTTTAGCAATCCCATATATGGTTTTGTATCCCTGCATTTTCCGACAATGAAAAGAAGGGCTACATTTAAGGAAGCAGTTGTAGAGGCGATTCCTTGTAGGACAGAGTCACCTTGCAGGGAAAACAGTTGGCATAATAAATAAATATACAAACAAATAAATTTGTAATAATTAAGAGAAGATGGTTGGATTAGCTGCTCTAAAAACAGTAATTTCTACATTTTTTATTGCTTTGCAGAACTCTTTTTATCTCCAATGAGTTGCCATTCTTCCCCACAGCTCAGCATACAGGATACGAAGGACCCCATCTTATATGTGTGATTTGAGCTGCTTCCTCTAATTCTTTCTCAAGTCTTTCCTCTGACTCAACCCATTGTCCTCTTCTAAATCATTATCTTTGGATATCATATACCACCAGCCCTTGATTCAGGATGGTGAGGTCTGATAGTGGTGACTGCGGTACATCAGATGCTCCTTCCCCAACTGTAGTAAATATACAAGGAAGCCCTCATTCCTGATCGACTTACCTTTTTCTCTCTTTTCTTCAAGCTGGGACCATTTTTTAAACAAAAATAGAGAGGAAGCATACAGTCCCAGGCCACTGCATAATGATCCTTTGGACCCTCTATGGATGTATTTCTGCTCTTTTTAACCCTGCCAGATGCTCTGGGGTGAGAGTGGAGGATCCATAAGATAAGGAGTATGGGGCCTCATTCTTTGGAGATCCACTCTGGGACTTTTGTCTCATCTTAGGAAAAATAAGGATGACAAGATTTGACCACACAACTCACTGACTGGAGCTAATATAGCTGTGTGCATTCTTGAGTTTTACTTACAGTAGGTTAATCTAAAACCAGGAGAATTGCATCACTGAATATTTCTTTCGGTTTTCATGCTACGCTGTTCTCCCCGCCCCTCCCCCATTGATCCAGTTACATATAGTGGAAAAGAAGCTTCTTAATTTTCCTTCCCCCAAATCCCCAGTAGATATAGACTAAATGTTATTTTGCCCTTTAACCTGCGCACTTTCAAATGCAATCTCTTTCCTTGCAAGCAAAAGAAACCTACACATTTTTTTCCTTTTACGAAAGAGAAAGAAACCTACATATTACCTGCTCCAAATGGCATAAATGCTTCTTTAGTGACAAAATGTCCTTCTTTGTCCAGAAAATGGTTGGGGTTGAATTTTTCAGGCGTCTCCCATTGTTCAGGATCAAGGAGACAAGAACGCAGGTTTGGTAATATGATAGCTCCCTAAAATGAAGAAAGAGAGAAATGGAAGCATCTAGACCAGGGGGCCCCAACCTTTGGGGCACTAGGGACTGGTTCTGTAGAGAGAGATTTTTCCATGGACCAGAGGTATGTGTGTGTTTCGCATGCTGCCTGCATCCCACGGATGCTTGTTTGAGCGGTCCTGTTTCTAGCATGTCATGGACTGGTGCTGGTCCATGGACCAGGGTTGGGGACCCCTGAACTAGACCATCTCATTTGTTTTTGGTTATTCTATTTGTTTTCCTTGCACGTTTCAAGTATATATTTAGTTATATTCAGGTAGTTAGTTTTTTGTAGTGGTTAAGGTGCTAGCCTGGAAAAACCAGGAGACTATGAGTTCTAGTCCCAGTTTAGGCAAGAAAGCTGGCTGGATGACCCTCTATCAACCCAAACCATCTCACAGGGTTGTTGTGGAAAAAAGAGGAGGAAAGAATATTAGGTATGTTTGTTGCCTTAAGTTGGGATAAAAATCCAACCTAATATTAATAAAATACTTCAAGCACTACCTGTGCTTAATCTGCAGGCTACTTCTGCAACCTCCCTTTTATTTCTTAATTTGTAGCCTGCATTTATTATGTTTAGGAATAATTAATCTGTCTTTTTGCTTTGACTCCCATCTCTTCTCTTCCTGGAAACAGCTGAGAGGCAAATGGGGTCTATCAACAAGCCAGGTTATCCTTCATTGAGATCATTCGTTTCTGAAAGTCTTGTGTGTTAGTGCTAATTTTCCCAAATGAAAGCCACTAACACAAAGTCTTGAGTTACAGCCTAGAGCACAGGTCGGCAACCTGCGGCTCCCAGGCCTCCTCCCTCTGCCATGTTTACTTTTTTAAAAAAATAATCAATTTAAACTTCTCACAAAAAAACTTGAAAAGTTTAAATTGATTGGTTGGTTTGTGGGACCGCCCACAAACCATTTGTGGGACCACCCACAAACCTCTGTTTTTTTAACTGTACTTGGCAGAGTGGAGGAAGAGAGGAAGAAGTAAAAAGGTGAGCAGGGTGGGGTGGCGGAGGCTTGCAGATCTGCTGCCTTCGCCACCCCTTCGTTTGCGGTGGGGGAGGTTAGGGTTAAGGTTACCCCCTTCTCCTCGCTGAGGAGCCCTAGCAGCCCCAGCAGGGAGAAGGCGCCTTCCCCCCCCTTCGTTCTCCTCACTGTGGGAGAAGGCGCGTTTCCCCCCCTTCTCCTTGCCGTGGCTAGCAGCCTCGGCAGGGAGAAGGAAAGGGCGATTTCGCCCCTTCTCCTTGCCACAGCTAGCAGCCCCGGTGAGGGAGAAGGCGCGTCCCCCCTTCCTTCTCCCTGCCATGGCTAGCAGCCCCGGCAGGGAGAAGGGGCAATTTGCCCTCCCCTTCCTATGAGGGGAGGCGGCAGGAGCTCGCCGGGGGTGCTGCTGCCACCTCTCGCCTCTCCCTTCGCTGTTTGGACCATCGTGGGACTGCTTGGACCCACGTGCTAAAATCCCCGCCATGGCCGCCTCCGCTCCGGTCTGGGCAGGGAGCGCCTGGTCAGGCCCTCCTCAGTCTGTGGAGGAACAAGCGAGGCGCTGCGTGAATCTCCGCCAGCGCTAGTCCTGGGGCGGTTGGGACGGAGCGCTGTCACTCTGCTCGGGCACTTTTGGCGGGACAGGGAAGAATTGGCACGTGCAGATTGAAGTTCTCTCTCTCTCTCTCTCTCTCTCTCTTTCTCTCTTTGGCGGCGGCGGGGAAGAGAGAGAGAAGGACAAGGGAGGGGGCGAGGCGTTAAAACCCCCGCTCCAGTGGCCGCCTCCGGACTAGCGAGGATGTTGCCTGAGGTAATGGTGGGCGAGGGAGGCGGAGGCAAGCTTGGCAGAGCGGAGCTGAGCAAAGAGAGGATGGCAGGCAGCCCCACCAGAGCCGGCTGATGGGAAGAGAGAGAGAGAGAGAGTGCGCGTGCACTCTCCAAACCGCCGCCGTCCCGTTTGCACAGCTGCCACGTTCGTTCATGTTTGATGAGCGTGGCAGACCTCCAAACGGGACGGCAGCGGTTTGGAGAGTGCACGCGCACCTCTCCAAACTGCTACCGTCCTCTTTGCACAGCTGCTGCGTTTGTCCGTGTTTCTTTCAATTTCTTTTAAACATGGAGGAATGCAGCAGCTCTGCAAATGGGGCGGTGGCGGTTTGGAGAGCTGCTGCATTCATCAAACGCAGAGGTTTGGAGGTCCCGGGAGAGGGGCAGGGCATTCGGGTGGCTCCGGCGGCGCCCGGGCTGAAGGCGTCGCAGCAACCCAGTGCCCATCGCCTGTGAGTCTGTCCCTCCCCTCACCCCCCCCCGTGTAAACTGGCGGCACTGGGCAGCGACAGGTGCATGCGGCTCAGCATGCGGTGCAGGTGTAGGGGTAGTGTATGTTTTTGCTTGTTCTGCACATGCGCGTGCGTGCCCACGTGCATGCCTACATGCGCGTGCACATCTTGCAGCTCCCACTTTTTTGTGTGTACGATGGAACCGGTTCTGAGTGGCTCTTTTGCTGTTTTGGGTTGCTGACCCCTGGCCTAGAGAGAAGGCCAGCGTATAGCAAATACAAGGGGTCATTTATGCATATGTGCCAAAAGAAAAGTGTGCCAACAGAGTTGTAGAAGCAGGCAGCATTGATGGTTTGATACAACAGTGAAAGAAGTGAACAGCAAGCAGACAGCGTAAGTTTAAAAAGTAATCCTCATTCACACCTAGACATCAGCTAGGAATAATAATCAGAAGAGGAAACTGAGGCCCAGACAATGATTTCCACCATGAATGCTGCTCTATATTACCAAGAGGGATGTGAATCACTAAATCATGTATATGGAAAAATAACTGCAAAGGAGAAGACTTAAGAGTTTAATAAAAAATAAGCATTAGAGGACAGGCTATTTAAAAAATGGCCAGCACCTGTACTTCTGCTGTCCCTTTAAGGTCTCTCCCTAGCCAAATTAGCAACTGTTCACTATAAAAGTTGAACAGAGAGGCAGGTGTGGTGTGTTTGTCTGTGGAAATAAAGCACCTGAAGTAGTCTAAAACAGGCGGAAAGATATTCTCCAGTAGTAGGACTCATCAGGTGTAAGTTGGAGAGCTGTAGGAGGATTTGTAGTAATAGTGGGGACAAGTGGAATAGTGAGTAGTGAGTGCTGGCCTTTGAGAGTTTGTGTGTGTATTGCCTAGGTCTTACGTTGTTGGGTTGTCTCTCTTGTGTTATGGAGCCCACTGAGTTCGGTATACTTAAAAGAACCATGATAATAAGGTACTGAAACTTCTCAGGTGAGTTACTGGAAGAAAGCTTTGGGTTGGAAGTTGGCCTAGTGTGATAAGCCGGAAGTCTGACAAAACCAGCATTCATACATTCTTCCTTGAAAGACATGCTTAGCATAGCAGGAAGTGGAGCTCTTTGATTTAAACACTGCATTCCAACAAAGTTTTAGCAAAGAGTGGAAGTTCAACAGGGCATCCATATACAGATCCAGCTCTTAAAAGATGATTAGGGGGCTGGAGGCTAAAATGTATGATGTATGATGAACAGTGGCAGAGTGGTGTGTCTAGTCTAACAAAGAGAAGGACTAGATACGACATGATAGCAGTCTTTCAATATTTGAGAGACTGTCAACCTCTTCTTCTAAGCATCCAATGGCAGGACAAGAAACTTATCAAAGACAGATTCAACCAAGAACTAAGAAATGTCCTGACAGTGAGAACAATTGATTGGTGAAATTATTGTTTTCACTGGGGGTTGTGGGTGATCCATCAGGTTTTTAAGAAAAGATTGGATAGTCATTTGTCCGGAATGATATAGGGTCACCTGTCCAAGGAGGCGAATTGGAACAGAAGACCTCTAATGTCCCTTCCAACTCTGTTATTCTGCACTTGGAATTCAGAAAGATTCACACCTTGGGAATGAGAAATCCATTGAGGTAAACATCCTTCACACATTTTCTTTGTATTCCAAATAATATGATGAATTTGCTTCGTATAATCTCATGAATCACAGCATTGGTGTAGGGCAGATTCCTCCGATCTCCGTAACAGATGGAGTGAGATGGATCCAAAACTGTTTCTATCTCCTTGTAGACCTTGTCTGAAAAAAAGGGTAAAAAAGTAACTTTTATTGAAGAACTTATAAATTATCTCAGAAAATAAGTAAGATGAATGTGGAGAGATACTTTTCCACCTGGATTATTTCATGTGGTTGCCCTTAAAGAGATTTTGAATAGTAAGTCAGCTGGAGTATAAAATTCTGAGAACAGGAAAGGATGATTAGCACTCATTGATGGAAGTGAAAATAATTGTGTAAAAAGTAGTACCACTGTCCCATTCCAAACTGCCACCATTGCTCACTGTAGCTTCTGCTCCATAACAACTGTAACTTTAAGAAGTATTAAAGCTGAGAAGATGAGCCAAAGAATGCTGGGAAGTTCCTATTTCTAGGGATCCCCTATTATTTCTTACATCTGTTGGAAGATTAACTGAATATCAGCCTTGGAGGATCTCATCTTTGATCCAAATCAGTCAAGCAGTGCACATGTTTTTCCATCTAGAATATTGTGTTCTGTGTATACCAAAATACCACTTTATAATGTCTTGATAAGATCACACTTGAAATACAGTATTACATCCAGTTTTGGTTGCCACAATCTAAAAAGATGTTGAGACTCTAGAAAGAGTGCAGATAAGAGCAACACCATTCGCAACAACGGTATATATCCTGGAGTGGAAAAAATGGATTGATTACATCCAGAATAAATATGGGACTAAAAAGTTTCATTTAGCATTTGAATAAGTACCGATGTGATATTTATATTGCTTGTAGTCATTTTATAAGAGCTAAAGTGCGATAGACTTAATAGTTCTTAATAGTTTATTGTTGTTAGCATATGGTAGATTATGATTGTTTTTACTTTTATACCTTGTATTTAGCTCTGGGAAGTCGGGGAGGGGGGAAGGGGAGGGGGGGAGGGTTGGGTTGGACTGGGAAGAGGGGGTGGGGGTGGGGAGGGGTTTTGTTAAAGATAAAATGTATTGAAAAACTTTTCAATAAAAATGATTAGGAGACATACCACTGAGAAAGAAAAGCAAGAAATCCAAGAAGAAACCAGCATGTCTGCACAAATCACACTCCAACGAACTAAATGTCAAAAAGGACAAACCCAAAAAATGTAAAGAGGGGCACATAACTAAAGCTGATTATCAGCAGATAGCTGATAATGCAAAGATGAAGTCAGGAAAGCAAAGGCTCAGAACGAACAAAGATTAGCAATAGAAATAAAGGACAAAAAAAAGCTTCTTCCAACATATTAACAACCAGAAAAAAAAATCAAGGAAACTAGGCCCGCTAAAGAGAGAAGATGGCAAGGAAATTACAGGCAACATGGAGAAAGCAGAGCCGCTTAATTTATACTTTGTGTCAGTCTCCACGAAAAAAGAAACTATAGCTGAACACACCAAAAAATCCACTGCAAAAGACATACTAGAAACAAAAATTAAAATAAACAAGTAAATGGTAAGGGAACACCTATCCAACCTTGACGAATATAAATCACAGGGACCTGACAAGCTACATCCCAGAATTTTGAGAGAGCTGACAAATGTTATCTCAGATATGTTGCACCACATCTTTCATAAATCCTGGAGCACTGGGGAAGTACCAGAGGATTGGAAAAGGCTGATATGCCCCCATCTTCAAGAAAGGGGGGAAAAAGAGACCCAGGAAACTAGAAACCAACCAGTTTAACATCAATACCTGGGAAGATCCTAGAAAAGATAATCAAAAAACTGATCTGCAAACAACTAGAAGCAAACAAAGTCACAACTAGTAGCCAGCATGGGTTTGTTAAAAACATATCATGCCAAACCAATCTCATCTCATTCTTCAATAAATTGACTAAATTAATAGGCCAGCGAAATACAGTGGACGTAGTATACTTAGATTTCAGTAAGGCATTTGACAAGGTAGACCATAACCTACTCCTTGGTAAACTAGGAAAAGGTAGGATAGACAACATCACCACTAGATAGATCTGTAGCTGGCTAACAAACTGTACCCAATGAGTAGTCCTCAATGGCACAACATCCACACAGAGATAAGTAAAAAGTGGGGTACCACAAGGTTCCATCTTAGGCCCAGTACTCTTCAACATTTTCATCAATGACTTACATGAGAGAATAGAAGGGGAACTCATCAAATTCACAGATTACACCAAACTGGCAGGAGTAGTGAACACCCCAGAAGACAAACTCAGGATCCAAAAGTGGGCCCTATCCAACAAAATGAGTTTCAATGTGGAGAAAAGCAAAATCTTACATTTAGGAAAGGGGGAAAAAGGCACAAATACAGTTTGGGCGAGACCTGGCTTAAAAACAGTAACTCTGAGAGGGACCTTGGAGTCCTAGTGGACGATCACTTGACTATGAGCCAGCAGTGTGCAGCAGCAACCAAAAAAGCTCATGCAATCCTGGGCTGTTTAAACAGGGGTATAGAATCAAGATCACATAAAGTAATATTACCGCTTTATAAAGCCCTAATAAGACCACACCTGGAATACTGCAGCCAATTTTGGTCACCATATCACAAAAAAGATGTTGAGAGTTTGGGAAAAAATCAGAGAAGAGCAACTAAGATGATCAGGGGCCTGGAGACTGAAACATACAAAGAAGGGCTATGGGACTTGGGTTTGGCTAGTCTAAAGAAAAGAAGACATAGGGGAGACTTCATAGCAGTGTTCCAGTATCTGAGGGGCTGCCACAAGGCAGAGGGGGGCAGGTTGTTCACCAAAGCACCAGAGGGAAGGACAAGAAACAATGGTTGGAAACTGATCAAAGAGAGAAACAACTTGGAATTGAGGAGAAACTTCCTGACAGTGAGGACAATCAACCAATGAAACAGCTTATCCCCAGAAATTGTGGGTACTCCATCACTGGAGATTTTTAAGAGGAGACTGGACATTCACCTGTCTGAGACAGTATAGGTTCTCCTGCTTAAGCAGGGGGCTGGACTAGAAGACCTCCAAGTTCCCTTCCAGCTTCTATTTTTCTCTACTCTACTCTACTCTACTTTACTCTCTATTCCATTCTGTTCTGTTCTGTTCTGTTCTGTTCGATTCGATTGAAAAGAAGGACCAGGGGTGACATAATAGCAGTGTTCCAATAATAGCTAAGGGTTTGCCACAAAGAAAAGGGAATCCTGGTATTCTCCAAAGCATCTGAGTGTAGGACAAGAGGCAACAGACAGAAACTAATCAAGGAGAGAAGCAACCTAGAACTAAGAAAAAATGTCCTGACAGTTATAACATTAATCAGTGGAACAATCTGCCTCCAGAGGTTGTGGGTGCTCCAACCCTGCAAACTTTCAAGAAGAGATTGGACAACCATTTGTCTGAAATGGCATGGGATTTCCTGCCTGAGCAAGGGATGGACTAGAATTTAATTTAATTTATTAATATTTCTATACCGCCCTTCTCCCGAAGGACTCAGGGTGGTGTACAGGGCAAGAATAAAACACAAAGCTACAAAAATTAAAAAGTAATTAAATACATGCCCATAAAAAACAATAAATACATTAATAAAACCCCAATAAAATGATAGTAAAAACCCCACCAATCCCCCCTCAGGCCAGGCCGGCTTGTTCGAACAGGTATGTTTTCAGATCGCGGCGAAAGGAGCGAAGATCAGGCGCCGTCCGGAGCTCAACCGGTAACTGGTTCCATAGCTCCGGGGCGCCCACAGAGAAAGACCTCCCCCTGGGGGCCACCAATCTACATTCTCTGACCGGTGGCACCCTGAGGAGGCCCTCTCTGTGGGAACGCACAGGGCGGAGGGAAGTTGACGCCGGCAGCATGTGTTCCCTGAGGTACTCCGGACCCCTGCCATGTAGGGCTTTAAACACCATGAAGACCTCCAATGTCCCTTCCAACACTTATTCTGAGAAGGCAACCATTTCTGGAGGTTGAATATAATTCTGAAATTGGATAAGGAACTATATATTCTGGAATATACATATATTAACAGGGCTTTTTTCTCATAGAACGCTCAGAACGGAGTTCTGGCACCTTTTTTGGATAGAACCTTGTAGGGTAGGCAAGGCGGGTTGTATGACATGTGTGAGTTCTGGCACCTTTTTATTTTACAAAAAAAGCACTGTATATTAATATTCTATCTAGCGTGACATTGTAGAGGAATTGTAAAAGGTAAAGGTAAAGTTTTCCCCACACATACGTGCTAGTTGTTTCCAACTCTAGGGGCCGGTGCTCATCTCCGTTTTCAAGCCGAAGAGCCAGTGCTTGTCTGAGGACGTCTCCATGGTCATGTGGCCGGCATGACTAGATGCCAAAGGCGCACGGAACGCTGGTACCTTCCCACCGTAGTGGTCCCTATTTTTCTACTTGCATATTTTATGTGCTTTCGAACTGCTAGGTTGGCAGAAGCTGGGACGCTCACTCTGTTATGCGGCACTCAGGATTCGACCCGCCAATCTGCTGACCTTCTGATCGACAAGCTCAGCGTCCTAACCCACTGAGCCACCGCATCCACCAGGGGAATTGTACTTCCCATTAAAAATTCTACTTTATTGTCACCTTGGATATCTGGATGAGTTGCCATTAGTAGCAATGCCCATTGCAGAACACTACTAGTTGTGTCTGTCCCAGCAATAAAGATGTCACCAAGGCAATGAGCCAAGTTGTCTTCATCATAGGTAGAATTTGGATCATCCTTGCTCTAAAGTTAACAGTGAGAAAGGTAAAATGTCATTTTCCTATTATTATTGTTATTGTTATTGATCATTGCACAGTCACCCAGATGTTCAGACTGGATTTGGCATTTTTGTTTACCTATCAAGTCCTTACCAAGGACCTGGGATAGGCAGATGTGGATGTTTGAATTGATGGTGTTACAGATATTGTCGCAGGATGGAAGCTGTTCCCGTAAGGCCGCCTTTTGCAATTACTGATGGCAAATTTGTCAATGACAATGGCGTCCAAGTGGTGCTCCAGTTGTTTTGGGATTGGATCCAAGGCGCTGATTACTAGTGATGCTACGCTTGCTTGCCTTTGCCAAAGTCGTTCTATTTCTTTTTTTTTTAGAAATGTTTTGTTTAGTTTTTACAATAACATCATAGTTGTTCTATTTCTATTTGTAGGTCTAGAATGACTGTGGCAAAGGCAAGCAAAGGTAGTACCAATAGGAATAAGCTCTTTGGGTGCAATCCCCAAACTACTATTACTATTGTTGTTGTTGTTATTTCTTTCCCAAACCTAGTGTTTCCCTTTCTAGTTCATGGTCCATTTTCTCTGTAGAGATTGAAGCTGTATTTAAACCATCAGGATGAAATAGGGCTAGAGACAGTGATTATAAAAGTGGGACATATTTATGAAATATATAGACCATATTTTGATAACTTCAGTGAAACTAAATATTAGGAACAATTTTGACTCATCATTGAGCTTCCGCCCCTATAAAAAATTTTAAACTGTGTCTGGGGTACATTATAAATTCTTTTATTAGCTCAAAGTGAAGTCATCTCAGAGCTATTAATTTCTCTTTCTCTGTGTATGTGTGAAACAGACTTTATTCATGTAAGGAGAATAAGCCATTCACCAATTATGCCACTGAGCTATATGCACTGACATGGAAGGATGTGGTGTTTCATCTGATGCTTCTCTTTATTAATCATATTTTTGTCTTTATACTATACTACTACAGTAGTATATGATATCCTTTCCCAAAATTCAAGTTGGCCAATGCAACACTTAATAAATTCATTCATTCATTCATTCATTCATTCATTCATTCATTCATTCATTCATTCATTCATTCATTCATTTATTTATTTATTTATTCATTCATTCATTTATTTATTTATTTATTTATTTATTTATTTATTTATTTATTTATTTATTTATTTATTTATTTATTTATTTGACTTATATACCGCCCTATTCCCATAGGACTTAGGGCAGTTTGCAGAGCAATTAAAACCATACAATACAAAAGTTAAAATAAATTTAAAACAATTAATTAAATTTAAGCCCAAAAGTTAAAACTTTAAAACCCAATTAAAAACCCCTCAGTCTAGGCCAGACAGCTCAAAGAGCCAAGTTTTAAGGTCCCGGTGAAATGAACGGAGGTCGGAGGCAGTTCTAAGTTCCCTCGGAAGTTGGTTCTAAAGGGCAGGCGCACCCACAGAGAAGGTCCTCTCTCTGGGAGTCACCCGCCGGCAATCCTTCACCGGCGGTACCCTAAGAAGGCCCTCCCTGTGGGAGCGCACAGGACGATGGGGAGTTAATGTCGGCAGCAGGTGTTCCCTCAGATAATCCGGACCCAAGCCATTTACGGCTTTATAGGTCTGTCTATCTCCTCTTCTTTCAGGAGAACCAATTTGATGCAGTGGTTTAGGCACCAGGCTAGAAAGTGATAAACCATGGGTTCTAGACCTGCCTTGGTCACAAAGCCAGCTGGGTGATCTTGGGCCAGTCACCTTCTCTCAGCCCTATACAGGAGGCAGTGGCAAGCCACCTCTGAAAACCTTTCCAAGAAAACTGCTAGGCAATTTCCAGCCACTGGAGACAATTGAACAGAAGGAAAAAAAAAACCATCCTGCTGTGTGTGATGTGTCCTTGGACTGGATTTGTTTCTCTTGCTCTTAAAAAATAATATTTTTCATCCTTTGTTACAGCAAGAGCTACTTTAACAAGAACTAGAAAACTGAACATGCTGACCAATCCTGTGGTAAAGACTCTGGAAAGTAACCTAGATAGCAATCAGCAAGAACACAAACCCAAACAAAAAGATCTTGGACATACAGTATTTTGTTAAAGTCCAGTGAAACAAAATCAAATTTGTAGGTTCTGTTGTTATAGCTAATCTCAAAGTTATCTTAACTTCTGTGGACTGGCTTTTGTGGTCTGCTCTACCTAATGGGACTGAGACATATGCATCATATTTTTGATCAGAGTAGGAATAGCCACTGATCCTTTCTGGTTGTGAACCAATAGTATGTTAATTGTTTCTGTTGTAGTTAAATCAACTGCGTCAATATTGTCCACGCAAGTGATTATGGCAGGAGGGGGAATAGATGGCAATCTTATTCCATGGTGACAGGTATCTACTCCAACAACATGGAGAATTGTTTGCAACTCCTATTTACAGTTGAAAGAAGAAGCTCCCAATATCTTAATCAAGTAGAATTGCCACAGAAAGCAAATAAGGCTGTCCTTAACTTACAATTCACTCAGTGACCGTTTAAAGTTATAAAGGCACTGAAAAAAGTGACTTATGATCATTTTGTTATACTTAGGACTATTGTAGTATCCCTACAATCGTGTGATTTACATTCAGATGCTTGCCAACTGACTCACGGTTGGAGTGTCCCAGGGTCATGTGATCCCCTTTTGCAACCTTCTGCCAAGAAATTTCAATGGGGAAACCAGATTCACTTAGCCCTGTTACAACAGTGGTGATTCATTTAACAAATTCATTCATTTATGGCAAGAAAAGCCATAACACTGGGTAAAACTCAGTTAACAAATTTCTCACTTAGCAACCTAAATTTTGGGCTTGATTGTGGTCACATGTTGAAGACTACCTGTACTTACTTTCTCCATTTGAAGCAAATAGTAATCAATGAAATCTTGTGGTTCATGCAGGTTTTGGTACTCTTTATGATGTGTGATCTCCTTCTTTATAATAGCAAGTATATTCTCCCCAGCAGACAAGGCTTTCTGTTGAGGCCCTGGGAGATAGTGCATGATAAATGGAAAAAATTCATATATCTACAAAGAAGAGAAAGCAAATCCTGTTAAAAGACAGCAGGACGCATGAACCATAAATCAATTTCTATAAATTACAATTTCAGCCTCATGATCTGTCACCATATCTGATATTGAACAAATTTCTTTGATTCTAACTGCATGAAGTTTTGAATATAGAAAGAAGCAGACAAACCCTGATAAACATATATTCCCTTGATTGCTAACAAAAGTCAACAAAGGAATACACAAATGTATAGAATTTCTATTCTAGGCTAGGTTTCTAAACACATAATACCATCAAACAGTCCAATTTATATTCCCAAAATTATCTGGTTCTCATGTACTTTCCAAATTATTCAACATATATATATCATCACTCAGAGAAGAAGGAGGGCAGTGACCACAATACTCACGATGTGGGAAAAGGTTGTTAAAAAATTTAAAAGAATGTCCGTGGATTCCATCAATTCCAGAAACTCCTTGTCTTTAGTGGGAAAACAATGCCCCAAAACCATAGCACAGATCACAGTGCCAACAAAATGTGTAATGTACACTGAGGGGTCAAATGGCTGTCCTGATAACAGAAAACTTTCATTAATATTAACATTAATTCTGGCTCTCCTGTTAATAATAAAAGCAATTTGGTCTAACAGAGCTTATTAAAAATTAATAATGCTGGGAGTAAAAAGTTAATGAGCCCTAGTAAAGCCCAGTAGAAAATCAAACAGATTGCATTTGTTGTTGTTGTTGTTGTTAGTTGTGAAGTCGTGTCCGACCCATCGCGACCCTATGGACAATGTTCCTCCAGGCCTTCCTGTCCTCTACCATCTTCCATTTAAGCTCACACCTACTGCTTCAGTGACTCCATCCAGTCACCTCATTCTCTGTCGTCCCCTTCTTCTATTGCCCTCAATCTTTCCCAGCATGAGGCTCTTCTCCAGTGAATCCTTCCTTCTCATTAGGTGGCCAAAGTATTTGAGTTTTAGCTTCAGGATCTGGCCTTCTAAAGATTGCATTTAGTAGAAGATAAAACAGATTCCTGACAAAACTAACAGATAAATATTTCTCCCAAAAGGTAGAGAAGGGAACTAGAGGGTCAGCCAGTGGACTTAATTCTCACTAACAGAGATGAAATGTTAGAAGCTGTGGAAGTTATGAGAACCTTGGGGGGGGAAGTGATCATGCAATATTGGAATTCAACATTATGCAAGCTCAAGCAATAGAGAAAAGTCAAACTAAAGTCTTGGACTTCAAGAGAGCTGATTTCAATAAATTTAGAGCTTGAGGAGGATTCCATGGAGGAGAATCCTCAAGGGGAAAACAACCAAGAAGCTTGGAAAAGTTTGAAAAGTGAGATTATAAAATCCCAATCTAGCCGAATTCCAATAAAGCAGAAAAATAAGAGATTTCAAAAGAAACCAGCATGACTGCAGAAAAAAAAACCCTCTGATAAACTGAAAGACAAAAAGGACACATATAATAAGTGGAAAGAGAGGCACATAACTAAGGCAGAATATCAGCAAATAGCCCAAAGTTGCAAAGATGAAGTCAGGAAAGCTAAGGCCCAGAATGAACTAAGGCTTGAAACAAAAGTAAAAAAAAATATGTATAAAAAAGCTGCTTTCAACATGTCAAAAAGCAAGAAAAAAAGTCAAGGAAATGACTGGTCCATTAATGGGAGAAAATGGAAAGAAGGTTGACGAGCAGTGGGGAGAAAACTGCTTAACACATTTTTTTGTATCTGTCTATGCAAAAAGAAAAAAAACCCCACCAACCTATAAAAAATACTGTAAAATGTAGATTAGGAGTATAAATCAAAATAAGCAAGAAAATGGTAAGAGAACACCTATCCACTCTAGCTGAGTTCCTGTCATGGTTCCAATAGATGAAACCCATCAAAAGAACTTTAAGACAAAAATTCTTCCTCAAAGAAGATTTTATTCAGGAAACAAAGTATCAGCACTACATAGTTGAACCCAGAAACTAATTTCCCTTCCCCTGGATGCAAAGTAACAAAGTGCAATTCCCACCCCCAATAAGATGTCATAAATCACATTCTCCAATTAGTCTAAAATGTGAGCTTTCTCCCTAGCTCCTCAGCCTGCCAAAATGTTATCAGCTCGTCCTTGGGTTCCCACAAAGCAGCGTTATTGTTATGGTTAACTGAGCTCAAACTTTCATCCCAACACACACACACACACACACACACACACACCACTTCTGCACCTGATTTCTAAATACCAGAAAAAGCATGTTAAAAGCAAAGAGAAAATGGCTGCAATTTTCATCAGTTGTCAGAGCGGGAACATCCAATGTTTACAGTGTTGACATCCGCCCCCTCCCCTTACAAAAAGGATAAATCCTGCAGTTCAAACAAAATCATAGGTTAGGGGTTGTCCCTTGGCTTATTAGGGTGTTTTTCATAGAATTTACTAATGAGCCTGTCACCTTTTACATCACTAGATTTTACCCATGTGGCTTCAGACAATGGATATCCTTTCCACTACACTAAGTACTGTAACTTTCCCTTAAAAAGTCTAGAATCAAGAATGCGCTTCACTTCATAATGGGTCTGTCCAGCTACCATTAGAGGGCCAGGTGCCTTCTTAGGGGGTGGTCGTAAGATAGAACCCCGGAAAAGTTTCAGTAGGCTAACAATGGAACACAGGGTGGACTTTCTCTAAGAGGTTTTAACTCCACCTTGACTGGGTTAATGATTCTTATGATGGAGAAGGGACCTAGATACTTCAGTCCCAACTTCTTACTAGACAACTTAAGTTGTGGATAAGCAAACTTTTCCCCCCAACCTGGAATGACCTTTGGGGAGCCCTCTTTTTATCTGCTTGTTTTTCATATGTCTCAGAAGCCTTTTTCAAAGCAATTTTCATTTTGTCTCAAACCTACTCCCACCCCCTCACCCACTGGTCAAGCATTTGGGTAGCAGAAGTTCCCTGAGGATATTCGGTATTGGGTTGAATTCTTTTCCTGTGGCAACTTTAAAAGGTGTAAAATCAGTGCTGCTGTGAACAGAGTTATTGTAAGCCACCTCTACGAAAGGGAGGAGTTTGTTTGCTGATAATCCACATAGCATCTGAGGTACTGCTCCACCACTGAGTTTGCTTTTTCAGCCGCCCCATTCATAGATGGGTGAAAAGCCGATGACAGTCCTTGCAACGAGCCAATTTACTTGAGGAAACCCCTCCAGAACTTGGCCATAAATTGTACCCCTCAGTCTGAGTTTATCTGCCTTGGTGTGCTGTGCAGCCTGTAAATGTGCTTAAGAAATATCTTGGTTAATTTCTGGGCTGACAGGAGTCCTTTGCAGGTGATGAAATGAGCCTGCTTTGAAAAAAGATCTATCACAGTCCAAATTACCATATACACCCTACTTTGAGGTAACTCCACTATAAAATCCATAGCAATTTCTTCCCATGGATGAGAAGGGTCTGCAACTGGTTGCAATAGTCCAAGGGAGTTTCCCATAATTCTTTTCATGGTGGCACACACAGCACAGCTCTCAATGTAGTTCTCTACATCCCGTTTCAAACCTGGCCACCAGAATTATCGACAAACCAGATGCAGTGTTTTTAAATAGCTGAAGTGTCCAGCTTGTTTCACATCATGACCATGCTGGAGAGCATTGAGGCAGAGGGTTTTGGTCAAATACAACTTCTCCCCTTTATAAGCCAATCCATCTTTGCATATCAAGGAGGTTTGATTGTCCTTGAACTATCAATCGTTGAGGAGTTCTGTTTTAATTTCCTCATCCCAGGGTCATTGGGGTTTGGGAGTCTCAAAGATGGGGCTCTTTGTGGCATTAGTTGAGAAGCAGCTTGTGGTGTAGATATGATTGCTTCATTAATCTCTTCACATTGGCTCTTATATTGAGGCAATCTGGATAAAGCATCAGCTAAATAGTTTTTTTCCCTGGTATATACTTCAGGGTGAAGTTAAATCGGTTAAAATATTGTGCCCATTGTACTTGCTTTGGGGACAGCTTGCGGGGAGTTTTCAGTGCCTCTTGGTTTTTGTGATCAGTCCATACTTCGAAAGGAACCTTGCTCCCTTCTAGGTAGTGCTGCCAGTTTAATAGAGCCCAACAAACTGCAAAGGCTTCCTTCTCCCACACTGCCCACCTTCTCTCTCAGTCAGTGAACTTTTTCAAGGTAGGCACACAGCTGCAGGACCCCCTCATGGCTTTTTTGCAATAGTACAGCTCCGACAGCCATGTCGCTGGCATCGGCTTGAATCACAAAGGGCTTCCCCAGGCAGGGATGCTTTAGGACCAGCTCAACCACAAAAAGTCTTTTCAGGTTTTCAAAAGCAGTTTGATAATTCATAATCCATGTTAGTGGCTGGCCCGGTCACGGCTTTCCCCCATCTTTGCCAGTTTTAAACAAGTCTGAAGAGATAAAGCAATTTCGGCAAATGAGGGGAGGAATTGTTGGTAAAAATTAGTAAACCCCAGAAAGCTTTGAAGCTGTTTGCAAGTCTTTGGGGGTTGCAATTTGATTACAGCTCTCACTTTACCAGGATCCATTTCAATGCCCTCACTGAAAATTCTGTAGCCTAGATAATCCAGTTGGGTCTGATGGAATTCACACTTTGATAGTTTAACATATAGTTTAGCATTCAACAATTTCTTTAGCACTTCTTGCACTAGCTTCACGTGGTCAGCCATATTCGTGCTGTATACCAGGATATCATCAAAATACACCAAAACCCCCTTGTACAAATGATTGTGCAGCACCTGGTTGATTAGCTGCATGAAGACAGCAGGAGCCCCCTGTAGTCTAAATGGCATTAATTTGAACTGATAGCTACCCATGGGACAGTTAAAAGCGGTCTTCCATTCATCTCCTTTTCTTATTCTCATTCAGTAATATTCCTGTCTTAGATCCAATTTAGTGAAGATGCTCACCTTTGCTAGATCGGTTAGTAGGTCCTTCAGGAGGGAGAGGGGGTACTTATCTTCTATGCTCACAGCATTTAACCCCTTACAGTCCACGCAGAGATGAAGTAACCCATGTTTATTTTTCTTTAAATAACACTGGAGACCCCACCTGAGATTTGGCCGGCTCAGTGAATCCTCTTACTAGGTTCTTGTTCACGTATTGCTGCAGTTCATCCATTTCGAGGGGGGTCATGGCGTACATCCTCGGCCATAGGAGTTTAGCTCCTGCCAACAGTTAAATGGCGCAGTAATTGGGCTGATCGGGTGGCAGGATATCGCATTGTTTCTCACTAAATTCCTCCGCTAGATACCGGTAATCACTGGGGATGTTCTGAACCAGCCTGCTACCGGCCTTGCAATAAGGCAAACCCCTGTTCAAACAGTAGAGACTGGAGAGCGTCTGAGGCTGAAAAGCGTCTGCCAAGATTTATTACTCAAACAACAGAACAAGAAACAAAAACACTGGAACTTGAATCCTCAAACGGAAGGGTTGCTTTCAGCAACCAGCCCCTCCCCAAACACTCCTTTTATTTAGAGTTCAGGGCGTGGTCTCCCTGTGCCTCCTCCCGAGGAGTCCCACAGCCTTTCTCTGCTTGGTCCTGCTCGACTGCCTCCTGCGTCGGGCGTCCTTGAACAGGGCCAGCTGTGGGTCATCATTCTCCGCACTATCGGGCTCATGCAGCTGAGAAGAGGGCCCCGGCTGGGGGCTCTGCGAAGCCTCCAAGCCATCATCAGCCAGTTCGTCTTCCACACCCTCCTCCTCCCCCTCATCTGAGTCATCCGAGACATCTGAGCCGGCTGCCGGACCCACAGGCTGGCCCTGAGTCACAACACTATCCCGCACCGCAGGGCCCTTCCCCCGGGGCTGCCGATCCGGATGCGGTCGGGATGGGAATTGTTCGTGAAAAGCAGTCACCAACGCAGGGGCATGAACGGCAGTCGCGTCTTCCCATGTGAAGTCCTCCGGCCCGTACCCTTTCCACTCGATCAGGTACTGGAAGCGACCCTTCAGCCAGCGGGAATCCCGGATGCTGGCGACCTCGTACTCGGGGGTGCTGCCTCCATCACGAGGTCCTGATGGGGGAGGTTCCGCTTGACGAAGTGGACAAGCCGGTTGTTCGGGGACCAACAAGGACCGATGGAAGACGGGGTGCACGCGCAGGGAACGTGGCAGAGTTAAACGATAGGCGACCGGATTGATGACAGCCTCGACTGGGAACGGTCCAAGGTAACGGTGGTCCAGCTTCCTCGCTGGCCGTGTGGATGGTAGGTTCCTGGTGGACAGCCAGACCCGATCCCCCACCGATAGTGGAGGCGTATCCCTTCTCGACCGATCGGCGAACCTCTTGTAGTCGGCCTTGGCCTTCTCCAGCTGCCGTCGCACCAACCGATGGATCGCCTGTAACTCCGCCATGAAGTCGTTCGCTGCCAGCTCCGGTGAGTCCACGGGAGAAAGGGGGAAAAACCGGGGGTGATAACCCACATTGGCCAAGAACG
The DNA here is from genome assembly GCF_947247035.1 of Vipera ursinii. Classification (NCBI taxonomy): domain Eukaryota; kingdom Metazoa; phylum Chordata; class Lepidosauria; order Squamata; family Viperidae; genus Vipera; species Vipera ursinii. The sequence continues at coordinate 5,368,685 of NC_139518.1, forward strand.
GTGTCATCTGCGTGGAGGTGTGCTGCGAGTTGTTAAAAGCAAACTCGGCTATGGCCAAATAGTCCACCCAATTGTCCTGCTGCAGGTTGACGTAGCAGCGCAGATACTGCTCTAAGATACCGATGACCTTCTCGGTACCCCCGTCAGTTTGAGGATGATGCGTGGACGAGAGGCAAACCTTAATGTCCAACGCACGCATCAACTCCTGCCAGAAGCGGGCTGTAAACTGGGCCCCCCTATCGGAGACGACTCTATCGGGGAGGCCGTGCAGCCGAAACACCTGTTGGATGAACATGCGACTAGTGGCGCGAGCTGACGGTAAGCCGCGACAGGGGATGAAGTGCGCCATCTTGGTCAGCATGTCCACCACCACAAACACTGTCGTGAAGCCAGAGGATGGGGGTAGATCCGTCAGAAAGTCCATGGACACAGCCCCCCAGGGTCTCTTGGGTGTTGGCAAAGGCTGCAGTAAACCAGGCGGGGCCCCTGTCGCTGACTTGGCCTGCCTGCATGGGATGCAGGAGGTGACATAAGACTGGACGTCGTGTTGGACTCAGGGCCACCAGAAGGTACGGGAGACCAGGTTCAGAGTCTTGAACAGGCCAAAATGCCCCGCAGCCGGGTTATCATGACACTGGCTGAGGACGAGTCCCCTGAGTGGCCCTCCCGGAACATAGAGCCGGTCACGATAATACAAAAGTCCATCCGTGACCGACCAAGGCAAATCTGGCCCCACCTCTTCCTTCCGCTGAGCCACCCACGCCTCCTGCTGCTGCGCCTCCCGGATCCGAGCCCGTATATCAACCGGCTCCCGCACCACAGCAAAAGACTCGACGGGAATCACTGTCCTGGGCAGAAGCTTGTCTTCCACTCGGGTGTATTCGGGCTTCCTGGACAGAGCATCCGCTCTCTGGTTGTGCCCGCTTGGTATGTACCGCACCCGGAAGTCAAACCTCGCAAAGAAAAGGGACCACCGGATCTGGCGTTGGTTCAAATTCCGAGCGGTCTGCAGGCTTTCCAGATTCTTGTGGTCCGTCCGGACCTCGATTTGATGCCGCGCCCCCTCCAGATGATGCCTCCAAGCCTCGAACGCCGCCTTGATGGCCAGCAGCTCCTTCTCCCAGATGGTATAGTTGCGCTCCGAGGGGTTCAATTTCCGAGAGTGATACGCGCAAGGGAAAAGGGTACCGCTGGGCGTCGTTGCCTGGAGTAACACGGCCCCAATGGCAATGTCGGAGGCGTCCGCCTCCACGACAAACGGCCATTGCGGGTCAGGATGCTTCAAGATGGGCTCCTTCATGAAGGCGTCCTTCAAAGCCTGGAACGCCTGTTGTTCGGGGGCGTTCCACTGGAACCGAGTCTTCTTCTGCAGGAGCCGGGTGAGGGGGGCTGTCAAGGCAGCAAAGCCAGGGATGAATGTTCGATAGTAGTTGGCAAATCCAAGAAGTCGCTGAACATCCTTCACGCGACGCGGGGGTTGCCAACTCTGCAACGACTCAACTTTACTCGGCTCCATGGCGATGCCCTCAGGAGAAATGCGGTGACCCAGGAAATCGATGGTCACCTGGTAGAACTGGCACTTCTCCAACTTGGCAAACAGCCGATGTTTCCGGAGGCGCTGCAGGACCTGACGGAGATGCTGATGATGCACTTCACGCGACGGGGAGTAAATCAGGATGTCGTCCAGATAAATCACGACAAACTGGTCCAACAGATCCTGAAAGATGTCGTTCATAAAATGCTGAAACACAGCGGGGGCGTTGGTCAGGCCAAACGGCATCACCGTGTACTCGAAATGTCCATAGCGAGTACCAAACGCCGTCTTCCACTCATCACCCGGCTGAACCCTGACGAGGTTGTAAGCTCCACGCAGGTCCAGTTTTGTGAAGATCTTAGCCTCCCGGAGTCGGTCCAAGAGCTCGGGGATGAGGGGCAGCGGGTAACGGTTACGCACCGTGATGGCGTTGAGTTTCCGGTAGTCACAGCAAAGCCGTAACTCGCCCGACTTCTTTTTGACGAAGAGCACGGGCGCAGACACTGGCGAGGACGAAGGCCGGATGAAACCACGAGCCAAATTCTTTGTCAGGAAGTCCCGCAATGCAGCCAACTCGGGCTCCGACATGGAGTACAAACGCCCCACTGGGAGAGGAGCATCAGGGACTAGATCAATGGAGCAGTCATTGATCCGCCTCTGACTCGCTGAACACATCAGCAAAGTCGGACAGTTCGGGAGGCAAGGAAACCCCTGGGGAACCCTCCACCTGGCCGGCACAGATATGGCAGGTGTGGTCCACGCACTGCAAACTTGGGAAGGTGACCAAGTTCTGAGACCAATAGATCTGTGGATCATGCGCCCGGAGCCACGCCAGTCCCAAGACCACGGGGAAGTGCAGATCCGAAGTGATGTAGAACTGGATGGCCTCCACATGGGAACTGATGGCCATACACACTGGTTGCGTGGCGGCCGTAATAGGCCCGGACAGGAGCACTCGACCATCGATAGTCTCCACTAGCATGGGCGGATCCACCGGACACTGGGGAACAGCCCATTTGGCCACAAAGGCCGAGTCCATAAAGTTAGTGGTAGCCCCAGAGTCAATTTAGGCATGGACCGGAATCCCCTCTGGCTTGCCAGGAAGGATCAGACGTGCCTCCAAAATCAAATGCCGTGGAGGTTCACAGGCACCGTCGGAACGGCGACGCTCGGCGTGGTCGTTGTGGGTCGCCCGATCTATCACACCATCTAGATCGGGCTCGGGCCGTTTCCCGACAGCAAAGTAGGGGACTTTCTCAGGGCAGGCTTGGTCACTGATGCCCGCTGACGCTTCTTTGGGCAAGAAGCAGCCAAATGTCCAGGGTCCCCACAGTAAAAACACAACCCCCCCGATCGTCGTCTGTCCATTTCCGTCACCGATAGACGGGACCTGGCGGCACCCAGCTCCATTGGCTCCTCCCTCTGGACTGGGGGCTCACGCTCAACAGGGGCGGCAGGGGTCTGTGGGGTGGCACGGCGACTCTTTCGCTGCTGCAGCCGGGCATCAATCCGCAGACAAAGATGGATCAGCCCATTCAGGTCTGAGGGAATGTCCACACGGGCCAGCTCATCCAACATCTCCTCCGACAATCCATCCTGGAAGGCATCCACGAGCGCAGCCTCATTCCAGGCGGAATCCTGGCTAAGCAGCCGGAAATCGCTGATATAGGCCTGTAGGGGGTGCTGACCCTGCCTTAGAGCTTTCAGGCGTCGGGTGGCAGTCTGCGCCTTAATTGGGTCCTCGTACATTAGGCGCATATGGTCACAAAACCCCCCAAAGTTATCCAACAAAGGGCTAGGTTGTGCCAGCAGAGGCGTGCCCCAACGAGCTGCATCCCCCGACAGAAGGCTTAACACGAATCCCACCTTATCCCGGTCAGTGGGGAAATCAGCTGCTCTCACGCTGATAAAAAGCTGGCATTGTCCCAGGAAGGCAGGAAACAGTTCTGGATTGCCAGCAAATTTATCCGGCATTGCTATCTGACATTTCCTCCTGGGTGGGGGTGCAGCATGTACCTGAGCTTGCAGTTGAGCCACCTGAGCTGCCAGCAAAGTGAGTTGCTGGGTGAGCTGAGCATTCTCGGCACGTAGCTGCTCCATCGTAGTAGTAAGGGGTGGGAGGCTGAAAGCAAACTGTTCTGAACCAGCCTGCTACCGGCCTTGCAATAAGGCAAACCCCTGTTCAAACAGTAGAGACTGGAGAGCGTCTGAGGCTGAAAAGCGTCTGCCAAGATTTATTACTCAAACAACAGAACAAGAAACAAAAACACTGGAACTTGAATCCTCAAACGGAAGGGTTGCTTTCAGCAACCAGCCCCTCCCCAAACACTCCTTTTATTTAGAGTTCAGGGCGTGGTCTCCCTGTGCCTCCTCCCGAGGAGTCCCACAGCCTTTCTCTGCTTGGTCCTGCTCGACTGCCTCCTGCGTCGGGCGTCCTTGAACAGGGCCAGCTGTGGGTCATCATTCTCCGCACTATCGGGCTCACGCAGCTGAGAAGAGGGCCCCGGCTGGGGGCTCTGCGAAGCCTCCAAGCCATCATCAGCCAGTTCGTCTTCCACACCCTCCTCCTCCCCCTCATCTGAGTCATCCGAGACATCTGAGCTGGCTGCCGGACCCACAGGCTGGCCCTGAGTCACAACAGGGGATGAGTGGCTCACCTGGATGTGGCAGGGTAGCTATGTTTGCTAACTCAATAGATGGCCTAGATTCTTCAGTAATGTCGGCCAAATTAAGAGGGGGTTTGGGCCCTATAGGTAATCTCACAGTCCTCATCCCCCTTTCCCACCAAATAAAAGGCTTCCAGACTTAGATCCGTGCCAGTATCGCTTGAGGTTATCAGATACCTTTTTTACTTCCAAACTCTTCCAAAAATCTCTCGACTTCTGCTTGTATTTGGGTTTCCAGGCCATTTTTCCCCAGGCCTAACTTCCTCATGGTAACAACACTCAGCCGCCTTTGCTGCAACCATATGTGACCATTTGAAAATGCAATACCTGAATAATCAAAGATTAAAAGGAAAGAATAGCTCATACCAATACAAAAATAATTCTTTATGGCTTAGAAAATAGCTCTAATTTCTGTTCCTGTGTTTAAGAATGCATAAGTGAAATTGGTGACATATAACTTTAATAAGTAAATAAATAAGAATCCAATCCCTGACTGCCAAGTTTTGACACTCAACTGCAGCATATACTTTGGAAAATGGAAATGAGGGAAAATAAGATCTCACTATTAAAAAATGAAAAAATTGGATTCTTAATAACTTAGAAAACCTTGATTTATATATATAACAAATATATAACATTTAACGTAGCACAGTACTTAAACAAAATGGTTCACTTGGGATCTGCATATGTGGGACTGATTGGGGTAGATTGCAAGGGTGACTCCAAAATATAATTTTATCATATTTTACCTATATCTTAAACTATTGTACTCTATTAAAATTTCATTTTAGATGGCATTTTATTCCAATTTTATTTTAAATCGTATTTTATTCCAATTCCATTTTAAATTGTATTTTATCAAATTCCATTTTAAATTGCTTTTATAAAATTTTAGTAATAATTTGTTGCTGGAACTTTGCACTTTGATATGGCCCAAGGGCTAATCAATAAAGACTTATTATTAACTTTAATAAGTAAATAAATAAGAATCCAATCCCTGACTGCCAAGTTTTGACACTCAACTGCAGCATATACTTTGGAAAATGGAAATGAGGGATAATAAGATCTCACTGTTAAAAAAATGAAAAATTTGGATTCTTAATAACTTAGAAAACCTTGATTTATATATAGAGGACAACACTAAAGAATTCCAAAAAAATCTTTGCAAAAAATTTCCATGCCCTTTTGTCTTTGTAGATGGGCTAGCGCTACCCTAACTTTTTTCAAGTTCGAGGATTCAAGTCTTTTAAGATTCCAAAGAGTTATTATAATCAACTCCTTATAATGCCATTTATAATCTAAAGTAACAACCAAAATGAAGAGCCTAACGTAAACTGAGCCAGATGTTGGCCATATATTTTTATACGTGCTTTATCAATTTCCTAAAAATTCTGCTTTTTCTTGATTTGGTCTGCAGTATTAAACACTGCCTATTTCATGATCCTGCTCCTCATGTGAGCTACCAAATAATCCTCCTGTTAAGAATAAATTCTATCTATATGAAATTATGAAAAGAACTGTCACAGCAAAGATGCAACAATCACCTCACTTTATGACATATTTGACAAATACAGTGCAATAACTCAGATTGGTCACCAAAGATCTATATTTCCTTTCATTTCATGTTTCTCTTCAATTTCTGTAATATTCAATATCTTTATCTAAAACCTGTGTGTAGATACATGGATGTGTAGAGGCTAACTCTGGAGAGCATATTAAATCCACAGAGTTGGACAAAACTTACCCCTTTTTTGGCCAACAGTCAATAAGAATGGTGTAACCGGGCGATCAGCAAAGGCTTCTGCATGTTCAGTTAATGCTTCTTTCACTGTCTGGTATCCAGAGAAGACTATAATATAATAATTTCCGCCCCACAGAGAATAAACGTTCCCATATTGCTTCGCCAGCTGCAATTGGTACAAAGTTAAAAAGATCTATCAAGATCCCCTTCTCTGTATTGTTATTTGATTTAAGCATTTAAAGAGACATACCTCTATTAATGTCTTCTCTGACAAGATAGTCCCTTCCAATAGTCTTCCTGCTAGCAAGGAAATTCGAGAAGGTCCTGGCGGATGGTCTTTGCGTTTACTGAACTGTTTCAGAATGGAAAGTATCAAGCACAGAATCACAGTGATAAAGAATAATAGTAGCGTCACCATTCTCCTGCCTTCCCTTTTTCCACCTTTGAGTGGCTGCTGCAAAAATGTGGGACAGAAGCCTTTTCCCTATTGGCTTTCAATTTTCTTTCTATATATTCTTCCTTCCTTGCCTTGGTAGTTTTCTTCTACCACTGCCCTTTATATTTTGTACTAATTAAAATACCTTGTGATTATCTCAACCAATAAGCTGTGGATTATACCCTTTCGCAGATGTATGACACAATACAATTGCATGAAGTTGAAACATCAGAGATTACACAAGCCTAGTTTTGCAAAGGATCAATTATGTATCGTAGATACCAAGGATGGACAAGTCATTATGGGGAAAAATGATGCCATGTCTTTTTATTTCCAGAGTCTTAACTGTTACTCTCATGGTCTCTGAGATCTATATCAAAGGAAGATACTGATATCTTCTTTTAAGATGTTGCTTTATTCCTGGTTTCCTAGCAACTTGTCATAAACATGTTTTTGTATTTTGCTTTTCTGCTGTTCCAGAGAAGTACAGTTGAGGCAGTTCTGACTAGGGTGGTTTTTTGCAAAGTCAGAATATTCAGGTCTAATAAATTCAAAATGTCCATGTATCTAGGCTTTTGTATTGCTCCAAGGGCTCCCATTACTATTAGTATAACTATTGAATTCCTCCACAATCGCTCAACTTCAATTTGCAGATTGCGGTATTTTGGTTTTTTTGTTTTTCTAGTTGTTTCTCATTATTATTGTTGTCGAGACTCTAGAAAGGGTACAGAGAAGAGCAACCAAGATGATTAAGGGGCTGGAGGCTAAAACATATAGGGAACGGTTGCTGGAATTGGGTATGTGTAGTTTAATGAAGAGAAGGGTGAGGGGTGACATGATAGCAGTTAGGCTGAAAGAAAAAGAAGAAATAGAATACTATCAAACTTGGGACTTACTTTACCGATGGATAGAGGAAAGAATAAAATATTAGGAATTAAATATGTATTAGCATATTTAAACTCAGACTGCAAGTTGGTTGAAAAATTATTATTGTGTATGTATGGAAAAAAATTAATAAAATCTTATAAAAAATATTGGCCAGAGATGACATTTCCTCCCACAGATTTTCAGAATGCGAGATTCGGGAAGGCTAGTTTAGAGATTTAGCCAAATAAATGGCATCAAAGAGGCCACCAATTAATTAAGCCAAATCTCCCACTTCCAATAAACTATTTCAAGTTAAAATCTTATGGAAGAAGAATATCTCAATACCATTAAGTCTTTTAAGAATAAACATTATTTTCTGTAGCTGTGGTAATTTTTGAAAGTTACACCTACAACTGTTTGGAAAAACAAAAGCTGAATTGAGCTCATTGCTGAAAAGCATTGCGAGTTTAGTAGAACTTGATAGTGAAGAGTTGATAAAAGCAGTAACACCAGAAGAATGGTACAAGTACTTAGGAATTTTGGAAGCCTCTGACTTCTTGCACAACCAAGTCAAGGACTCTGCTTCAACACAAAACACAAAATAAGTCCAGAAACTCTTGAGGTCAAAGCTAAGTGGAGGAGTTATTATAAATTAACATCTGGGCAGTGCCTATCATATGATATTCAAATGGAATAATTGATTGAAATCAGCTAGAACTTCATAACTTGTATCAAAAGATTAGAAAACTAATGACTAGATTTCATGCTTTGCACCCACAAAGTGATATTGATCAATTGTACTTGCCTAGATCTCAGGGTGGCAGAGGATTCTTAATAGGTTAAACAAACTGTGGAAGAGGAAAAACATGGCTTAAATGACTACATTAAAAAGACCTGAAGGAGGTGATCAAGGGAAACCTCTTGAAAATAGTGAGCTTGAAAGCAGAATATTGAAAGAAAACAATTGAGCATCAAGATTCTAACAGGAAAAAGAAGTCTAAGCATGGTCAATATCTGAAGGACATTGAAGGAAAAATAGATACAAAGCTAACTTGGGGATAGTTGAGATAGGGGTGCTGAAGAAAGAAACTGAAGGCTTCATTTTGATTGCCTAAGAACAAGCCCTGCGGACCAATTCCAAATTCAACATGTCAGTAATGACAGCAAGAATCATTTATGCAAGAAGACAGATGTAAGAGTGGATCACTTTATCAGTGGCTGGAGCAAAATCTCAGATACTGATTATCTACAACAGCAGGATCGAGTTGCCCAAATCGTACACTGGAAGCTTTGCCAGCAGTTTGGGTTCAAATGCAGCAAAAATTACTGGGAACACCAAGTTGACAAAGTTCTTGAAAATGAATAGGTCAAGATCTTGTGGGACTTTTGAATCCAAACAGACAGTCTTCTGACTCACAACATGCCTGACATCACTACTGTGGAAAAGAAAAAAGTCTGCTTCATTGATATTGCAATACCAGGTGATGCACAAATTGAAGAGAAACTAGAAAAAATAATGAAATACCACAATCTGCAAATTGAAGTTGAGCGATTGTGAAGGAAAAAAAACAACGTTTTTACCATTAATACGAGGAGCCCTTGGGGCAATACCAAAAGGGTTGCCTCAATACAAGGAAATTTTGAACTTATTAGACCTGAATATTCTGACTTTGCCAAAAACCCATCTTACTTGGAACTGCCTATATACTCAGACATTAGCTTAACAGCTTTTAGATCCAACACTACTGTTCCTCTGCATTTTTTGCATAGTCTGCAGTGTAAATCATTTGTTGGTTTTTCAGTTCTATCCTTGACTGCATTAGTTCAAACAGCTTGTCCTTGAACAGCCAAAATCAAGCCTTAGGTTCCTTTTTTTAAAATGTTCCAGTGAAAATCCCATCAACAGGTACCAGACTTGAAAAAAAAGGCAACATCTTACTTGGAACTGCCTATATACTCAGACATTAGCTTAACAGCTTTTAGGTCCTTGGTTAGGACTTCAACTGTTAAGGTTTTACTAGTCTCAGACTGTCAATCAAATTGAAGATTAAATCAATAGTAGTAGTAGTAGTAGTAGTAGTAGTATTAGTAGTAGTATGTGGCAGTGCCTGGAGACAGCAGAATAGAAGAGAAAGAACTGGAGAAGATAACAAAATACAAAGACCTACAAATAGAAATAGAACGACTGTGACAAAAGTAAGTAAGGGTAGTACCAATAGTAATAGGCACCTTGGGTGCAATCCCAAATCAACTGGAGCACCACTTGAGCACCATTGGCATTGGCAAATTCACCATCAGTCAATTGCAAAATGCGGTTATGGGATTACCAGTCTTCTGATTGGTAGTGGCTTAGCCACTGTGAACCAACCCAGGCACCTCCCATCACCAATAATGAGAAGAAATAAAAAAAAATCCATACCGGATCAGTCGTTGCCCAGGTCAACAAGGACCATGTCAGATGCTATGACTTCTGGACATCTGTGGAAAAATGGGCCACAGAGCTCAGTTGTTACTGCTAAAAAACCAGAGCCTAAAACTGTAAAGCAACTGGAACAAAAGCGCAAAACCTGGACAACCGAAGAAAATCGAGAAATCATCCAATACTACTACCAGGCAGAACCAACAGCCAGGAGATATCAAAAAAGAACGATGCAACTGTAGAAGGAAAAGCACCCAGAAAGTGACGTAACCAAACAACGATTAATGGATCAAAGACGGTTCATCATCCGTAATAAAGTTTTTACAGATGTGGAAATTCAACATCTAGGAACATTGGCTAAAAAGAAATCAACAAGCAGTGACGATGAACAGGCTGAAGAAATTGTTCCAGCACCTCTTCTATCGGTCACTTGATGAAAATAAAGTCCAAACTACTGTTCTACCATGTAAAGAAAAAACCTTAAAATTTTGGAAAGAACTGTGGGAAAACCCAGTGGAACATAATAAAACTGCCTCCTGGATCAAAGATATCCAAAAACAAGCAACACAAAACAAAATGGAGAATATTGTAATAACCAATGTTATGGTTGCAAAACAAGAAAAGAAGGTCAAGAACTGGAGTGCACCTGGCCTGGACGAGCTGCATGGATACTGGTTGAAACACCTCACCAGCCTCCATCACCGCATGGCCACTCAGTTTGATGAAGAATGGTTAACCGTTTATTTATTATTTATTTATTTATTTATTTATTTATTTATTTAATTTTATTTGTATACCGCCCTTCTTCCGAAGGACTCAGGGTGGTGAACAGGGATATAAATACCAAAATACCCAAAACACAGAAATTAAAAACAAATTAAACCCTAGTGCCCAAATGCAGAAAATAAATTACATTAAAACAATAATTAAAACAAAACCCATCAGACCAGGCCGGATTGTTCAAACAAATAGGTTTTTAGGTCGCGTCAGAAGGAGCGAAGGTCGGGAGCCATCCGGAGCTCAACCGGTAAACGGTTCCACAGGTCAGGCGCACCCACAGAGAACACCCTCCCCCTGGGGGTCACCAGATGGCATTCTCTGAACGGCGGCACCCTGAGGAGGCCCTCTCTGTGGGAGCGCACTGGGCGGAGGGAAATTGATGCTGGTCGCAGGTGCTCCCTAAGGTACTCTGGACCCATGCCATGTAGGGCTTTGTAGGTCATAACCAGTACCTTGAATCTCACCCGGAAGGCAACTGGAAGCCAATGTAGTTCACGGAGCAAAGGTGTTATATGGGAGTATCGGGAGACCTTGCCTGTGTCCGAAAAGTCGTGGGAACATAAGGTGGAAAAAGTTGCTGAGAATGAGAGGGTGAAGATCTTGTGGGACTTCCGAATACAGACAGATGGCCATTTGGAACATAACACACCAGATATCACAGTTGTAGAGAACCGAAGCATACAGCTGATTGATATCGCTGTACCAGGAGATGCCAGAGTCGAAGAAAAAGAACTGAAAAAAATTACAAAATACCGCAACCTGGCCATTGAAACTGCGCAATTATGGATGAAACGCGCAACAGTGATACCCATTGTCATCGGGGCACTGGGAACTATTTCCAAAAACTTTACAAAACACATCAAGAAATTGCAGATTCTTGCAATAACTCCAGCAAAACTACAAAAAACTGCGCTACTTGGAACATCTTACATTTTAAGGAGATACCTGGTTGATACCTAGGATGCTGGCAGCAACCCGTGTCAACCATTCGTGCCAGTCAATTTGAGTGTTCAGTTGACTGAGTTTCATGTTTTATGAATAAAAGTTTTATAATAATAATAATAATGACATTCAACAAAAGACCAAGGATGCTACATTGGTCACTAAATAACTACAGTTTAGAACAGGTGTGAGCAACTATGGTAACCTCACAACATGCAGACTTGAACTCCCAAAACTTCTAAGCAAACCATGCCTCAGGAATTCTGTGAGTTGAAAGCCACAGTTGGTAAAGTTGCCATAGATGCCCACCCTGGCTTAGAAAAAGTAAATGCTTCAAATACCTTGAAATAATCTTCCATGTATTAAGGAAAAAATATGACCATAGCAATTGGGTTGCAGAAATTATATTTACTATAAATATGCTTTAGTTTTCCAAGCTTTTTACTATTTTCAGGGTGTTCAGCATGTTCCTGCTGCAATACAGATAGTCCCTATCCACAATTGGCACCAGAAGTTTCATTGTTAAGAAAGTTGATTGTTAAGTGAGTTTCACCCAATTTTCTGATCGTTTTGCCATAGTTGTTAAGCAGATCATTGCAGTTGTTATCAGAAACCACTAACACATTAACATAGCCCACAGCACATAAATCAACTAAAACACTCATAAACATGTTAAGTAAACTAAAAGATCCAGCAGCCCAAGGGAAAAAAAACTGGAGTCATCTACAACACACAGCGGAAAGATGTGACAGTTACTATGTTGGAGAAACAGGCAGAAGCCTAGCAGAATGCATCCATGAATATCAACTAGCAGTCAGAAGACATGATTAAATCTCCTTAATTTCACAACACAGGGACAGACTTCATCATCATTGTTGGCATCCTTCAGTCTCGAGAGACTATGGTATCGTGCTCTGGAAAGAGGTCCTAAGGCAGCATCTGGTGTGGCTAAAAAGGCCAATTCAAAAGTGGCAGTCCCTTCCACTCTGAGGGCAGATACAATCTGTCCCCTGTCCAGCCCCTAGATTGCGCTGGTTCCAGGACTGCCTTTATGCCTCAGCCTGCTGCATAAGTGTCTCTTCGAATTGGAGAAGGCCATGATTTGTCTTTAGCCTCCAAGCTGAGCGATCAGAGGTCAAGGTTTCCCAGCTGTTAATGTCCATTCCCATGGCCTTTAGAACCCTCTTGCAGATATCCTTATATTGCAACTCGGGTCTCCCTCTGGGGCGCTTTCCCTGCACTAGTTCTCCAGACAGGAGGTCTTTTGGAATCCGACCATCAGCCATTCTCATGACATGCCCAAGCCAGCATAGACGGGGACAGACGTAACCACAGTTTAAACTGGGAAAGTGTGAGAAAGCCAAGTCAAAAAAATGCAAGAAAATTTCTGAAAGTCTGACACTGAGACAAATCAACCATCAGCAGGCACGTAGAGATAACATCTACATCTACATGAAAGACGAACACTTTCAAGAGTTTACAACATTGAAGTGAAAGCATGTGAAGGCACATCTAAGCTTCTACATGTTCTTATTAGGACCTGTAAGGGGGCTTTATTCCAGGGACTGGATCCTACCCTATGTTAGTATCACTTTCCTGCTGCTTGTGAGATTCTGCTTGAGCTTAGGTGGATTGTCTTTATTGCCACCTGCTGCCTGAGAAAGTGCAGTGTTAATAGTTTTCTCATTTACAGTTACCGGAAAGATTTAAAATAAATCTTAAAAAGACTTATGGTATGGAGCAAAGTCAGAATGTGAAATACAATTGTGTGCTGAGCATTTTCTTGCTAAAATGTATGAATTGTTATTAAAATCTGAAACAGAAGAAGTAATAGTATGTATGATAAAATGGGCTAAATATAATATATAAATATAACCAATTGTTATAATCGGTTATGACGGAAATGGATCAGTGTGAAAATATGTGATTGAAAAGATTGGAATTTGCACTTTGTTATACTCAAACAGAATTTTTATAAAATGACACATCATTGGTATATGTCACAGGAAAATGATCGAGAATGTATGAAGGTTCTTAGTGCAGGAAATGTAACTAAGAAGAACGGACATTTTATCATGCTGGATGGGGTATAAAAAAGGTAGAAAGGTTTGGATATATCTATATCTATATCTGTATATCTATATCTATATTTATATCTATCTATAGATAGATATAGATAGATATAGATATATTTAACGTCTTTTGCAATATATATATATATATATATATATATATATATATATATATATATATATATATATATATATATATATATATATATATATATATATATATATATATATATGTGCAAATTATTCAAATTGCTAATAAAGAATTTGGGAGGCTAAGATGATCATTTCGAACTCATTTATGTTCTCATCAGTTAGTCATACCCTTTATCTGAGATTCGAACCCGGGCTGATTGTATATACAGCCACATGCTTCTCCCAGAAGAAGGAAGCTAAAGCCTGATGATGACGGATGGGATTCCGTCGAAACGTTGCGCCTACACCTTTAGTTCTACGCGGGGAAAAACCCGAAAAACCAAGGATCCATATATATATATATATATATATATATATATATATATATATATATATATATATATATATATATATATTGGCGGGTCGAATCCCGAGTGCCGCGTAACAGTGAGCGCCTGTTACTTGTCCCAGCTTTATATATAGTAAAGGTAAAGGTTCCCCCGCACATGCGTGCTAGTCATTTCCAACTCTAGGGGCCGGTGCTCATCTCCGTTTCAAAGCCGAAGAGCCAGTGCTTGTCCGAGGACGTCTCCGTGGTCATGTGGCCAGCATGACTAGATGCCAAAGGCGCACAGAATGCTGTTACCTTCCCACCGTAGTGGTCCCTATTTTTCTACTTGCATTTTTATGTGCTTTCAAAGTACTAGGTTGGCAGAAGCTGGGACAAGTAACAGGTGCTCACTGTTATGCTGCACTCGGGATTTGACCCGCCAAACTGCCGACCTTCTGATCGACAAGCTCAGCGTCCTAACCCACTGAGCCACCACATCCCTAAGTAGTACATTACACAACTCCAAAAAGGGCTGAGAAGGAACACAGTCACACAAAATGACTAATTTATTGAGTTTAGTTTAGTTTTATTGAATTTCTATACCGCCCTTCTCCCTAGGGACTCAGGGCGGTTCACAGGGCATATATAAATAAGTATACAAAAATTAAAAGAAAATTAAACCATGCCCAAATTAAAAAATAACAATAATGAAGTAATAAAACCACAATTAAAAACCCAGATTCCCCTTCAGGCCAGACCAGCTAACTCAAACAAGTGGGTCTTCAACCCGCGACGGAAGGATCGGAGGTCCGATGCCATCCGGAGCTCAACCGGCAGTTGTTTCCAAAGTGCCGGGGCACCCACAGAGAAGGCCCTCCCCCTGGGGGCCACCAGTCGACATTCCCTGACTGGAGGCACCCTGAGGAGGCCCTCTCTGTGGGCACGCACAGGGCGGAGGGGAGTTGACGCCGGCAGCAGGTGGTCCTCGAGGTATCCCGGACCCATGCCATGTAAGGACTTGAAGATCATAACCAATAATTAAGTTTATTATTGACATTATTCATTTTCTGGCTTTCCAAAACACACTAAACTGTAAGATAATGAATGTGCAGGAGTGGGGAGCCCACCCTCAGCCACAAAAACTCCTTGAAAAAAATGTGGGACAGTTCCTCCCTCTGAGTCCCAGAGCCAAAGTGGGGTGATGATGAAGGTGTGGGAGTGGGGAGACCAGGGATCTGGGACATCATCTGCCAGGGGGACTTTCAGCCACTGCCATTCTCTCTTGTTGCTGTGGTTAAGATGAAGGGAGGAGGGAGGGAACCTCTTAGAGAAAATCTAAAATCTGATAAAGACAAATAAAGGTCATAACTGTGGAGAATGAAAATGCTTTATTTATTTATTTTTTAAATGCTGCAGTGCCTGTGCTTGTACCTCACTGGGAAAGGCAACTGCTAGTCCTGATCCTGCATCTTTGGCCAAAGGCCACAGTGGGAACAACACCAGGGCCATGAAAATCTCCCTCTGGCTAGATTTCAGACAGAACAAAGCAAGATGGCCTCACCCTTGTGCCTCAGAAGCCAGAAGGAGATCAGGGCCCATGACGTCTACCCTTAGGAAAGGGGATTAGGCTGTGCAAAAGAGGCTTTTCCACTCAGAGGGCTTCTCTTCTCTTCTCTTCTCTTCTCTTCTCTTCTCTTCTCTTCTCTTCTCTTCTCTTCTCTTCTCTTCTCTTCTCTTCCATCTTGCCTCCTCAGAGAGGCTGAGGAAACAGGAGCAGTTCCTTAGCCGGAGACACTGCTGAGGAGAAAATGGCGGGAAAAAGAAAGGCCTCTAGTAAATGGCAAGCAACACACTGCTGAGGAGAAAATGGCATTAAAAAGAAAGGCCTCTGGTAAATGGCAAGCAGCACACAACATCCCTGCTCTCTGGGAGCCTCACTTGCCACTCAAATGACTCTGAAGGAGGGAAAAGCTTTCCTGTTTTTTTGAAGAGTGAGAAGTCAGAAGAACTTTGAGTCAATTGGTACTTCTGATTTTTCAGATTTCATTCCTGCTTTCTGCCTTTCAGAGACAACTTTCATGAAAGTACGTCTCTTCTAAATATTTAATCCAACAAGAAACAGAGGAGGATATTTGGAACACTTGCAATGATGATATTTTATTTCATTGATATCCAATATTTTAAATATTATGGGGCCACTTCAGTTGACTAGTTCTCCTAAAAATTAAAAATAACAATAACGAGAGAGAACTAGATAAAACCCAATATAAATAATATCAAAAAATAAAGATTTGTCAAATACAAAGGCCTGGCTGAAATTTATTTTCTCTCCTTGACTGGAGACTGAGACTCAAACATAAGTGAAGAAGTAGATTCCAGAGACTGAAGAGCCATAGTAGCCTTTTTCCTGTATCCTACACCAAAGGCTACAAAAAAGTGAGCATATTTATTTATTTGTATCCCACCTTTATTATTTTTATAAATAACTCAAGGTGGTAAACACATTAAACACATCCTCCTCCTCCTATTTTCCCAACAACAACAACCCTGTGAGGTGGTTTGGACTGATAGAGAGTGACTGGCCGTAGTTCACTCAGCTGGTTTTCAATGGCTAAGGCAGGGCTTGAACACATAGTTTCCCACTTTCTAGCCTAGTACCTTAACCACTGGATCAAACTGGCTTTTAGAAGTGATCCCCTACCAACCTAAATTTCCAGACTTACTCATACTCCTGAATTTTTCAGAAATAATTTCATTCATTCATTCATACATTCATTCATTCATTGTTTCTGTTTATATAGTTGCCTACACGTATATAATGTGTGATTATTTTGAGCTACTTAATATACTATTGGATATTCTCTGCTGTTTGATTTTCCTGCAATCTTGCAACTTACATTGATTGATTGATTGGATTTGTCCCAATTCAGTAATAACCACAAACGCCACAATCATATGATAAATATGGCCATCTCGAAACTGAATAGATGCAGAAGGACTAAGAACATCACCTGCAGGTTAGCTTCTCATCTTAAAGCCTCTTACAGCCTACCTACCTAATGCCCATATTGTATACCTCTATTATATTTCTCACTGTCTGACCATGTGGAAATATAATTCTCCAGGTTAAAAATTACCTAAGGCTTCATAAACCCCCCTAGTTCAAATGTGTCCTTGAGTCCAAAAAGATTAGGAAATCCTGATACAATGGTGCATTGTACTGGTTATTGTAATATCTTCTTCCAACATCCTATCTCTGGGCTTTTCAACCTTTTCACCCATTGTACCACTTTTAGGATATGGCAACATCCCAGTACCACCAGTCGCCTAGCAAGGTGTCGAAAACTTGATGACCAAAAAAAAAAAGGGAAAAAAGTGATGAAGTACAGGTAGTCCTCGACTTACAACAGTTCACTTAGTGACTGTTCGAAGTTACAATGGCACTGAAAAAAATGCCCCCCAAACCACAGCCGAGCAAGACACCTGCCTGCCTGCCTGCCCAGCGGCGCTCTTCCTCCTGTCCGAGGTTTTCATTGTTATGAGCATTTCTGTTGAGGATTGGCAGTGGGGGTGGGGTGGGGGTGTGTTTGGTTTTTATTCCCCCCCCCCCGTCTCCTGGGTGGTTGCAGCAGATTTTGGTCTCTTCACATGACCCTGGGACACTATGACCATCATAAATATGAATCAGTTGCCAAGCATCTGAATGTAAATCACAAGATCCTGGAGATACTGCAATGTTCCAGCTGATTGGTGCTTCTTCTGGGCTCAGCAGAAGCATCAGGATCAGCACCAAGCTTCAGCTGGAGCCTGGCGCTGATCCTGGTGCTTCCACTGAGCCCTGACAGCCCTGAAGAAGCGCTGATCCTGGCGCTTCCGCTGAGCCCTGACAGCCCTGCAGCTCCAGCCGTCTCTTGCTCAGGCTTGTGCGGTGCTGCCACCGGTTCAGCTCATTCCCCTCCCCAATACCACTTCTAGGATGGTCGCGTACCACCTGCCAGGTGCCAATGTACCACAGGGGGTACCTGTACCACTGGTTGAAAAGCCCTGCTATAGGTTTCTCATTGAGCTTTTTCACTCCTTGAGGCAGTTGGAAAGGGAAGGTCCTCAGCAGGCTGATTAGGATGATGAAGTTTTCAATTCTTGTCAATCTTTCTCCCCAACAGGCACGCTGCCCTGTGAAAGAAACATGGGAAGGACAGAAAATGGAAAACAATCTCTACTGATGTCCCAGTTCTGTACCAAAATAGGTTTGTTGCTCACAAATCATGGACACTTGTTTTAGATTTTAGATTTAGATTTTATTAGATTTATATACCGCCCTTTCCCGAAGGACTCAGGGCGGTTTACAGGGCATTTTAAATCACATCAATATAAAATACAAAGTTAAAAGAGAATTAAAAGATTAAATTATCCCTGAAAATAAAACCCCCAGTTAAAATTTTCAGCCTGGGTCAGAGAGCTCAAAGAGCCAAGTCTTCAGGTCCCGGCGGAATGAGCGTAGGTCAGTTTTAGATATTATGATACAAATCACTGTGTGGAATCAAAAGGCAGGACCCCAAGCAAATGATGAAGGCTCTCTGCAGTGTTTATTAAACAGAATGTACTGGGAAGTGAGAATGCCTTCTCTGAAAGAAAAGTGAGACATCCTGCCAACGAAGAGATGCACTCATATATATATATATATATACATTTCAGAAATATGGAGAAAATTTACATAGGTATAAATAATACATATTCATAAGTAATAGCATAATATATCTCTGGTTACTTCCTACCCTTTTTTATTTTCAGAAAACAATAGCAAAGAAAGAAAAGTTTACATCTTGAGGTACAGGGAATCTCATAGGAACATTCAGAGAGAAAATTACAATAGGTCACTGTGAGCTAAATATTGCAAGCCAATTCTTTCTGTTTCAGTTTGTCTTAAACTGTTCCATTCAAGTGAAAATTGATTTATCCTACAAGAATGTAAATAACAGAATGCAAGAATGTAAATAACAGAATAACAGAGTTGGAAGGGACCTTGGAGATCTTCTAGTCCAACCCACTGCTCAAGCAGGAGACCCTGTACCATTCCACACAGCTGGCAGTACAGTCTCTTTTTAAAAGCCTCCAGTGGTGGGGCACCTACAACAGGCATGTCAAACTGCCAGTCCTTGGGCCAGATGCGTCATGCCGAAACCACGCCCACTCCATTGCCAGCAAAAGTCATGATACATCACACGACGTCACGTGACGTCATGAGTTTGACATGCCTGACCTACAAATTCTGAAAGCATGTTTCAAGAATATTGAAAGCCCTCAGAATATTGAAAGCAGGATATTTATTTCTACAGAAAACATAACCCAAAGGCAAACCTGAAGAAGCTTAGTTGATTGTATGCAAGCAGCCATTAGGATACAACAGTTTTAGGATAGATGAATGACAGGGCATAAATATTAAGGGGAAAAGATAAAAGTAAAAAAAATAAAAGGAAAGATACTAATACTCAATTAATGGATTTTATGACATTGTATGATATGGTACAGCACAGATTTTATAAGGATGTGGATATAGTCCGATACATATTATAGGTTTCTCATTGAGCTTTTTCACTCCTTCGGGCAGCTGGAAACTGAAAGTCCTTAGCAGGCTGGTTAGGAAGATGAACATCTCAATTCTTGACAACTTTTCTCCTAAGCAGACACGCTGCCCTGTGGAAGGGACATGGGAAGGACAGAAAATGGAAAATAATCTGAACTGAAATGCCACTTTGGCACCAAGATCTGTAGCAAACAAACGATGAGCATCTGTTTAAGGATATTCTGATAGACCCCTAATGCTTTAGTGAATTGGAGAAAGCATTTCAAAGCAGCACATTTTTATTTTTTATTTTTTTTAATTTTAATCCCATTTATATCCCGCCCTTCTCCGAAGACTCAGGGCGGCTTACAAGCTTAGCAGTAGCCTTCATTCTATGTATATGCCTGCTTATTAGGGCTTTCACACACACCCCAAGCGGCATTATTACAAAGTCAGCTTATTGCCCCCAACAATCTGGGTCCTCATTTTACCTACCTTGGAAGGATGGAAGGCTGAGTCAACCTTGAGCCTGGTGGGACGCGAACCTGCACTAATTGCAGGCAGCTGGTGTTACTTAAGGAGGCATTAGCCCACTGCTCCACCACATGCCCCCTCCAAGACACGCCCATGATATCTCAGTATCAAAATACACATTTAAATGGTCCAAATAGCATAGCACAAATTTTCTGTTGTGTAAATCTGGAAACAGAAGTGATGGGAGCCAGAAATGTTTGCTTTTTGGAAATGGTAAAATTTTAGTTCAAAAATTTTGCAAATGCAATGCACATCATGCCACCTTTGGCTTTGTGTGCATGGTTAGTTGGTTTATACTTTATTGTAAAATTATATGAACCGCTCAAAACTCTATGATTCATTTCCAGCAGCCTCTGTGGTCTCAGCTAGTCCTATTGTTCAGCAAAGCAATTGTGATGAAGGAGGAAATCTCTCCCCATGCTTCATGGCTTTCCTTCAAGTTGACCAACTGCCAGTTCACTCAATTTGTATCAGACAGCTAAAGATTTGGGACTGGATTACAGACTGGATTACAGACAAGAACCCTTGTTCTTCAACTACATCACAATAAGAACTGGAAAAAGAACTAACTTGGCAGCAGTACTTTTAAGAAAGATCTGAGTGTTCTGGCCATAAGTTAAGTTATACCAGCTGTGTACTGCAGCTGCCAAAGAGCCAGTGCAAACCTAGGCTGCATCAGGAGAGGTATGATGTCAAGATCATGGGAAATAATATTTCCACTCTACACTGAACAAGTCAGACCACATCTGGAGCATTATGTGTACCTTTGGTCGTCAAAATGCAAGAAAGATACTGAGGAACTGGAAGAAGTGCAGGAAATAAACCCAGTGCGGATGAGAAACTTGGAAGTTAACCCCATGAAGAACACTTAAGGGAACTGAATGTATTTAGCCTAAAGAAGAAAAGGCTAAGGGAGACCATAATTCCATTAGCAAGCATCTAATATTTGAAGGGCTGTCCAGGATGCGGATTCTTCAGAATTCCTTAGGGTTGGACAAAAATCCTGGTGGAAGTTTTACACAAAAAGATCCAAGCTAAAATGAGGAAAAATTTCCAGATTCCAAGAGTTTTTTAATTTTTGTATTGTTGTTTTTTATTGTTGTTAGCTGCCCTGAGTCCTTCGGGAGATAGGGCGGCATATAAGTCCCAAAAATAAATAAATAAATAAATAAATAAATAAATAAATAAATAAATAAATAAATAAATAAATAAATAAGTTAAACAGCTGCCGCCTGGAGTCATGGATAATCCATCAGTTTTCAAGAAAAGATTGGGTAGCATTTTGAGTTGGATCATGTCAGGATTTATTATTTATTTATTTATTTATTTATTATTTATTTATTTATTTATTTGATTGATTGATTGATTGATTGATTGATTGATTGATTTTATATACCGCCCTATTCCCGAAGGACTCAGGGCGTTTTACAGGGCGAGTTAAAACAATACAAATAAGTACACTTTAAAATAGAATTAAATTAAAACTAGCCCACAATTAAACAAATTAAAATTAAAATTAAATTAAAACCCCCTCAGTCCAGGCCAGCAAGATCAAACAACCAAGTTTTAAGGTCCCGGCGAAACGAGCGAAGGTCTGGGGCAGTCCGAAGTTCTACCGGCAGTTCATTCCATAGGGCAGGCGTGCCCACAGAGAATGCCCTCCCCCTTGGAACCATCTGTCAGCATTCCCTAACCGGCGGAACCCTAAGGAGGCCCTCCCTGTGGGAGCACACAGGACGCTGGGAGGCTGATTCTGGCAGCAGGTGCTCCCTGAGATAATCCAGGCCCATGCCATTTAGGGCTTTGAATCTCACCCGGAGGAGAATTGGAAGCCAATGCAGCTCACGGAGAAGAGGTGTTACATGAGAGTATCGGGAAACTCCCATTACTACTCGCACAGCTGCATTTTTGGACATGGTGTTGGACTTGAAGTCTCCGAAGTCTTTTTCAGTCATTTATTTCTATGATTGTAGGATTCTAGGCAGTTTAAGAGAGATGCAATATGAAAGAGATGTGCTGGTCTACTGATTCTTCTGAGCTTCCACTGAATTGCTACTGATTCTCCTGTGCGCTCCCACAGGGAGGGTCTTCTCAAGGTACCACCGGTAAAAGATTGCCGGCGGACAATACCCAGGGGGAGGGCCTTCTCTGTGGGTGCGCCTGCCCTTTGGAATCAGCTGCCTGTAGAGCTTAGGACTGTCCCTGACCTTCGTTCATTCCGCCCGGACCTGAAGACCTGGCTCTTTGAACTCTCTGGCCTGGTCTGAGAATATTAATTGGGATTTTAACTGTATTTTAACTGGTGTTTTTTTTTGCAAAGTCTATATAATCTTTTTAATTGATTTTAAGTTTTGTAATTGTTGTATTGTTTTTAAAAACCTTGTGAACCGCCCTGAGTCCTACGGGAGAAGGGCGGTATATAAATTGAATAAATAAATAAATAAATAAATAAAGTAATCCTCTTTCAATCCTGCTACTGAAAGGAAGGCAATATTAGCTAGCAGAGGTGGGCTATGAGGGACCTGGTCATAAGATCAAAATATGCTGGTATCTTGCTTCTCTTGAGAGACAATGGCTCCCTGTGTGTCAGCAACATAAGCTATTTGGTCTTGAGTTATGATATTACATATTTCCATCTCATGCTGTTCTTAGGTTCATAAACTATAGGAAGATGGTCTCACTAGGTCAACCCTTCCAACATTTGTCATGCATTCAGATTCAGGAAGGGGTACCTGCTTTTTCTGCTGACCTTCTCATCATCAACTAAACTAAGATTTTCTTTATGACACTGAAGTCACAAACAAAGCAGACACAAATGTAAGGGGGAAAATTAATCATTTGTAGGGAAAGGGGTTTTTGGAGTGGGAGAAAGTTCCCTTTCAAGTGGAAAAGGGCCTGTTTTAAAAAGCAAGGAATCATAAAATCATGGGCTGAAGGCAGTGGTGGGATTCAAATATGTGAACAACTGGTTCTCTGTCTGGACGCTGCTTCCAGAAGTCCATTCTGGGCCTGGGCAACAATAAATTAGCTACTGGTTCTGCTGAAGTGGTGTGAACTGGCTGAATCCCACCACTGGCTGAAGGGACATTGAAGCACTTGTAATCCAATCACCTTATAGAATGGGAGACTTTATACTAACCTAGACAAACAGTTGTCCAATCTTTCCTTGAAAACCTCCAGTGAGGTCCACAACTCCAGGAGGCAAGCTGTTCCCCTGTTTCATTGGTTTCATTGTCAGGAAATTTCTCCTTAGTTCCAGGTTGGATCTCTCTTCAATAAGCTTCCATTTATTGCTTCTTGTCCTACCCTCAGGTGTTTCTCTGTGGCAGTCCCTCAAATACCAGAAGACAGCTGACATGTTACCCTTAATCCTTCTCTTCATTATGCTAGACCAGTGTTTCCCAACCTTGGCAACTTTAAGGGATGTGGACTTCAATTCCCAGAGTTCCTCAGTTAGCATGGCTGGCTGGCAAATTCTGGGAGCTGAAGTCAACTTATCTTAAAATAGCTGAGGTTGGGTAACACTGGGCTAGACATTCCCAGTTCTCTTAACCATTCAACGTGTGATTTAGCCTCTGGACCCTTTATCATCTTTGTTGCTCTTCTCTGCACTCTTTCTAGGACCAGAGTGCATCAGTGGCACTCAGACAATTAGGTATCAGTTTACCAGGTTATCAGTTATGCACCACAAAAGCACCAGTGCAATCCAATCTACTAGGATAATATAGCAGTTTTTGCTGCTGAACTGGCCTAGGCAAATGAATTCAAAAGATATTAACATTTAGCATCCTGAATCACAAGTTAAGGTTACATTGGTCAAATTAGAGCAAATACAATGGAATAAGACACCCCAGAAGTCTTTTTCAGACCAGGCAACCACAGTTTTTGGATTCCATTTGGAACAGATCAACTTTTCTCTAGATCCTGGCCACAATGATTTCACCTGGTACAGGTATTGTCCAGATAATCTCGTTCTCCGCAATAAGCTATTCACATGTCCATAATGTAAAACTAATAGAAACTTCAATCACATCTGAGACAATAGTTTCAGATTCAGGCAGTCAATGAAAAGGAAAATAATGGTTTTAAATTTCCTGAAAAACATTACAAATTGCCTATTAATCACAAACTGCCTTGAATAATTGTATTTACCTGCTCCAAATGGCATAAATGCTTCTCGAGACTGAAAATTCCCATCTTTGTCTAAAAAGTGATTTGGGTTGAATTCTTCAGGTGTCTCCCATTCCTCAGGATCCAGAAGAACAGAGCGTAAATCAGTCATAATAATGCTCCCCTTCAATAGCAACAGAACAGAAAGGAAATTTGTTACTCTTCCCTACTAGGGTGTGTTGAAGGTGTGATGGATCTGCCAATCAAAGATGGCAATACAGGACACGTCCTCCCAAGCTATATTCCTGCAGGAGGAAGGAACTGGAGCAGGGGAATTTTGGAGGTGTAGTTGGAAGGACAGAAAGACCCATATGGCGTAGTGATTTGGTTTCCAGACCACACATGACAGTGAAATGGGAAGAGGTGGAATACCCAGGAGAGATACATATGTATTATCCATGGCAAAAAATAAAAATATCAGGTTCTACTTTGCTTGTGGAAGGCTGACAAAGAAGGCTGCAAATGCAACTATGTGATTGCAAGACACTAATTGTGAGCCAGTTGCTATGCACACAAATCATCAAAAAAAAGAAGACAGCAAGTACCCCCTAATCCAGACATGTCAAACTTGCAACGTCACATGACATCGCGAGACATATCGGGACTATTTTGCCATTGCTGGCAATGGGGTGGGTATGGCTTCCAAATGATGCGTCTGGCCTGCGGGTCGGCAGGTTGACACCCCTGCCTTAATCTAAGGAGAGAGAGCAATAGCCATGCATAAAAAAACATCTCCCCCCTCTAGTAATATTCTCAGCAAACAATCACTTGTGGGGGTTCCAAATTATTGACCAGATATGTCATCAGACCATCCACAGATATTGGCTACTAAGGATCTCTCTTTCTAAAAACAATATTCCTGGCATTCAGTGAGCTTGCATTGTGACCAAATCATGAAAATATGTGCTACCAAGCAATTTCCAGGTGTTATGGTTTCAACTCCTTGTCTCTGAAGCAAAGTATTAGGAGGTGGCAAAAACTCACAGCCACTTGGAAGTTTGGCCTGGACCCAAAGTCCTAGAAAGCCGCTGTCAAGTTTCTGATGTATGGGCTTTTCAAGTGACTCTGAAGCATTGTTTACCTTAAAAGTTCTTTATTAGCCTAATACACCGGCAAATGCTTGCTCGAAGGAAGCTGGAATCTGAAATCTCCGCACTTTGCACAATATATTAAAACACAATTCTCCACCTTTCTAATTTTGTCATTAATCATATTCTCCAATTAATTTAAAGAATTAGTTTCCCTTCCGTTAGAAAACCCGCCAAGGCCTTATCTTCTTTAGTTAGAGAGATGGCCTTGAAGGTGCAATCCTACTCATTCCCCCTCCCAACCTTAAACTAAATCTTTTAATGTAATACACAAGTTTAACATATGAAATGACTACTTCTTCATCTCTTGTCAAGCAATAACATTCGATGTTAGCAGCCTTGACAGGCGCTTTGCAACTGCCAAGTCAAGAGAGGTCCATCTCCTGCCATTCTTGTGACTATTGGCAAGCTATAGAGACGTGGAGTAGTATATCTCTGTGAGTCTCTTAATATTTATTCCTTCAAATACTTTTTGGCATTTCAGTCTCATTTCAGCCTGTTATTTCTGAAACCTAAAGAACCTATTGGTTGGCCACCTGGTGGCAACCTATGGTGGCAGCAGAATAAGTAGATATACTATACAACCAATGAGGAGACACAACAAAGGGAGGAATAGCCAATAGACCATGAATGACCATAGCTCTCTTAGGTTCGGCCCTTAAACTCTTTGATATTTTTTTTGTAATATATTTAGGATTTTACTTTTAAAATGGTTCAGCTTTATCAGTTGAAACCCATTCAATGAAAACCATATTTCAGTTATTTTTGCCCATATTGCTTTGCACTGCAATTCCTGAGCAAACATATTTCTGCAACTGCCATGTTGGGCTTCTCCTTCCTCTACCTTTGGAATGTGGAAACCCCACATTGTCACATCTCTTATGCTTCGTCTGGGAATTGTTATAAATAAAACATATTTTGCTCGTAGGGCTTCATGTATCACTGCATTGGTGTAGGGCAGCTTGTGCCGATTTTCATAGGAGATTGATTCTGAAAAACCAAAGACATCTTCAATCTCCTTGTGGACTTTTTCTGGAGAGAGAGAGAGAGAGAGAGAGAGAGAGAGAGAGAGAGAGAGAGAGAGAGAGAGAGAGAGAGAGAAAATACATTTTGAATAATGCCTTTTCTGATTGAATATTTATTTATTTATTTATTTATTTATTTATTTATTTATTTATTTATTTATTTATTTATTTTTTAAATTTGTATATCGCCCTTCTCCCGAAGGACTCAGGGCGGTGAACAGGGCATATATAAATAGAAAATACAAAAATTAAAAGAGAATTAAATAATTGCCCAGATAAAACAGTAACAATATAAAAACCCATTAAAAAACCCTAACATTCCCCATCAGGCCAGGCCAGCTTGTTCAAATAAATGGGTCTTCAGACCGCGCCGGAAGGAGCGAAGGTCCGGTGCCGTCCGGAGCTCAACCGGCAATTGGTTCCATAAAGCCGGAGCGCCCACAGAGAAGGCCTTCCCCCTGGGGGCCACCAGCCGACATTCTCTGACCGGAGGCACCCTGAGGAGGCCCTCTCTGTGGGAACGCACAGGGCGGAGGGAAGTTGACGCCGGCAGCAGGTGGTCCCCGAGGTACTCCGGACCCATGCCATGTAAGGACTTAAAGACCATAACCAAAACCTTGAATCTCACCCGGAAGACAACTGGTAACCAATGCAGCTCGTGGAGCAAAGGTGTAACATGGGAGTACCGGGAAACTCCCAAGACAACTCTCGTGGCCGCATTCTGTACTAGTTGGAGCCTCCGAGTGGTCTTCAAGGGGAGCCCCATGTAAAGAGCATTGCAGTAGTCCAGGCGAGAGGTCACGAGCGCATGAGTGACCGTACACAGGGCATCCCGGTCCAGATAGGGCCGCAACTGGTGCACCAGGCGAACCTGGGTGAAAGCCCCTCTAGTCACGGCTACTATATGGTCTTCCAGGGTAAGCCGTGAATCTAGGAGGACTCCCAAGTTGCGAGCCCTATCCACGGGGGGTAAAAACTCACCCCCTATAGAAAGAGGTGGAATATTTTGAATAATCTCTTATAGACCTTTATTTTTGTTAAATTATTTCTTATGAGTTTATTTATGAATAACTACTTCAAGAGGTAGAGTAGGCTTAGAGAAACTACTACAATAATGTTCCTTCCATCATTTTCAGAATGAGGTGCAGTTTTGAATCTGTAATGGCAGAATGTGTGAAAACTTAATCTTATTCAATATACTGAAAATTTAGTCAATCCCCTGTTCCAATATTCCATACTACTATATAGAATTACTATTACAGTCCTCAACTTACAACAGTTCGTTTAGCGACTATTCAAAGTTACAACAGCACTGATTAAAGTGATTTATGACCATTGTTCACAGTTAGAACCTTTGCAGCACCCCCATGGTCATGTGATCAAAATTGGGATCATTGGCAACTGGTTCATATTTATGACAGTTGCTGTGCCTCAGGGTCATGTGATCTTTTGACATGCAAAGTCAACGAGGAAGCCAGATTCACTTAACTGGGCTACTAACTTAACTTCGGTGATTCATTTAACAACTGTGGCAAGAAACGTTGTAAAATGGGGCAAAATTCACTTAGGAAATGTCTCATTTAACAACATAAATTTTGGGCTCAAATGGGTCCATCAGTCAAGGACTGCCTGTATACAATTATTACAGCAATGTTGTAAAATATTTTTTTAAATTTTTATATTTATACAATCTGGTTTCTTTTAGTTTGCAAAACTGTCTTCATTATAGGTTCCAAATGTTCATAGAAAATAATTGTGAAGATTAAGTTTATCCTTCAGTGGTTATTGAGATGTCAAACAATTCCAGAGTATTTTCCACCCTGAGACTGGTCACTTGTTCCCACTGCCTAGAGTTGTCTCACCTTGGATGTCGGGATGGTTTGCCAAGAGGAGCACTGCCCACATCAGACTGACATAGGTTGTTTCTATTCCAGCAATAAACAGTTCAAGCAGAATGCAAGCCAGGTTCTCTTCACTGCAGACAGAGTTGGGATCATCCTTGCTCTATGTTTAAAATGAGAAATTCAACTTAAAATAAATTCTAGGCTTCCTTCAATATGCTTAATGTTATTAGCCACAAATCATTCTGTCTGTCTGTCTGTCTGTCTGTCTGTCTGTCTGTCTGTCTGTCTGTCTGTCTGTCTGTCTGTCTGTCTATCTATCTATCTATCTATCTATCTATCTATCTATCTATCTATCTATCTATCTATCTATCTATCTATCTATCCAGTGCTTTTTTTGTAAAAGAAAAAGGTGCCGGAACTCACACGTCATACAACCCACCTTGCCTACCCTAAAAGGTTCCATCCAAAAAAGGTGCCGGAACTCCATTCTGAACATTCTATGACAAAAAAGCCATCTACTATCTATCTATCTATCTATCTATCTATCTATCTATCTATCTATCTATCTATCTATCTATCATCTATCTATCTATCTATCTATCATCTATCTATCATCTATCTATCATCTATCTATCTATTATCTATCTATCATCTATCTATCTATCTATCATCTATCTATTTCTATGTTGCCCATAAAACCATAAAAATCATAATTAAAAACAGTTTTAAAAATGGATTTAAAAAGTTAAGAATTAAAAGGTAAAAAAGGCAGAAGGAGTGCCCACCGCCATCCCCAAGCATACCACGCTTAGACCCCCATGCCATTTGGCAGAACCAGGTGATGAAACTCTTCTGTAAAACCAAAATAGTGGGGCCTCACCTCACCTCTTGGGACAAGATGTTCCACAGGGTGGAAGCAATAGCAGAGAAGGCTGTTTGTGTATCTCTGCCAGTCAGAATTCTGCAACCAATGGGGTCTGCAACATACCCTCCATGCTTGACTGGGTGGGATGGGTCAATGAAATATGGATAAGACTTGTCATGCCATCAAGGGCTTTGAAAGTAATAATCAACACCTTAAATGGACCTGGAAGCAGCCTGGTAACCAATGCAGCTCACATAGCAGAGGTATTACATATACCTCTGCCAGAGATGTCCAAAACTGCACACCACTGCATTCTGCACCAACTGGAGCTTCAGGATAGTCTTCAAGGGTAGCCCAGTGTAAAGTGCATTGCAGTAGTCTAGTCAAGAGCCGACTAGGGCATAAGTGTCAGAAAGAATGGCCTCTAAATCCAGGAAAGGGTGCAACTGGAGCACATCATGATCTTGAGCAAAGCCACAACTGTCTCTATCAGCAGGAGTTGTGAATCCAGAAGGACCCCCAGTTATTATGGATCCTAATGAAAAATGAGTGGCACAAGTTGGCATGATAAATAAAAAATAAATGTATACGTAAATGGGCCAAATACCTTTTCCATTTGTAGTAGATAGAAATCAGTGAAATCCTGGGGCTCATGCAGAGACTGATATTGTTTGTGCCTTTCTATTTCCTGCATTGCAAATGAAAGGATAATTTCTGCAGAGTCCAGAGCTTTCTGGTGTGGCCCTGGAAGATATTTCATCAACCATGGGATTGTCTCATATATCTAAAAAAACAAAAACAAAAGCCCATATTATTACAAATAGTTAGAATAAGGATTTTTCCCTCTGCATAAGACTTAGTGTGAAGAAAGGGAGGGAGGAAGAGAGAGAGAGAATGAGAGAAGGTAGAGGTAAAGATAAATATCCATAGCTGCTCTATCAAATATAATGCACTTTCAGATAAAGGGTTACTTATTTACTTGAAGGATTTGTATCACCAATCAATTTGAGACATGACTCCTGATAGACAGTACTGAAGGCCACCAAGACATCCATGGGGCCCAAAATGAGTCCACCACCTCCATCCCAGTCTTACCACAATCATCAATAAGCATTTATTTATTAAACCTGCATGCTGTCCATCTTGCCAGAGGTGATTCTAGGCAAGTTAGAGATCTGGTTGCTTTACTCCAGGCAAGTCAAACCCGTGACATCACGTGACATCACTTCACCCGTGACAACCCGTGACATCACCCGTGACAACCCGTGACATCACTTCACATGACGTATTGCGACTTTTCCCCCCATTGCCGGCAATGGGGTGGGTGTGGTTTTGGCATGACGCATCTGGCCCGCAGCCTGGCAGTTTGACATGCCTACTTTAATATAAAAGATCACTCACCAGGTGAAAAACACCACCTGATATTCTTACAATAGTCGTTATGTCTTCAACCAACTTCAGGAAGTTTTTATCTTCATGTGCAAACTGGTAGCCAAAGCTAAAAGCACATATCACATTGGAGACTGAATTGATCAATGGCAATGAAGGATCAAATGGCTGCCCTAAAGATGAAAATATATATCATTAATTCAGCTTCCCCTGTTAATACTGAGAACTTGTAATGAGAACTCAGGGACAACTGGAGTGTCAAGGCAATTTCTTTATTTTTATAGAAAGTCAATAAAATACATCAATTTTCAGATAGAGATCATGAATGGCTACTTGCAAAAAAACTTTTCCAACAAGCGCCTAAGTTACAAAGACCCTATCCACCTAGAAGTTTGCTATACACCCTTCCCATCCTGGAGGTGGCAGGAAGCCATGCCATTGTAAATATGGTGCCCACTCTTATTACACATCTGGAATAAATCAGGGCTCTGCTGTTGTCCATACAGCTTTCACCTTCAACCTCCCAAGGTCTGTGATAGGTATTCTTTCAATTAAAATTCTGGACTTGACGAATAGCATAGAGGATATAAAAGGCCTTTTCCAATTATCATGCTGCATAACTGCATTTTTGCATAATTACATAGATGATGATTTCATAATCATAATCATAATCATAATCATAATAGTTAAGTTGGAAGGGACCTTGAAGGTCATCTAGTCATCTAGTCATCTAGCTCAGGCAGGAAACCCTATACCATTTCAGACAAATGGCTGTCCAGTCTCTTCTTAAAAACTTCCAGTGTTGGAGCATACACAGCTTCTGGAGGCAGGTTGTTCCACTGGTTAGTTGTTCTAACTCAGGAAGTTTCTCCTTAGTTCTAGGTTGCTTCTCTCCTTGATTAGTTTCCATCCGTTGCTTCTTGTCCTGCCTTCGGGTGCTTTGGAGAATAGCTTGACTCCCTCTTCATTGGGGCAGCCCCTGAGATATTGGAACACTGCTATCATGTCATTTCATTTCCCCCTCAGCTTGCTACAGCTTGTCCTCTTCTCTTTCCTTCAACCTTTTCCAACGTTAGAGTCTTCTCTAGGGCCTAAGTCTTCACAAAATGGAACCACAGTTACAGCCTGAACATTTGTGCCTCTGGTTTGATGTGTTTAATGCTCAATTTAGAATAGAATAGAATAGAATAGAATAGAATAGAATAGAATAGAATAGAATAGAATAGAATAGAATAGAATAGAATAGAATAGAATAGAATAGAATCTGCAAGGGACCTTGGAAGTCTTCTAGTCCAGCCCCCTCTCGAGCAGGAGAACCTATATTATTTGAGACTGTCTAGTCCAGGGGTGTCAAACTCGCGACATCAAGTGACGTGTTGTGACGTATCGTGCCTTTTCCCCCCATTGCCAGAGCTGGGGTGGGCACGGTTTCAGCATGGTGCATCTGGCCCATGGGTGGGCAGTTTGACACCCCTGGTTTGTCTCTTCTTAAAAATCTCCAGTGATGGAGCACCCACGATTTCTGGAGGCAAGCTGTTCCACTGGTTAATTGTCCTCACTGTCAGGAAGTTTCTCCTTAATTCCAGGTTGCTTCTCTCTTTAGTCAGTTTGCAACCATTGTTTCTTGTCTTGGCCTCTGGTGCTTTGGAGAACAGTTTGACATCCTCTTCTTTGTGGCAGCCCCTCAAATACTGGGGGGCTATCATGTTGCCCTTCTTTCTTCTTTTCTTTAGACTAGCCAAACCCAAGTCCTGCAGCCGTTCTTCATATCGTCGTGCCGAGGAGTTTAACCAACATCTGTCGGACAAAATCGCTCGGATTCGGACCGGTCTGGACTCTGACTGGGCAGAGTCTGACGATCAGGACACGGGCGGTCTTGTCGATATCACCTGGGAGGAGTTTGATTCTGTGACTCCGGAGGAAGTGGACAGGATCATGGGGAGGCTGAGCACCACCACATGTTTATTGGACCCATGCCCTTCCTGGCTGGTCTATGCAGCCCGGGAGAGGACACGCAGCTGGTTCCAGGCAGTTATATCGGCTTCTCTGAGTGAGGGTAGCTTCCCCGCCGTCTTGAAAGAGGCGGTGGTGAGGCCTCTCCTCAAGAAGCCTGCCTTGGACCCAGCTGTATTAAACAACTTTCGTCCTGTCTCCAACCTTCGCTTTCTTGCGAAGGTTGTTGAGAGTGTGGTGGCGCATCAGCTCCCTCTGGTCCTGGATGAAGCGGATTATCTGGACCCGTACCAATCGGGTTTCAGGCCCGGGCACAGCACGGAGACGGCATTGGTCGCGCTGGTGAATGATCTCTGGAGGGCTCGGGACAGGGGATATTCCTCTGTTCTAGTCCTATTAGACCTCTCGGCGGCTTTCGATACCATCGACCATGGTATCTTGCTGCGGCGTCTCAGGGGACTGGGAGTGGGAGGCACAGTTTTACAGTGGTTCTCCTCCTATCTCCAGGGACGTTCGCAGTCGGTGTTGGCAGGAGGGCAGAGGTCGACCGCGAGGTCTCTCATTTGTGGAGTTCCTCAGGGGTCGGTCCTCTCGCCTCTCCTGTTCAACATCTACATGAAACCGCTGGGTGAGATCATTCGTGGCTTTGGAGTTG
The DNA here is from genome assembly GCF_947247035.1 of Vipera ursinii. NCBI lineage: Eukaryota > Metazoa > Chordata > Lepidosauria > Squamata > Viperidae > Vipera > Vipera ursinii. The sequence goes on from NC_139518.1 coordinate 5,401,691, forward strand.
GGTATCATCAGTATGCTGATGATACCCAACTTTTCCTTTCGACCCCAAACCACCCCAGTGATGCCCTCAACGTGATGTCCCGGTGCCTGGAGGCGGTTCGGGTCTGGATGGGGAGGAACAGACTTCAACTCAACCCCGACAAGACTGAGTGGCTTTGCATACCTTCATCCCGGGTTTATTTGGATATTCCACCTCTGGTTATGGGGGGTGAACTATTATCCCCCGTAGATAGGGCTCGCAACTTGGGAGTTCTCCTAGATTCACGGCTCACCTTGGAAGACCATGTAGGAGCTGTGACTAGGGGGGCCTTTGCCCAGGTTCGCCTGGTGCGCCAGTTGCGGCCCTATCTTAGCCGGGATGATCTGTGCACGGTCACTCATGCACTCGTGTCCTCTCATCTGGACTACTGCAACGCTCTCTACATGGGGCTGCCCTTGAGGACCACCCGGAAGCTCCAACTGGTACAGAATGCAGCCGCGAGAGTTGTGTTGGGAGTCTCCCGATACTCCCACGTTACACCGCTGCTCCGTGAGCTGCATTGGTTGCCAGTTGTCTTCCGGGTGAGATTCAAGGTGTTGGTAACGGTGTTCAAAGCCCTCCATGGCATGGGGCCGGAGTACCTTAGGGAACATCTGCTGCCGGCATCAAGCTCCCTGCGCCCTGTGCGTTCCCACAGAGAGGGCCTCCTCAGGGTGCCACCGATCAGAGAATGTCGATTGGTGGCCCCCAGGGGGAGATCCTTCTCTGTGGGCGCTCCGGAGCTGTGGAATCAGCTACCGGTAGAGCTCCGGATGGCGCCCGATCTTCGCTCCTTTCGTCGCGATCTCAAGACGTTTCTGTTTGTACAAGCTGGCCTAGCCTGATGGGGATTGGTGGGGTTTTTTTTTATTGTCTTAATTTTTAACTTGGTGTTTTAGAATTCTATTTCAACTGTTTTAACATGGGCAATTATTTAATCTCTTTTTAACGTTTGTATTTAGTATTTTATTCTGCCCTGTGAACCGCCCTGAGTCCTCAGGGAGAAGGGCGGTATATAAATATTATTAAATTAAAATTAAATTAAATTAAATATGTTTTAGTCTCCAGGCCTTTGATCATCTTAGTTGCTCTTCTCTGAACTTTTCCCAAGGTCTCATCATCTTTTTTTAGTATGGTGACCAGAATTGGTTGCAGTATTCCAGGTGTGGTCTCACTAGGGTTTTATAAAGTGGTATTAATACTTCACATGATCTTGATTCTACGCCTCTGTTTATACAACCCAGGACTGTAATAGTTTTTTTTGGCTGCTGCTGCACACTGCTGGCTCATAATTTGTTTGTTTTCTTTGATGTCCATACTGTTCTCAGGAGTCTTTTTCAATGTGAAAGTTCAAAAGCATCAATATTCTTGCCAGCTTGCTTTTTCAAAGTCCAACATTCACTTCCACAGAGCATCCCAATATCATGGTTTGCACAGTTCTGATCTTTGTAGGTATGAAACCATCCCAGCGTTTAGATATCTTTCCTGGCTGCTCTATCAAATGTTAATCTGCCATCAACTTCATATAACATTTGGAAAGTGTTTGAGCATGATGATAGCTTGGTTAAACACCATGGTACCATAGAGACCCAATCTGGCCTAATGGTTAAGACACCAGGAAAGAATGTGGGAGACTCGGAGTTCAAGTTCTGCCTTAGCCATGAAAGCCAGTTGGGTGATTTTGGGCCAGTCACTCTCTTTCAGTCCAACCTACCTCACAGGGTTGTTTTTGTTGTTGTGAGGAAAATAGGAAGAGGAAGTTATGTTGGATATATTTATCGCCTTGAGTTATTTCTAAAAATAATAAAATTGGGATAAAACTAACTAACTAAATAAATTAAATTCAATTACATTAAAATAGGGACATTGAATCTGTTAGTTGTTCTAGTAGATTGTGTAGACTATAATTAATAAAAGGATTCTTCTGTCATTAGTAGTGTCCAACAAATTATTCCATAGATTGTCTTTTGATATAGAATCAAAAACTGATTTAAAATCTACTACTGTTCCATGCCATAGAATATTAAGGCCTAATGTACATTAGTCTGCCAAGTAGGATTGGATCATTGCTGACTGATTGTGGATTTACCTTATCTAATCCCGCATGCTCTCTGCTAAGTTTTTGTCTGTATATATTCACAGATAAACCCACCTGCAGATAACCCGCTTCTCAATTTTTTTACCAAAATATCATGAATAACGAGTGCCAGTAAATAAGTTGAGCATCAACATTTTGGCGTCTTTTAATTTTCACAATGGGCTTATCCGTAGTGGCACAATTTACATGGCATTGTGATAAAGGTCTGCTTCTCCTAAGACAGGCTTATACACAAGTATATACAGAATATACATGAACTTTTTAAAAGTATTATCATATATACTCATGGATCAATCCATCCACAGGTAAGCCAATCTCAATTTCAGGGATGTATTTTGACACCAAAATTCTCAACTGAACAGTGAATAGGTACAGTAACTAGTCGTTGTGTGAATTGTGACGGAAAATGAGCTCACCATTCTGTTGCAGAGGTATGAAACCAAGCTTCATAAATGCTACACACAAACAGTTTTGGGAGTCATTGAATTTTATAGCTGTAAACAACTGATTACCACTGCATGGATCCAACCATGCTGGAATTGGGTATGTCTCGTTTAATGAAGAGAAGGACCAGGGGGAACATGATAGCAATGTTCCAGTATCTCAGGGGCTGCCACAAAGAAGAGGGAGTCAAGCTATTCTCCAAAGCACCTGAAGGCAGGACAAGAAGCAACGGATGGAAACTGAGCAAGGAGAGAAGCAACCTAGAACTAAGGAGAAATTTTCTGACAGAACAACCTGCCTCCAGAAATTGTGAATAAAATGGACAACCATTTGTCTGAAATGTATAGGGTTTCCTGCCTGAGCAGACGGTTGGACTAGAAGACCTCAAAGGTCCCTTCCAACTATTATCATTATTATTGTTGTTGTTATTGTTGCTGTTGTTTGTTGTTTGTTATTATTATTATTATTATTATTATTATTATTATTATTATTATTACTATTACTATTATTATTATTATTATTATTATTATTATTATTATTATTATTATTATTATTATTATTATTATTATTTATTATTATCCATACATCACTTCCCAAGAAGTCTTAACCGACCAGGTGGGACACAGCAATTCTAATGCTTAGAACATTCTTTACAGCAGCACTATAGATCTTCATTCCTGTGATCCATCACTCCAAGCAAAGAGTGGGTCATTTTAAGAGCTGCAAGGCAGTTCTCTACAGAGGCAATAAGAGCAGAAAAATAATGTTTGAGTTGCTTGGTTGCCTTCTAATGGTCAGCCAGCTTTGTGCAACCAGATGGAGCCAGTGGAAAAGTGCTACTGAAGAGCTGGACTATAGGTGATTTTCCAAAAGGCAACTGGACTTTCTCCAAGAAAAGCATCTTTGGGACAACCATGACCTTGACTAATTGAGACATAGATACCCATAGACACCCAAGGAGCTGGAGTTTCAGAAAGGGTTTAGCTGTACTTGGGAGTACAGCTCCCAAGCTCCCAAGTACCCAAGTTTAGGGTACTTGGGAGCTCACAAGTATCCTAAGAGTAACATGTGAAGAATGGGGCAGGGGTGGACAAAGAACTCGTGGATCAGACTAAAGAAACTGGGAAACCAACCAAACACGTTGCATCCCCTTTCAAGCCTCTTCCCCAATATAAATCAAAACACACTTCATTTCTTGCACATAGTATCTTGAGGCAAAATATTAGGAAAAACACTAAATCCCAGCAGCGGAAGAACATAAGTGCAAGGGGAGGCACAAGTCCAAATAACAGTTAGTGGGACACTGTCTCAAGGAGGTATGGATTTGCCCTAAGCAAGCAGAAAGATTATTACCACATGCAAAAATAATTGTTCATGGTGCTCTCTGATCTTAGTTGTTTTCTTGCAGGTATTTTTTTCTCTGATTTATGCACAAATCAATATTCAAATTTAGTTATTAGTATTTATACTGCTAAGTTGTAATGACCAAAAACTTTTCTTTATCTCAGTTCATAACAATGTCTTGTGTTCAACATGCACAACTTATCTATTTAAGTGTATTCTGTTTTAGATTTCGATAACATGGTCAAAACTCCATTCTTCTTCAGTCTTATTCTAGCTTTTTTCCTTTGCCAAATCGTCTTCCATGTCCTTGTTTTTGGGTCATCAAACCAATCTCCTTATAATGTCATATATATTAATTGATGTTGGTGAAACCATCCAGTCACCATTTTTTTGAGAGTACTTGTAGATTTGGTGGGTCATCTCTCTATTCTTCCATATCGACGTGGTTATTCTGAATTGTTTATCTTCTCATCCAACTGTTGTTTTTCTAGATCCTCCAATTCCTTCTGATTTGTATAGGAAAACTTTTCCTTTTTCCAAGTTGTCGGTGTCTTTTCTGGATTTTCAAATGTCAATAGTTGATTCTTGTGTCGTGGTATTTAAATGTTTCATTTTTTCTATTATATTTTGTATAGATGATTATTTAATTGTGGTCAAACTTTGGACTTTCATATCTGGGCTATCTTCTTGTTCCTTCCCATAGCCTCTTAGTTTTTCATTGGCTGTGATAAGAGTTTGAATTATTGTTTTCGACATAGAGAGAATTTCTTGATCTTCATCCATAAGGAAATTTTGTTCTTGGTCTTCTTCCATATTAGTATTTTAGACTAAAGACTTTACACTTAGGAAATCCAAAAGAAAGAAAAAGGTTTTTTTTCTGGGTAAGGAACACAGAGCCTTTCACAGCTGTTGTTTCAAACTTTTCAAGGTTATGTGTCTTATTTATTTCCCTGGGCTGTCAGCCAGGCTCCTGAAGAATAACAGGTTAAAATACCAAATCTGACCACATGGTGTCGCCTCTACTTTTAAAGTTTCCCTTTGAGTCCCAAAGTTATTTTAATCTTTTCAGTTTTTCTTCTTTTTTATAAGGCAAAACCACCCAGTCTCTTCTGCACTGCTTTAAGAGTTGCCTGGTGGAAAATGTAACTTCAGCTGTTCACAGCCTAGGGACGAGCCATAATGGCCAGTCCTTTCATCTGCCGGTTTGGAGGGATCACCAGGTCTAATGGGAGAGTTGCGGCTCTCCGGCGATCCAGCGAATGCCCCTCCTTGCTGGTCACCTCTTCGGGGTGACTTTTGGCCCTTTCCAGGGCCCCCCAGCAATGCAAAACTGGATGGGGGAGAGAGAGCAAGTCTCCCAGCCATCCATGGTGGCCGCGCCTTCTTTCAGGTATTTCATTATTCAAACATCATCAGTGCTAGTTCAGAAATTAGTAATTGTTCGGGCATTAGTTACAACTCTGTTTCCATGACCTCTACTGCACAGAGCCAAGGTTAATGTTTGCTAGACCCCAGTCACTGACATAATTGAGTTTTACTAAGTGTGTTGGTTCTCAGTCTGTGTAATATACAATGCAAGATGGACAGCAGACTACACAGTCCAGTCAAAAAAAAAAAGGAAGGAAGGAAACAGGAGGAACAACTGACTTTATGGCGTTTCCTGTTTGCTTGTATGGAAGATAAGAGAGTATTGCTGCTATTTTAATTTTTATAGATTTGGCTTGGCTTCTTACACTAATGCAGACATGTCAAACACAAGGCCCGGGGGCCGGATGCGGCCCGCGAAGTGGTTTCATGCGGCCCGTGAAGCCATCCTGGAAACAGGGAGGGAATGGCCCCCACTGCCTTGGCCCTGGCCCAGAGACCCTCCTTCTGCCAGAGACCCCCAGATCTGTCCCACTCCTGCCCAGGCCCCCATAGGCACCCTTGATGCCAACGATGTAGAGCTGGCCACGCCCACCCAGTAGGCCACACGCACTCTGGCCACACCCACCCAGTAGGCCACGCCCACCCTGGCCATACCCACCCGGCCCCCTGAGGGCAACCGCAATGCTGATGCGGCCCTCCATGAAATTGAGTTTGACACCCCTGCACTAATGGGTCACTTATTATGATTGTTCACTATTCATTCTCTTGAACTTGGGTTGCATTTAAAACTGTAAAACCACATTCTTTGGTTTAGTTTGTTAAAGAGCTCACGTTGTGTGTTATTATTGCCCTCTGTGCCTGCTCTTCATTCTGGTGTCTATGCTGCGCAGAGTCAATCTTGCTTTGTTTGACAGAGACCCAATAAGCTGTAGTTACCCTCTGAGCTCTCTCATTGCTAGTGTTACCTACCTTTTGTACTTGCAAAGATTTTTACAAGTTGCTGGGCTCCGTCTTTAATCTGATGCTCAATCACTTTATTCCCTAGTCCCAGCAGCCGCAAAGAAGCATTACCAATCTGTCGCTGCTTCTTCCAGATGTGACCATTTGCAAATACAATACCTGAATACAGAACAAATCAAGGAGGAAATTATTGATTACATTCATTTTTGTTCATTTTTTTTTGAAAAGCACAAATTGGCATTGTAGAAGAAACCATCATTGTGGCAAATCATATGTGCTTATATAATAGCAATAGCAGTGAGACTTATATACCACGTCATAGTGCTTTACAGCCCTCTCTGAGTGGTTTACAGAGTCAGCATATTTGCCCTCAGCAATCTGGGTCCTCATTTTACTGAACTCAGAAGGATGGAAATCTAAGTCAACCTTGAGCTGGCAGTCAGCAGAATTAGTCTGCAATATTGCATTCCAACCACTGTGCCACCATGGTTCTTACATACATGTAAGTTTCAATAAAAAATAACCATATTTTGCTGTAAATCACCCATGTACAATCTCCATGTATAGGCAACTCTTTCATAAAATGCGAGTAATAGATCTTCACTGTATAAACGGAGCCATTACTGACAAACTGATCTCTTGATATTAATAAGGCCACAGAGAATCCTTTGGTTTTTGTCAAACTAAGTTGAGACTTTGCTAGAGGAAAACTATATGGTTACTAAAATTCAACACCAATTTGATGAATGAAACAATCAAGTTGATGTTCTTGGATAATCCAGTTCTCAGAATTAAAATTTATTATACAGAAAAGAAAGATGTAAGCCATGTTTAATATTTTAGATCCATTAATAGATGGAAATGATACCTTTGCTATCACTCTCCAGTCATGTATTTGTCTGATGTAACTCAATGGCAGTTTTTGCAATTACATCAATTGATAACCAGTTTGAACATGTGACTTTTCATTCTCAGATACAATTAGTGCAATCGCCAAAGATTTGATGTGTTAATCTTTATAACATTATATTAGAGCTGAATAATAACCGAATGGAATAAAGAATTAGAGTTTCCTATTTTGCCCAGACAATGGGAAAAGACATTAAAGCTAAAATGTTCAATAAATATTAGATTACACAGGTAGTCCTTGATTTATGATCATTTGTTAATGGCTGTTCAAAGTTACAATGGCACTGAAAAAGTGGCTTACAACTGGCCATTATGGCCGTTGGAACATCCCCATGGACACATGATCAAAATCCATGCACTTGGAAACTGACATGTATTTATATCTCACACTATGCTATCTACCCTAAATGAGGTCAAATTACCAGGACCAGATAAATTTACACCTCAGGATTCAGAAGGAGCTGGAGCAGTGATCACAGAACCAGCCAGGAAAATATTTCACAGCTTCTGGAGCAGAGGGAAACTACCAGAGGATTGAGAAAGAGCTGATATTGTTCCAATCTTTTTTTTTAAAAAAAGGAAAACGTGGATCCAGGAAACTACAAAGCAATCAACTTGACGTCAATACTTGGGAAACCTGGGAAAAATAATTAAGCAGCAGATTTCTGAGCATCTAGTAATGAACAAAGCAATTACCAGATGCCAGCATGGTTTGTTAAAAACAGATTACGCCAGACAAAACTTATTGCCTTCTGGCATTTGACAAAGTAGAACACAGCCTACCTCGTAATAAGCTAGAACAATAGGGGATAGATAGTATCACCACCAGATGGAGCTGCAATAGGCTGACAACCACAGTGTGTGTAGTTCTCAAGGGAACTACGTCTACATGGAGGGAAGCATGCAGTGGGCTATGTCAAGGTTCTGTTTTATGGTCAGTACTGTTCAACTTCTTCATAAACGATCTAGATCAGGGGTCCCCAATCCCCGATCTGTGGACCAGTACTGGGCTGCGGCATGCCAGCAACCAGTCTGCACAAACAAGCAAAGCCCTATTTGCAGGATGCAGGCAGCACACAAAATCACACACTCTCTGATTTGTGGAAAAACCTTTCTCCATGGAACTGGTCCCTGGTGCCCAAAGATTGGTGACCTCTGATCTAGATGAGGGGATATAAGGAGAGCTCATCAAAATTTACAAGTCGGGACAACAAGTTGGGAGGAATTGTTAACAATAGACTCAAGATTCAGAAGGATCTTGAAAGATTTGAGCATTGGGTCCTAAGGTACAAGATACAGTTCAGTGGTAAGAAAAGTATGGTCCTGCATCTAGGCAGGAAAAATCAACTGTATACAACAGGCAGTACTTGACTCAACAGTAACAACTGTGAGAGGGATCTAGGTGTCCTGATGGACAATCACTTAAGTATGAGCCAGCAGTGTGCTGCAGCTGCCAAAAAAGCTAATGCAGTCCTAGGCTAAATCAACAGAGGGATAGCATTACAATCACAATCACAAGAAGTGAGAGTATATTTTTATAGTGCATTAGTAGGGCACACTTGGAATACTGCATCCTGTTCTGGTCACCCCAGTACAAAAATGTTGCTGAGATCTAGAAAGAATTCAGAGAAAAGCTACTAAGATGATAAGGTATTTGCAGGATAAATTGTCTGAGGAATGGTTAAGGGAGATAGGTATGTCTTGCCTAACAGAAAGAAAAATTAGAGACATGGTAGTTGTCTTATGGTACTTGAAGGGTTGTCACAGAGAAAGGGGGTCCACTTATTCTCCAAAGATCCTGAGAGCAAGACAAGAAGTAGTGGGCGAAAGCTCCTCAGAGGAAGATCCAACCTGGAATTAAGGAGAAACTTCCTGACAGTGGGAACAATTAACCAACTGAACAACTTGCTTCCTGGAGTTGTGGGTTGCACCATCACTGGAGGTTTTCAAGAACTGATTGGACAACCATTTGTCGGGGATGATATAAGGTCCCCAGCCACAGCCTGGGGATTGGAGTAGAAGACCTCCAAGGTCCCTTGCAGCCCTCTGATTCTATGATTTTGCCTGTGCAAATTCCTTTTCATCCAATCTCTAGCATTACCTAATAAACTTTACAGAATATATCATATTGCATAACCACTCTTGTTTTTGAATCTTTTATCTGGTTTGTCATTTGTAAGAATTAAGATACTCCACAGCTGCAGAAATAATTATGAGCAGAAGCTGCTAGAGACAAGTGTTCTTGTTTATAAGCTCTCAAAGCAACAACCCCCCCAAAAAACTTGGGATTTTTTTGGTACTCATACGGTTGCCTTCAGAGCTGCACAACAAAAATTCCTTAATAATAATAATAAAGTTGGAAGGGACCTTGGAGGTCATCTAGTCCAACCCCCTGCTCAGGCAGGAAACCTTATACCATTTCAGGCAAATGGCTGTCCAGTCTCTTCTTAAAAACCTCCAGTGTTGGAGCATTCACCACCTCTGGAGGCAGGTTGTTCCACTGGTTAATTGTTCTAACTGTCAGGAAGTTTCTCCTTAGTTCTAGGTTGCTTCTCTCCTTGATTAGTTTCCATCCATTGCTTCTTGTCCTGCTTTCAGGTGCTTTGGAGAATAGCTTGACTCCCTCTTCTTTGTGGTAGCCCCTGAGATATTAGAACACTGCTATCCTGTCAACCCTCACTCTTCTCTTCATTAAACTACACATACCCAATTCCAGCAACCATTCTCTATATGTTTTAGCCTCCAGTCTCGCAATCATCTTTGTTGCTCTTCTCTGTACCCTTTCTAGAGTCTCAACATCTCTTTTACATCGTGGTGACCAAAACTGGATGCAGGATTCCAAGTGTGGCCTTACCAAGGCATTGTAAAGTGGTATTAATACTTCACATGATCTCGATTCTATCCCTCTGTTATTGCAGCCTAGCACTGTGTTGGCTTTTTTGGCAGCTGCAGCACACTGCTGGCTCACATTGAAGTGATTGTCTACTAAGACTCCGAGATCCGTCTCACAGTCACAGCTGTTTGAACTCATCCTATTGCCTCCTGAGAACAGACTTGTTAAACTGATATAAGGTTAGATTAGACAACAATCCATACAAAGTAATTTACCTTTACCTTTTGGACCATGGAGTTGGCTTGCCTGTCTCTTTTCTTTCAACAAACCTTGGAACCTCTTGTAAACCCTTTCTTTTTTTTCTCAGATCCACCTACATTTCCTCTAGATGTTTAGGCATGGTTTATACATTATAAAAGAGCCAGATTAGACAACATTTAATCATTATAGCTAAAAATCCATCACATCAAATAACCAAACAATTTCATTTACATGTAATAGGGTTGTTTGGTGTTTGCTCAGCTGTTTGTGTATTAGCTTATACTAATTTATTTAGTTCTGGTTCAAGGTATTGTGTAAAGCTGGAAAATGGGCTAATTTAATAACCAGGCAAAACATTTTGAGTGAACGCTGCAAATAAGATAAAATCAATAAATTGAGAGAAAGATCTACGTTTAGTAATTGGGGTGACTGTAATAAAAAATTACTTGCTAGTAATTGTGAGGCCTACTGACAAAGCTGGGGAATTCACACAATTGCCATTTTAGAATTGTTTTGGAGGTGGGGGGAGAGGAGGTGTGTCTCGACTTATGAGACAGCTCATTTTTTTTAATGGTAACCTAGTAAAATTCTGACAAACTACAGATAGTAAGAGAAGGAGGGACTTTGAGAGAAATATGCAAGAATATTTCCCAAGGCAAAAAAGGGCTGAAACATTCATTAAGATAATGAGATCTTTCGGATAATATTCAGATGTAGATCAGGCAAATACCTCCCTCATTCACTGAAGTGCAAAAAGGAGGGAAGCATAGTATAATCAGACTTGCAAGTTTCTATTACTTAGCCCATCTCAATAGATTATAGCTTTGCTCTTCCTGTGGATTCGATTCTCATCTGATTTTTCTATCACAATCAGAATAACAGAGCTGGAAGGGGCCTTGGAGGTTTTCTAGTCCAATCCCCTGTTCAAGTAGGAGACCTTATACCATTTGAGACAAATGGCTGTCCAGTCTCTTCTTAAAAGCCTCCAGCGATGGTGTAATGTAGCGTGGTCTGGACCGTGAGGGAACAGCTGACAACGGAGACTCTGTAACTCAGCTTTATTTCAGTTCCAAACAAGACAAACCCGGAGCTCTTTCAGACTCCCTTAAATACTCTAGCCGGTGCGCTTTTGACCAATCCCTGCGTTGGAATATCCCGCCAAATGCTGGTCAACCAATCCAAGCTCATGCCGGCGCCACCTGCTGTTGCCGGCGGCCAAGCTGTCAAATTACCTCAAATATGTACACAACAGATGGGGTACCCACAACTTCTGAAGGCAAGCTGTTCCACGGGTTGATTGTTCTGACTGTTAGGAAATTTCTCCTTAGTTTTAGGTTGCTTCTCTCCTTGACTAATTTCCATCCCTTGCTTCTTGTCCTGCCTTCGGGCGCTTTGGAGAATAGATTATTCCCCCCTCATCTTTGTAGCAGCCCCTCAAATATTGGACACTGCTGCCATGTCACCCCTAGTCCTTCTTTTCAGTAGACTAAATGCACCCAATTCTAGCAAGCTTTCTAATAAGGCTGGCATAAACATAATGCTGAAATTGCCTACTTTCTGCAACTTACCCCTTGCTTTTCCTCGAGATGAAAAGAAAGCGCTTACAGTTCGATCACTAAATTCTTCTCCATATCTAACCAAACCTTCTTTTACAGCTTTGAATCCAGACAGCACCACTATACATTGTTTCCCCAACCACAGTGTGTATATATTTCCGTATTTCTTGGCCAGCTGTGAAGTAAATCAGAAACGGAAAGAAAAAAATTACAAATTTACAAAATAAAACAAATATTACTTTGTCACCATCAACTTTTTTCTATTCCTCAATTCAGAGAATTATTTGTATATTCAACTCTCCCACCATTAACAATTTTGGTTTTTTTCTCTCTAAAATTCTGCGACTTTATTAGGAAATAAAAATGGAATATTAAGGGGAAAAGAAGTAGATTTTTAAAAAAATCATCTATGTAACTCCAAGGACATATTCCCGTATCTTGGTTGGCTCAGTGAAAGGTTGGACCACTAACCATATCTTGGTGACAGGAATGACTAAGGTTATTCTTTATCAATCACTTCTTGCTCTGTGTCAACGGTTGTGTTCTTCCACTCCTTTTATCTTTTGAAAGTCTTTTGGCATAAGAGGTAGAAAGAAAGTAGAAAAGATGGCAGTTATGTAGAATTTTCAAACAAAAAGGGATCCGCGAGGACTCCAACTGCTCCCAGCAGTGAGTATGGGCACCTCCTTCCCTGGCTTTTTCTTTTTCCTGCCTCAGTTTTCAGACTCACTAGACCATGGGTCGGCAACCCGAGGGTCTGGAGCCACACGTGGCTCTTTCAGCCATCTCCTGAGGCTCCCAGTCCTCCGGCATGTGCATTTTCCCCCCCGCAAAAAAAGTGGAACTAAAAAAGTTCAACCAATCAATTCAAACTTCTCACACACAAAAAAATACCTCACAAAGTTTGAATTGATTGGGACATAATAGGATTAACCCACCACCATTAGACTACCAAAAGGGCATTATCCTGAACCTCAAGTCAATGTTCATGCTGTCAACGCTGCGACAAACTGAACTGAAACCATTTTTCATTTTGTCTTTGTTGCCACAGTTTAGTTTAGAGATGTTAGATGATGTTGTGATTCAGGGTCAGCCTGTGGGTTTGGCAGTTGGGTCGGACGACTCAGAGGAGGAGGGGGGTGTTGAAGACCTTGCTGAGGGGGTTGAAGATCTTGCTGATGATAGCCCTCAGGCAGGCCCCTCCCACTTGGTCACCATGGAGACCCAGCTGTGTGAGCCTGACAGTGTGGATGAAGATGACCCACAGCTGGCCCTGTTCAAGGACGCCCGACGCAGGAGGCAGTCAAGTAGGAGTAAACAGAGGAAGGCTGTGGGGCTTCTCGGAAGGAGGCAGAGAGAGGCCACGCCCTGAACTCTTTATAAAGGGAATGTGTGGGGAGGGCTGGTTTGCTGAAAGCAACTGCTCAGATAGTGTTTCAAAGCTCCTGTATCTTGGTTCGTGTCTTGTTTGTTTTTTGTAGTAATAAATTTGGCAGACGTCATTCCAGCCTCTTGCCGTTTGTAAAGGGGTTGCCTTTTCTGCAGGGCCGGTAGCAGGCTGGTACAGAACAGATGAAGGAGGGGGGAGGGACATGTTAAGTTTCTCAGTTAGCCATAACAATACTTCTATGTGAGAATCAAGGTCAGTCCTGATAAGGGTTTTGGCAGGCTGAAAAGCTGGGAGGAGAGCCCATGTTTTGAAATTATTGGTGAATGTGATTTATGACAGCAATTTGGGGTGGGAATTGCAACTTGTTACTTTGTATCCTGAGGGAGGGGTTTTCAGTCTTGGGTTCAACTATGTAAGTGCCGATACCTTGTTTCCTAAATAAAATGTCCTTTAAGGAAGAAATCTTTGCCTTGAAGTTCTTTTAAATGTTTTCATCTATCAGAACAATGACGCATGTCATAAGAACAGGAACTCCAAACACAAAAACCCAAGAAGGTATAAAAAACCACCACTCCCAGCTCCATGTGGTCAACCACCCCAGAAACATGCTGTGTCATTGAAGTTTCTGGCAACTCAATAAACAAGAACCTTCTTTCTAAAGCAGTCTCCATTTTGTTTATTCCTGGCTTGGACTGGACCCTGATGAAGATTTTTCTTTTAACAGATGCATCCCTTACAGTATAGCATGCCACATGCCACACTTCCTGAATATTGGATGGCCCTGTTGCTATTAGTTTTCCAGAAAGTCTTGAGGTTTTGGCTTTTTCCTCAAGCGCTGGGGCCTTACTGAAGTTATGAACTGATTGTATCCCTTATATGAAGATTCTTCACGCTTGTGAAATAATAACCTTTGATTGGCTTCAGGATAGAAGGGTGTTGTCAGGTATGCTATAATTTGACTGCTTTCATCAGTCCATCAGATCAGGGAGGGTGAACTGTTTTTGAGGATTAACAGCTATAAGCAACTGGACGAGAACGAGCTTTGCATTTTTAAGTGTTACATAAAAATGATTTGAGACACCAGACTGGGTGGATACTAATGAAATATGATCTCCTTGGGTTGAGGGTATTGGTGACTACCATCACTGGATATTTTTATCCAAGGCTCAAGATATAAATACAAATGTGTGAAAGAGTGGAAGATAACTCTCCTCAAATTGAACAGTATAGGCCAAATTTGGGGAGGGGAATTGCTGAAAAAAAAGAAGGTATTTTGAACCAAAGGTGCTTTTTCAGGAGGCAACTGGACTTTCTTGTTTTTCTTTGAAGACATTTGGGAATGGAAGGATTTATATTCCTTGCAGACAGCTGGTCATTTGCATTCTTTTAGAGAGTCATTGAAGCCATTTGGAAGTTTACATGTGTCTTCAGAGTCACCTGAGTAGTGCAAATGTGTGTGGAGCCTTCTGACTCCAGGATGTTTTCTGCCCTGTACCTGTAGTCTGTAGTTTGGGACAACCATGACCTGGATGACTGAGAATCTCCATAGACAAGGTATTTTGAAATAGGCCAGATGCATCCAGCAGATGCAGAGAAAATTTCCTGCCCTGGCTGCTGGCAGCTGCTCTGTTCCAAGCCCCCTCCCAAGTGGTGGCATCCAAATATGTGAACAACTGCTTCTCTGTGTGGATGCCACTTCCAGAAGTCTATTCTGGGCCTGAGCAACAAAAAATATAGCTACCGGTTCTGCCAAACTGGTGCGAACTAGCTGAATCCCACCACTGCCCCTTCCTCCTGATCCAGAGGAGAAGTAGTGCAAGCATACACACTAGCAGGCCCAAGGATAACACGGTACTTGGCTATACAGGAGAAAATGCAGCCTTCTGTGTCTATTAGAGGTAGAGGATATGGAAAGAATGCAGAAGCCACACCTCCTGCCTCCCCTGCCTTGTTCTGAACATCCTGCAAACCTCCAAAAGCTGGGTGTGGAGACATGCCTCCTCAAGACATTTAGGTGGTATAAATATTTCCTCTTCCACTCCAGTCTGGAAGGAATGCTAGTAGAGTAAGGCATAAGGGGTCAAGAAGGAGCTTCTCCTTTATAAACTATGTTTTCTGTAATCCAAGACACCAAGCTGAGGGGAATAGCCAACATTTTGAAAGATGGGCTTAATATCCAGAAGGATATTGACAGATGTAAGCACCAACAAAATGCAATCCAGTGATGAGAAAAGCAAGGTTTTACACTTAGGCAAGAAAAACCAAATGTACAGGCATAAAATAGGAGGTAACTGGTTCAACAGGAGTGCCTGTGAAAGGGATATGGGAGTCCTAGTGGACACTTAAATATGACCCAGTAGTGTGTGGTAGCTGCCAAAATAGCCAACACAGTCCTAGGCTAAGATCAATAGAGGGATACTATCAAGATCACATGACGTGTTAATATCACTTTAAAGTGCACTGGTAAGACCACACTTGGAATACTGCATCTAGTTTTGGTCACCACAATACAAAAAGATGTTGAGACTCTAGAAAGAGTGCAGAGAAGAATAAAAAAGCTGATTCGGGGGCTAGAAGCTAAAATATATGGTGAACGGTACCAGTGAGTGAGTATAGCAGGGGTGTCAAACTCAATTTCACTGAGGGCAGCATCAGCATTGCGGTTGCCCTCAGGGGGCTGGGTGGGCGTGGCTAGAGTGCGTATGGCCTACTGGGTGGGCGTGGCTAGAGTGCATATGGCCTACTGGGTGGGTGTGGCCAGCTCTACATCGTTCGCATCAAAGGTGCCTATGGGGACCTGGGCAGGAGTGGGACAGATCTGAGGGTCTCTGGCAGAAGGAGGGTCTCTGGGCCAGGGCCAAGGCAGTGGGGGCCGTTCCCTCCCTGTTTCCAGGATGGCTTCGCGGGCCGCATAAAACCACTTCGCAGGCCGGATCCGGCCCCCGGGCCTTGTGTTTGACATGTCTGGAGTATAGTGTCAACGCTGCTAACATTGGATATTCTTGCTTTGACAACAGATGGAAATGCAGCCATTTTTCTCTTGCTTTTAGATTTCTTTGTTGCTGGAAGGGAGAACGTGGATGAGAGTCCAGCTAGTCATAACAATAATAACTCAGCCATAGGAACTCAAGGTCATTGGGCCCAGAGTTGATAGAGTTTTGATGGGCTGGAGTGCTGGGGTGAAAGCCCACTCTTCAAGCTAATTGAGGAATGTGATTTATGACTGTTTATTAGAGAAGGGAATTGTGCTTTGTTACTTTGTAGCCAGGGGAGGGAAATTTAGTTTTGGGTTTCGACTATTTAGTGCCGATACTTTGTTTCTCGAATAAAAGATTCTTTAAGGTAAACAATGCCTCAAAGTTCTTTTAAAGAGTTTCATCTGTCGGGACCATGACATACAGCTAGCCTAATGAAGAAAAAGATAAAGGGTGATATGATAATAGTCTTCCAATATTTGAAGAACTGTTACCCAGAAGATGGGTCTCAACCTATTCTCCAGAAGACCTGAGGGCAGGACAAGAAATAACAGATGGAAACTTATCAAAGAGCAATCCAATCTAGAACTAAGGAAAAATTTCTTGACAGTGAGAAAAATTTGTACATGTATGGCTTGACTGTATTGTAGTTTTCAGAGGCCTTGACTTTATTACAATCTTGATTCATTATGAATTATGAGCATCCTAGTTACCAGATTGAGATGGGATATTATATAAATTCATCAATCAGTATCTTAATGAAAACATCTGCCTTAGCTACTGAAGCCTATTTTCTTCCAGTAGCATGGTGATTAGAATATTTGCTTTATATACAAAAGGTTACTAGCTTGAAATTAATGCAAAAAAATCTTATATTATATTTTTACATTATGTTGTATTGTTATGTGACAATAATGCTACCCAACTCCTAAATAGCAATTCTAGGTGGGTAATATAGAGTAAAACATAAAACAATAACAATTTAAAACAAAGGGCATATCCATTACAGCACAACTAAGGTCAAACCCCAACATATTCAAATCCCCAAACCATTAAAGGATGTACTTATTTAATGTTCTAGCCAAATGTTTAAAGGAAATGTTTCAAGGGTTAGTGAAAATCAACAAAATTGAATAGTATACTTATTATAAGCTAAGACTATTTCCCAAAGTGGCTTCAGTTAAATACTCCGAATATGATATAGATGACATTAAAATATTATCATTTTCTTGGGGTTCAAATTAAATAGGCAAGACATCAATGCTCTTTTTATACAATTGTTCTGATTCAGGGTCAGCCTGTGGGTTCGGCAGTTGGGTCGGACGACTCAGAGGAGGAGGAGGGGGGTGTTGAAGACCTTGCTGAGGGGGTTGAAGATCTTGCTGATGAGAGCCCTCAGCCAGGCCCCTCCCACTTGGTCACCACGGAGACCCAGCTGTGTGAGCCTGACAGCATGGATGAAGATGACCCACAGCTGGCCCTGTTCAAGGACGCCCGACGCAGGAGGCAGTCAATTAGGAGTAAACAGAGGAAGGCAATGGGGCTTCTCGGAAGGAGGCAGAGAGAAGCCACGCCCTGAACTCTATATAAGGGGAATGTGTGGGGAGGGCTGGTTTGCTGAAGGCAACCGCTTGGATAGTTCGTGTTTCTTAAAGCTCCTGTTTCTTGGTTCGTGTCTTGTTTGTTTTTGTAGCTATAAATTTGGCAGGCGTAATTCCAGCCTCTTGCCATTTGTAAAGGGGTTGTCCCTGCCTTTTCTGCAGGGCCGGTAGCAGGCTGGTACAGAACAACAGTATAGCATAATTCTGGTGTAGCAGACATGGCAAAATAAATTGATCTCAGCCCCTTTACTTCTAATGTTTTTATATTCCTTTCTTATTTCTTCAATAAAGATAAACTAATCTAACCTAAACAAAACTAATTTAAGAAACTGAATAGACAGGAACAATGTAGAACTGAACAAAATTCTTTTCAGATTCCACATTTTAATCTGTAGAACATAAGGCAAGTAGGACAATACTTACAGTTTTGGATGCAGATATATCAGATTTTACATTTTATATCAATATCATCTCTCAAAGAACAATGAATAAAGACACTTACTAGATTTGAAATTCTCATAAAATTTCAGAAAAAAGGATAGAAACTCCACTATATACAAGATCATATTTGATATAGCTATGAAAGGGACTTTGGTGAAGAGGTAACAGTATTGGAATATAGAAGGTGGTCCTGTACAAACTGTGAAAGTTTGGGGAGAAAAAGTTCATTGAACAAAAGAAAATTGGAAATCAACTTTCATGTAGTCCTCAACTTTCAACCATTCATTCAGTCACCATTCAAAATTACAACGGCACTGAAAAAAGTGACCTAGGACCATTTTCACACTTATGACCTTGGCAGCATTCCTGTGGTCATAGGATGAAAAATCAGACGCTTGCTAATCAGCATATATTTATAATGGTTGCAATGTCCTGGGGTCACATGATCACCTTTGGCGAACTTTTGACAAGCAAGGTCAATGGGGAAGCCAGATTATTTAATAACTGTATTACTAACTTAGCAACTGTGGTGATTCACTTAACCACTGGGGCGAGAAAGATCATAAAATGGGGCAAAACTGACCTAATAACTGTCTTTCTTAGCATTGTGGTGATAAGGCAAGGACTGACTGTTGTAGAGCAGACATGTCAAACTTGCGATGTCATGTGGCATCGCGCAACGTATTGGGATGGTTGGGTACGGCTTCCAGATGACGCATCCAGCCTGTGGGCTGGCAGTTTGACGCTCCTGTTCTAGAGCCTTGATTTGTCTTATTATCAACTTCTGAGAAACAAATGAATTTTTTTTAAAATTTTTTTTTATTTCCATTTATATCCCGCCCTTCTCTGAAGACTCAGGGCGGCTTACAAGCTTAGCAGTAGCCTTCATTCTATGTGTATGCCTGCTTATTAGGGTTTTCACACACACCCCAAGCGGCATTATTACAAAGTCAGCTTAACTGCCCCCAACAATCTGGGTCCTCATTTTACCTACCTCGGAAGGACGGAAGGCTGAGTCAACCTTGAGCCTGGTGGGATGCGAACCTGCACTAATTGCAGGCAGCTGGTGTTACTTAAGGAGGCATTAGCCCACTGCTCCACCAAGGCTCTTGAACCAGCTTGAACCAGCTGAATGTTTGAACCAACTGACTGGTTTCATGTTGACTCATGAGCTATTAATACTTAGTATATAGCCTGATCTAACCCAACCCTTGTGCACAAACTGCTACTTTTTGTTCCAAAACATAAACCAGATGCACTCACACCACCCACAAATCAAAGAGAGAACCTGGAGCTAAGAGAAAGTTCCTGACAGTTGGAACAATTAATCACTGGAACAACATCTCTATACATTGACAAGCTAAATATATAACACATATTCATAAGGCTTTAAGTAAAAAAAAATCTTGAATAATATCAGATGTGTAAATCCCAGTCCAATTAAAGCTTGCCTGACACAACTTAGAGGAGTGCTCCATCACTTTAATTTACTTACAGTTTTAATTATGATTAAGAGATGTTTTTCATTCCATTTTATTTCCTTAGAGGACATTTGTTTACCTGTGAGTTACTGTTATCCTATTTTATATGAGACACTGAGTGAAATTTATAATTTACTTTACTACATATTTAGCCTTAATTTTATTGTAGCAAGCTACTTTTTTTTTAACCTGGGGAATGTTTCAGCCAATAGAAACATGATCATTTTTACATCATTCTAATCGATACAGAGTATTGGAAGGAACCACTGAACATAATGCTAAATTCACGAATCCAAATTAAGGCAATCCCCAAAAGATGCCTCTCCAGCTTCTGCTTAACCACATCTTGAAATCCATTCTCAAAGTACCTTTCAAATTAGGAACTCTTTTCTAAAATTCAAGTGGATTCTGCATTCCTGGACCTCAATCCAGCTCTAAAAAGCAGAGGAGCAGGTCTTAACCTTCATCAACATCGTCCTCATTTTATTCATCAAGTTATTACAATATTAATTAATAGCGTCAGACTATTTTACTAGCAAAGCAACTTGGGAGATAATCACAGGAGAAAGAAAATCAAAGTAGAATTGCCTCTGTTAATGATCTGGCTAATTAATTATTGGATTTATGCTAAGAAATAAATACCTTCTTCAAAATGTCTTCATTATTTTTAATCTGCAAAGCCCATGCATTTCCAAGGATTGGAAGAGAAGGAGGACCAGGTGGGAAGTGTCTTCGGGACCACCATTGTTTCAGAGAGAGCAGAATCAGTAGAGAAAACAGTGGAAAAAGTAAAACCATTGATATTTCTATCATGCTGCCTTTTCTCCTTGTTGATTCCTGGATCACTACTTGATTGCCTTATAGTTGTTGCTGCTTCTCTTTTTCTGTATGTCAATCTGTATCTGTAGCTCAGGGCTGAACCCCTGGTGTCCTCTGAGTTTGGCTATTTGCTTGCAGATATTTCGTTACCCAGTTGGGCAACAACATGAGTTGTTCTCTTTTTATATATAATGGTTTGCCCAGTCAGTTTTGATGGGGGTTGGGTTTTCTCTGTGGCAATAATTTAACCTGGCATTGTTTTCTGTTCATTTGTCATTTGTTAACCCCTGCTTATTTGGATGTCAGGCCCTAGGAAGGATGTACAGTACTCTGACCTTTTTATTTCCTTCTTACCTTTTTTTATTGTTTCTCTAGTAAGATATGTAAATTTGTTTATCTTTATGTGTCTATTGATGGCTGATTTGTCTGAATGTGAAGCTTCCAAGAATTCCCTGGAATATGGCGGTTTGGCATTGACTAAGATGCTAATAGTTTTTTTAGCTGAACCCGTGGTTGAGACGGCCAATATGATGTGAATAGAAGGAGTATTCATCATGTCTTGTGGCTGCTAATTGGCGTTCTTGGTTATGCGGAAGGTTAAAGGCTGGATCTGTGCTGCACATCAGGAAACCTACGCATCTGTCATTCAGAGATGGTTGCAGGTCTGTTGCATTTGTGAATATTCTCTCTGGCTATGGGGTACTCAAAAAGCAAAGCACAGACTAGCAAGTTAGATCAACCAATCAGCATGCAGGATGTGCACCTTTGCACAATGTGCAGTTGGGATTTGGGAGGTGTGTGATGCATTGGCCTTCGCAGCCGTCTACAACCTACAGTTGCCCATCAACTCCTTTGCTGCGTAGATATGCAGTGATGCCTCTGCGCAGTTGTGGGCAACTCTAAATTAAACTTAACAGACTGCATCCATGTACTATACAATCAGACTGTTGTTCTGTTTCAGAATTACCTCGGGAATCTGTGCAATAGATCAACAATGAATCAACAGATGGACTGACAGAAAGACGGATATAAGATTATTTTTATTTGTAGCTTTTGTGTGATTGTTGAAGAATGTATATCACCTGTTAATGGCTTATTGAAGGAACTGTGTTTTGTCCTGGCTTCTGACAGTGTCAACTATTGCAGGAAAATAGATATTTGGGATAAGCAGGTCCTGACAACCAGATTCACCACTCATCCAACATCTGTGACAGGAATGACCTTACGATGGTCTCTTCCTGCATATTCATTCCTTGTGCCATGGAATTGTTTCTTGGAAAACAATTAATGATGAAGATTGAGATAATGATAAAGAGCATCATATGGGTAATTCTGGACTGACTCAATTGATTGGCTTCAAATTTTCAGGGAGGTGCTGCTCAAATATGATGGAAGTATAATTATCTTAAAATACCTATTTTGATCCCAAGAATCACTGCAATTAGCTCTTCCACATGCATTTAAGAAAAATTAGCCATTTCCGAACAGGGAGCACTTATAACTGCCCAATTCTAATGCAGCACAATGCAGCTGATTTGGAGATCATCTGATGAACCTTTTTGAGAAATTGGGTTCTGTATGTTAGTATTTACTTTTATTTTGTAATGCAATACTTCCTATTACTTTTACTCCTCCTAATTTGATAACTTGTTTCATGCCAATATACTATGTGGTCTTTAGTGGTCTTTCTTTTGAATCTCAGTGCTGGGTACACAGCACGTTTTAATTGAGAGCCTCCCAGAATTGGTTGAAAACATTTTTTCCCCAGAAGTGGTTTGACACTGCGTCCTTCTTAGGGTTTAGAGCAGGTGATTGGCCCAAGGTCACCCAGCTGTTTTATGCCCAAGGCCGGAGTAGAACTCACAGTTTCCCAGTTTCTACTCTGATGCCTTAAACCAGAGGTCCTCAAACTTTTCGGCTTGGCCTCCCAGAGGGAAAAGGAGGAGCATGGAAATGTGTGCGTGTGTGGCCCCATGTGCACATGCAGATCTGCACATGTGCACTCATGGCAGTGCTGATGGCACTCTGGTGTCCGCACACATGTGCAAATGGGCTGCTAGTGACCATGTGATGCCGGCGGTGGTGCTAGTGCCCCCGCACATGGGCAAATGGGGCTTCTAGCGACCACGCGGTGGCACTAGCACAAGTGGGGGGTGCATGCATATGAGTGCACACTTGCCAGCCATTCCTACGGCCCACTGGCCAACAGGCCAACAGATTGAGGACCCCTGCCTTAAACATTGAGGCAAATTTGCTCTCACTTCTAAGAGTTATGGGGGATTAAAATTAATATGAATACTTTTCCTTTCCTTCTATAATTGCTCATAAACATGCAGAATCCCAAAGGCACAATAAGCATCAGTCTGCTTTTTAATTACTTTCCTTTAGGCAACACAAGGGACACGGTGGCTCAGTGGGTTAGGACACTGAGCTTGTCGATCAGAAGGTCGGCAGTTTGGCGGGACGAATCCCGAGTGCCACGTAACAGAGTGAGCACCTGTTACTCGTCCCAGCTTCTTCCAACCTAGCAGTTCGAAAGCACGTAAAAATGCAAGTAGAAAAATAGCGACCACCATGGTGGGAAGGTAACAGCGTTCCGTGCGCCTTTGGCGTCTAGTCATGCCCGCCACATGACCACAGAGACGTCCTCGGACAAGCGCTGGCTCTTCGGCTTTGAAACGGAGATGAGCACTGCCCCCTAGAGTCAGAAATGACTAGCACACATGTGCGGGGGAACCTTTACCTTACCTTATAGGCAAGACAACCCATCCAGGGTAAAATATATAATTTGGCCATTTGGGCTGAAGCATTAGGAGGTAGCTTTCCCCCATCAAATAATTCAATAGAGGTTGCACCTACATGCTCAGCTATCTGCTGACCCTCTTCAGTCTTTTTTTACAAGATTGTATGAAGACGATTTTGAAGATAATTTTCTTTTTTCCCCATTGGCAGCAACAATCCTTCTTCTTTTAGACTCTACTGAGAATATACATGTGTAAGAATAAAGAAGCAACATATTTGATCAGGTAAAGACAAGAACAAATATTCAATTGCACCATGCGCCTAATGAGAATAGAGCCATTAGGGTGTAAGGTAACGAAGTAGGACTGCAATGATAATCCAAAGATATTGAAGTGGGTGGCATCTCACCTTCTTTATCCTTCTTCTGTTAGCCTCTATCTCCTTCCCCTCACCCCTTCTACTTCAATCTCTGCAGATTCCTGCCATTCCTCATCCAAGAGCCCAGATGGAGAAGAAAGAGGTGGTGCCATCTAGGGCTGCATTAGGAGCTGAGTGCAAAAATCAAGAAAATACATGTTTTGATCCTTCCAACAGATTTCTTTGTTGATCCTCATCCATAGACAGAATCTTGCCAGACTAAAGCAGACTAACACCCTTATAAAGCATATGTCTATGAAAATATTATTAAATAGCACATGCTGGTGGGACTCGTTTCAAAGCATATTGTGAGAGAGACACCCCAATCAGCAAGGAGATGCACTCATATTTATATGTCTCAGAAAGACAGGAAAGACTAATGTATAAGCAATAGATGATATCTTAGGTAAAGGTAAAGGTTCCCCTGCACATGTGTGCTAGTCATTTCCGACTCTAGGGGCCGGTGCTCATCTCCGTTTCAAAGCCGAAGAGCCAGCGCTTGTCCGAGGACGTCTCTG
Source organism: Vipera ursinii (assembly GCF_947247035.1). Lineage (NCBI taxonomy): Eukaryota > Metazoa > Chordata > Lepidosauria > Squamata > Viperidae > Vipera > Vipera ursinii. The sequence goes on from NC_139518.1 coordinate 5,425,866, forward strand.
TGGTCATGTGGCCGGCATGACTTAAATCACTATAAATAATGGAACTCAAGTTAGTTCTTGCATGTGTTTTCCTTCAGAAACCAAAAAGTGGAGACTGATGCAATGAAACAGCAATAAAATATCTGTCATAAATCAAGAGGAAGAGGCATTTTGGGAATGCCAGCTATCTAAAAGAAGAACATTTACAATTGTAAATGTAGAAGATTGTTATAATGAGATAACCAATTTTGGCCTTATAGCTCTATATATCAGCTCGATTTAAACAATTCCATTCTTCTAAGACATGAGTTTCCCAACAAGTTGGATCATGGAGTAACCAATTATATTGTTTAAATTGTGTGTTGTATAACTTCAGTATATGTGACTAATTTCTGGTGTAATGTCCTGTGGACCCAAATGCAGTAATTTACCAATGAAAAATAGAGCAGTGACATAGCTATTCCTCTATATATAACACTTTCCTAGGGAAACTAAAACTCTCAGTTCAGCCATCAAACTTTTAGTAGGCCAAGGATAATAAGCTGGGAAGAGATACTGGGAAGTGAATACAGTTCTGGGTAATCAATAGAAATTATATTTCTCAGATATATGTGTTCATGGAAACAGCCTCCTTGTTCTTTCAGAACACTATTTATTTATTTATTTATTTATTTATTTATTTATTTATTTATTTATTTATTTATTTATTTATTATCTATCTATCTATCTATCTATCTATCTATCTATCTATCTATCTACCACCAATATCATTAACCAAGGCAACTCTTTGGATTACATTGTAGTCCTGCCCCATTATCTTACACCCTAATGGCCATACTGACCTCATTAGCACATGATGCAATTGAATACTTGCTCTTTACCTAATCAAGCTATCTTGCTTCTTTATCCATACACATGTATATTCTCATGTGCATATGTCATAACACCACCACCCATCTTTATTATCTTTCCCAATATCTTCTCAGGTTTCCTGGGTCTGTTTCCCCCCCCTTTTTTGAAGATGGGAACCACATCTGCTCTTTTCCAAACCTCTGGTAGTTCCCCAGTGCTCCAGAACATCACCGCCCTGAGTCCTTTGGGAGAAGGGCGGTATATAAATAAAATTATTATTATTATTATTATTATTATTATTATTATTATTATTATTATTATTATTATTATTATTATTATTATTATTATTATTATTACTATCTTTAGGTGACTCCAGGGCTGTCCATAACCAATTTGTTCTTTACTGTAACTGTCCTGATTTCCAGTTCAAATTATCCCCAGCTTCTGCCAACCTAGCAGTTTGAAAGCACGTAAAAATGCAAGTAGAAAAAAGGGACCACTACGGTGGGAAGGTAACAGCGTTCCGTGCGCCTTTGGCGTCTAGTCATGCCGGCCACATGACCACAGAGAAGTCCTCGGACAAGCGCTGGCTCTTCGGCTTTGAAACGGAGATGAGCACCGGCGTCGGAAACGACTAGCACGTATGTGCGGGGGAAACTTTACCTTTACCTTTACCTATACTAAACTATGGCCCAGATATGGGAAGGAAGGGATGTAAACCACAACTATGTTCTTAAGGCTCCTTCAGACACTGATAACATTTTGCTTTTTACTTTTAGATCTATAAATTCTTTCCTTGATTGATGAAACGTCTCCTAGGGCCTCTCAAGGAGACATTAGACTCATCATTCAGACTTTCATTTGTAAAACAACAAATGGAGCAAGTCAAGGAATATTATTCCATGTAGGAGCCACATAACTTCCTTGAGTGTTATCTGGTTCAAATGGTAAAGGTTTACATTTGTTGTATTTCAGAACTAGTTGGCAAAAGACCAGTCAGTCAATAGAGCTGGAAGGGACCTTGGAGGTCTTCTACTCCAACCTCAAGCAGGAGACCCTATACATTTGAGACAGGTGGCTATCCAGTCTTTTCTTAAAAGACCTCCAGTGATAAAACACCAAGAACTGTTTCAGTGGCTAATTGCGCTCACTGTTAGGAAGTTTCTCCTTAATTCCAGGTTGCTTTTCTCCTTGATTAGTTTCCATCCAATGTTTCTTGCCTTCCCTTTGGTGCTCTGGAAACTAAGGTGACCCCCTCTTCTTTGTGGCAGCCCCTCAGATAATGGGATACTGCTACCATGCCACCCCTCATTGTTCTTTTCTCTAGACTACCCATACCCAATTTTGCCACCATTCTTCATATGTTTTTGTCTCCAGGCCTTTAATCATCTTGGATGCTCTTCTTTGCACTTTTTCCAAAGTCTCAACATCTGTTTTGTATTGTAGTGACCAAAACTGGGTGCAATATTCCAGGTATGGTCTTACTAAGGCTTTATAAAGCAGTAATAATACTTCATGTGATTTTGATTCTATGCCTCGTTTTTATACAATCAAGGATTGTATTAGCTTTTTGGCTACTGCTACATACTGCTGGCTCATGTTTAAATGATTGTCCACTAGGACTCCAAGGTCTCTCTCACATTTAATGTTTTTTGAGCCAGATTTCACCTATTCTGTACTTGTACCTTTGGTTTTTCCTGCCTCAGTGTAAAACCTTGCTTTTCTCCACACTAAATTTCAAGTTGTTGGATAGGGCCCATTGTTCAAGTCTGTCAAGATCACTTTGGATCCTGACTTGTCTTCTGGGGTGTTGGTTATCCCTGCCAGTTTTGTGTTATCTGCAATTTTGGTGAATTCCCCTTCTATTCCCTCATCTAGGTCATTTATGAAGATATTGAAAAGTACTGGGCCCAAGGCAGAACCTTGTGGTACCCCAGTACTACTTTCCCTCCATGTAGCATTAAGGACCACTCATTGAATACAGTTTGTCAGCCAGTTACAAATCCATCTGGTGGTGATGCTGTGTATCCCACATTTTTCTAGTTTACCAAGAATGCCCACAGCATTTTGCTGATCTACTAATTTAGTCACTTTGACAGAGAATGAAATAAAATTGGTTTGACATGATCTGTTTTTAACAAACCTGTGTTGGCTTCTAGTTATAACTTAGAGCCTTGGTGGAGCAGTGGGCTAATGCCTCCTTAAGTAACACCAGCTGCCTGCAATTAGTGCAGGTTCGCATCCCACCAGGCTCAAGGTTGACTCAGCCTTCCATCCTTCCGAGGTAGGTAAAATGAGGACCTAGATTGTTGGGGGCAATAAGCTGACTTTGTAATAATGCTGCTTGGGGTGTGTGTGTGAAAGCCCTAATAAGCAGGCATATACATAGAATTAAGGCTACTGCTAAGCTTGTAAGCTGCCCTGAGTCTTCGGAGAAGGGCGGGATATAAATGGAATTAAAATAAATTAAAATAAAAAAATAACTTTGTTTCTAAATGTTTGCAGATCTGATTCTTTATTATCTTTCCCAATATCTTCTCAGGTTTCCTGGGTCTGTTTTTCCCCCTTTTTTTGAAGATGGGAACCACATCTGCTCTTTTCCAATCCTCTGGTAGTTCCCCAGTGCTCCAGAATATTTTAAAGATATGAAACAATGGTCAGGGAGATAACATCTGCCAGTTCCTTCAGTACTCTGGGATGTAATTTGTTGGGTCCCAGTGATTTATATTCATCAAGGTCAGACAAGTGTTCTCTTATCATTTTCTTGCTTATTTTAATTTTTATTTGTAATCTGTCTTTCACAGTTATGTTTTTGATAGGTTGGTCTATAATTTCTTTTTGCATGAACACCGATGCAAAGAATGAGTTAAGCAACTCTGCTTTCTCTCCAATGCCTTGTTGCCATCTTCTTTCTTTAGTGGACCGACTGTTTCTTGACTATTTTCTTGTTATTTATATGTTGAAAGAAACTTTTAAAATTTTCTTTGGCTTTTGTTGCAAGTCTTTGTTCATTCTGAGTCTTTGTTTTCCTGACTACCTCTTTGCAGATTCAGGCTATATGCTGATATTTTGCCTTAGTTATGTGTCCCTCTTTCCATTTTTTTTACCTGTCCTTTTTGTTTTTCAGTTTATTAGAGAGATCTTTGTGCAACCATGCTGGTTTCTTCTTGGATTTCTTGTTTTTCTTTTTCAGTGGTATTGTGCTGGATTGGGCTTTTATGATCATATTTTTTCAGAGTTTCCCACCCTTGAGTTGTTTTCCCCTTTAGAATTTTCATCCATGGAATTTTTTCTTAGGCTCTCAGTTCGTTAAAATCAGCTCTTTTAAAGTCTAATGTTTTTAATGTTTTAAAAATGATTCTTGCTGTATTGAACAATGGAGAGGCCAGGGGACTGGGGAAATTATGCAATGGCTCCCTTACTGTGGTTAATATCATTCCCTCTTGCTTTATGTGATTTTTCATTATTGTTTTAATTGCAAGTGTTTTTATGTATTTATTGTTTTTTAATTAAGTGTTGCATATGGCCCAGAGTATTTTTTAATGTGAAATGAGTGGTTATATAAGTATGATAAATAAATAGATATTTAAGATACTGTAACTATTATATCTAATACTATGTCTTAATAACATCCTACTCTCTTTCCATGTCACAATCCATACCTGGTTTTAATTCTTACAGCACTTGGACACAACCTATATAGTCCTGATGAAATATTCTCATGTCCCTTTATAGCCCTGTTTCACTAGATGAATCAACTTTTGTGATGAAACTTCATAATTGTATAATGAACATGCTATTACCCTGAGCTAATGTCCTGTGATTCATCTGCATTTTTAAATTAGCACCTGAAAGAGAGATAACTTCCTGCTCTAATCCCAAATAGTTAATGATTTCTGTCTTTTGTCTTAGCCAATTCCCACTGAAATATATGTAACCCACTCTTGCTAATCCATAAACAACTCCAGGGGTGGAGTGGGAAGAGATATAGATCCTGTCAAATAAAAGCAGCCTCTTATGAGAGACACAACCATGAGCAACTGGCCTTCTCACAGTTAAGACTCACCAAAGTTTAATGAGTGGGTATGCTGCAGGCATAGGAAACATAGGAAACATTTTAATATGTATTAATTGTAAGCACCTGTAATCTGTTTATTTTTTAAAGATGTCATAGATACAGATACAGACATAGATAGATATACTGTAGATAATGGGAAGAGTTGGTTTATCTTATACTAAAAATCCTAATAGAGACTTATGATCTGTGCAAATTCAAATGCCATATAAGTGTCCTCCTGGACTCACGGCTCAATTTTGAAGATCATATATGAACTGTGACCAGGGGAGCTTTTGTCCAGGTTCGCCTGGTCCGCCAGTTGCGACCCTACCTGGACCGAGATGCCCTACGCACAGTCACTCATGCGCTCGTGACCTCCCGTTTAGACTATTGCAATGCTCTCTACATGGGGCTGCCCTTGAGGACCATTCGGAGACTACAACTGGTGCAGAATGCGGCCGCACAAGTTGTGATGGGGGTTTCCCGATACTCCCATGTAACACCTCTACTCCATGAACTGCATTGGCTTCCGGTTGCCCTCCGGGTGAGATTCAAAGTGCTGGTGATGACCTAAATGGCTTGGGTCCGGGATATTTGAGGGAACACCTGCTGCCAGCATCAAGTTCCCTTCGTCCAGTGCACTCGCAGAGGGAGGGTCTTCTCAGGGTGCCGCCGGTAAAAGATTGCCGGTGGATAACACCCAGGGAGAGGGCCTTTTCTGTGGGTGCGCCTACCCTCTGGAACCAGCTGCCCATGGAGCTCAGGACTGCCCCTGACCTACGCTCATTCCGCCGGGACCTGAAGACTTGGCTCTTTGAGCTCTCTGACCCAGGCTGAGAATTTTAACTGGGGTTTTATTTTCAGGGATAATTTAATCTTTTAATTCTCTTTTAACTTTGTATTTTATATTGATGTGAGTTTTAAATGCCCTGTAAACCGCCCTGAGTCCTTCGGGAAAGGGCAGTATATAAATCTAATAAATCTAAATCTAAATAGCAATAAGATGTCTTAATCCCTGAAGTTACAACCAATGCACCTTTGTCTTTGTAAGCATAGTGCTTCAACTTTGAAGAAGTTGTTCAGTAATAAAAAAAATGATAATTGTATCCCTCCCATCAAGCCATATGTGGCTGAGAATTTACCTGGAATCAAGAAGAAACTAGCTAACAATGAGAACAATAAACCAGTGGAATGGCTTGCCTTCAGAAGTTGTGGGTGCTCCATCACTGGAGGTTCTTAAGAAGAGACTAGACAGCCACTTGTCTGAAATGGTACAGGGTCTCTTGCCTGAGCAAGGGGTTGGACTAGAAGATCTGTAAGGTGTCTTCCAGCTCCATTCTGATTGATTGATTGAACTTCCAAGAGTGAAACAAAAAGTTTTTGTTCATTATAAAAAGCCTGGAGGTTAGTAACTGTAACCTCTTGACAACTTGGGGAAATACACGCTTATGAGTCCAGTTCTGTGTAATCCTTTTCTTCAGCAGGCAATACAAGCTTCTGCTAAGGTTGGCATTTTCCAAAAGATGTGGTGGGTTGGAGGCTAAAATATATGAAGTACAGCAGCAGGAATTGGGTATACTTAATTTAATAGAAAGCAAGATCAGGGGTAACATGATAACAGGCCCCCAATATCTGAGGGGCTGCCCCAAAGAAGAGGGAGTCAAGCTATTCTCCAAAGCACCCAAAGGCAGGACAAGAAGCAATGGATGGAAACTAATCAAGGAGAGAAGGAACATAGAACTAAGGAGAAATTTCCTGACGGTGAAAACAATCAGTGAAACAACTTGCCTCCAGAAACTGTAGGTACACCAACACTGGAGATGATTAAGAAGATATTGGACAACTCTTTGTCTGAAATGGTAGAGGTAGTCTTCGACTTGCAACTGTTCATTTAGTGACCATTCTAAATTACAACACCACTGAAAAAAAAGTGATTTATGACCATTTTTGACAGTTACGACTGTTGCAGCATCCCTATGGTCATATGATCAAAATTCAGACGCTTGGCAAATGACTCATATTTATGATGGTTGCAGTGTTCTGGGGTCATGTGATCACCTTTTGTGACCTTCTGACAAGGAAAGTCAATGTGGAAGCCAGGTTCACTTAAGAACTGCATAATGAATTTGACAACTGCAGTGATTTACTTAACAACTGTGGCAAGAAATGTTGCAAAATGGGGCAAAATTCACTTAACAACTGTCTTGCTTATCAACAGCATGAAAATCTCTCTGATAAATAGAAAGATAAAAAGAACAAGTATAAAAAGGGGCACATAACTGAGGCAGAATATTAGCAAATAGCCCAAGCCTGCAAAGATGAAGTGAGGAAAGCTAAGGCTCAAAATGAACTAAGGCTTGAGACCAAAGTCAAAAATAACAACAACAACAACAAAGCTTCTTTCAACATATAAAAAACAAGAAAAAAGTAAAGGAAATGATTGGTCCATTAGTGGGTGAAAGTGGCAAGAAGGTGACAAGCAACAGGGAGAAAGCAGAACTATTTAATTCATTTTTTGCATCTGTCTTTACACAAAGGGAAAAAACAGTCCAACCTACCCAAACCAGTGCCATAAAAAACAGAATAGAAATGCAAGTTAAGATAGGCAAGAAAATGGTAAGTGAGCACAAGTCCAGCCTAGACGAGTTCAAATCACCAGGACCAGATGGATTATACCCCAAGGTTCTTATGGAACAAGAGCCTTGGTGGAGCAGTGGGCTGATGCCTCCTTAAGTAACACCAGCTGCCTGCAATTATTGCAGGTTCGCATCCCACCAGGCTCAAGGTTAACTCAGCCTTCCATCCTTCCGAGGTAGGTAAAATGAGGACCCAGATTGTTGGGGGCAATTAAGCTGACTTTGTAATAATGCCGCTTGGGGGGGCAAAAGCCCTAATAAGCAGGCATATACATAGAATGAAGGCTATTGCTAAGCACATTTGATTTGTGCTTAGATTGTAAGCCGCCCTGAGTCTTCGGAGAAGGGCGGGATATAAATGGGATTAAAATAAAAATAAAAATCTCAGAACCACTGAACTATATTTTTCAAAGATCCTGGAGCACTGGGGAACTACCAGAGGACTGGAAGAGAGCTGATGTAGTTCCCATCTTCAAAAAAGGGAAAAAAATAGATCCAGGAAACTACAGACCTATCAGCCTGACCTCAATATGTTTGTTTTATGTTTTATGTTTTATTTAATTTATATACCGCCCTTCTCCCTAGGGACTCAGGGCGGTTCACAGGGCATATAAATAAAAATACAATACTATACAAAAGTTAAAACAAAGATTAAATCAGTGCCCAATTAAAAAACAATAATGCAATCTAAAATGACAATTTAAAACCCAGCTCCCCCATCAGGCCAGACCGGCCAATTCAAACAAATGGGTCTTCAGACCACGACGGAAAGTTCGGAGGTCCGATGCCGTCCGGAGCTCCACCGGCAGTTGGTTCCACAAAGCCGGGGCACCCACAGAGAAGGCTCTCCCCCTGGGGGCCGCCAGTCGGCATTCCCTGACCGGAGGCACCCTGAGGAGGCCCTCTCTGTGGGAACGCACAGGGCGGAGGGGAGTTGAAGCCGGCAGCAGGTGGTCCCCGAGGTACCCCGGACCCATGCCATGTAGGGACTTAAAGATCATAACTAAAACCTTGAACCTCACCCGGAAGACAACTGGTAACCAATGCAGCTCGCGGAGCAAAGGTGTAACATGGGAGTACCGGGAAACTCCCAAGACAACTCTCGCGGCCGCATTCTGTACCAGTTGGAGCCTCCGAGTGGTCTTCAAGGGAAGCCCCATGTAGAGAGCATTACAGTAGTCAAGGCGAGAGGTCACGAGCGCATGAGTGACCGTGCACAGGGCATCCCGGTCCAGATAGGGCCGCAACTGGCGCACCAGGCGAACCTGGGCAAAAGCCCCCCTAGTCACGGCCACTACATGATCTTCTAGGGTAAGCCGTGAATCTAGGAGGACTCCCAAGTTGCGAGCCCTATCCACGGGGGGTAAGAGCTCACCCCCCATAGAAAGAGATGGAACATTTTGAATGTCCCGGGATGCCGGAATGCACAGCCACTCAGTCTTGTCAGGGTTGAGCTGAAGTCTGTTCCTCCCCATCCAGACCCGAACCGCCTCCAGGCAACGGGACATCACAGCGAGGGCATCACTGGGGTGGTTTGGGGTCGAAAAGAAAAGTTGGGTATCATCGGCATATTGATGATACCCAACTCCAAAACCACGAATGATCTCACCCAGCGGTTTCATGTAGATGTTGAACAGGAGAGGCGAGAGAACCGACCCCTGAGGAACTCCACAAACGAGAGACCTCGGGGCCGATCTCTGCCCCCCTGCCAACACCGACTGCGAACGTCCCAGGAGATAGGAGGAGAACCACCGAAGAACCGTGCCTCCCACTCCCAATCCCCTGAGACGCCGCAGCAAGATACCATGGTCGATGGTATCGAAAGCCGCCGAGAGGTCTAATAGGACTAGGACAGAGGAATATCCCCTGTCCCGAGCCCTCCAGAGATCATTCACCAGAGCGACCAATGCCGTCTCCGTGCTGTACCCGGGCCTGAAACCCGATTGGTAGGGGTCCAGATAATCCGCTTCATCCAGGACCAGAGGGAGCTGATGCGCCACCACACTCTCAACAACCTTCGCAAGAAAGCGAAGGTTGGAGACTGGACGAAAGTTGTTCAATACAGCTGGGTCCAAGGCAGGCTTCTTGAGGAGAGGTCTCACCACCGCCTCCTTCAAGACGGTGGGGAAATAACCCTCACTCAAAGAAGCAGATATAACCGCCTGGAGCCAGCCTCGTGTCCTCTCCCTAGCTGCATAGACCAGCCAGGAAGGGCACGGATCCAACAAACATGTGGAGGAGCTCAGCCTCCCCATAATCCTGTCCACTTCATCAGGGGTCACAGAATCAAACTCTTCCCAGATAACATTGACAAGACCGTCCGTGTCCTGATCGCCCGACTCTGCCCAGCTGGAGTCCAAACCGGTCCGAATCCGAGCGATTTAATCCGACAGATGTTGACTAAATTCCTCGGCACGACCCTGCAAGGGATCCTCCCTCACCTCCTGATTAAGAAGTGAGCGAGTCACCCTAAACAGGGCGGCCGGGCGATTATCTGCGGACGCAATGAGGGTAGAGAAGTAATTACACCTCGCCACCCACATCGCTGCGAGATAAGACCTAATATAGGTTCTTAACCGCAACCGGTCGGGTTCGGATCGGCTCGACCTCCAACAGCTCTCTAGGCCCCGTTTCCGACGCTTCATCTCCCGGAGCTCCGCGGAAAACCATGGAGCTCGCTGGGATCTGCGCCGGGTCAGGGGCCGCAAGGGTACAACCCGGTCAAGTGCCTCAGTGGCTGCCCTTTCCCAGGTTTCCACTAAGGCATCCGCCGAGCTGTGAGCAATGGAGGCAGGTGGGGACCCCAGCGCCGCTTGGAATCTGTCAGGATCCATTAAGCGTCTGGGGCGGTACCATCTAATTGGTTCCGTATCCCCACGGCGGGGGGTGGCAAAATGGAAGACCATCCGCAGGAGATGATGATCGGTCCATGACAGGGGCATAATAAATGGAGAACCCCCACCAAGATCATCCAACCACCGTCTAGATAAAAAAATCAGGTCAAGAGTGTGGCCTCCCTCATGAGTTGGTTCAGAAATTACTTGCGTCAGGTCCATGGCCGTCATGGAAGCCATGAACTCCCGAGCTAGCTCAGATGAGCCTCCCAGGGATGGTAGATTGAAGTCTCCCAAAACTATAAGTTTGGGAAACTCAACCACCAACCCTGAGAGGATATCAAGCAGCTCGGGCAGGGCTGCCGCTGTACGACTAGGCGAAATGTACATCAGCAGCAAACCCAACTGCGCCCCAGAACCAAATCTCACAAAGAGAGACTCACACCCGACTATCTGAAAAACGGTGGTCTCCCGCGGACATAAGGTCTCCCTAATAATAACCGCCACTCCCCCACCCCTACCTTGAGCTCTTGGCCGGTGCAGCACCCGGAAGCCTGGTGGGCAGATGTCAACCAAAGGGACCCCACCCTCTGGGCCCAACCAGGTCTCCGTGATGCAGGCCAGGTCCGCATGCTCACCCTCAACTAAATCCCTAACGAGGGGAGCTTTGTTAACCACGGACCTGGCATTCAGATACACCAGCCGGAGCTCAGGAGGCTGCACATCCTCGCTCCCGGAACCCCGGGGAAGAAGCAGAGGGTCGGAGCGCCTCACCGCTTGCAAGTAGCGGAGATGGCCCTCCCGGTAGCGATACGGCCCCCTGTCTATCCGCCTGCTGCCATTCCCCGTCGTGGGAATTGGTAATCCCACGACCCGCTCGTGAGCTCCGGAGACAGCGACACCCCATTCTCCCACCGCGCGGTCAGACCCAAGTCCGGCCTGAACCATGGTTGATTGGCCACCCCCCAAGGCCAGACAACCCTTATCACCCACCCCCTCCCTAACCCTATAAAAAATCTAGATAAAAAAATGATCAGAGGCCTTCTGTTAACTTTATATTGACGGCCCCTGCCCCTGCCCGGCCATCTCTCAGGGTCCCAAAACTCAGGCCCGTCATCGAGGTTGAAGGTGTCTAAAGAGGCGGGTCGCACCCAGGAGAGGGGGGCTCCCCTGAGGGCACACAAATCCGTGCTAGTATATTTCCGCATAAGTCTAGCAAGTCCAGGAAAGGCGTCCCATTAGTGGGAGGATCGAAGCATAAAGACAGATATCTTGGTCCCCACCCAACTTCACTGCCACTCAGTTGGGTGCCCCCAGAGACAGGCCACCCCCCGCCCTCTCACGACGGGTTGCAACTCTGTTCCTGGAGGTGGGCCAGATATCCTCTGGGTAGGCAACCCCATAGAGCTCTCACCTCCATGGGGTCGCAGATGGAAAAAGTCAAGCCACTCTCCCACCGTGGCCGATACCCAGTTATGTCCCAAAATCCAAGGGGAAAGGGGGAAGGTAGGCAGACAAGATGATAAGTATATATGTCCATATGTCCGAGACAAAAAGGGCAAGCAGGCCAGGGTAGTAAAGATGGTCCAAATTGCGAGCATCGCTGCAAAAGCAGTCCAAAGGCGGTGGGGGAACCACGTCATCCTAATACCATTATGATGATCCGCGGTCATCTTCTCCGCCACTGAATGGACTGAAGACGCCGTCGCCGCCAAGATGACTAACAGTCGCCCTTTCCACCGTCGAAACGGCCCGAGGGCGACAGTGCCGCTAAAGAGCAGCCCAAGGCGAAATAGGGCAACGTGGAAATCCCGCCGCTGGCGAGAGGGCCAAAAGCCGAAAAAGCTCGAAGCCATACCTGGGAAGATTCTGGAAAAGATAATCAAATCAGTGAACACCTTGATGCAAACAAAGTCATCACTAAAAGTCAACATGGGTTTGTCAAAAACAGATTATGCCAGACAAATCTTTGACCAAATGACAAAATTAGTAGACCAGACGAATGCTGTAGATATAATTTACTTGGACTTCAGTAAGGCATTTGATAAAGTGGATCACAACCTACTACTTGATAAGACAGAAAAATGTGGGTTAGACAGAATCACCACTAGATGGATTCGTAGCTGGCTGACCAGCTGTACATTAGAACAATTAATCAGTGGAACAATCTGCCTCCAGAAGCTGTGAATGCTCCAATGCTGGAAGTTTTTAAGAAGAGACTGGACAGCCATTTGTCTGAAATGGTATAGGGTTTCCTACCTGAGCAGGGGGCAGGGGGTTGGACTAGATGACCTCCAATGTCCCTTCCAACATTATTATTATTATTGTTGTTATTGTTATTATTAATGAAATTTTGGGCTCAATTGTGGTCATAAGTCGAGGAAGGGGTTGGACTAGAAGGCCTCCAAGATCCCTTCCAACTCTGTTATGCTGTTATACTGATTTTACTTTAGTCTTCTTATGAAACATTCTAATATAAATGGATTATTAATTAGTCCACTAAGCACATTTCTTAATTCAATTTATGGTCTTGGGTTGTTGATTTCCCCCCTGAATTTATTTATTTATTTATTTATGAATGAATGAATGAATGAATGAATGAATGAATGAATGAATGAATGATATTGCCATGGTTCTGACAGACAGAGACGAATAAAGCAGAGCTTCGAGGCTTGAGAATTCCTCAAAGAACATGTTTATTAGTTACAAAGTATCGGCATGGTGAAAAGTAAAATCAAGTCTGAATACACAAGTAACAATTGCCCAATACAAAGTCAACTGCTCCAACTATGCAAGCTACATTCCCCAATATTATTATTTGGCAGGTTTTTATGCAACACCCAGTCCCTAGTCTCAGGAGCAGCCGATGACCTTGGTTCCCACAGGACAGAAGATCATTTTCACTGTTAACAGTTTAAGAGCCAGCAAAAATAGAGAACAAGAAAGAGGGCAAAGTTACACCTTGCCCCCTTTAATACTATATGGAGCATTGTTGTTTTAAAGAACCATTTGATGACATATTTCTCCAGATGGAAAAAGTAAATTTCTCTTTGCTAGGAAGAATTACAGCCATAAAAATAATATCTTACCAGACTTAATTTTTTTATTTCAAATTATTCCAGTATATGTTAAAAATAATGCATTAAGTGAAGTGTGATGTGCAGCTGATAAACAGGTTAGCTTGGTTCCCTCAACAGTGAGACACTGATGAAGCGGCAACAGCAGCGCCTGCATTTTTTGTGTTGTACGAGAAGAGCACATCTTCCTTCCCCTATCCTTCCCACTTTCTTTATAGGGCTGATTGAATGCATCCTGTTGTGTTGTATTACTGTGTGGTTTGGAAGTATTACTGTTTTGGATACAAAGGCTGTGCAGAGAGTCGTGAGGATGGCAGAAAAGATTATTGGCAGTTCACTTCCTTCTATCCAGGACATGGCATAGAAGCATTGCTTGAGCAGGGTCTGCAATATTGTCTGGGATGCTACATATTCTCACCATGAGTGGTTTTCTTTGATACCTTCTGGAAGGAGGCTTTGCAGTATCTGAAGCAGAACAACTAGATTCTGTAATAGCTTTATCCCATATAGTATCAGCCTTGTTAACTCTAAGACTCTTTTTTCTGCTATGTATTCAAAATGGACTGCGATTAATATACGTGTGTGTGTGTGTGTGTGTGTCTGTGTATGTGTCTCTCTCTCTGTGTGTCTGTGTGTGTGTGTCTCTCTGTGTGTGTCTGTGTCTGTGTGTGTGACAATAAAGGTTATCTTGTCTTATTAGCATTGTTGACAATCTTAACAAGGCACCTCTTTTCTCTGCTGGCAATAACACCTGTCAGATAGCTCACCTCTTTCAAAACATTCACATACTTTCCTAAATTGACACCTCTTACAGTTGAGTCACTAACCATACCTTATACATCACATGTGACAGGTTTGCAACACCTGATGCACATCTTCCCATGTCCAAAACAACTTCTTCCTCATGGACCAGGATCTCCTGCTCAGCTGAATCACCATTGTGATACTAAACTGCCACCTTAGTATCCCTAGTAAGTTCAGCACGGACACTATATCTACTATGCAGGGACACACCAAAAGTATCATGTTTATGGTTCATAGCTCTCACTCTGCCAGATCCAATAGTTATCCATACTGCCCTTCTCCTGTGAGGTCTTTTTGGAAGAGGGGACTGTTAGTGGGGCAGCTCAATAGAACACACCAGCTGAATTGGCCACCCAATTTCAGCTTGAAGAGTACGAACTAAAGACTTTAGGCAAGCAATCCATCCATATAAACTAGATTTCCTCTTCTTCCAATAGTATTCTTTTTATCCAACCTTAAATCAATACAATTCTTATTTAAATAAACGACAATTAGATATAAACATTTTTCTCATGTTTCTGCAAATAGTAACCACATCAGTATAAAGCTTCTTTTCATGGATCATCTTGATTACCTCGTCATAAATCCTGTTTACATTCTTATTTAAAACATTTTTTTAAAAAAAATAAAAATAAAGTATAGGTAGAGAAATGTTAAAATATAGACTATGGTGGAGAGTCTTTGGTTGCAGTGGGACAGAAATGTGTAAAATAAATAAATGAAAATATGGAGTGGCTTATTTAATGTGCCTGTAAAGAAAGACTGATGATTTCAAGAATGCCGTTATTGTTCTGATATACCAGTTTTCCCCATGTACTCCATACTGACCCCCAAGAATAAATGGAGATATCCAAAAAAAAGAAAGAAAAGAAAAGCACAGGAGAAGAAAAAAGGAAGAGGATGGAGGTGAGTGCAAAGCAGTGGCTGTTGTGATTCAGGGTCAGCCTGTGGGTTGGGCAGTTGGGTCGGACGACTCAGAGGAGGAGGGGGGTGTTGAAGACCTTGCTGAGGGGGTTGAAGATCTTGCTGATGATAGCCCTCAGCCAGGCCCCTCCCACTTGGTCACCACGGAGACCCAGCTGTGTGAGCCTGACAGCGTGGATGAAGATGACCCACAGCTGGCCCTGTTCAAGGATGCCCGATGCAGGAGGCAGTCAATTAGGAGTAAACAGAGGAAGGCAATGGGGCTTCTCGGAAGGCGGCAGAGAGAAGCCACGCCCTGAACTCTATATAAGGGGAATGTCTGGGAGGGCTGGTTTGCTGAAGGCAACCGCTCGGATGGTTCATGTTTCTTAAAGCTCCTGTTTGTTGGTTCGTGTCTTGTTTGTTTTTGTAGCTATAAATTTGGCAGGCGTAATTCCAGCCTCTTGCCGGTTGTAAAGGGGTTGTCCCTGCCTTTTCTGCAGGGCCGGTAGCAGGCTGGTACAGAAACAGTGGCGGGCACAACACTGCTGTTGTGACACTTACCAAGGGCAGCAACAAGATGCTTCCTGAGGAGACAATCAGTAGCGGACAAACAGCACTGTGGCGGCATCGACCCACAGCGAGGCGTTCAGAGCGGAGAAGAAACAGAAGAAAAAAAACACAGATAAAGTTAAATAAATTTTAAGAAGTGAAGAAAAGAAGGGAAAGATACAAAAGGAATGGCATCAGAAAACCAGTGGGATGTGAATGGCGGAGCAGCATGCAACAAGGCAGTTGAAATGGAAGAAATAAAGGCATGAAGAATAGGTCAATTTACTACCTTTCTATATTTTACATTAATTGTGATTATACACATCCTGTTTTCCCCAAAATAAGACCCAACTGGAAAATAAGCCCTAGGGTGATTTTTCAGGATGCTCGTAATATAAGCACTAGCCCAAAAATAAGCCCCAGTTAAGGCTGTCAGCCAGATGGATGCATTAAGTACCATATTTTCCTGAAAATAAGACCTAACCAGAAAATAAGCTCCAATGCGTCTTTTGGAGCAAAAATTAATATAAGACCTGGTCTTATTTATAGAGCCTTGGTGGAGCAGTGGGCTAATGCCTCCTTAAGTAACACCAGCTGCCTGCAATTAGTGCAGGTTTGCATCCCACCAGGCTCAAGGTTGACTCAGCCTTCCATCCTTCCGAGGTAGGTAAAATGAGGACCCAGACTGTTGGGGGCAATTAAGCTGACTTTGTAATAATGCCGCTTGGGGGGTGTATGAAAGCCCTAATAAGCAGGCATATACATAGAATGAAGGCTACTGCTAAGCTTGTAAGCCGCCCTGAGTCTTTGGAGAAGGGCGGGATATAAACGGAATTAAAAAATTAAAAAAATATTTTCAGGGAAATATGGGTACACACACACACACACACTATACTGCAGGACCCAATCTGGGTCAGTCACTGGGACCAGAGGTTTAGTTTTTCAAGTTTTTGGACTCATGCTGGAGCCCAACCTCAGAGAACCTCTCCCTCACCAGAATGTGAGAAAATGTCTTACACTTAGGCAAAAAAACCCCACCAACCCATAACTGCACAGATATATAGAATAGGTGGCACCTGGCTCAACAGTAGTAACTGTGAAAGGAATATAGATGTCTCAGTGGACAATTAGTTAAGTATGAGTCAACAGTGTGCTTCAACTATCAAGAAAGCCAATGCAAGTTGCATCAAAAGAGGGATGATATTAAGATCAAGATCAAGGTAGTATGTGGCTCACCCATGAAGCAAACAGCCAACGCTTAGTCATTCCTTTCAATGTATTGTTTACTCTCTTGTAATTTCTTCCTCTCCAATGACCACTAATGCAAACACTAATTTCTCCTTGCTAATTATTCTGGAAATGAGGTGAGAATTCCAATGGGGTAGGGAAGAAGGGCTATAAGATTCACCCCTTTATTTCCAGTTTCCTCATGAGACCTGTTCCAGAAAACCTCCCCACCATTTGGGCTCGTCTGTGTGTTGAGGGTCATTTCCTGTTGCTGTAAGTATGTTGAGGGACAATTTATTAATAAATCTTTTTCATGATTTATTACCATCCAGTCATCTCCCTAATTTAACCGGATTTTTCGGAAGTGGTTTGTCATTGCCTTCTTCTTAGGCAATGTGGCCCAAGGTCAACCAGCTGCCTTTGTGCCCAAGGTATAACTAGAACTCCCTGTCACCTAGTATCTAGCCTGATGCACGTGCACACACACACACACACACACACACACACACACACACCACTAACCCTTTTAAAGCCATAGAGAAGGAGAAGGAGAAGGAGAATCGAACACTCCACCCCTTGGTCTCTCTGCAGACTACATGGCTCCATCCCAGAATTGTGGCTGCCTTGAAATTGCCCCCACTTCCAGGACAGAGCCATGTGGCTTAGGGATGCCAAGGTATGGAACAGCCTGCTTTCCTTTTCCAATTTTTTATTATTATTATTACATTTATATCCCGCCCTTCTCCGAAGACTCAGGGCGGCTTACAAGCTTAGCAGTAGCCTTCATTCTATGTATATGCCTGCTTGTTAGGGTAGCAATAACAATAGTAATAGCACTTAGATTTATATACCGCTTCATAGTGCTTTACAACACTTGTAAGCAGCTTACAGAGTAAGCATATTGCTCTCCAGCAATCTGAGTCCTCATTTTACCAACCTTGGAAGGATTGAAGCTGAGTCGACCGTGAGCTGGTGAGACCTGAACGGCCAAATTGCTGGCAGCTGGCAGTCAGCAGAATTAGCCTACAATACTGCATTCTAACCACTATGGCATCACAGCTCTACATATGAACACACACCC
Source organism: Vipera ursinii (assembly GCF_947247035.1). Lineage (NCBI taxonomy): Eukaryota > Metazoa > Chordata > Lepidosauria > Squamata > Viperidae > Vipera > Vipera ursinii. The sequence continues at coordinate 5,443,868 of NC_139518.1, forward strand.
CAGAATTGATGGTTGCAAGCTACAATCAATTCTGTCAGCACAAGATTTCTTGAAATTCATTTCCCCAGGTAGCTGATTCGTTCATTATACTTGCTCTCAGGGTTGTCTACATCATTGGAATTGCCAATGATTACTTTGCTGAGCTAATGGTGTACCTCAGTCTGACATTGTATCTCCTTTGGAGACAGACCGATATAAGATGCTGGGCATTCAGAGGATGGCATCAGCCTTTGTTCTTCGGTAAGTACACCCCCTGCCCCAAATCCTTTTTACTATGCTCCCCAAATCACAAAAATAAAACTCAGGAAATGAAATACAGAAAGAATGTTTCAGTCATGAAACCCCTGACTATTGTAAAAAGTGAAAAAATTGAACCAGGCCTGTTGATTCAGAAAGACAGCTCAATGCAAGTAATAGATATACTAAAGAGCCTTGGTGGAGCAGTGGGCTAATGCCTCCTTAAGTAACACCAGCTGCCTGCAATTATTGCAGGTTCGCATCCCACCAGGCTCAAGGTTGACTCAGCCTTCCATCCTCCCGAGGTAGGTAAAATGAGGACCCAGATTGTTGGGGGCAATTAAGCTGACTTTGTAATAATGCCGCTTGGGGTGTGTGTGAAAGCCCTAATAAGCAGGCATATACATAGAATGAAGGCTACTGCTAAGCTTGTAAGCCGCCCTGAGTCTTCGGAGAAGGGCGGGATATAAATGGAATTAAAATAAATAAATAAATAAATAAAGATAGGGGTCAAAATTAATTACATTTGTTTGACTGGATTGAAACCCAAGGAACCAAAAGTCATACAATATATCACATACTGAGCAGATATTAAGACACTTCCTTTTCCAAACAGCTACAAGTCATTATGAGTCATTATCTGAAACAAATGTTACTCTTCAGAACTCAAATCCAGAACATTTTTTTTCATTGTTATAGAATTGTAGAATTAGAAGGGACCATTTAGGCCAGTGGCCCCCTACCTTTTGGGCACCAGGGACCAGTTCCATGGAGAGAGGTTTTTCACCAGACCAGAGGGAATGTGGTTTTGCATGCTGCCTGCATCCTACGGATGGAGCTGTGTTTGTTTGTGTGGACCAGTTTCTAGCATGCCATGGACTGGTTCCAGTCCAGGGAATGGGGATTAGGCACCCCTGATTTAGGCAATCAAGTTCAACTGATTGTTCACTGCAAAAATACAACTTAAAGCAGGGGTCTTCAAACTTGGCCATTTTATGACTTGTGGACTTCAACTCCTACAGTAGAATTCCTTACCAGCATGCCTGGCTAAGGAATTCTGGGAGTTGAAGTCCACAAGTCATAAAAGGGCCAAGTTTGAAGACTCCTGACTTAAAGCATTTTCAACAGATGAATGTTTAGCCTCATTTGAGGAAAGGAGAAACAACCCACTCTCCAGTGAATTGGTTCCATCATCAAAGGCTTCTTGGTAAAACAGAACTACAATCTGCCTTCTAAAAAATCAGCCCCATTATTTGACATCCTGCTCTTTGAAATGGTGGTGAGCAGGTCTCAGCTGGAAAAGTCTGGTATGATGAGGAAAATAATTAATCTAGTGTCACCACTATCACTTGATTAATTGGATTCCACGTTATGTGAGAATATTTCGAGGTTAATGCTCTTGTCCTTAATTTTGTTACAAAGAAAACAATAAAAAAATCATTGTATTTATTACTGGTTAATTATAAACAGAATGAAATACCTTACCGAAATAATCTTCACAAAGCCAAAACCCATCAGCCCAGAAGGTCCCAAATGAGAGGTAGAGCCAAAGGACCAGGAGGCAAATGACTTTGGGACCAGAGATGTTTTTTGGAAGAGCACAAGCAGCAGAACAAGCAGCAAAATGAAAATGTCCTTATCACCACTATTGTCTTGTGATGTTTTTTTTTTTAAAAATGCTTCCTAGTCCATGTGGAGGTGGTAGGTTCCTTTTTCCTTAATTATTTTTTATTTTTATTTTCCTGTTTTACATACTGTGTTGATTGGAAACAAATAGCAACACGTCTTTTGATACTTTGTCTAGTTCCGGTCCCCTTCATGGATTACTGCCTTGTCGTGGCGAAGGGGCTTGCGTAATTCAATGAAGCTATGAGCTATGCCGTGCAGGGCCACCCAAGACGGACAGGTCATAGCAGAGAGTTCTGACAAAACATGATCCACTGGAGAAGGAAATGGCAAACCACTCCAGTATCTTTGCCATGAAAACCCTATGGACAGTACCAAAAGGCAAAACGATATGACGCTGGAAGATGAGCCCCTCAGGTCGGAAGGCGTCCAATATGCTACTGAGGAAGAGCAGAGGGCTAGTACTAGTAGCGCCAGAAAGAATGAAGCGACTGGGCCAAAGCCGAAAGGACGCTCAGCTGTGGATGTGTCTGGTGGTGAAAGGAAAGTCCGATGCTGTAAAGATTTTTTCTCCATAGGAACCTGGAATGTAAGATCCATGAATCAAGGAAAGTTGGACATGGTCAAACAAGAGATGACAAGACTGAACATCGACATCTTAGGTATCAGCGAACTAAAATGGACAGGAATGGGTGAATTTAATTCAGATGACCATCAGGTATACTACTGTGGGCAAGAATCCCTCAGAAGAAATGGAGTAGCCTTCATAGTCAATAAAAGAGTAGGAAAAGCAATACTGGGATACAATCCTCAAAATGACAGAATGATCTCAGTTCAAATCCAAGGCAAACCATTCAATATCACAGTAGTCCAAGTCTATGCCCCAACCACCAGTGCTGAAGAGGAAGAAATTGACCGGTTCTATGAAGCCCTACAGCACCTTATAGAACTAACACCCAAAAATGATGTCCTTATCATCATGGGGGATTGGAATGCTAAAGTAGGAAGCCAAAAGATAACTGGAATAACAGGCAAGTTTGGCCTTGGAGTACAAAATGAAGCAGGGCACAGGCTGATAGAATTTTGTCAAGAGAATACGATGGTTATAGCAAACACTCTTTTCCAACAACCCAAGAGACGGCTCTACACATGGACATCACCAGACGGTCAACACAGAAATCAGATTGACTATATGCTCTGCAGCCAAAGATGGAGAAGCTCTATACAGTCAGTAAAAACAAGACCAGGAGCTGACTGTGGCTCAGACCATGAGCTTCTCCTTGCAAAGTTTAGGCTTAAACTGAAGAAAGTAGGGAAAAGCACTAGGCCAGTCAGGTATGAATTGAATCATATCCCTGTTGAATATACAGTAGAGGTGACAAATAGATTTAAGGAATTAGATCTGATAGACAGAGTGCCTGAAGAACTATGGACAGAGGTTCGCGACATTGTACAACAGGTAGCAACCAAAACCATCCCAAAGAAAAAGAAATGCAAGAAAGCAAAATGGCTGTCTGAGGAAGCTTTGCAAATAGCTGAGGAAAGGAGGGAAGCGAAAGGCAAGGGAGAAAAACATAGATATGCCCAATTGAATGCAGAATTCCAGAGAATAGCTAGAAGAGATAAGAATTCCTTCTTAAATGAACAGTGCAAAGAAATAGAAGAAAACAATAGAATAGGGAGGACCAGAGATCTTTTCAAGAAAATTGGAGAGATGAAGGGAACGTTTCATGCAAAAATGGGCATGATAAAGGACCAAAATGGCAGGGACCTAACAGAGACAGAAGAGATTAAGAAGAGGTGGCAAAATTACACAGAAGAACTATACAAGAATGAGCTTAACATCCCAGATAATCACAATGAGGTGGTCACTGACCTCAAGCCAGACATCCTAGAATGTGAAGTGAAGTGGGCCTTAGAAAAGCTGAGCAACAACAAAGCTAGTGGAGGTGACAGTATTCCAGCTGAGCTATTCAAAATCTTAAAAGACAATGCAGTAAAAGTGCTACACTCAATTTGCCAGCAAATTTGGAAAACTCAACAGTGGCCACAGGATTGGAAAAGATCAGTTTACATTCCAATTCCAAAGAAAGGCAGTGCCAAAGAATGTTCAAACTATCGCACCATTGCACTCATTTCTCATACTAGTAAAGTCATGCTTAAAATCCTACAAGCTAGACTTCAGCAGTATGTGGATCGAGAACTACCAGAAGTACAGGCAGGATTTCGAAGAGGCAGAGGAACTAGAGATCAAATTGCCAACATACACTGGATCATGGAGAAAGCTAGGGAATTCCAGAAAAACATCTACTTCTGCTTCATTGACTATGCTAAAGCCTTTGATTGTGTGGATCATAACACACTGTGGCAAGTTCTTAAAGAGATGGGAGTACCAGACCATCTTATTTGTCTCTTGAGAAACCTATATGCGGGTCAAGAAGCAACAGTGAGAACTGGACATGGAACCACTGATTGGTTCAAAATTGGGAAAGGAGTCCGGCAAGGCTGTATACTGTCGCCCTGCCTATTTAACTTATATGCAGAGCACATCATGAGAAAGGCAGGGCTAGATGAATCAAAAGTTGGAATTAAGATTGCCGGAAGAAATATCAACAACCGAAGATACGCAGATGATACCACTCTAATGGCAGAAAGTGAAGAAGAACTAAAGAGCCTCTTGTTGCGGGTGAAGAAGGAGAGTGCAAAACTTGGGTTGAAACTTAACATTAAGAAAACCAAGATCATGGCATCTGGCCCTCTCAATTCCTGGCAAATAGATGGGGAAGAAATGGAGGTAGTGACAGATTTTATTTTCCTGGGCTCCAAGATCACTGCAGATGGGGACTGTAGCCAAGAAATTAAAAGACGCTTGCTCCTGGGGAGGAAAGCCATGGCAAATCTAGACAGCACACTAAAAAGCAGAGACATCACCCTGTCAACAAAAGTGCGTATAGTCAAGGCTATGGTCTTCCCAGTTGCAATGTATGGCAATGAAAGTTGGACCATAAGAAAGGCTGAGCGCCAAAGAATTGAGGCCTTTGAACTATGGTGGTGGAGAAGACTCCTGTGAGTCCCTTGGACTGCAAGGCGATCAAACTGGTCAGTCCTAGAGGAGATCAATCCCGACTGCTCTTTAGAAGGCCAGATCCTGAAGCTAAAACTCAAATACTTTGGCCACCTAATGAGAAGGAAGGACTCACTGGAGAAAAGCCTAATGCTGGGAAAGATCGAGGGCAATAGAAGAAGGGGACGACAGAGAATGAGGTGGCTGGATGGAGTCACTGAAGCAGTAGGCGTGAGCTTAAATGGACTCCAGAAGATGGTAGAGGACAGGAAGGCCTGGAGGAATGTTGTCCATAGGGTCACGATGGGTCGGACACGACTTCGCAGCTAACAACAACAACTAGTTCCGGTATTTTGTTAGCAAGTTGTTCTTATATTAAGTTACATTAAAGAAGTTACCTCTGACTATGTGTCACTCAAATAATAGAAGAAGAGATTTTAAAACAAAACAAAAACAGACTTCGAGGTGGACACCATCCACCGCCAGCAGTGATCAACCACCTATTCCCGGGACCGCGTGAAGGAGCAGCGCCCAGTGACGGCCGAGCAGCGGTACCAGGAGTGCGGATGCGGAACAAGTGGCCCCTGGTCTACCCAGTTCTCTGGCTGCAGTACCCATCGCTCCCAATCTACCCAGCAGTGCGGCGGCAGCCCCAGGTCTACCCAGCCCGGCTCACTTGGACAATACCGGTCTACCCCGTGCATCGGCTGCGGAGCAGGAAACTCCAACCGGTCTACTTGTTGCACCAGATGCGGAGGACAGCACCCCCGGTCTACCTGCTGTTTCAAATCGCCGAAGTGCAGAGCGTGCGGGAAGACCGGCCACATCGCGGCGGTCTGTCGGGGCCGGCCAAGGGACAGTCTGCACGAGGTGGAGGCGGATTTCCAGCTGGCCACAGGTACAGGGGAGAGGTCACCGAGGCTTACGGTTAGCCACACGGCGGGACAGTTGGCTGTTTGCAAAACCGGGGAACACCCACCCCTTATCCCAAAAATCAAACTGAGGGTCAAAATTCAAGGGGTTCCCTGTGTAATGGAACTTGACTCTGGGTCAGCTGTATCCATTATCTCCGCGTGGACTTTCAGCGAGATCTGCAAGCGGAGCAGCCAGTGGGTTCCCCTGAGGTCATCCAAACTGACCCTCTCAGACTTCCAGAACTCTCTGATTAAAGTCAGGGGGGAGGCGTCGGTGACGGTCCACTACAAAGGGTTTAAGAGGAAGTTGAGCGTGCTGGTCGTCGAAGGGCAACGGACCAGCCTTGTGGGGCTAGGGTGGTTCAGGGCGTTGGGCGTTGGGATCACCGGGATCCACCAAACGCAGAGCCACCCCTCTCTGCAAGGAGTTTGCAGATGTATTCGATGAACGGTTGGGGAGGTACACCGGGACCCCGATTTCTTTTAAATTAAACCCCCTAATTCCGCCGGTCAGGATGAAGGCGAGGAGAGTCCCCTTTGCGCTCAAGCACAAAATTGAGCAAGAGCTGTATATAGTTAAGAAGGCACGACAGAGGATCATCCTCACTATGGGGGAAGGGGTGCAGAATAAACTCATCTTTACCCCAGCTCTGTGTCCGTCTCTATGTGAAGCACGCGACTTTACAGTGAGCACCTGTCCAGCCTAGACGATGCATTACACACCAAGGTTCTCAAGATTCATTCCCTTTCCAAAAACAAAGCAAAATTGTCAAAGCAAAATTAATTCTGAGTTTCCCAGACACCAGCTCATAGAATTAAGCAATAATCTCTTTGGCCCAACCCCCACCCTCTCACATAGTCTTTATAAACAATTTCACTTTGTTATGAACCGTCTGCTTCTCTTCCACACCTGCTGCAAGCTTTTAGCTTAGGGGAGTTTGTGTTTGTTTTGAAAATAAATCAACTACTGTCCATATTATGAAATTCTGATTGGAAAGAATTATCGAATTTACCACTTCTTCCTTGGTACTCTTGTACTGAGGCATACATGAAAGAGCATTAGCCAATTTTTTTTTCTCCCTGGTATGTAACATAGATTAAAATTAAATTGATTGATGTATTGAGCTCATCTTACATGTTTAGGGGACAATTTTCTTGAGGTCTTTAAAGCCTCTAAATTCTTATGATCATTCCATAATGCAAATGGGATTTTACTACCCTCTAAAAACTGTCTCCAAATTAGGAAAGCCCACCAGACAGCAAAGGCTTCTTTTTCCAATACAGCCCACCTTCTCTTGGTTTCTGATAACTTTTGAGAAGTGTATGCACACAGTTGTAGCTCCCCTTTCTTATTTTTTTGTAGCAGAACTGCCCCCACTGCCAGTTACAAATGGCTTCTATGGGTTTGGATGCATTAAAAGTCATTCTGTGGCAAAAAGCTTCTTTAGCTTTTCAAAAGCCACTTGGCATTCAATGGTCCAGATTAAGGGATGTCTTGATTTTGGCTTAATCCAGTGGTGGGATTCACATACCTGAACAACCGTTTCTCTTATTGGACGTAGGCCTGGGCCTCCAAGGCCTAGAATGGATTTACGGAGGTGGCATCCATGCACTTCCGGTGGGCTCTTCTAGGCCTAGAAGGCCTTCTCCTAGGCCTCTGAGGTCTAGAACGGACTTCCAGAATTGGAATCCACATATTTCCGGTGGGCCATTCTAGGCCTGGGAGACCTCCTCCAGGCCTCCCAGGCCTAGACTGGACTTCTGGAAGCAGCGTGCATTCAGCCGGTTCTCCGAACTCAGCAAAATTTTGCTACCGGTTCTGCCAACCGGTGCAAACTGGCTGAATCCCACCACTGTCTAGTCCTAAGGTAGATCAGTAGTCTAGTATCAAGATCAAAAGAAATCATTCTTCCTCTTTATTCCTCATTATTCAGACCCAACTCAGGCTCTAAGTCAACTGGGTGACCTTGGGCCAATCACACACTCTCTCAGCCCTAGGACATGGGCAATGGTGATTGATTTGCCAATACAAAAATGGCTAGTCCATAATACTAGAGAAATGTAAAAAGTTGAGATTTGATTTTAATGTCTGATTTTATCGCAATAGAGAGAATTGGAAGTCAATGCTTTTTGTTTCTTCCCTTCTCTTTCTTCACACCATTTTTGTTTTCCCTTTTTCTGCTCTTGTCCCCTACTGTTTGCTTTTGCATTTTCACATTTTATGTTATAAATGAATAAAACTAACAAAAAAGAAATAAAAAGGGAATGGGTAATGGCAAATCACTTCCAAAATCTTGAAAAGGAAACTACAAAGGATTGTCTAGGCAATCACCAGTGGTCAAGAGTGATTAAGGGCACACTTATAAATGGGGAGAAAAACATACTAGATGATTTCCTGGGCTTCCTCCATGCCATACATTTTATGATTCCATGAACTATGTTTCCATGGTAGAAACATAATTTGTTTGGGGTGCATTGTCTCTTTAGTATAAAATATGACTCACCGTATGATAAAAGCCACCAGTGAAGTTCAAAACAATTTTAAGGGCTTCAGTTAGTTTCTGGAAGTTTTCATCTTCAGGAGCAAACTGATGTCCACAACTCAAAGCACATATGACATTACAAACTGCATTTAGCACCAGAAGTGACGGGTCAAATGGCTGTCCTGCAAATGAAGGTATTTTATAGTGAATTCAGATTCTCCTGTTAACCTGTTAACATTAAAGAACAAGACTTTTAAGGTGATGTAATAGAACGTGCGAATGACTTTGGAAGACAGGTGGGGGAGGAAGCTCTGTCTTGGGAATGTTCAGGAGGCCACAACTGAATAACAATCGTGAAAGAAAACTTGAAAGGATCCCATCAACTTATCAGGCAGTAAAAAGAAACTGCAGAAGATTTGCAGTTTCAAACTTGCAAGAGTCTGCTAATGTAGAAGTAGAATCAGTTCATCTTGTTATGTCCCCTGTCTAATAAACTTGGGACATTCATGAAGGAAGAGAATTGGGAACCTTATCAGTTTTTTAAAAAAATAAATAAAATAAAATAAAATAAATGCGTTTTTATTTGAAATAATCAGAATGGAAAAAATGTCTGCACTCAGGGACTTGAGCCATTATATTACCCCAACTTACAAACCTTTTGTCTGTCTAAAGGTCTTGATTAGCGTCTGAGCTGCATCTTCTATCTGATGCTCAATGCTTTTCTTTCCCAGGCCCAGCTTACGCAGAGAAGTGATGGCAATACGTTGCTGCTGTTTCCAGGTGTGGCCATTAGAAAGAAAAATTCCTGAGGGCATCAGCAGACAGTGATAAATAATTCTTTAAAAAGGATTAGGTCTGGTTATTCCAAACATCTTTCATGTGCAAATACCAAACATTTGTGATATGCTGCCATTTTGTAAAATTCTGGCCATATTACTTTCCTTTAAAAATATTTATTTATTTTGGAATTCATATGGACACTGGGAGATATATGTGGCATGGGGACAGTGTTTGCCAACCTATATCTTATATGATGGACAGCAAAAGCTTGTAAAGTAATTGTCGAGGGCCAGGAAAATCAGGGGATACAGACAGTTCGAATGGGCATAAAAATTATTGTAAGCTTGAACTCTGAATGAACTCCTAATGGCCAAGGGAGATTAGTCAGAGATAGAAGTAGAAAAAATTCAATGTGGGCTGGACTTAGATCTCTTGTGGGCATGAAGGTACTTATGACTAATGACATTGTTCTCAGCTTGGTCATCTCCTACATCGCCCATCCTTCCATCTTGCCCCCTCTCCTCTTCCATGTGTTTTCTATACTGCTTTTTCTTCCTGCATTGTCCTGCAAAGTCTGTTCTCATGGGAACTTGGCAAGGGTGAAAGAGAGGCAGTATCAAAGGAATGCTCCCCCCCAGTGCTTTTTTTGTAAAAGAAAAAGGTGCCGGAACTCACATATGTCATACAACCTGCCTTGCCTACCCTACAAGGTTCCATCCAAAAAAGGTGCCGGAACTCTGTTCTGAGCGTTCTATGAGGAAAAAAGCCCTGCTCCCCCACTCTGAAGGAGCTGGTGAGCCAGATGGCGATTGCTGTAAAACACAAAAACATCATAAGAAGGTCCTGCATCTCCCTTTCACAGCAAGTAAAGGCCAGGTATGGAAGGCCCAATGTAAGTGAATGTCATGCCTATCCCCATAGGAATGGAGAGGGGCTATTTAACCTCTTCCTCAACAGGTTCCTTAGACAAAACTGGATGGGGGGGATGGTAGCTTAGTCAGGCTTGGCTTGTTGAGTAAGTGCTGGTAAAACTGAGGAACTAAATCAGGGGCACGAACATGCTGTGTGTTTTCCCAGGAGCAATCTGCAACAGGGTAGTTTTTCAATGACAAGTACAGGATGCCTTTGCCTCTTTTCCTAGGATCTAGGATTTCTTCCACCTCATATTCTGGTTCTCCCTCTACTATGAAATGGCAGGAGAGAGTGGCACTGGGATCATATTGTGCTTAGGGGAGCCTCTTTGGTAAGTAATGCTCAGTGAAATACTGGATGGATCTTCATTGAAGGGGGTAATTGAAGGTGGAAAGCTACAGGAATGATTTGTTGGTGAACTTTGAATGAACAAAATTTAGTGTCTAGCTTCTTGGAAGGTCTTGAACTGGCTAAGAACTTGATGGACAGCCAAACCTTGTCTCTTACTTCTATGGGTCGGCCCTCCTGCTGATGGGAATCTGATGCCTTCTTGTAAAACTCTTTTGCTTGCTTGAATTTCACATCACACATCCAAATACAGCTGGAAGGGCCTTGGAGGTCTTATAGACCAGCCCCCTGCTCAAGCAGGAGATCCTATATCATTTCAGACAAGTGATTATCCAGTCTCTTCTGGATAATGTCTGAAGGCAACCTGTTCCACTGGTTAATTGTCTTCACTGTTAGGAAGTTTCTTCTTAATTCCAGGCTGCTTCTTTCCTTGATTAGTTTCCAAACATTGTTTCTCGTCCTGCTGTTTCAACAGGTGTTGGACTGCAAGTTGTTCCTGTAAGAAGTCAACCACACTTGGGACAGTTGAGTCCAATGCAGGATAGTCTGGCAATACTCTAGGGTGTGTGCCATATATAGCTTGAAATGGTGGCATTGAAGTTGATGAGTGCAGTGAATTGTTGTAAGTAAATTCTGTGAATGGCAGTAACAATAGCCAATTTTCTTGGCTGTAGATGTAATAGTACCTCAAGTACTGGTGTAAGGGCTGGTTAGTCTTTTCTGCCTCCCCATTCATGGCAGGGGGTTGAGGTGAGGAGAGGTTGATCTTGACATTTAGTAGCTGGAAAAGTGCTTTCCAAAATCTAGATTGGAATTGTGTGCCTCTGTCTGACATGAGTGCTGAGACCATGCCATGGTAGTGAAAGACATGGTCTAGAAAAATTTGGGCTATGTCTTTGGCTTTGGGCAATCCCTTGCAGGGTATAAAATGGGCATCTTGGTGAAAAGGTCTACCACTACCAGAATGGTAGTGAAGCCTTGGACAGAAGGTAAATCAATACATTGACCCCCTGACCCTCCCCCCCATTATATCCACAATAACTCGAGTTTTTTAATTGTCTAACTGCCTTATTTCTAGGTTGGTTCTGTCCTTGATTAATTTCCAACCATTGTTCTGCCTTCTGGTGGTTTGGAAAATAGTCTGGCCCCCTCTTAGATATTGGAAGACTGCTATTATGTAACTCCCACTTCTTCTTTTCATCAGACTAGATATACCCAATTCCTGCAATCATTCTTCATATGTTTTAGCCTCCAGTCCCCTAATCAATGAATGGTTGTAAGCAGGGCTTTTTTTGTCATAAAACGCACTGGAATGGAGTTTGGGCACCTTTTTTGTTGGATTTTCTAGAGTTGCATTCTTTTCCTATTGTTTTCCTTCCTATCTTCATTTGTTTTTGGAAATGCCCCGCTGGTGGTACAGTGCGAATGGGGTCTCCTCCGGCACTTTCTGCCTCCTCTAGGAGGAGCCATGAGGTACTGGAGCATCACAGCCAGAGTGTGGCTTGATTGGCTGGGTCGGACCATGTGGTGTGGAAGCTGATGGTGGTGGTAGAAGACACATAAACATGGAGGCCATCTTTCACGAGAGGGTGAGTGAGCCTTTTGCCTTTCCTTATGAACGTAGGTGGGTGAGGTTAAAAAGAGGCAAAGCGAGAGGTAACAAAGGTGGATGGTGTGAAAGCTTACCCAAAACTGAAACTTTGCTGTTTCAGTTCCTTGGGTAGTTAAAAAGCTGGGATGTCTACGAAAATCTCTTTTTAGTCTTTTATACAGGTAATCCCTGAGTTACGAGTGTTCACTTAATGCTCGATCAAAGCTATGTGATGAGCACCCCCTAGTGCTTACGAGCAGCTCCTGAAATTACAAGTATTGCAGCACCACAGCAGTTGTTTGTCCTTATGAGTGACCGCAGTGGTTCTGCAACACTCACCTGGGTTATTCCCTCCCTCCCCGCCCCCACCACTGGTCTCCCTAGGCACCAGGTCCTCGGTACTCACCCTACAAAGATGGAGAATCTTCGCTTTCTTGGCTGCTCCAGGCCTTCAATGTATTTGCAGAGAATGGAGGCCTAAAATAACTCAAGATGACGCGAGATCAGTGGAGCTAGATCTCACACTACTGATCTCACGTGATCTCATGGTTATTTAGGCCTCTGTTCTCTGCAACAGAGAACCAATCCGAAGCCGGGGGACGCTTCGACGTACCTCTGGAAGCTGGATTGGGGCTTTGGAAGCCTGGAAAAGGTCTCTGCTGCCCGGATCCATGGCAGCAGAGTGATTTTGCAGCCTCCCCGTGGTCCAATCTGGGCTCCAAAGGCCTTTTCCAAGCCTCCAGAGCCCAGATCCATGACTAGAGCGATTTTGCCCACCCCCCCTGACCCAATCTGGTCTCCGGGGGTTTAGTAATTAATGGTAACATTAATAGTATTAACTTACAAAATACTAATGTTTTAGATACACTAAAAATTGAAGGGTTTTTTTTTTCAACTACAAAGGTAAACCTTGTAAGGTAGGCAATGCAGGATGTATGATGTGTGTGAGTTCTGGCACCTTTCTTTCTTTCTTTTTTTTTTAACAAAAAAGCACTTGTTGTAAATCAAGGAGTTGTAAATCAAGGACTACCTGCAAACATCTTCTCCTCCTCCTCTGTTTCTTGCCAGCACATCAGCCCCTTTTCACAATCCCTTCTTCAGGAGAATGTTTCTTTGTATATATAGTAGACGAAATGCTTAGAAGAACTCATTTCCCAGGCCAGTTTCCCACCTTGCATTTATCAGAGAACAAAAATGATTGCTCTGCCTGTATAATTATGGATTGTGGAAAGTTCTGTTATTTCTCCATTCTGTCAGAGGTTTAGGAACTCCAATCAAAAGTATCTAGAACCTGTATCGGAAATATTTTGAGTCTTCCATTGCAAACCTGTTAAACAAAAGTTTCTGATTTACAGTCAGAAGTTAACATGTATATAGTTGGACAAATGGTATTTTCATCCCAGAATGAGGGGTGGAAATTTATTAGATGTAATACATTTTACATATTTAAAATATTTATTAAATATTTTTATTTAAATATAAATCTATTCAAATATACATTTAAATTGATTTTTTTTATTAAAAAAGAACATTTCTTAACTATTTGCACTTACCCTTTTCTTTCCCTAAAATAGCAAAGAAAGGATCTTCCAGTCAATCAGAAAATTCTTCTGGGAAGCTGCTCATTGCTTCTTTCACAGTTTTGAATCCATACAGCATTATTATAAGGTAATCCCCGAATGACAAGGTGCATATATTTCCATATTGTTTTACACACTGCCAAGTGAGTCAAACACGAGATACATTACAATCAAATAAACAGATTATTTACAGATGATTTGCCACCTAGAGTCTTTCCTAAAACCTACATTTTAGCACATTTCACTGTAGGCAATTCTTAATTCTTTAGAAACTTTTTTCCCCCCTAAGATTCCTGCCAATAACTTCTTTATCTGTTCCTGGGACATTCCTTTCTCTATGTTTCTGCTAGAAATCCACTGTCTGCCATCTCTTTATTCCTTTCAGCTGATGTGTTATAACCTGAGTTAAGATTGACTACAAGAACAGCACTATCTTCAGAACAACTGTTGCATAAGTAGTTAAAAAATGACCAACTTACTTGAGAAGGATGATTTAAGCTGATATTACGAAGGGGAGCGGTGTTAGTCAATAGTTGCCCCAAATCAAAAATAATCTAATAATCCCTTTTCAGACTATAGGGAACTGTATAACATTCTATGGAGAAAGAGGCCATCTTCAATAGAGGACAAATTCACCCTGGTGACACATACATTGCTTTTGGTCCTACCATTTACCATTTGCTCACCAGGAGCAAGAAGCTGTGACAGAACCAATTTCTCTGGCTCCAGGGAAATATAGAAAATCTGAAGCAAAGAATGCACTTGTTTTTCTTGGAAAACAGTCATGAACAACAGTCCCAAGTCATAAACTGTACCTCTCCACACACACACACTTTTTGTTCTCCTCTGTGTAATTGCTACTTGGAATTGCGTTAGTTTAAGTAAAAGACTAATGGTATTTCCTTCCAAGGATATAATCTTGATGTTCGTCTGTTATTCTAGTATTCCAAAATAATCTTACACTGCCAAGGTATTTTAAAAAAAAATTGCTGCTGCAATCTGAATGTTATGGGGTTTTTTTTAACCTACATATTGAGTTGTAAGATTCTTTTAACTCTGATTTTCTAATGAAATGCTGGAAACCAGAAGAGGAATGTAATTTAATTTAATTTAATTTTGTTTTATTAGATTTATATACCACCCTTTCTCGAAGGACTCAGGGCGGTTTACAGGGCATTTTAAAATCACACCAATACAAAATACAAAAGTTAAAAGACAATTAAAAAGATTAAATTATCCCTGAAAATAAAACCCCAGTTAAAATGTAGTAATGGTTATCTAGAGAAATGTATCATTTATTTATTTTATTGGTTGATTAAATTTCTGGGCCACCCATCTCATGTGGAGGCGACTCTGGGTGGTTTACAAACATTAAAAAATGGTAACTGTCAATGCTGCAAACATTGACATGTTTTTGCAGCCTTTTGCTTTAACTGTTTGGTTTTGAATCACAAAAAACATGGGTGGAATGCAACCAGATGTTTTGACAAGATAAAGGAAGTGAAACTTCGTGTGTTAAATTAATTGGTAAATGTGATTCATGATGTGTAAATAAGGGAGGGAAATTCTGTATGATGTGGTGGGTCAAGGGGAGGAGAGTTCAGATTCTGGAATCCACCCATGAGTGCCAGTGCTCTGTTTCTGCTCATTATAGACTTTTTTGAATAAATAATCATGCAGGATGTGTCTTTTTAATCGGAACCATGACATTAACATTAAAATGACAGAACAATAAATAGCAATAATAATAATAATAATAATAATAATAATAATAATAATAATAATAATAATAATAATGAGATCTACAATTGACAGATGGAGAAGGAAGGACAAGGTACTAAAGGCCACTCAACTAAACAGAGGAAATTGATTAACTTTTGGCTAATCAATTAACTAAAGTATGTAGGAAGATCAAACACATTCCTGACAGACAAATGAGAACCACCCTAGAACTAAGAAGAAATTTCCTGAGGGCGAGAACAATTAAACAGTGGAACAGCTTGCCTTCAGGAGTTGTGGGTGCTCCATCACTGGAGATTTTTAAGAAAAAAATGGGCAATTAGTTGTCTGAAGTAGTATACGGTTTCCTGCTTGAACAGGGATTGAACAAGAAAATCTTCAAGTTCCCTTCCAACTCTGTTACTCTGTTAAGTGCATGGGGAGAGATGGGGTCTTCTCTTAATCTGATAGTCACCTCCACTGTACTGCAACCCACAGGCCAGCTGGCAGACCCAGGACTCCAGGCCCTTATGGAAGGTCAGTGCAGGCGGCAGATCTTACCTTCAGGTGTATAGTGTTCCCTCACCAGCATGGCCTTCCTACCAGCCCAGCTGGGGTGGGCCAAACTCATTGGGGTGATAGGGTTCCTTATGGAGCCTGGACACATTGCCTGAATTGCTTTCAAAGTGATAACTAACACCTCAAATTCCATCCAGAAGAAAACCAGCATACATACCAAGCAGCTATTAAGACACAGCCAAACCTGTTCTATTGCTTGCTTTTCCAGAGAAGAGCATCAAAGATGATTAGGGGACTGGAGACTAAAACATATAAGGAATGGTTGCTGGAATTGGGTATGTCTAGTCCAGGGGTCAGCAACCTGAAACAGTGAAAGAGCCACTCAGAACCGGTTCCCTCACAAAAGGAAAACCTGGGAGCCACAAAAAATGTGTGCACATGCGCATACATGCGCGCATGCGCAGAACATGGTTAGACTGAAGAGTGAAGCCAAGGGGAGATATGCACCTACCCTGCATATTTGAATTGATTGAACTTTTTTAGTCCCACTTTTTTTTTTGACTGCACATGGCAGAGGACTGGGAGCCGCAGGAGACGGCTGAAAGAGCCGCATGCGGCTCTGGAGCTGCGGATTGCAGACCTGTAATGAAGAGAAGGACGAGGGGGGGACATGATAGCAGTGTTCCAATATCTCAGGGGCTGCCCCTAAGAAGAGGGAGTCAAGCTATTCTCTAAAGTGCCCAAAGGCAGGACAAGAAGCAATGGATGGAAACTAATCAAGGAGAGAAGCAACCTAGAACTAAGGAGAAACTTTCTGACAGTTAGAACAATTAACCAGTGGAACAACCTGCCTCCAGAAGCTGTGAATTCTCCAACACTGGAAGTTTTTAAGAAGAGACTGGACAGCCATTTGTCTGAAATGGTATAGGGTTTCCTGCTTGAGCAGGGTTCTGGACTAGAAGACCTTCCAACTTCATCATCATCATCATCATCATCATCATCATCATCATCATCTAAAACAGATGCTACTCTTCAGAATATCAACGCTGTAAATATTGGATGTTCCCGCTCTGACAACCAACGAAAAGGTTGTTAGACAAAACTGGATGGGGGGGGTCTTCTCTTAATCTGATAGCCACCTCCACTTTAGTACAGCCCACAGGCTATCTGGCAAAGCCAGGTCTGCAGGCCCTTATGTAAGGTCAGGTGTCCTTGTTGGTCAGATCTGCAGCATGCCTCTTCTACCAGCACAGGTGGAGTGAATCAAACCCATTGGGGTGATAGAGTTCCTTATGGAGCCTTGGATCATGGCATACTTTCAAAGTGATAACTAACACCTTCTTCTATCCAGGAGAAAACCAGGATATACACCAAGCAGCTATTAAGACACAGGCAAACCTGTTCTATTGCTTTCTTTTCCAACCAGCTACACATGAATCATTATCTAAAACAGATGCTACTCTGCCTTCTCCTGGATTTGCTCCTTATGCCTCATCTTTGCTATACTAGCACGGACTTGTTCGCCCTCAGGGGTGCCCCCCCTCCTGGGTGCGACCCGCCTTTCTAGCCAACTATAATCTCGATGAAGGGCCCGATTGTTGGGACCCTGAGAGACAGCCGGGCAGGGGTAGGGGCCTCCGATATAAATTCAATAAGAGGCCCCTGGTTAGTTTCTTGGTTCAATTTTTTGTGGGGTTAGGGAGGGGGGTGGGAATTTCTTATGGTTGTTTGGCAATGGGGGGTAGTCCAGCAACCGTTGTTCAGGCCAGGTCCGGGATTGATCGCGTGGGGGGGAGCGGGGTTCGGTTGCCCCTGGAGCTCCAGAGCAGGTCGTGGGATTACCTATTCCCACGACGTTAGGGAATGGCAGCAGGTGTATGAACAGAGGGCCGTATCGATATCCGGGAGGGCCTCTCCGCTGTTTATAAGCGGTGAGGCGCTCCGACCCTCTGCTTCTACCCCGAGGTCCCGGGAGCGAGGATGTGCAGCCACCTGAGCTCCGGTTAGTGTACTTGAATGCCAGGTCCGTTGTTAATAAGGCTCATCTTGTCCGGGATCTGGTCGAGGGTGAGCATGCAGACCTGGCTTGCATCACGGAGACTTGGTTGGGCCCAGAGGGCGGTATTCCTCTGGTTGATCTTTGCCCACAAGGTTTCTGGGTGCTACACCGGCCTCGGGCTCAGGGTAGGGGCGGGGGAGTGGCAGTTGTTATGAGGGAGACCCTGTGTCCGCGGGAGGCCACCATTCCTCAGATTGTTGGTTGTGAGTCTCTCTTCCTGAGATTTGGTCCTGGGGCGCAGTTGGGCCTGCTGCTGGTGTACCTTTCGCCTAGTCACGTAGCAGCAGCCCTGCCTGAGCTTCTCGACATCCTCTTAGGGTTGGTGATTGAGTTCCCCAAACTTATAGTTTTGGGTGACTTCAATCTACCATCCCTGGGAGGATCATCTGAGTTAGCTCGGGAGTTCATGGCTTCCATGATGGCCATGGACCTGACGCAAGTAATTTATGCACCGACTCATGTGGGAGGCCACACCCTTGACTTGGCTTTTTTATCTAGTCGGTGGTTAGATGATCTTGGTGGGGGCTCCCCAATTGTTACGCCCCTGTCATGGACCGATCATCATCTCCTGTGGCTGGTCTTCCGTTTTGCCACTCCCCGCCGTGGGTGTGTGGAGCCTATTAGATGGTACTGCCCCAGGCACTTAATGGACCCTGATAGGTTCCAGGCCGCGCTGGGGTCCCCACCTGCCTCCTTCGCTCACAACTCGGCGGATGCCTTAGTGGAAGTCTGGGAAAGGGCAGCCACGGAGGCTCTTGACTGAGTTGTACCCTTGCGGCCCCTGACCCGGTGCAGATCCCATCGAGCTCCATGGTTTTCTACGGAGCTTTGGGAGATGAAGCGTCGGAGACGGGGCCTAGAGAGCTGTTGGAGATCCAGCCGATCCGAATCCAACCGATTGCGACTAAGAACCTACATTAGGTCTTATCTCGTTGCGATAAGGGTGGCGAGGTCTAATCACTTCGCTACCCTTATCGCGTCCGCAGATAATCGCCCAGCTGCCCTGTTTAGGGTGACCCGCTCCCTCCTAAATCAGGAGGTGAGGGAGGAACCCTTGCAGGGTCGTGCCGAGGAGTTTATCCAACATCTGTCGGACAAAATCGCTCGGATTCGGACCGGTCTGGACTCTGACTGGGCAGAGTCTGACAATCAGGACACGGGTGGTCTTGTCGATATTACCTGGGAGGAGTTTGATTCTGTGACTCCGGAGGAAGTGGACAGGATTATGGGGCGGCTGAGCTCCACCACATGTTTATTGGACCTGTGCCCTTCCTGGCTGGTTTATGCGGCCCAGGAGGGGACACGAGGCTGGTTCCAGGCGGTTATATCTGCCTCTTTGAGTGAGGGTAGTTTCCCCGCCGTCTTGAAAGAGGCGGTGGTGAGACCTCTCTTCAAGAAGCCTGCCTTGAACCCAGCTGTGTTGAATAACTTTCGTCCGGTCTCCAACCTTCGCTTTCTTGCGAAGGTTGTTGAGAGTGTGGTGGCGCATCAGCTCCCTCTGGTCCTGGATGAAGCGGATTATCTAGACCCGTACCAATCGGGTTTCAGGCCCAGGTACAGCACGGAGACGGCATTGGTCGCTCTGGTAAATGATCTCTGGAGGGCTCGGGACAGGGGACACTCCTCTGTCCTAGTCCTATTAGACCTCTCAGAGGCTTTCGATACCATCGACCATGGTATCTTGCTGCGGCGTCTCAGGGGATTGGGAGTGGGAGGCGCGGTTTTGCAGTGGTTCTCCTCCTATCTCCTGGGACGTTCGCAGTCGGTGTTGGCAGGGGGCAGAGGTCGACCTCGAGGTCTCTCGTTTGTGGAGTTCCTCAGGGGTCGGTCCTCTTGCCTCTCCTGTTCAACATCTACATGAAACCGCTGGGTGAGATCATTCGTGGTTTTGGAGTTGGGTATCATCAGTACGCCGATGATACCCAGCTTTTAATTTCGACCCCAAACCACCCCAGTGATGCCCTCGACGTGATGGCCTGTTGCCTGGAGGCGGTTCGGGTCTAGATGGGGAGGAACAGACTTCAACTCAACCCCGACAAGACTGAGTGGCTGTGCATACCGGCATACCAGGATATTCAGAACATCCCATCTCTTTCCATGGGGGGTGAACTATTCCCCCCCGTAGATAGGCCTCACAACTTGGGAGTCCTTCTAGATTCACGGCTCACTCTGGAAGACCATATAGTAGCTGTGACTAGGGGGGGCCTTTGCCCACGTTCGCCTGGTGCGCCAGTTGCGGCCCTATCTAGACCGGGATGCTTTATGTACGGTCACTCACGCGCTTGTGACCTCTCGTCTGGACTACTGCAACGCTCTCTACATGGGGCTGCCCTTGAGGACCACTCAGAGGCTCCAACTGGTACAGAATGCAGCCGTGAGAGTTGTGTTGGGAGTCTCCCGATACTCCCATGTTACACCTCTGCTCCGTGAGCTGCATTGGTTACCAGTTGTCTTCTGGGTGAGATTCAAGGTACTGGTAATGGTGTTTAAGGCCCTACATGGCATAGGTCCGGAGTACCTTAGGGAGCACCTGCTTCTGGCATCAACTTGCCTCCGCCCTGTGCGCTCTCACAGAGAGGGCCTCCTCAGGGTGCCACCGATCAGAGAATGTCGATTGGTGGCCCCCAGGGGGAGGTCCTTCTCTGTGGGCGCCCCGGAGCTATGGAATCGGTTGCCGGTTGAGCTCCGGATGGCGCCCAACCTTCGCTCCTTCCGTCGTGATCTGAAGACATTCTTATTTGAACAAGCCGGCCTGGCCTGAAGGGGGATGGGTGGGGTTTTTTGTGTCATTTTTAATATCTGTATTTATTGTTTTTAGCTGGGCATATGTTTAATTTTCTTTTAACTTTTGTATTTTTGTATTTTTTATATATCTGCCCTGTTCACCACCCTGAGTCCTTCGGGAGAAGGGCGGTATATAAATAAAATTATTATTATTATTATTATTACTCTCCAGAACTCAGGTTCAGAAAGTCATTAAAATCATTATTATAGAATTGCAGAATTAGAAGGGGCCACTTAGACTATCAAGTTCCACCCATTGTCCACTGCACATAACCAAATAAAGCAAATGTCTATGGAGGGTTCTGATAACTCCCATTTTGAGAACACCTACACCACTGAGCTGAATACCTGCCTACCAGCAAAGATGAGAAAGAAAAAGAACTAAAACACATCATGGAAGCCCTCAGAACTTGTGGCTATCCCAAGTGGGCCTTCATCCAATCCCCAAAAAGACCCAGCAGGTACTCCTCCATAGTAGACAAGGAAGAAAACAATAAACGAAGCAATGTAGTCATTCCATACATTGCAGGAATATCAGAAAAGGTCAGGAGGATCTTCAGGCAACACAACATACATGCACACTTTAAATTTAAGAATACATTAAGGCTTGTCCACCCCAAGGATAAAACACCCAGACACAGACTGAGCAATGTGGTATATGCAGTACAATGCCGTGAGCCATGTGCAGATTTGTATATTGGGAAAACAAAACAACCACTTCATAAATACATGGTATACCACAGGAGAACAAACCACCAGGACAAAATTCAGCAGTCCATCTGCATTTAAAAAAACAAAGGCTGCTGTTTCAAAGACAGCAAAGTCCACATTTTAGACAGAGAGGACCACTGGTTTGAAAGAGGGTCCAAGAGGCCATCTATCTCAAAATTGAACAGCCCTCTCTCAATAGAGGGAGAGGGATACGACATCATCTATCTCCAGACTACAACACAGTTTTTCAGCAGTTCCAAGAAGGCTTCACGTCTATTTGCACACTCACATGACCCTTAGAACACAGATAAACCTCCAGGTGGCCTCAGTTACTCGCTAAAAAAATTGCAAATGACCACCTATCTGCAAGGAGTATACATCCTTCAATTCCCCACCATCCAGTCTGAGCTGAAGAAACTTCTTGGATGAGAACTGATATGTATTCAAAGAAAAACAAGAAAATCCAGTTGTCTCATGAAAAAGCATTTTGGGACAAATAAAGCCTCTTCAACAGAGGAATGTCTAGCCCCATTTGAGTAGAGTGAAGGGGAACCCACCCTGTCTCTGAAGAATTGGTTTAATTATCAAACATTAATTGGTAAGACTGAACTAGAATCTGCCTTCTAAAAATTCATTCCCATTATTTCACACCCTGCTCTGTGAAATGTTGGTGAACAGGTCTTGGCCTAATGACCAAAAATACTAATCAAATTTCATAACTAGATAAATTGTATTCATTGTCTAAGAATATTTTAGACATAAATTTGTCCATACTTTTGGTACAAAGAAAACAATTGAGAATTCTCATATTTGTTACCAGTTGATTATTTAGAATGAAATACCTTAAGGTAGAAATCTTCATGAAGTCCAATCCCGTGAGCCCACAAGGTCCCAATGAGAGGAAGAGCCAAAGGACCAGGAGGCAAATGTCTTCTGGTCCAAAATTGTTTCAGGAAGAACAGAATCAGCAGAGCAAGCAGCAAAACAAACAGGAATATCCCTATTGCCATCATTGTCCTGCTGGTTATTTTCCTTTGATGCTCTCTAGTCTACCTGGAGGTGGTTATTGTTTCCTTTTACCTGAAGTGTTTTGCTTTTCTTCCTGTTTTATGCACTGTGTTGATTGGAAACAAATAGCAACACGTCTTTTGATTCTTTGTGTAGTGTTGCTATTTTGTCACCAAGTTGCCATTATATTAATTAGGTTATCCCTGATCATGGGTTACTCAAATGGTAGAGGAGGAGATTTTTTTCAAAGCCAAGGGTTGTGTAATCCAATATGTCACTAACATGACACTGTGCCAAAATTACTAAAAAAATTACTTAAGAATTGTGGTGTACCACATGTCCATGAAATTTATCTGAATAAAAAGGAGAATGTTTTGGATCACAAAAATATCATCTAAGCCATTATTATGTTTCATGCACACATTTAGAAGCCCGTCATCAGGATATTATCATGGAAAAGAAAATTTCACTCAGTTTCCTTTGCTAATTACAAAATGTCTTAATGAGGGCAACACACTGTTTAAGCACAATCTCTGGTTCTGTGCTGCTTTTGCAGCTAAAACAAGGGTAACCCTCATGCTAATAAGGAATAGATTGTTGTAATAGATTCTCCAGTAGCTCTTCTCGGCTATGTGCTTAATCCAAGGGAGAAAATGATAAGTACTTTCACAATACCTACTTATCAATTATGTGATCAATCCAGCTGTCTAATCTGACAAGGGTCCATGCTAAAGCCTTGGCAGGGAAAGTTGCCCAACTCTGAATTATCATTAAACCTTGAAAATGGGCTTCCAAGTGTGTGCATGAAACCTAATAATGGACTAGATGATATTTTTGTGACCCAAAACATTCTCCTTTTTTATTCAGATAAATTTCATGGACATGTGGTACAGGTTCTGAGGACTTCCATGATGTGTTTTAGTTCTTTTTCTTTCTCATCTTTGCTGGTAGGCAAGTATTCAGCTCAGTGGTGTAGGTGTTCTCAAAATGGGAGTTATCAGAACCCTCTGTAGACATTTGCTTTATTTGGTATTTGTACAATGGATAATGGGTGGAACTTGATAGTCTGAATGGCCCCTTCTAATTCTGCAATTCTACAACAATGATTTTAACGACTTTCTGAATCTGAGTTCTGAAGAGTAGCATCTGTTTTAGATAATGATTCATGTGTAGCTGGTTGGAAAAGAAAGCAATAGAACAGGTTTGCCTGTGTCTTAATAGCTGCTTGGTATGTATGTTGGTTTTCTCCTGGATAGAATTTGAGTTGCTAGTTATCACTTTGAAAACAATTCAGGCAATGCTTCCAGGCTCCATAAGGAACTCTATCACCCCAATAAGTTTGGCCCACCCCAGCTTTGCATAAATCATCCTTCTCAAGTAAGTTGGTCATTTTGTAACTACTTATGTAATAGGTTTTTTTAAAAAAATCCCAGTTATATCCCGCCCTTCCCTGAAGACTCAGGGCGGCTTACAATCTAAGCACAAATCAATGTGCTTAGCAATAGCCTTCATTCTATGTATATGCCTGCTTATTAGGGCTTTGCCCCCCCCCCAAGTGGCATTATTGCAAAGTCAGCTTATTGCCCCCAACAATCTGGGTCCTCATTTTTTGAAAGGATGGAAGGCTGAGTCAACCTTGAGCCTGGTGGGACTCGAACCTTCACTAATTGCAGGCAGCTGGTGTTACTTAAGGAGGCATTAGCCTACTGCTCCACCAAGGCTCTTTTGTCTGAAGATAGTGCTGTTCTTGTAGCCAGTCTTAATTCAGGTTGTAACACATCAGCTGAAAGGAACAAACAGATGGCAGACAGTGATTTCTAGCAGAAACATAGAGAAAGGAACATCTCAGGAACATATAAAGAAGATATTGGCAGGAATCTTAGAAAAAAAAAGTTTCTAAAGAGTTAAGAATTGCCTACAGTGAACTTTTGGTTCCTGTTTCCAGCGGAGCAGTCGGAAGATTCGGAATGGCAAACCCTTTGGCTGAAATTTCTTTCTGTTGGGGACCGTAAGGGGCCAGAACCCACCCTGAAGAGGGGTAATGAAGGAAGGAAATCCCAGGGACTTAGGAGAGATGGCAGTCTCCCCAAACGGTCCAGGAGAAGCCTCCCAGAAACCAACAGAAGAAAAGGCTGGCTAACTCCATTGTCCAGTCATAGCTGAAAACAACGGAAGTCATAAGCTTTAAACTAAGCGGATTTTAAACAGCATGCTTGAATCTGGGTAAGAATATTGATTTTCTCTATCCTACCTATTTTCCTGAAGAAGACAGTCCCCAAAATAAGAGATCTCTGAAAAAAACGGAGGGGGATTCTACTCCCTCCCTTTGGTTACTGGAAGCAGCGAAACTTACCCTTTAGAGAGAGAAAAAAAGACTAAAAAGATCTAAAAATGAGCAAACGCTGACACCTACTGGTGGGTGAGGATTTTTTTCTCTGACCCTCAAAGTTCTTAAAAAGTGCAGCTGTGTAAATAAAGTGAGAGTAACAAATCTGAAGCAATGAATACTTTACAAAAGGAAACATATGATAAGTGGCAACCATTTCAAAGGACAATGATTTTAAACCACAAAGAAATACAGAACAACTTTGAGAGTATGAATCAACTTACCTCCAACTTAATTCCACTCCAAGAAATTTCCCAGGAAAATACAGTAGAGATTCTGAGGATAGAGACCTAAAGATGGAACCGTATAAAATAAAAAATCATGATTTAATTCAAATGGGAGATATTTTAATGCGTCCAAGCAACTTTGAAGATAAGGAAAATAATGAGAAAAAAATACGCTGCTTTCGATACCATCGACTATGGTATCTTGCTGCAGCGTCTCAGGGGATTGGAAGTGGGGGGCACTGTTTTACAGTGGTTCTTCTCCTACCTCCTGGGCCGCTCACAGTTGGTGTTGGCAGGAGGGCAGAGGTCGGCCCCGAGGCCTCTCATTTGTGGAGTTCCTCAGGGGTTGGTCCCCTCTCCCCTCTTGTTCAACATCTATATGAAGCTGCTGGGTGAAATCATTTGTGGTTTTAGGGTGGGGTATCATCAGTATGCTGATGATACCCAGCTTTTTCTTTCCACCCCAAACCAACCCAGTGATGCCCTCGACGTGATGTCCCATTGCCTGGAGGCGGTCCAGGTCTGGATGGGAAGAAACAGGCTTTGACTTAATCCCACCAAGACTGAGTGGCTGTGCATACCAGCATCTCGGATTAACCAGTCTATTCCATCGTTAACTATGGGGGGTGAGGTGTTATCCCCCGTAGATAGGGCCCGCAACTTGGCCATCCTCCTGGACTCGCGGCTCAGTTTGGAAGATCATATAGGAGCCGTGGCTAGGGGGGCTTTTGCCCAGATTCACCTGGTGAGCCAGTTGCGACCCTATCTGGACCGAGATGCCCTACGTACAGTCACTCATGCGCTTGTGACCTCCTGGATAGACTACTGCAATGCTCTCTACATGGGGCTGCCCTTGAGGACCATTCGGAGGCTTCATCTGCAGTGCAGAATGTGGCCATGTGAGTTGTGATGGGGGTTTCCCGATACTCCCATGTAAGGCCTCTTTTCCGCGAGCTGCATTGGCTTCCAGTTGCCCTCCGGGTGAGATTCAAGGTGCTGGTGATGGCATGGCTCTGGATTATCTTCAGGAGCACCTGCTGCCAGCATCAACTTCCCATCATCCTGTGCACTCCCACAGGGAGGGCCTCCTCAGGGTGCTGCCTGTCAGGGAGTGCTGGCTGGCGGCTCCCAGGGGGAGAGCGTTCTCTGTGGGCCCTTTGGAATCAGCTGCCTGTGGAACTCCGGATGGCCCCCGACCATCGCTCATTTTGCCGGGACTTAAAAACTTGGCTATTCGAGCTTGCCGGCCTGGACTGAGGGTTTTTGGGTTAATGGTTTTAATTTTTAATTATTTTGGGGCTATTTAATTTAATTTAATTTTATCTGTATATATATTGTATTGTTTTAATTTGCCCTGTAAACTGCCTTGAGTCCCTCGGGAAAAAGGCGGTATATAAATTGAATTAAATTAAATTAAATTAAACCTAGAAAATAACCATAGAGGAGGAACTAGCAACCCAGAAAATAGAAGGAAAACTAGAAAAAGCTGACCCAAATATGGAGGACCCAAAGGAAAAAACTAACAGTCAGACTCAGACAAATGAAGAATTAGAAGACATAATTATAATGTTGAAAATTGTAAAGACATTTTATCAACCAAGATTTCAGAGCATACTGGAGGATAAGGAAGGAAAGCCTGTACTGTTTCATGTAGAGATGTGAATGCTGATCTCTCTTGAAACAGCCAGAATAAACTCAAATGAAATGGGATTAAACAAACTACTTTATTATTCATGCTTCCAATGTCAATAACTCACAATTACAACACTGGTCCATCCAAAATGCAAGATTGTAATTTGAATTCATCTCATTAGGTAAAAAAATGATGATCCTTCCATCCTGTGCAAAGTTACATGTCCCCAGTCATGCCAGGGTTCATCCAGAGAGATAGAAATGAGAGAAAGGCAGAAGTCCTGCCATAAACTATGAAAGCTCCAACCACTTAACTAGAAAGCATGGTATTTACTATACAGCTAGACTACAATTCACATAAGGCATCTCTTGAGGAAATAACATTTAACCCTGTAAATGTTTTTACATACAGTGTTGCCAGTATTAGCCCTATAAATGCTGAATACACTAACAAAGTTGTTAATTCCTAAACTAGATATAAAATGGAGCAGCTGAATGTATACTGGTCCAGCACAAAGCTGATGGAATGGAAGATAGAGCTATTAGGAGAACTGTGGGGAATTGGAGGAGGGAGGGTGTTTAATGAATATCAATGGCTAGCTCTTCCAAAAATACCTTAGCTAAATTGTTTCTTTTGCTCCAAATAATATGCACAAAAATAGAGGAAAAATTGTTTGATGATCCAAATGCACTGACTTACAAAGTTAGTTGGCAAAGAAAAAAAGCTAGTGTAAGACTGAAGAAAACAGAAACTTTGACCTATTAGAGACGATATTATATTATCAATTAGATGTTTGAATATGGTTAAGAATAGATTGCTAGAAATAGAAATATTATTATAACTAGATAGATAAGATAGATAATCAGAATAATTATCTAGATAGATAATCAGAATATCATATTTTGGCATGAAAAGGGAAATAAGAAAATGCTAAGAAGTTTGTATAAGGGAAGTTTTTGGTTACCCAAATACAGTATAACTTTTTTTGAAACTATAAATGATCGGGATATTTTGAATATGGATAGGAAATTAAAACTGAAAATTAGGATACTGACTGAATAAATGGATATTGAGTGGAAATGCAATTAAGATCTGTTTTGGTTAGAAAAGATATTTTAAACTGATACCATTGACACTATTAGGAAACTGTAACAAATGTTGATATTCAACTGTATATCTATTTATAACAATAAGAATTGCATTTGCATAATGTGGAAAAATGTTTATTGCTGGAAGAAGAGAGGAGGTATTGGATGATTTAATCTTGGATTTAGTTTGAAGAAGCTTATCTCTACCACGGAATTATTAATGGACTCAGTCAACATGTTGTCTATTAAGCACTTGTTTGTAAAAACAGAAAATTAATAAAATATTTGTATATAAAAAAGATACGACAGACTTGAAAAAACATACTTATGACTTATTCTCAAAGATAAACAACCATCCCAATTTTCATATGATTGTATTTTGGGTACTTGGCAATAGGCCTCCATTTATGACCAGTAGCAACATCTCAGTGTCACATAATCATGGTTTATATTTTTTTTGCCATTTTCTGGCAAAAAACATCCATTGGATAAGCTAGGTTTAGACTTATGAGCAAATGATTCACTTAATGGCCATGTCGATGTTCTTAATGGAATTCATATAAATGGTTGTACAATCGATTCCAGTCACATGACGGCACAACTTACAACCACAATGATATATGATCAATTTTCTGGGCTCAACTATAGTTGCAAGTCGAAGACTACCTATATAGTCTTAGAGTAGATCAGCAGTCTAGTATCAAGATCAAGTGAAATCATTCTTCCTCTTTCTTCCTCATTATTCAGACCCAACTCAGGCTCTAAGTCAACTGGGTGACCTTGGGCCAATTGCACTTTCCCTTATTCTTGCAGCAAGAATAAGCTACGCACAATGCTGGAAAAATGAACAAGTACCATCAGAAGAAGAGCTAATAAAGAAGATATTGGAATGCACAGAGATGGACAGATTAACTGTGAGACTAAAAGACAAAGGAGAAACATTTATTTTATAAATGGTTGGAAAAAAGAACCAAAGAGTGAAATTTGTATATGTATTAATGAATCATGAACTCAGTTCGCACGTTGTTTGGAAAATTAACATATGTGTGTAAAGAATAAAAAACAATAAAATATAAATTAAAAAAGAGAGGAAGAGCCAAAGGACCAGGAGGCAAATGTGTTCGGGTCCAGAGTTGTTTCAGGAAGAACAGAATCAGTAGAACAAGCAGCAAAACAAGCAGGAATATACCTATTGCCATCATTGTCCTGCTGCTTTCTAGTCCATCTGGAGGTTTGTAGAGATAGAGGTCAAGGATATGAAGGGACCTTGTGCAGCAAACTGCCTGCCTTAGTATCTTGTTTACCATATGTCTATGAGTCACTCCAATTAGCACCGCTAAGGACTGCCAGGAACCATCAAGATATGTGAGACTCTACCCTGGCTGGGATGTTCTTAAAGATTGACAAGCAATTAATAAACAATGCTTTTGCTGTGCGCTCTTTCCTGCTTGTTAAAACTGTATAAATACAATAAACTCTGCGTAGGCAGACAGACATTTTGGGACACCCTGCGATGACTGGTCTCTGAATCCCACATTTTAGCGCCTGAACAGGGACAACAAATCAACTTCCAACATACTTACCTTCATCTGTAATAGACCCCAAGGTGCACCTTCGTCCTACGGGACCCCTCAGAGGTAAGTATGGGTTGCAATCTATCTCACCAACAGCAGCAGCATGTAGAGGAACTTTGATTCCTGCTACAAAAGTCAGGGCTTACAGCATTTGAGGAAGAGATAAGGAAGCTCGTTGGAGAGATAGAGAAGCATTGTCCTTGGTATCCAGAGCACGGGATGCTCCGTTTACAGGACTGGGTAAAGATAGGGCATACTTTACATCTTGAACCCCAGGCTCCAGTTCAGATTTAACATCTATGGTTTCAATGCTGTCAAGCAGTGGAAAAATTTGGCTCTGATGCTTTGGCAGGACAGCAATTGACCACAAAACCTCCACCTGATTATGATCAAATAAATTTTTCCCCCGAAATCATCTTTAATTGAACCTTCAGCTCCTCATGAAGAGGTTAATTCTTCTGCTTCTTCACGGCCATTGTATACCCCCATGATGCAAATTTTAGAGGAACAATTAGCAAAAGTGGGGGGGAATGTAGAAGAAACTGCTGATGGGTCTGGTCCCTTTGCTCAAGTTGATGCTCAAGTTGTTTTATCAGTTGCCACTTTACAAGTTTCTTCTGAATACGCCTATCGAGCATTTGGAAAAGTGGCTGTTTCTGGCAAGCCTCATCAAGCCTTCTCTAACATCAGGCAGAAAGCTACTGAGCCGTATCCTGATTTTGTTAACAGATTACAGGGTATAGGAACAGCCTTTTATCAAACCAATTTATTGGCAGCCGCTTTATCGCAAGGCAGCAAACCTCAAGGAAAGTGTTACAACTGTGGAAAACCCAGTCATTCTAAAACGGAATGTCAAAATCCGGGGTGGGGGATGTCTGCAGCATCCCACAGCCCTTTTATCAGAGGTTGAAACCAAAAGCAAGTTATTTTTCTGTCTTTTTCTTTTAATCTGGCTCTTTGGACTATTCTATTCTTTTTGTCAGAGGTGAGGACACCACCCACTTCACACCTGCAAAAGATCCCAGGTTCAATATTCCTTTTAGTCTTTCCCCAGTGTCTTTTGAAGTTGGTGGGATAAATTGTAAGTAACCATAAATGTTCCTCTCCTTTTAATTAAAAGGGGAGGTCTGTTTTGGCCTCAAATTGATGTGTGTTTTGTTTTGTTATATACTTATATTTGTACATTTGGAACATTAAACTTGGACTTGGAATGGTGAGAAAAATGGGAGATGGTTAAAGGGCCCTATAAAACCATGTTTGGTTGGAATCACCTCCTGATTTTTCTCGCTTCTTTCAGGACAAGCCATATGTCTAAATGAATGTTGTTTTACTAGTATTTGTGTATATATGTCTGTCTATGTTGTTCTGTGTTATTCCAAGTCTTGGAAGAGGTATCCCTTCATCCCTTCATTTCACTTGTTTGTGAAAAAAGAAAATTAATAAAATAATTCTTTTAAGAAACTCATCTAGTTTGAATATGATTCGACAATCCAGGGGAATGGGTAGAGGGGATCTTGGGAAGGGGAAATTATGCTGGAGAATTTGGTGCACAAATCTTAGATCTGACTTTACCTTACTGTATTATATTTGACCTCTAGTAAAGACTATCTTTCTCATAAAAAGGAGTTGTGGTTCGTTCTTGCTTAAGGTTCAAGTTGTGGCAGGTTTGACAGGTTGAATAGGTTTCAGTGTTGAGTAAAAATTTATCATACAGAATATCCATTAGTTTTATGATTTCCATAGTGTTTAAGTTTAAGAATGTGTGGGAATAGCACACAGTTTGTAAGGGTGTGGATGCATTGCACTTTTATAACAGGGGCTTAATTGAGTTCTCTCACTCCTTCAGGCAAATGGAAGCTGAAGGCCCTCAACAGGCTGCTTGATTGTTATAGAATTGCAAAATTAGAAGTAGCCATTTAAGCTTTCAAGTTCAGCTGATTGTTCACTGGAGAAATAGAGTTTAAATCATAATCAACAGACAGATGTTTAGCCTCATTTGAGGAAAGGAGAAAGAATCTGCTCTTTAGTGAATTGATTCCATCATCAAAGATTTCTTGGTAAAACAGAACTAGAATCCACCTTCCTAACAATCAGCCCCATTATTTGACATCCTACTCTATGAAACGAGAAGGTCTCAGTTGGAAAACTGTGGTATGATGAGGAAAATGATTAATCAAGTGTCACCACTATCACTTGATTAATTGGATTCCACATTATGTGAGAATATTTTGAGGTTAATGCTCTTGTCCTTAATTTTGATACAATGAAAACAATAAAAAATCATTGTATTTATTACTGGTTAATTATAAACAGAATGAAATACCTTACTGAAATAATCTTCATGAAGCCAAAACCCATCAGCCCAGAAGGTCCCAAATGAGAGGTAGAGCCAAAGGACCAGGAGGCAAATGACTTTGGGACCAGAGATGTTTTTGGAAAAGCACAAGCAGCAGAACAAGCAGCAAAATGAAAATGTCCTTATCACCACTATTGTCTTGTGATATTTTTTTTTAAAAAAAATGTTTCCTAGTGAATGTGGAGGTGGTAGGTTCCTTTTTCCTTAATTATTTTTCTTTTTCTTTTCCTGTTTTACATACTGTGTTGATTGGAAACAAATAGCAACACGTCTTTTGATACTTTGTCTAGTTCCGGTATTTTGTCAGCAAGTTGTTCTTATATTAAGTTACATTAATGAGGTTACCTCTGACTATGTGTCACTCAAATAATAGAAGAAGAGATTTTAAAACAAAACAAAAACAAAAACCCAAGGGCTGTATAACCCAATAGGCCTGTAGAATATAACCAGACTCAGCCAGAGGGAGAGATCAAACGCATCATCAGTCATGAGTCTCTTTGTGCCCACAAGAGATCTAAGTCCAGCCAGCCTTCAATTCCTGTGACTCTTACCTACTGCTAATTTGCTTTGGCTGTTAGTAGTTCAGATTCTTGTCGAGAGCTTAAGCTTCAAATAAATCTATATAGCCATTTGAACTGCCTGGATCTTCTGATTTCGATGGTGCTTGACAGTGTCCCTAATAGGATATTATGCCAGAATTATTAAAATATCATGGTACATTATATGTCCATAAAATCTATCTGAATAGAAAGGAGAATCTTGTGGCTCACAAGAGATATTATCTCATCCAGGATTGTGTATTGTACATACACTTGTAAGTCCATCATCAGGACATTATCATGGAAAACAGCATGTCTTCATGAGACCATCATGCTGTTGGAGGACCATCTCTGGATCTGTGTTGTCTTTTACAACTAAAAGAAATTGCCAACAAGGAAGGGCTGTTGCAATAGATTCTGCAGTAGCTCTTATTAATTAAAAGGTTGTGCAATTAATCCAATCATCAAAGTATAGGGAGCTAACAACAACGTCTTAGCAATATCTGTCTAACAATTGGGTCACCACCACAGCTGTGTAACCCATGGCCAAATCTGAAAGTGACCTTTGCTTAAATCTCTTCTTGAACATCAATCCACCCATTGTCTCTGGAGAACCCTATCTCTCTGTTTGCAATAGTCTGGAGAGATTCCTGTAGGAAATATGCTTGAATATTATTCAAAGTCCTATGATGATGTCTCCTCAAATGGCAACGAAACATTTGCAACCAAATTGCCAAGCTCGGAGATCAAACCAACAGCCCAGATTCCTGTAAAATCAACAGAAAATAAAGGAGGAGCTAAGTTGAACTCTGTACACGTGGATCTCTTTGCTTGCACCTGACATTAATTTCCCCAGACTCTAATGTTGTAGCCCGGGGGAAAGGAGAAAGTTTTCTGGGTTGGTCACAGATCCTTAAGAAGAATGTGTACTGCCAAAAACCCAAATCCTTTGCTTTGGGGGAAGGTTGGAGAGAAAATGATTAGGCTGTAACTACAGAAGGATCTTGATGAAAGAGATATTTGGATCCAGTCCAGGTTCAGCCCTAATATGAGGTAAACAATGCATTGCCTGCTCTTGTGGATGTTCTGCCCTGGGATGTGGATGGATTTCACACTCTTTCTTCTTCCACTAATTCTGTCAGCAGCATTTCATACTTTCTAGCACAGTATCAGTTTGGGCTATCTGTGAAGTTTGCTCTGGCTGCTTAACATGGAGCCTATAGGGGAAATTTTAAAAACATGAAAAGGGACACTAAGAACAAATTGAAAGCAATATGTTTTATTGGCACCAAAAAGGAAACAAAGGTAAAGAGTAACAAGCTTCCTTCACATACTGTTCATACATAGCTTTCTGGTCTTTTGTTGACACGGTTAGGTATGTTGTGTGAACCCACCAATGATTGTGGAATCAATGGAAACAAAACATAAGAGAATAGGTATATAGGAAACAGTAACATAGTGAAAAGCTATTCTATCATTAGTGTTAGGTTTTTTATGGTGTTTAAGTTTAAGAATGTGTGGGAATAGCACACAGTTTGTAAGGGTGTGGATGCATTGTCGCTTTTACAACAGGGGCTTCATTGAGTTCTTTCACTCCTTCAGGCAACCGGAAGCTGAAGGCCCTCAACAGGGTGGTCAGAAACGTGAAGATCTCAACTCTTGCCAGCAGCTCTCCCACACATACACGCTGACCTGAAGGTGAAACAAAGCATAAAACAAATAATAATCTGTTCTTCATGGTATATCCCCACCAGCAAGGAAATCTGAAAAGATTTGTAACAGCCAAAGCAGATTTCCATGTTGAATACTAGCATCTTCTAACAGATTCAATTTCTAGAACTGCTTTCTTCTGTTTGTTGACACTCTTCAGTGGGGACACCTTTCTATTTGGTCCCATCAGAGTAATTGCCACTGTGGCATTAGACTATCTTTGACTTCTTTTCCTCAGAAATTTTCATATTTATGGGCAGATTGTCAATTCAGGAATGGTCCAGGAGGTCAGTTTGGCAGTGATTGCCATGGGTCTGTCCCAGCTACTATTGGGCTTTGATATTTTGTTTGTCTCTGAAGAAGAACCAGCTTGGCATAACTCTTATTGCCATGGAAAGATGTGGAGGCCATTCTGAAGGGGTGCAAATCAACATCTCCAGAAATTGGAGAGGAACCTCTGCAGATCATATTCTGCAGGGATGAAGGGACACCAAAATACTGTGGTCGAGGTGCTTGATAAGTCTGGAAAGAATACAGCAAAGGAATCCTATGTCTCATTTATTGTGAAATCCTCTCTGATTTGTGAATACGGAGATGGCTCAAGCAGTTTAAACAACACACATAAATTTCTTTTTACTAGTAGAAAAGAATCACATTTTGGTTTATGATTATAGACTATCCTCAAATATTGTACGTAATCAAAAAAGCAATGGTCTTACAGCTCCAGATGCATTTGGATGAAACTGGCCATTCCACCTGGGGCTTTATCAGCCTTTGACACTCAATGTATTTTGGTTCTCTGGGAAAATGAGCTATGCCAGAAACTTGACATTGGGAGAGCCAATTCTCCTTCCTCAGTTATTTTCAGTTTATTGACCATGTATCTTTCTAGGGCATCAGTTAGTGTTGGGCTTTGTAGGCACAGTGAATACAGTCTTTCCTATTGGAATATACTCAGAAGAGTATATCCAGGTAGATATCCTCATAGATCACTGTACGATTAGATCACTGATGGTGGGGCAGGTGAGCAAACTGTAGAAATTGATTGGCAACAAAAAGTGTAAGTTGAATTGTGGGACTTAGTTGCCAAAAAACCTCAGCAGTAGTGGTGGTAGGAATTTATTTGTTATAAGCAGTGCTTTTTTGTAAAAGAAAAAGGTGCCGGAACTCACACATGTCATACAACCCGCCTTGCCTACCCTACAAGGTTGTATCCAAAAAAGGTGCCGGAACTCCGTTCTGAGCGTTCTATGAGAAAAAAAGCCCTGGATAAGATGCTTTGGGCTCATGGACGTACCTATTCCGAAGGGCAGAAACTCTTCCCGTTCAATGAACTGTCCATTCTTATCTAAAAAGTGATTTGGGTTGAATTCTTTAGGTGTCTCCCATTGTTCAGGATCAAGAAGAACAGAGCGCAGATCTGGGAAAACAAAGCTTCCCTGTAAAAATAGAGATGACTAAACTGAGGAGTTACATAAAGAAACAGGACAAATAGATGAAGCATTTGGTTTTAACTTGCCACTGTGGACCCCTATTTGTTCATTTCCAAAGCAGATTCTGAGAACAGTAGATTCTCAACTGTTTAGCTTCCTTTCTCCCCTCCCTTCCATTTAAACAGAGATCTGGGTGCATATTTATCACACCAGATTGCCCCA
This sequence comes from Vipera ursinii, assembly GCF_947247035.1. Lineage (NCBI taxonomy): Eukaryota > Metazoa > Chordata > Lepidosauria > Squamata > Viperidae > Vipera > Vipera ursinii. Next base: position 5,479,371 of record NC_139518.1, read on the forward strand.
AGAAATGGACAAAGAAACATGGTCAGGCATGATTACAGTTCTGAATTTAATTTCAGCCTTTCTTCTCTTATCATCTTCCTAGGATAAATAAAAAAAAACATTTAAGGTTCTAACGTTAAAATCTGACAGGTGTTTGGACTTAAACCCATAATTTAACCGCAAAACAATTTGCTCTTCTTGACCATTCATTTCTGCATGACTTCATTGGAAGTTGCTGAATAGAGAGCTTTTAACCACGTGCCGTATTTTGCTTTTCCTTTCATGTTGGATTAGTGGAATGCAGCCTGAATACATTTCTCACCTTTGGGATGTGGTAACCCCTCATCTTCACATCCTTTGTGCTTTGCCTGGGAACCCCAAGTAGAAAGATATACTTTACACGCAGCATTTCATGAATCACAGCATTGGTGTAGGGCAGCTTCTTCCGATCCTGATAGGAAATTGACCCTGAGATGCCAAACACATCTTCAATCTCTTTCTGGACTTTCTCTAAAAAAAAAATGATGGAAATAGAAGCTGGGTTTCATTTTCTATTCTATTTCACTTCATCATCATCATTATTATTATTATTATTATTATTATTATTATTATTATTATTATTATTATTATTATTAATTTTATTCATTAAACATGAAACTCAGTCAACTGAACACTCAAATTAACTGGCACTAATGGTTGACATGGGTTGCTGCCAGCATCCTAGGTATCAACCAGGTATCTCCTTAAAATTAAAATAATAATAATAATAGTTATTATTGTTGTTGTTATTGTTATTATTAGTCATTGCACAGTCAGCCAGATGTTCAGACTGGATTTGACTTTTTTTTATTGAAAAGTTTTAAAATACATTTTATCTTTAACAATCCCCCCCTCCCTCCACCCACCCCTACCCAACCCTCCCTATCCCTCCCCCCCATTCTCCCCTCACCCCCAACTTCCCAGAGCTAAGTACAAGGTATAAAAACAAAAAACAATCATAAACATCCATATGCTAATAACAATAAACTATTAAGTCTATCGCACTCTAGCTCATATGAAAACTACAAGCAATACTAATATTACATAAAAAAAGGAAAAAAAGGAAAAAAAACTTATTCAAATTGCTGCTGTAATTAAATTCAACATCAACTTAGTGTCCACAACAGTAGCATCTGTAATTATACCCAACAAAAACAATTGCCGACAAAACTTTATCCTTTGCTTGAAGATCTTCTGCATATTCCACCAATTTTTTATCCAAAAAGCCTTAACCTTTTTGCAGGTCCACCATATATGAAAATACGTTGCATCTTCGCCACCACATCTCCAACATTTAGGTTGATAGTTCGGATACATACTTGCAAGCTTTTTAGGATCTAAATGCCACCTATAAAACATTTTATAAAAGTTCTCCCTTAAATTTTGGGCTTGTGTAAATTTTACATTCCGCACCCAGATCTTTTCCCAAGTGTCCATTGTAATAACTTCTTGAATATTCTGAGCCCATTTTATCATGCAGTCTTTAACAAGTTCTGTTTCTGAATCAATGTCTATCAATGCAAGATAAATCCTTTTAATATGTGCGGGACCCTGATTTCTAATTTGCTTTACCAAATTTTCGTCAGTCATTGAAAAACCAACTTTCTGGTCTTCTTTCCACCTGGCCCGTAATTGACCATATTGAAACCAAGTTTGAACGATCTTCTCATCTCGCAAAAGATTGTACGGCTTCAAACACCAGACATTCCTCTCCAAGCTTAAGATCTCCTTGTACGTAGTCACATCATGTTTGAAGCCAACATTTATGTTTTCTATTGCATGTTTTGGGATTGCCCACAACGGTATCTTGTAGTCTAGCTTGTGTCTATACTTCTTCCAAACTCTCAGCAATGCCTGTCTTAAAATATGCACTTTAAACATATTATCTACCTTCTTATCATATAACAAATATGCATGCCAGCCAAATAACAAGTCGTGGCCCTCAAGATTTAATAATCTCCCTTGTGTCAGATTAATCCAATCACTTATACCTGACAACGCAGCAGCTTCATAATATAATTTAAGATTAGGCATTTTAAGACCACCTCTTTCACGCGTATCCTGCATAATTTTAAGTTTAACTCGTGGCCTTTTCCCTGCCCATACAAATTTATTGATACCCCGTTGCCATTCTTCCAGATTAGAGTCTTTTTTAAGAATCGGTATCATTTGGAATAAAAATAAAAATTTAGGCAGGACATTCATTTTCACTGCTGCAATTCTTCCCAGTAAAGACAATTGCAATTTTTTCCAACTCTCCAATTCTTTTTGAATTTTTCCCCATAACTTTTCATAGTTATTTTTATATAACTTTGCATTTGAGGGTGACAAATACACCCCCAAATATTTAACCCTTTTAACAATCTCAAATCCAGTTAATCCTTCTAAAAGGGCCTTTTGCGATGCTGTCATATTTTTGGCTAAAATTTTAGTTTTTTGTACATTAACCTTACATCCAGAAACCTTCCCATATTGCATTATTATCTCCATCAGGTCCACAACAGAATTTTCTGGCTGGGTCACCGTAACAACCAGATCATCTGCGAACGCCCTCAATCTATAATCCTGATCTCTAATTTGAATACCCTTTTTTCCGAATTCCGTATTTTTATCAATAATATCTCCAATGTTAAAACAAATAATAGAGGTGATAACGGACACCCTTGTCTTGTGCCCTTCTCAATATTGCATACTTCAGTCAGGCTATTATTTACTATTATTCGGGCAGTTTGCTTTTGATATAATGCCCTAATTGGTTGTAAAAGTTTATCCCCAAAATTCATTTTATCTAAAACTTTCATCAAAAATTGCCAATCCAATTGATCAAAAGCTTTTTCAGCATCTAAAAAGATTAACGCCGCAGGGATCTGGTTGTTCCTTTCCAAAAACTCCACCACATCAACTATATGCCTCACATTATTTTTCATTTGTCTACCAGTAATAAACCCAGTTTGATCCCCATGAATCATCTGTTGCAAAACCCTCATCAATCTATTAGCTAAAACCTTAGCAAATATCTTGTAGTCTGTATTTAAAAGTGATATTGGTCTGTAGTTTCTTACTTGGGTAACATCCTGATCTTCCTTCGGAATCAAAGAAATAAAAGCAGTTCTCCAAGACGGAGGCACCCTTCCTCCCCTCTGAATTGTCTGAAACAATTCCCTTAATGGTTTTATCAGCTCCCGTTGTAAATTTCTGTAGTAGACCGCAGTCAGACCATCCGTACCTGGCGCTTTGTCCACCTTCAATTGCTTAATAGCTAAAAGAATTTCTTCTTCTGTTATCAATTGATTAATCTCTTCCTTTTGTTCTTGTGTAAGAACCGGGATGCTAGCATTCTTCAAATATACATCAATATCTGTTTCATTAATCTTATCCTTAACATATAATTTAGAATAAAAGTCCACAAAGGCTTCCTTAATAAGATCCTGTTGAAACACAACCTTGCCTTTATGTTCAATTTTATCTATGTTAGAAGCCCTTTGTTTTTTCCTTAACCTGTAAGCTAGCCACCTACCTGGTTTATTGGCATTGCAAAAAGTGTTATGCCTAGCAAACCGTAAGTTAGTTGCCACCTGATCAGCCATCAACTTATCAAATTGTCCTCTTAGCAAGTTAATAACCTCTTTAATCTTCACATCTGATGGATTCAAAATTAGGGCCTTTTCTTTTTCCCTAATTTCATTCTCCAGTTCTTTCCTCCTCACTTCCATATTACGTCTGTATTTATTATTCATATATATTAACACCCCTCTCATATAAGCTTTGCTAGCATCCCAAACCATGTCCATAGAAGTATCCTTGTTCATATTAATTTCAAAAAAATCTTTCATCTGCTTTTTGCATTCTTCCACATTTCTCTGATTTCTAAACAAATTCTCATTTACGCGCCAGGAGCGCCTATCTCTATTGTCCTTGTTGATCTCTAACCAGACTGGACTATGGTCAGATATAGTTCTTGCACAGATCTTTATCTTCTTAATCCTAGAAAAAAAAATCATTAGTCAGTAATATAAAATCAATCCTAGAAAAAGATTGGTTTCTATCAGAAAAAAAAGTATAATCCTTTTCATATAAATGCGTTTCTCGCCAAATGTCTCGTAATTCCAGATCATCCTTCATTTCAAAAAAAAGATTTAGGCAATCTAGCATGACTCGGGGCATGTTTAAAAAAACCCGATTTGTCCAGCTGTACATCCAAGACACCATTCCAATCTCCCATAAAAATAAAAGATTTATAATCCAACTGGGTAATCTTTGTATGTAGTGAACTATAAAAGTCAGCTTGTTGTTGATTTGGAGCATACAGTCCAACTAAAAGCGTTTTTTTTCCTTCTAACAGCAAATCTATCATAACATATCTTCCTTGTTTATCTACTTCAATTAGTTCCGCTGTCAGAGTATTCTTAACATAAATAACCACTCCATTTTTCTTATTCATTGCAGAAGCAATAAATTGCATACCCAACCTTGAATTCAACAAGTACTTTTGGTCCATAACCCTAATATGCGTTTCTTGCAAGCAAATAACGTCAGTCTTAAATTGTTTTAAATATTGAAAAACTTTCTTTCTCTTCTGTGGTGAATTTAATCCATTAACATTCCAGGTTAGGAACTTAGTCGCCATTCTTGGCATCCTGAAGCTTCTGGAGCACGTCTGCCAGGACCCCTTTAACTTCCTTAGGCCGCGCCCCTCCCACAGCTTCACTATAGGTATGCTTTGGAGGTTCCATAACTTTCTGCTGATCTTGCTCTTGCTCTTGTCTCACTCGTCTTGAGGCAGCACGCGTCATCCTCTGCTCCCTAGCAGCTGCCGATGAAACTGTAATTTGATCCCCTCCAGCACCATTCTCCTCTGTCTGTGTTCCTTCAGCATCTTGAGGCTTTCCCTCGCCATTTCCTTTTGCAGATTCCAAAAGTGGTGGAGGGGTTGCTTTTAAAACTTTACTGTAAAAATCACGTGCCTGAGTCACTGTAACCAAACGGTGTCTCTTGCCTTCATGCATCACAACCATGCCCACTGGAATCTCCCATCTAAACTTAATGTCACATTTCTTAAGTTTCTGTGCCAGAAAAGCAAAATCTTTCCTTCTCCTTAAAATTTTTGGAGGAATCTCTTTTAAAACCAAAACTTCTTGCTCAGAAACCACAAGCTTAGTTTCATAAGCAGCTTGGATAACTTCATTCCTAATTGCTCTCTTTGTAAAGTAAACCACCACATCTCTAGGTAACTTCCTCTGCCTTGCAATCCCTGAGTTCACACGAAAGATTTTGTCTATACTTCCCTCAATTTCAGCTGCTGACTGTCCCAGTACCACTTCCAAAGCCTCAGAGACCAACTGTTTTAAATCTTCTTTAGGATTCTCTTTTAAGCCTCTGATTCTGATAGCAAACTCTATCTGATGGTACTGGACGAGGGTCAGGTCTCCATCTATTTTATCCATTGTATTTTCATTCTCTAGTACTTTTGCTTCTAATATGGAATTTTTTTGGCTAAGATCCTCCATTTTTTCATCCAAACATTGAACGCATTCGGCCACACCTTCAATTGCAGGCAAGATGTCTGCCCTCATTGCTCTGAACTTCTCCTCCAGTTTCTCCTCCAGCTTTTCCATCTTTTCATCCATCATATCTGACATTAATTGTGAATGCTTTTCGAAGGCATCCTGTAAATCCTTAAGCGTCAATGCTGGAGCAGGTGCAGGAGGAAGCAAAGCTTGCAATGAGGTCTGTTGCACCGGGGAAGCCCCCGCACTCTGGAGAACTTTGGAAGTTTTAGTCGCCATCTTCCCCCACTTTCACTTACTGCGCACTTTCACTTTTAAAAGCCATAAAGTCCATTGAACTAGAGAATAAAAGTCCACTTCACCTTGACCTCCTGTACTGCTCTGCCTGCGTCTTCACACTCAAGAGTCTTTCCTTCTGGCAGGGGTGGTTGCTAACGCTTGGCTCTGCTCCAAAAATCACGGAGCAGAGGCGCTGCGCAGCCCGGAGCAAACCCAGGCTTCAGGGGGGCTTGATCCTTCAGCCACCCAAACTTAAAGCTCAGGCGGCCTCAGAGAGCTCAACCCCTACCTGGGGCCTCACCCCCTCCTCTTCTCCCAAGGAGGGGGCTTCCGAATCATCAAAACAGCTGATCAGCGCTGTTTTCAGCAATTCAACAAAGCTGCGGAGCGGACAGCCTGGAGATGGCTGTCTTCAGCGTCGCATCACCACCGGAAGCCTGGATTTGACTTTTTTGTCTACCTATTGAGTCCTTACCAAGGTCCCGGGATAGGCAGATGTGGATGTTTGATGGTATTACAAATATCGTTGCAGAATGGAAGCAGTTCCTAGTAAGGCTGCCTTTTGCAATTGACTAATGGTGAATTTGTCAATGCCAATGGTGTTCAAGTGATGCTGCAGTTGGAATTGCACCCAAGGTGCCTATTACTATTGATACTACCCTTGCTTGCCTTTGCCACAGTCTTACTATTTCTATTGGTAGGTCTTTGTATTTTGTTATCTTCTCCAGTTCTTTCTTGTCTATTCTGCTGTCTCCAGGCACTGCCATGTCCACTATCCAGACTTTTTTGTCTTTCTTATCGACAATTGTTAAGTCCGGGGTGTTATGTTGCAGGTGCTTGTCTGTTTGAATTCTGAAGTCCCCGAGCAGTTTAAGATCTTTTTCACTGTCTCTATGTATTCACCTCTAATCTTTTTCTTGAGTTCAGTGTGCTTGATGTTGTCAGTTTGAAGGATATCCAAGTATATGTAGTAATCTTCCTCATCCAGACTTTTAATGTTATTTTTGTGGGGCATCTTGATTCCTTCAGTTTTCACTATTTTTCCTTGTTTGAGACTAAGTGTGGCACATTTGCCCAAGCCAAACTCCATTGCAATATCTTGGCTATATATACGGACAGTGTTCAGCAGCGATTCTATTTCAGATGATGTTTTTCCATACAGCTTCAGATCATCCATTTGAAGGAGGTAGGATAGTCTGGCAGATGTTTTTGATGTTTAAAAGCCATGTCCTGAGTTATGCAGTATTGTTGGCAGTGGAAACAGTGCAATAACAAATAGTAGTGGTGATAATGAATCTCCTTGAAATATTCCTCTCTTGATATTATCCTCTCCCAGTCTTTCACCATTGACCTGCAACTGCGTCTTCCATTGTGCCATCGATCTTTGCACAAATTTTCTGATGTTTCTACTGACTCCTGTTATTTCTAGCACTTGTTTATCCAGTCATGTGGCAGAGAGTCAAATGCCTTTTTGTAGTCAATCCATGCCACATTCAGCTTGGTCTTCCTTTTCTTGCAGTTTTTCAAGTTCATTTTCTCAATTAGGAATTGATCTTTTGTTCCTCTGTTATTGGGGCAGTTTCCTTTCTGTTCGGGTGGAAAGAGATTGTTTTTAACTAGATGCTGTTGTACTGCATCAGCTACCATACCAGTTAGCAGTTTGAAAGTTGTTGGTAAGCAGGTAATTGGCCTGTAGTTGCCTGGTGTCGCCCCTTTTGCTGGATTTTTCATTATTAGGTAGGTTTTCCTAGTTGTTAGCCACTTTTCAATTTCTCCTCCTTGTAGTATATTGTTGAACTGCTTGGCAATGAGTGGGTAGATGTTTCAACCAAAACCCATGCAGTTCATCTTCACCTGGTGCTGACCAATTTTTGATCTTCCTTGCTCTTTTTTCTATCATTTTTGTTGCTGTTACTAGTTCTTTCATTTCAAGTACTGTTTTTTTTTATTGAAAAGTTTTACAGTACATTTTTTAAAAAAACCCTTCCCTCCCCCTCCCCCCGACTTCCCCCCCTCCCCATAGAGCCCACCCTTCCCTCCCCCTCCTCCCCCTGACTTTCCAGAGCTGAATACAGGGTATTGCCTCTAACAAACCTGAACTAGAATATGCTAACTATCTATGAATACACTTTAAATCCTAACACACTTTAACTTCCATTAGACATAGCTAAATAATAATACATCTTGTTGAATTCTAATACTCATTCATATGCTAAATGAAACTTTTTAGTCCCATATTTATTCTGAATGTAATCAATCCATCTTCTCCATTCCGAAATGTATCTTTGTTGCGAGTGACCTTTCAAATAAGCTGAAATTTTTGCCATTTCTGCTAGGTTCAAAACTTTTAGAGTCCACTCTTCTATAGTAGGCAGATCCTCCTTCTTCCAATATTGCGATACCAAAAGTCTTGCTGCCGTTACTAAATTCAACATCAATTTAATTTCTATAACAGTACAATCTGTAATAATATCCAACAGAAATAACTGCGGAGAAAACCTTATCTTTTTCTTAAATATCTTCTGCATATTCCACCAAATTTTAATCCAAAAAGCTTTAACTTTTTTGCAAGTCCACCATATATGATAGTACGTTGCATCCTCACAACCACACCTCCAACATTTAGGTTGATAATTTGGATACATACATGCTAATTTTGGGGGATCTAAATGCCATCTATAAAACATTTTATAAAAGTTCTCTCTTAAGTTTTGTGCCTGTGTAAATTTTACATTTCTGACCCAGATTTTTCCCCAAGTATCCATCGTTATTGGCTCCTGAGTATTCTGGGCCCATTTTATCATACAGTCTTTAACAAGTTCCATTTCTGAATCTATTTCTATCAATGCGTTATATATTCTTATTATATGCGCTTGACTTTGATCTCTAATTTGTTTTACCAAATTTTCATCAGTTGTTGAAATACCAGTTTTCCGATCTTTTTTCCATCTAGCTTGTATCTGCCCATACTGAAACCAAATTTGTACTATCTTTTCTTCTTTTAAAATATTGAATGGCTTTAGTTGCCATACATTCCTTTCCAATCTAAGAATTTCTTTATATGTGATCACATCATGTTTGAATCCCACACATATTTTCTATCGCATGTTTAGGTATTGCCCAAATTGGTATTTTATAATTTAACTTATATTGATATTTTTTCCAGACTCGCAACAGGGCGTACCTTAATATATGTGTCTTAAAAATATTATCCACCTTTTTATTATACAATAAATATGCATGCCAACCATATAATAAATCACATCCCTCAATATTCAATATTCTTCCTTCTGTTAAATTGAACCAATTACTAATTGTCGATAAAGCTGCAGCATCATAATATAATTTAAAATTGGGCATTTTAAGACCACCTCTTTCACGTATATCTTGCATTATCTTAAGTTTTACTCTTGGTCTTTTCCCTGCCCAAATAAATTTATTAATACCTTTCTGCCATTCCTCCAAATTTGAATCTTTTTTAAGTATAGGTATCATTTGAAGCAAAAATAAAAATTTTGGTAAAACATTCATTTTCACTGCTGCAATTCTTCCCAATAAAGACAATTGTAATTTTCTCCAACTGTCTAACTCTTTTTGTGTTTTTAGCCATAAAAATTCATAATTATTTTTATATAATTTCACATTTGAAGCTGTAATATATACCCCCAAATATTTAATCTTTTTGATTATTTCAAATCCTGTTAGTTTTTCTAGGGATTCCTTTTGTTCTATAGTCATATTTTTAGACAATATTTTAGTTTTTTGCCTATTTATCTTAAATCCAGAAACTTGTCCATATTGCAAAATTATCTCCATTAAATCTATAACCGATTGAGTCGGTTGACTTAATGTAATAACCAAGTCATCCGCAAACGCTCTTAATCTATAATCTTGATGTTTTATTTTAATTCCCTTTATTTTATTTGAATCACGTATCTTAGTAATATTTCCAATGTTAAAACAAACAGCAATGGTGACAACGGACTTCCCTGTCTTGTACCTTTTTCAATTTTGCAAGCTTCTGTTAAACTACCATTAATTATTATTTCAGCTGTTTGTTTCTGATATATTGCCCTAATAGGTTGTAAAAACTTATCCCCAAACTCCATCTTCTCTAATACTTTTAATAAAAATTGCCAATTCAATTGATCAAACGCCTTTTCGGTGTTCAAAAAAATCAGCGCTGCGGGGACTTGATTATTTCTTTCCAAATATTCTAATAAATTTACAATATGTCTCACATTATATTTTGTCTACCACTTATGAATCCTGTTTGGTCACTATAAATCATTTGTTGCAAAACCTGCATTAATCTGTTTGCTAAAATTTTTGCAAATATCTTATAATCAGTATTTAAAAGCGACATTGGTCTGTAATTTTTAGATTGGGTAAGATCTTGATCTTCCTTTGGAATCAATATTATAAAAGCTGTTTTCCAGGATCGAGGCACTTCTCCAGATTGAATTGTTCTAAATAACTCCTTTAAAGGTTCCACCATTTCTAATTGTAAGTTTTTATAATAAATAGCTGTCAAACCATCTGTTCCAGGTGACTTACCCACTTTTAGTTGTTTAATTGCTAAAATAATTTCTTCAGCAGTTATTAATTGATTCATCCCTTCCCTTTGCTCTTGTATAACTATAGGGGTATTCACTTCTTGTAAATATCTATCTATATCTAAACCTTGAATTGTATCCCTAGCATCTTCACCTGGTGCTGACCAATTTTTGATCTTCCTTGATCTTTTTTCTATCATTTTTGTTGCTGTTACTAGTTCTTTCATTTCAACTTGTTTTATTTGCATCCACCTCTTTTAACCAAGCCGCATCCTTGTTGTGTTTCTTTGAGTTATCCCATATCTGCTTCCAGAACTGCACTGTTTCTCTTTCTCAGGTACTGACTGATTCATTGCAGTTTCTCTATTGATGGATTGGTAGAAACGTTTCTGATTGGATTGAAATTGGAGGTTCTGCCTATAATTTGTAATTCGTGCTTCGTATCTACTGATTTTCCTGGCTATAGCTGTTATTTGATCCTTTATTATTTCCAGTGCTTCCTTGATCTTCCTTGCTTCTAGCAGGTATTTCTTGATTAGGTATTCTTTACTCTTTTTTTCTTCAGCTTCTTTTCTTTCATCTGTTCTAGCTTGCTTGCATGTGATCTTAACTTGCTGATCGTAGTCTAACCTTCCATTTTTGTGGTGTACTGTTTGCTTGTTTTTCTTCTTTCTTGATTTTGCATCCCAGGTATTCACTAATAACTGCAGCTGTGCTGTACATTAGTTGGTTTGTTTCTTCCAGTGAATTGGTGCTTATACTTGATATTGCAATATTTGCATCTGTTAATGCTTGAGCTAGCTGTTTCTTTGGAACAAACTTCAATGCAGGCAGCCTTATTCTGTTGTTTTTGTGCTGTTCTAGATGCTCAATTATTCTTTGTTTCAATTCTTTTATTTCTTTAGTTAAGAGGGCTTAGTTCTTCCTGAGGAAGAGGTGCCTAGTTTCCAAATGAGAACAGTTGTATATCTCTGCTGGATTCCTTCACTGCCAACTCCCCCTGGCTTGCCTCTACATTCTGAATTACTTCTGGCAAGACTTTGATTTCTTTGCCATGGATAAACCTTTGCAGTTCATCCAATTCTGTTTCTGTGAATAGTTCATTTTTTATTATAAATCGGTGTTGATCTGCTAGTCTCTGTTCTGTTATTTCTAATTCTGGATTTTGTTCTTTCCAGAACTGGTGCATATGTTTTAGATATACTCTTCTTGTTAGATTTGATCTGTAATAACAGATCATAATTTCTTTGTTTTCAATCACTATATATTTGCGATGGTAAATACCTTTTCATATCAACAACCTAAGATATGCAGATGATACCACTCTAATGGCAGAAAGTGAAGAGGAACTAAAGAGCGTCTTGTTGCGGGTGAAGAAGGAGAGTGCAAAAGTTGGCTTGAAACTAAACATTAAGAAAACCAAGATCATGGCATCTGGCCCTCTCAATTCCTGGCAAATAGATGGGGAAGAAATGGAGGTAGTGACAGATTTTATTTTCCTGGGCTCCAAGATCACCTACGATAGGGACTGTAGCCAAACAAATTAAAAGACGCTTTCTCCTGGGGAGGAAAGCCATGGCAAATATAGACAGCACACTAAAAAGCAGAGACATCATCCTGCCAACAAAAGTGCGTATAGTCAAGGCTATGGTCTTCCCAGTTGCAATATATGGCTGTGAAAGTTGGACCATAAGAAAGGCTGAACACCAAAGAATTGAGGCCTTTGAGCTGTGGTGCTGGAGAAGACTCCTGTGAGTCCCTCAGACTGCAAGGCGATCAAACCGGTCAGTCCTAGAGGAGATCAACCCTGACTGCTCTTTAGAAGGCCAGATCCTGAAGTTGAAACTCAAATACTTTGGCCACCTAATGAGAAGGAAGGACTCACTGTAGAAGAGCCTAATGCTGGGAAAGATTGAGGGCAAGAAAAGAAAGGGACGACAGAGAATGAAGTGGCTGGATGGCATCACTGAAGCAGTAGGCATGACCTTAAATAGACTCCAGAAGATGGTAGAGGATAGGAAGGCCTGGGGTCGTGATGGGTCGGACACGACTTCGCAACTAACAAAAAAACACACCTTTTCTTCCAGTAGTTCTGCAGCTGCTGGCCCTGGTTGCTCAGCCAACAGTCCTGAGTCCTGTAACCCATTTTTCACTAGATATCCAGGAACTGCAACATCTAGTGCAGACATTGTTAACCCGGGCAACATCTGAGCCGGTATGGCATTCTGAAATTTATGTCTCACCATATTTTTTATGGGAGAGACACTCTTTGTCTGACTTCTATGATGAGACCTGTCTAGTATGATTGAACATCTGGCATAGCTCTCATCTTCCTCAGAGTACACAAGCCCCACAAACACATCAAAGAAGTATTATTATTATTAAGCTTTTATTCATAAAACATGAAACTCAGCCAACTGAACACTCAAATTGACTGGCACTAATGGTTAACATGGGCTGTTGCCAGTATCCTTAGTATCAACCAGGTATCTCCTTAAAATGTAAGATGTTCCGAGTAGCGCAGTTTTTTGTAGCTTTGCTGGAGTTATTGCAGGAAGCTGCAATTTCTTGATGTATTTTGGACATAGTTCCCAGTGCCCCAATGACAATGGGTATCACTGTTACATGTTTCATCCATAATCGCACAGTTTCGATGGCCAGGTCGTGGTATTTCGTAATTTTTTTCAGTACAGTGATATCAATCAACTGTATGCTTCAGTTCTCTATGACTGCGATATCTGGCATGTTGTGTTCCTTATTATTATTATTATTATTATTATTATTATTATTATTATTATTATTATTATTATTATTATTATTATTATTATTTCCCAGTTTTGATCCTCAGCAATACTTTAAGATGTAGAATAGCCATCCTTCTTTTGAGAATCATGAAGGTGTGCATGTGTAAAATCTGTTTTTTGGACTCTGATCTGATTCAGTCCAAACTGATTCAGAATAATGATACAAACTGGTGACTTAGTGCAAAGATTTCTCTGCCTCTCCTTCAGTCAAGTCAGTCTCCTGAATTCAATCCCAATCAATTTGGAAATCTGATTCTATTAAACAAAATGTTCCACAATTGTCTATAAAATAATATGGATCTAATTGTACAAGTCTCCTACTTTTTTAAAAAAAACATACTCTAATTGGGTCTTTTGTATGCAGTTTAGACTGAAACTAAGCACCAAAACTGAAAACCTTGGTAGATTTCTGCATTTACACTGGGTTAAATGTTTCAGATTTGCACTGATCTCTAGTTTTCTTTTTTGTTCTTCACTCAATATTTTATTAAGGAGGTTCTCCTTATGTAGATTCTATGCTTTCCTTTAATCCTGCTAAACTTGTCTTCATAATTTTTGGTTCAGGAATCCACATAGGAAAATTATTATGAAGAATAGATTCAGTTCATCATTCAATAGCCCTTAATATTTCAAATGCCTTCAACTAATTTCTCTGGGTTTTAGAACCTGAGCATGGCCCTTGTTCCCACAACCCAGATTTCTCTCACCTTGGATGTCGGGATGATTTGTCAAGAGGAGCAGTGCCCACTTCAGAGTAGCAAAGGTTGTCTCTGTCCCAGCAACAAAAAAATCAAAAACACAATGCGCCAGGTTCTCTTCATTGTAGGTAGAGTTGGGGTCATTCCTGCTCTGATGTTTAAAATGGAAAATGAAAATTACAATGAATTCTATGCAGCTTTCCTTGGATCATTTGTGCTTCTGTTCTGGGTCAGAAAAATTCACAAACAAGATTGCCCACATGCATTCTAATGGAAAGATATGCCATCTGGAAAAAAAATGTGGGCACTATTTTTCCTTGAACCACTTTGTGTTCCTGTTTCTTTTCTCTTCTTTGGAAGTATTAGAGCTTTTAACCATGTTTATGAAACACTGGATAAACTCTTTCAGGACTTTTTTTACTTTAACTTTTATTCTCCTATTAAGAAACTGGGTGTTGTGCAGTCAGTCCGTTGCTGGCAATAAGCAAGAAGAAGGTTCCAAACAGTAACATGCTTTATTGAAGTAAAGCAGAACAGAACTGAAACAGTGGCTGCTGCGCAGCTATTTATATGGTTGGCCACTAGGTGGTGGCCAATAGATTTGAAGGAAGCCATTCCCGCCCCAAATCTACCAGTGATAGTCCTGGAGACAATAAGTCTGGCTTAGTCAGTAGCCGTTACACATAAACACCAATGAGCAACCGTTAATGCAGCATTTAAACAGACATGTGAATCAGTACAAGCAAAATCCCCAATACATTACACTGGGTTTGTTGAGCGGAAGATGGGCAGGTCACAAATAAAATATTTCACAGAACAAGAAAGGAAGCAGAATAGAATATTTCCCCTAAAGGATAAGAGCAGAAAAATCTCCTTAGCAAAGGCAGAAAGCAGCCCCAAGCTTTCCTCCCCTAAAATAACCTGCTGAAAAAGCTTAAGAAAACTAAGTTTCATTCATAAAACAATGTATACATTGTAAAATCGAACTTGGCTAAAGCGATCTCCAAATAGATGGCAGAATAGACCAGGAGCTCAAACTAACTATGCAAACGAGATTAAATTAGTGATGGGCTGTCTGATAAAATGAAGCAAGGTTATGATGCCTGTAATTCTGGAGTCTCTCTGGCAAGAACAAAGAATATTTATTCACAAAGAATATGCACGTGTAACACTTGCATCTATTCTAGGTGGTTAGAGGACTATAACAAAGAGTTAGACATCCTGCATACCTCAGAGGGAAATTAAGAATAGGGATCTCCCTGAGCAAATACAGTATGTATGATATACCATAACTCCTTGATAATTCATTAGCCAAGGTTTAGGAATAGGGATGGCTAGAGACCAATAGGATGATTGTTAGATCATTACTAAAATGTATATTAGATGATTAGTTTTATACACCCTAGCTTATTCATCTTCTGCTTTAGTGAAAATTTATAAAGCTTTCTTAATTCTATTGTTTAAGGTTGCTTGACATTTTCTAGCCAGGACCCCTTTTCTTGGAGCGCTTCAATACAAGGAAACAATATCTGCACCTCATGTCTGGTGTTCTTCATAGTATTTGACAAAGGCTCAGACCCGAATTGGGGACAACATCAGGAAAACAAAACACTTGTTTTACACTTTCCCTTTGCCCTTAAGGTGAGTCATGATCCCACATGCCACAATAGAATTGCAGTGACAATTAAAATACTATATCTAGTCTAAAGAACAAATGCCAATACACCAATTAAAAAAACCTCAGAAACATATAAAAACTCGCTAACTTATAACCCCAATTTCCTAGCTACCCCAGAAATGTTTGCTGTTTTCACTGCTGTTACTGGTCCAATAAATCTCCTTTCCAACTGCAGCCTACCTGGAATTTTTCCTTTTCCTGGATTTCTCTGCCGCTTGGAATAAGACGTGGACCAGATTTAACTTCCAAGAGAAGCAACCTGAATTTACCATGAGCTATATTCAGAATGGAAACTGAATGAAAAAGAAAGTAAAATCTAGGAACAAGGAAGTCAGAATCAATCTCTCCTTCTATTTAATTATAGCAAGGAATATGATTATTCCTTTCCCATCTATTGAGCTACAATAAAACCATACCTTTTCCATTTGAAGAAGATAGTAATCAATGAAATCCTGTGGCTCGTGCAGACAGTGAGATTCCTTGTGTTTCTCTATTTCCTGCTTTGCAAAGGTAAGGATTGAATCCACGGAAGCCAGGGCCTTCTTGTGAGGGCCTGGGAGGTAGTTCATTAACCGTGGGAACAAATCATATATCTAAAAGAAAGAGGAGGAAAAATTATTTATTTTTCACAACAGTTACAGAAGACTCTTAGCAACTCACAGCAACAGCAGAACTTAATATTCAAACAAAAATATTACAAACACATTAAAACATGTCAAACAATACATGGTATTAGATCCCAACCCCCAACCCCCCCTGAAAATCCCAACTTCTACATAGCAGGTAATGTTGGAGGCAGGTTGATTATTATAAAGCTATTATAGATTGCTTTATTTTTTTAGTGGAGCCTTTTAAAATGTGTTTATCTGTGACTAACAACTTGTCATTTAATAAAGGTAAAGGTAAAGGTTCCCCCGCACATGCGTGCTAGTCGTTTCCGACTCTAGGGGCCGGTGCTCATCTCCATTTCAAAGCCGAAGAGCCAGCGCTTGTCCGAGGACGTCTCCATGGTCATGTGGCTGGCATGACTAGACGCCTAAATGGATTCATGTTCCAGACTACATAATACAAAAACTGTAAATTTTCCCAGTATACTAGCTTGTGATCTAGTATCATTGACTTAGCACTACAAGATAATCTTTTGAATCAAAAATGACTATCCCTAATCAAAGAGATTCAGATCCCCCCAAGTCTGCTTGTGTTTCATAAAGTATTGAAATCCCGACTTTTACCAAAGACATTTGGATCAGGTGGGTAGATGAAATGTGTAATTATTGATGAAGAAAGTGATTATTGTCTATTCTTGGGTTTTGAGGGTCATTTCTGGTGGGTTTGTTACAGTCCTGTAAGCCCCCTGAGCCACCTGTGTGAGATGGGTGGCTATATAAATCATCAATCACTAAATGAACTGATTTGTTTCCGAGTTGAACTGATTCTCTTGCTCCAGGTATCACTCTTTTTGGATCATTATGTTACCATCAGCCAATAAAGTGATACAATTCCCTGAAACAGATAATCCTCGACTTACAACTGGTTGCTTAACAACAATTCTAAGATACCACATACTTGGCTTCTAGATTTGATGTCACGGTGATGCAGAAGAAGGAAGAAGGGGCTCCATATTTCATGTTTGATTTCAGCCCGCTGGGGGGACCCTGGAAAGAGTCGAAAGTCACCCCATAGAAGCGACAAGTAAGGAGGGGACCCTTGTTAATCAGGGTGTGTGTGTGTGTGTGTGTGGCAGCCCCCCATTTTATCTGAGAAAGTCTCCAAACCGGTGGGGGAAAGACTGGCTAAATTCACAAAGCCAGTCCTAAGATGCTGACAATGGAAGGCAATAAGCACCAACAAGCAACATTACAGCAACGTGGATGAAACTGGGTGACACCTGATCCTCTCTTTAAATTATTTCTTTTGCTCCAAATAATATGCATAAAAATAGAGGAAGAATTATTTGATGATCCAAATTCACTGACTTGGAAAGTTAGTTGGCAAAAGAAGAAAGCTAGTGTAAGACTGAAGAAAACAGAAACTTTGACCTGTTAGAGGGGATATTATATTATCAATTAGATGTTTGAATATGGTTAAGAATAGATGGCTAGAAATAGAAATATTATTATAACTAGATAGATAAGATACATTATCAGAATAATTATCTAGATAGATAATCAGAATATCATATTTTGGCATGAAAAGGGAAATAAGAAAATGCTAAGAAGTTTGAATAAGGGAAACTTTCGGTTACACAAATATAACTTGTTCTGAAACTATAAACAATTAGGATATTTTGAATATGGATGTAAACTAAAACTGAAAAAAATAGGATACTGACTGAATAAATGGATATTAAGTCTATTAAGCACTTGTTTGTAAAAACAGAAAATTAATCTCTATAGTAGACCGGTAAAAGAGGGTCATTAGCTGTTGTTCTACCCTGTTCTTCTGCAAGACCCTAAGAAAGTGAAGCCTCTGAGTTGTGTTAACTTTCCAGGTCAGATCTTCACAGAGGTAGACTCCCAGAAATTTAAAGGAGGAAACTCTCTCTGCACAGTCCTCCCCGATGTAAAGTGGGGCAGGTTCCTCCTTTTTTCTCTGGAAGTCTAACACCATCTCTTTTGTCTTGCCAATGTTTAGGTGCAAGTTGTTACTACACCATATGGATAGTTTTGTACCTCTGCCCTGTATGCTGTCTCATACCCACCTGTAATACACAATCATATGTGTATAAAGAGTACAGGTAGGGGCTAAGCACACAGCCCTATGGCATGCCGGTGCAAAGCTTCAGGGAGGTGGACAAAGCAGACCCGATCCTCACTCAAATGCAGTTTTCTTGGGGACTGGGTCAAGCACGATGGTACACATGCCGTTTGCAAGGAGATGTTAACAATCTTTGTCAGGACCCCTGCTAATTGGTCAGCACAATTCCTTACCACTATCCCCAGCACCCCATCTGGGCCTGCGGCTTTGCTGGGATTCACAGCCTTCAATACAGCTCTCACTTGGTGTTCGCACAGGGTGAGTGGCTGAGAGTCAGAAGGCCGGCCAGCAGAGGCTACTGGGTCTGATCTTTTAACCTCGTAGCAGGCAAAGAAGATATTCAGCTCCTCAGCCAACGAGGCATCGGTGTTTACCATGCTTCTCGTGCTGCCCTTATAGTTGGTTAAGTGCTGTAGTCCCTGCCATACTTGCCTCGGATCGTTATCTGCTAAGTGGTTCTCCACCTTTTGTTTGTATTGTTGTTTTGCCATCCTAATGCCTCTTCTGAGATTTGCCCTGGCCTCTCTGTATGCATCCCTGTCCCCTGCCTTAAAGGCAGAATCCCGGGCTCTCAGGAGTGTTCGTATCTCTGCAGTCATCCAGTGTTTACAGTTCCCGTAAACTCTAATGCACTTATCCGTTGTTACACTATCAGTGCATGTTCTGATATAAGAGAGTACAGCATCTGTATATAAATTTAGATCTTGTTCTTCAAATACACTCCAGTCAGTGGTTTCAAAGAAGTCCTGCAACTGACTGAGAGCATCCACTGGCCAGGTTCTGACCCTTTTTGTGACTGCCTGAGTCCTTTTCCTGAGAGGGACATACTTTGGGCACAACAGGAGTGAAAGATGGTCGGATGTACCCAGGTGGGGAAAAGGGAAAGCTCTGTATGCCTGTTTCGGATTGGAATACACATGGTCCAAAGAGTTCTTCCCTCTGGTGGAAACTTGCACATACTGTACAAACTTGGGGAGAACTGTCTTCAGACAAGCTTGATTGAAGTCCCCAGCCACGACAAGAGCACCCTCTGGGTGAGTTTGCTGCTGCCTGGTGATCACGTCATACAGCTTAGAAAGTGCCATGTTAACATTGGCATCAGGTGGAACATAAACAGCTGTAATAATTACCACAGTAATTTCTCTAGGGAGATAGAAAGGCCTACATATAACAGTCATCAGTTCCACATCTGGGGATCCATACGTGTATACCAATCTGCTGTTAACACACCATTCACAGTGTATATACACACAGAGTCCTCCTCCTCTGCACTTCCCGGAGCCCTTATCTCTGTCAGAGCGGTGGATGACTCGACTTGTCAGCTCCACTGCTGCATTCAGTATCTCTGGATGAAGCCAGGTCTCCGTGACAACCATCACACAACATTCACGGAGAAGCCTGCTTGCTGCCAAATGCAGCTGTAATTTGTCAATTTTATGGATGAGGGATCTGGTATTGCTCAGAAAAAGACTCGGCAATGCTGGTCTAAAAGGCTGCTTTTGAAGTCTAATCAGAATCCCGGCCCTGCAGCCACATTTTTGCTTTCGCTCCTTTCTCTTTCGCTTACGTCGTCTCCTCCTTGGCCCAAAGACAATTCATGGAGATCCTGGAGGCCTCACTATGCAGTTCGGTAGGTTATGTGACTGCTGAAAATCACTAGTAATTTCAGATTGCCTTGCAAGCCCGATGTTTAACAGCTCTATACATCTGTAGGCTATTTTAGCCCCTTGCACTACACTGTGCACATTCATCCATACGCACATTAATCCAATCACCACACACCAGTACCGGGAGCTCAGAGCCGCTGCGTGTGAATGTGCTGCCATCTTGTGGAGAAAAAAAGAGCAAATGATTATGAGCAAATGATTCACTTAATGGCTATGTTGATGTTCTTAGTTGAAACATAATTTGTTTAGGGTGCATTGTCTCTTTACTAGAAAATATGACTCACCACATGATAAAAGCCACCAGTGAAATTAAAAAAAAAAGTAAGGGCTTCAGTTAATTTCTGGAAGTTTTCATCTTCAGGAGCAAACTGATGTCCACAACTCAAAGCACATATGACATTACAAACTGCATTTAGCATCAGAAGTGACGGGTCAAAAGGCTGTCCTGCAATGAAGGTATTTTATAGTGAATTCAGATTCTCCTGTTAACCTGTTAACATTAAAGAACAAGACTTTTAAGGTGATGTAATAGAACATGCAAATGACCTTGGAAGACCGGTTGGGGAGGAAGCACTGCCAAGGGAATGTTCAGAAAACTTGAAAGGATCCCATCAACTTATCAGGCAGTAAAAAGAAACTGCAGAAGATTTGCAGTTTCAAACTTGCAAGAGTCTGCTAATATAGAAGTAGAATTAGTTCATCTTGTTATGTCCCCTATCTAATAAACTTGGGACAGTGATGAAGGGGGAAAAATGGGAAATTTATCAGGTTTTTTTTTAAAAAAATCAAATTAAATAAATGTGTTTTATTTGAAATAATCAGAATGAAAAAGATTTCTGCACTCAGGGACTATTACTTGGTGGAGCAGTGGGCTAATGCCTCCTTAAGTAACACCAGCTGCCTGCAATTAGTGCAGGTTCGCATCCCACCAGGCTCAAGGTTGACTCAGCCTTCCATCCTTCCAAGGTAGGTAAAATGAGGACCCAGATTGTTGGGGGCAATTAAGCTGACTTTGTAATAATGCCACTTGGGAGGGGTGTGAAAGCCCTAATAAGCAGGCATATACATAGAATGAAGGCTACTGCTAAGCTTGTAAGCCACCCTGAGTCTTTGGAGAAGGGCGGGATATAAATGGAATTAAAATAAAAAATAAAATAAAATAAATACTACAAATCACAGACCTTTTTTCTCTCTAAATCTCTCCATCAATGTCTGAGCTGTGTCTTCCATTTGATGCTCAACGCTTTTCTTCCCCAGGCCCAGCTTCCGCAGAGACGTAATAGCAATGTGTCGCTGCTGTTTCCAGGTGGGGCCATTGGAGAAAATAATACCTGAGGGCATCAGCAGACAGTGATAAACAATTCTTAAAAAAGGATTAGGTCTAGTTATGCCAAACATCTCTCAACTGGAAATACCAAACATTTGTAACATGGAGCCATTTTGTAGGTTTCTGTCCATATTATTTTTTCTTTAAAAATATTTATTCATTTTGGAATCCATAGGGACACTGGGAGACACATGTGGCATGGGGACAGTGTTTGCCAACCTATATCTTATATGATGGACAGCAAAAGCTTCTAAAATAATCGGGAGCTCCAGACAATTCAAATGGGTATAAAAATTGTTGCAAGCTTGAGCTCTCTACATGAATCTGAACTTTAAACGGCCAAGGAAAATTAGTGGGAGATAGGAATAGAAAGAATTCAAGGTGAGCTGGACTTAGATCTCTTGTGAGCGTGAAGGGACTCATGACTGATGACCTGTTTGACCCCCTCCCTTGGGCTTAGCTTGGTCATCTCTTACATCACCAATCCCTCCATCTTGCCCCCTCCTCTTCCATGTGTTTTCTATCCTGCTTTCCTCTTCATGCATTGTCCTGCAAAGTTTGTTCTCATGGGAACTTGTCAAGGGTGGAAGGGAGGCAGTATCAAAGGAATCCTCCTCCTCCTCCTCTGAAGGTGCTAGTGAGTGGCAGTGACAATGGGCAGTTTTCTTGGTGGTAGATACGGTAGCACCTCAAGTACTACTGTAGGAGCTGATTAGTTTTTTCAGCTTCCCCATTTGTGGCAGGGTGGTGAGGTGAGGAGAGGTTGCCCTTGACATTTGGTAGGTGGAAAAGTCCATTCCAAAATCTAGATTGGAATTGTGTGCCTCTGTCTGACACGAGTGCTGAGAGCATGCCATGGTAATGA
This sequence comes from Vipera ursinii, assembly GCF_947247035.1. Lineage (NCBI taxonomy): Eukaryota > Metazoa > Chordata > Lepidosauria > Squamata > Viperidae > Vipera > Vipera ursinii. Next base: position 5,501,527 of record NC_139518.1, read on the forward strand.
AAGACGTGGACTAGAAAAAGTTGGGCTATGTCTTTGGCAAACACACACACACATACACACTCACAAACATTTCAGCACTTGGTACTGAAAACAAAAAATAAAGTTGATTACAACCATTCTATGCATCATGTTACCACAAATTGGTAGAGTTTGAAGAACAGATTCTCACTATTTGCACTTACCCTTTTTTCCCCCTAAATTATCACAGAAAGGCTCATCTGGTCGATCAGCGAACTCTTCTAGGAAGCTTGTCATTCCTTCTTTCACAGTTTTGAATCCAGACAGCACAACTACAAGGTAAGATCCAACCCACGTGGAGTGTACATTTCCAAATTGTTTCACATGCTACCGAGTGAATCAAAGATGAGCTACATTACAATCAAATAATCAGATTACTTACAGATGATATTCCACCTGGAGTCTTTCCTAAAACCTAAATTTTAGCATGTTTCACCATAGGCAATTCTCAACTCTTTAGAAACTTATTTTTGCTAACATTCCTGCCAAGAAATTCTTTATATACTTTTCTTTATTTTCCTGGGATGTTCCTTTTCCTATGTTTATGCTTGAAATCCACTATCTGCCATCTGTTTGTTCCCTTCATCTGATGGCTTACAACCTGAATTAAGATTGACTACAAGAACAGCAGTATCTCCAAACTATTGGAAAAGTAGTTTTTAAAAAATGACCAAGTTCCTTAAGAAAGATGACTTACGCAGATATTGTGAAAGGAAACCGTAAGTCAATAGTTGGCCAAAATCAAAAAGCCTTACAACATTCTCTGTAGAAAGTTGCCATCTTCAATAGAAGACAAATGCATCCTGGTGAACTTGCATTGCTCTTGTTGCTACCATTTACAATTTGCTCATAAGGAGTCAGAAAATGTGACAGAGACAATTTTTCTGGTTCCAGAGAAAGATAAAAAATCTGAAGCAAATAATGTCCATGTCTTTCTTGGAGGACAGTCATGAACAACATTCCCAAGTCATAAATTTTTCTCCCCTCCCAACACCTTTGGTTCTGTTCTGTGTAATTGTTGCTTGGAATTGCATTAGTTTAAGTAAAAACCTAATAGTACTTCTGTTAGGAATTAAAGTCCTAACCTGGTTTGGGTGAAATACATATAATATGGTTGTGTAGCTTTAAGAAGAGAAATGGCCTAAAGGGTGTGACTAATTCTATTCAGCATAAATGAATTTCGGATGTTAGACTTACTTTCTCTCTAGTGTTTTTTCTCTGACTGACTTGTTACTGTGTGTATTGATATTTGACTTTTAACTGGTAAGGATTTTTTGACTTTGACTTTGTTTGCTCCTGAACTGTTATTCAACGGTGATTCTTCATTACTGACCTTGGATTGAAAACTGGACTATATGTAATTGTGTTTTTTTTATTGTTTGTTTTGTGTTAAGGCAGGGTTGAGGCAGGGTTGATCTGTCAGGTAGATGTGGAGCCTTCTACTTTTGAAGAGATAGAAATGTATCCTGAGGAGGAAAGGCAGAAATGGAATGTAGCTATAGGTAAAGAGCTTAAGTCTTTACAAGATCTAGGTGTTTACCAAGAAGTAAAGATTCCTCAAAATGAAAGTCTACTAGGATGTAAATGGGTTTTCAAAATAAAGGAAAGCTCTGAGGGAACAGCTATTTACAAAGCACGATTAATAGCACAGGGGTTTGCACAGAGGAATTGTGACTATGATGAAGTTTTTTCACCAACGCTAAGAGCTTCTACTCTTAGAGCAGCGTTGGTGTGGGCAGCTAGTAAGGATTATACTGTAACTCATATTGATATTGAAACAGCTTATTTACATGCTGATTTAAGTCATGATATCTATGTAAGAATTCCACCTGGAGTAACTGTAAAGCAACAAGGTTATTGTTGGAAACTAAGAAAGAGTTTGTATGGGTTGAAACAGGCTGGATATGAGTGGAATAAGTGTTTGGTAAAAGAATTAAATACACTGGGATTTAAAGCAAGTATTGCAGATCCTTGTTTGTTTATTAGAAAGCAAAATAATAATTTAACATTGTTGTTACTATTTACAGATGATATTGCTATTATAGCAAAAGATAACAAGGAAACTGAAAGAATTGTTTCAGATTTGAGAGGCAAATTTAGAATTAGAAACCTAGGGGCTATTAGCCATTATCTAGGACTGGATATTGCCAGGACAAATAAGGGATTTAAACTAACTCAGGCAAAGAAAATCAATCGTTTGTTGAAATGTTACAATATGGAAAATTGTAAACCTGCCAAGACTCCTGTGTCTCAGGGTTTCGAGAGTTCAGCAGATAATAGCAAACCGTTTGATAAAAACATATACCAATCGTTAATTGGGAGTTTGATGTACCTGTGTAACTGGTCAAGACCTGATATAGCTTTTACTGTAAATCACCTGGCAAGATATTGCAAAAATCCGACAGTAAAATGCTGGCAAGGTGCTAAAAGAGTTTTACGGTATTTAAAGCACACCATACATTATTATTTGTATTTAGAGCCAACAAGGGAAATGGAACGGAAAGTGTTTGCAGATGCCAGCTTTGCATCTGATACTGTTACCAGAAAATCCACTTCAGGTCTGGTTATATTATTGGGAAACGCTTTGATAGGATGGAAATCAAACAGACAGAAACATGTTAGCTTGTCTACAACTGAATCTGAATTCTCCTGTCTATCGTTATTGTGCACTGAGCTACTGGCTTGGAAACAGTTAATGTCTGTTATGGGGTTGGAATGTAAGAAACCAATAACTGTGTTTGAAGACAATCAAGCAGCTATTAAGTTGGCAACAAGCGCTGCAGTAAAGACTAGATCTAAACACACAGATCTACGTTATCTCAATGTCAGACAGTGCATTAAAGATAATTTAATAAAATTGGAATATTGTGCTACAGAAGATAATATTGCTGACCAGTTTACTAAGGCACAGGGTGTTGTAAAACATAAAACAGTATGTAATGAATATAATTTAAGATTGTAAAAGTGTATGTCACCCAAAAGGGGAGATTGTTAGGAATTAAAGTCCTAACCTGGTTTGGGTGAAATACATATAATATGGTTGCGTACCTTTAAGAAGAGAAACGGCCTAAGGGTGTGACTAATTCTATTCATCATAAATGAATTTCAGATGTTAGACTTACTTTCTCTCTAGTGTTTTTTCTCTGACAGACTGTGTGTATTGATATTTGACTTTTAACTGGTAAGGATTTTTTGACTTTGACTTTGTTTACTCCTGAACTGTTATTCAACGGTGATTCTTCATTACTGACCTTGGATTGAAAACTGGACTATATGTAATTGTGGTTTTTTTATTGTTTTGTGTTATATTGTCTGAGTAAAAATATTGTTATGATACAACTCAAGTTAGTTTGCCTTTTACTGTTTGCTTCTTAAAGGTCCCAGTACACTTTCCTTTGTGCATTGCAAGCCTTGTATAAGGCATTCTGCACATTCTAATTTTGTTTCCTATTAACAACTTCCTTCCAAGGATATAATCTTGATGTTCGTCTGTTATTCTAGGATCCCAAAATAATCTTACAGTTCAAAGTTCTAAAAACACAGCCCCATTATTTCACATCCTGCCCTGTGAAATGTTGGTGAGCAGGTCTCAGCTTGAATATTCTGGCATAATGGCAAAAATAACTAATCAAATGTTATCACTATAACTAGATTAATTGTATTCTTCATTGTGTAAGAATATTTTAGACATGGATTTGTCCATACATTTGATACAAAGAGAACAATTGAGAATTATCATATATTTACATAGAATGAAATACCTTAAGGTAAAAATCTTCATGAAGCCAAAACCCAACAGTCCACAAGGTCCCGATGAGAGGAAGAGCCAAAGGACCAGGAGGCAAATGTCTTCGGGTCCAGAGTTGTTTCAGGAAGAACAGAATCAGCAGAACAAGCAGCAAAACAAACAGGAATATCCCTATCGCCATCACTGTCTTTCTGGTTGTTTCCCTTTGATGGTCTCTAGTCCACCTGGAGGTGGTTGTTGTTTCCGTTTACCTGAAGTGTTTTGCTTTTCTTCCTGTTTTACGTACTATTGATATGCAGGTTCTGAGGTTTTGCTGGTAAAAAATACAGGAAACCAGAAGTTGCCTTCAAGCTTTACGTATTTTTATTCAGCTGAACAAAAAGACGGGCTCATCTAAATGAGAGCAGCCGTGAAAGACAAGAAATCCTTGTATTTATTCTTTCTGGTTACATAAGCAAGCCATCCAGCAAAGCTGACATGCATACCTACTAGGTCTGGCATACTGTAGATAAACATGTTCCCTTCTGGGTGTTTCCCTGTAGATATCATATGTTCTTGGGTGGGTTAGGACATTGGGTATTTTCCTTGCTGGCCTTTCATGACCCTGCATCCAGGACTTTGCAAGAGCCCAAAGACAGTAGGACCATCTGCACATTCACAATTGATATTTCCTATACTTTCTCCTAATTCCAGGTCAACACTGTGTTAATTGGAAACAAATAGCAACATGTCTTTTGTCTAGCGCTGGTATTTTGTCAGCTGTGGGATTCAGACACCAGTCATCTCAGGGCATCCAAAATGTCTGTCTGCCTACACAGAGTTTATTCTTTTATACAGTTTTTAATAAGCAAGAAAGAGCGCACAGCGTATGCAGGTATCCTTAAGGTGCCATAGTTATGGATGAAAAATATTGGTTGCAAAGCTGGCATTTCTTGATGTAATACAGATATTTTGGACTTATTTTTGTTGTTTTTTTTGCATGTTTGATATTATTAAAAAGGCATATGCTACTGACTACACTTATGCACATATGTAACATGTTTTGCTAGGTTGCTTGTCCAGAATGTGAAAAGTGAAAGATTGTGACTAAACAAAATTTTAATGTACAGATAATACCACCAGAAATTATTTTAGCCTTTTTAATAAATGTTATTGATGTTAAGCTCACCATGGAAAACATCATAAATTGTTATGTATATACTAGGTTAATTATTTAAAGACTGAAGTGCAACATAACTAGATTCTAAATAATTATTTTTTCAAAACATACAACAGTCCAAACAGTAAAAGTAAAGTCCAAATTAAGAATATTTCATTCTTAAGAAATGTTTAAAGTGGTTTAGTTGTAACAGAGTATGTACAAAAGATACTATTTTTTTCTAGCATCAGCTAACATATTACATTGAGAAAAATGTTTCTCATTTTTTCCTGTTACCTTTGATTTCATTGCAGACATGTTAACATAGGAAATAGATTATTTTGTTATCTAATTTTACCTTCCAAAAGACAGAAGCAGACGAAAAATGTGAGGTTCTTTCCTGTTGACTTTTTTCAATTAGCTGTTTTAGATTCTAAAAGTTTAGTTCCTAAAGAAGTAATCCTGTAAATAATTTTAATGGCCTCCTGTAGCGCAGGGTAGGCAACCTTGGCTCTTTTATGACTCAAGGACTTCAACTCCCAGAATTCCTGAGCCAGCATGGCTCAGCTTGGAAACCTTTCTCTTTCCCCTCAGCTGGCTGGCTCAGGATTTCTGGGAGTTGAAGTCCACGAGTCATAAAAAAGGGCCAAGGTTGCCTAGCCCTGCAATAGGCTTTCAGACAGAGTGTTTTTTTTGTTGTTGTTGCAAAAAAAGGGTGCCAGAACACCGTTCTGAGTTCTATGAGAAAAAAAGCCCTGCCTTTTTATCTTCTATTACAGCTAATACTCCCGTAGGCAGCTTGCTAGTAGGAAACACCAAAAGAGTTAACTGACAGTCTCTATAAGGAATACGATCCACAAACTGAACGCTCAAGATAATTGTTAATTTTCTCAGCTGTGGTGAGTGCTGCAGAGGGAACTGCAATGAGATCTCCAGGTTGTTTTGCTTTGGTCAATAAATCAAATAAGGGGCTAAGTAAATGTATAGGCAAGGAAAAATATGGGTGAACCCAATTAAGAGTACCCAGCAATTGCTGTAAATCTACCAACGAAATAACTTTTCATAAGTTCAAGTGAGGAAAAGCTGGAGCACAATAAGATTGCAACATTTTATGCCCCAAATAGGGAGAGTGCAATTGTATTTTTTCCGGGGCAATCTGTAATCCATAGACACCTAAATAATTTTGTATTTCTGAAAGCCAATTAGGTTGTAGCTTTGGGGCTCCAATTAAAATATCATCCATCAATGTGTCCTGCACAGACACAAAAACAAAAAAAACAACTCCACAAAACAAAAAATAAACAAACTGAATGAGATACAGTTTTACGTATATTAAACTTTCGTATTGCTTTCAATATAGTTAGTCAAATTCCAATTTAATCAGATTCCAATCAGATGGAAACAAACTTCCGTCAAGTAGGTTAAAACTTACAAATCTAAACAAAACAACAGAGTAATTTCTTTTAGGATTCAAAGATTTCAAAAAGAATTGTCCAACAAGTACTGTCTCCTCTTTCCAGAAAAAAACAAAACAAAGCTGCCAGCTGAAACTGCAAGAGTGGGTATTAAATTTCACGTCCACCCCCACTTTTCTCAGACCAGAATTCTAAGCAGAGGGGGAAAAAACAGTTAAAACGACCAGCCCCTCCTTCTTCTTCTGTCTCTCTCTCACACTCTTAAAGTAACACAGTGGGGAGGTGGGGAGAAAGAGACTGGAGGGGGAAAGGAAAAGGTAAAAGGAATTGTTATGTACTGAGCTTGTGGTATTACACCACGTGAGTTAACAGCTCTCCTGAAACCTAGACAGACAGTTTCCGGCCCTGTAATTGATCAACCTTGGTGGGAAGCATGGGTTCCATTCGATTGGCTGCTGCTATGGGGTTTGACTGTATATGTATATAGTGGCTGGACTCAGCCCAGGTTAAGCTCTGTCATAACTAATAAAGGATGTGTTGCTTTATGAACAACTGTCTGTATTCATTCCTGCTCACCCGAGCCCATGACATAACAGTGGCGATGAAGGTGGGATCCTGCTTCACTGCCTGAAAGAGTTTAAGTCAGCGAGGGGTCGGCAAGATGTGCTGGTGGGAAGAGGCACTTCCCCGCCCTCCAGGCCGGCTAGTAACTCTACACTAGTGGCCACGTGATCAGTGAAAGCATTCCTGAGCCCCTCGAAGCAGGATCTGTGCGCATCGGAATCAAGAAACATGCTGAAGGTCGGCAAACATGCTGAAGGTCGACATCAAGCATCCAGAAGATTGGCCGTCTATCCTCTCGCAGGTAGAAAACTATCTACGTGCTAACCAGATTGCAGAGGAAGGCCTAAAAGCTGCCATGTTGCTGTGCATTTGCGGACCAGCAACGTTCGACCTAGCTGAAAATCTCTTTGCGCCAACGCCCATCGAAGCCATATCATTTGCAGATCTCAAAAGGAAGTTGACCATACATCTTCATCTGAAAATGTCGGAGATGGCATGGCATTTTAAGTTTGATCAAAGCGTACAGCTACCCGGAGAGAGCGTCAGAATTTATTGCGGGCCTAAGGCAGGCTGCACGCCTCTGCAAGTTTTAAACTTGGAGGAACGCCTGAGAGACTGGCTTGTCTGCCGTCTCAGAGACAGAACATTACAGCAAAGACTGTTCGTGAGACCTAATCTCACTTTCTCAGAAGCTCAGGACGAGATCATGGCCAACGAAGCCGCCGGAGGAGCTGTGCAGACCGTACAGCCAACCAAAAACTTGAGCATTGAAGGTTCAGTTCATTCCAAGGTCGCCAAACATTTATTTATTTATTTATTTATTTATTGATTGATTGATTGATTGATTGATTGATTGATGGGATTTATATCCCGCCCTATCTCCCGAAGGACTCAGGGCGGCTAACAACAAAACATATAATAAGTACAGAAATCAAGATAAAAATAAAATTGAAATCATCTGTGCAATAAATTAAAATTAAAGAATTAAAAAATAAATTAAAAATTCTAAATATAAATTAATTAAAATGCCTGTCAGTCCAGGTCAGCCTGGTGGAACAAGAGTGTTTTGAGGCCGCGGCGAAAGGATTGGAGGTTTTGGGCCATCCGAAGCTCAGGGGGGAGCTGATTCCATAGGGCTGGCACTCCCACAGCGAAGGCCCTCCCCCTGGGGTTCGCCAGCCGACATTGCCTAGCTGACGGTACCCTGAGGAGGCCTTCTCTGTGTGAGCGTACTGGACGATGGGAATTTGTTCCCGGCAGCAGATGGTCCTGCAAGTATCCCGGGCCTAAGCCATGTAGGGCTTTAAAGGTAAGTACCAGCACCTTAAATCTCACCCGGAGGGCAACTGGTAGCCAATGCAGCTCACGCAGGAGGGGTGTAATATGGGAGTATCGGGGTGCTCCCATCACAACCCGTGCAGCTGCATTCTGCACCAGCTGAAGCCTCCGGGTGGTCTTCAAGGGCAGCCCCATGTAGAGAGCATTACACTAATCTATACGGGAGGTAACGAGTGCATGGGTGACTGTACGTAGGGCATCTCGGTCCAAAAAGGGGCGCAATTGGTATATAAGACGAATCTGTGCAAATGCCCCCCTAGCCATGACTCCAATATGATCTTCAAAACTGAGTCGCGAATCTAGGAGGACGCCCAGATTGCGTGCTCTATCAATGGGAGGTAACATCTCTCCTCCTATAGTCAGAGATGGAACCTCTTGGACTAAACGAGATGACGGTATGTACAGCCACTCAGTCTTGGCCGGGTTGAGTCGAAGCCTGTTTTCTCCCATCCAAATCTGTACCGCTTCCAGGCAATGGGACAAACATGCTGAAGAATCGTCAGGAGATGAAGAACCCAAAGTCAACAAGCTCCAACAACAACCGAGTGCGCAAAACCGGAGAACCCAGCAAAAGAGAACGATTACAAGGCAGTTCTCTTACCTAGATGTAAGGGGTGTGGAGGCAGCCATCTTCGCACCAGTTGCAGATTCCACTCGGCCACGTCTAGAGCGTGCGGAAGGACCGGCCATATTGCCGTGGTCTGCAGAGCCCGCCAGAGAGACAGGCCACCCAAGCAACAGTTGGAAGAGCCGGCTAGGAGAGGTACTGGGGCCCAGGGTACATTTAGTGTGGGATTCTTCAATAGTCAGAGAAGCATTTGCCACACTGGGGCTCATCGCCCACTGAAGGCCAAACTCAAGCTCACAGTAGAGCTACAAGAAGTTCCTTGTAAAATGGAGTTGGACTCTGGCTCGGCTGTATCCATCATTTCGCAAGACACATTCAACTGTGTTTGCAGGCGCAGCAACAAGTGGGTTAAACTAAGGCCCTCTGATATTGTGTTAACTGACTTTCAGAACGCTAATGTTAAGGTTAACAGACAAATTCCTCACGTACTTTCACCCAGGATGTTAAGATGGTCCATATTTTTGTCTGCATACACTTTTAAGTTACTTCATAAACCAGGGAAGGAAATGGGCCATGCAGATGGCCTAAGCAGACTGCCACTGCCACTAATGGAGCCTGAACCTGCACCTGCTGTAAAATATTGTCTATTCAGGATTGACCCAATTTTCCCCTTCACGCTGGGGACATTGCTGCTGAAACTGCATCAGATAAAATTCTGAGCAGGGTATTGTCTTGGATATACATGGGGTGGCTGGATAAAAGTCTAGGATCAGAATTCCAAAGTTATTTTGTCAGGAGACATGAGTTGTCTGCTCACAAGGGCTGCCTACTATGGAGCAACAGAGTTGTAATTCTCACCTCATTGAGGGATAGAGTCTTACAATCTTTACATGAAGGCCACCCTGGCATTGTAAGGATGAAGGCCTTAGCTAGAAGCTACCTTTGGTGGCCGGGTCTGATAAGGCTGTTAAACATTAGTTTAACCCAATTGTTGTTGCGCCTGCAAACACAGTTGAATGTGTCTTGCGAAATGATTGATACAGCCGAGCCGGAGTCCAACTCCATTTTACAAGGAACTCCTTGTAGCTCTACTGTGAGCTTGAGTTTGGGCTTGAGTGGGCAATGAGCCCCAGTGTGGCAAACGCTTTTCCGACTTTTGAAGAATCCCACACTAAGTGGACCCTGGGCCCCTGTACCTCTCCTAGTCGGTTCTTCTGACTGTTGCTTGAGTGGCCTGTCTCTCTGGCAGGCTCTGCAGACCATGGCAATATGGCCGGTCTTTCCGCACGCTCTACCCCGTGGCCAAGCGGAATCTGCAACTGGTGCGAAGATGGCTGCCTCCACACCCCTTACATCTAGGTAAGAGAACTGCCTTGTAATCATTCTCTCTTTGCTGGCTTCTACGGTTTTGCGTGCCCGGTTGTTGTTGTTGGAGCTTGTTGACTTTGGGCTCTTCATCTTCTGACGATTCTCTGGCGTGTTTGGTGACCTCAGAATGGACTGAATCTTCAACCTTCGGGGTTTTGGAGGGTTGCACAGTCTGCACAGCTCCTCCGGGGGCTTTGTCCACCATGATCTCGTTCTGTACTTCTGAGAATGTGAGGTTAGGTCTCACGAACAATCTTTGCTGTGATGTTCTGTCTCTGAGGCCACAGATAAGCTGGTCTCTCAGACATTCCTCTAAGTTCAAAAATTTGCAGAGGCGTGTGGCCTGCCTCAGGCCTGCAATACACTCTGAAGCTGTCTCTCTGGGTAGCTGTACTCTCTGGTCGAACTTAAAATGCCACGCCATCTCCAACATTTTTGGCTGGAAATGTCTGGTCAGCTTTTTTTTGAGATCTGCAAATGATACGGCTTTGATGGGCGTAGGCGCAAACTAGATCAAATGTTGCTGGTCCACAAGCGCACAGCAATGTGGCAGCTTTGAGGCCTTCCTCCGTAAATAGTTTTCCACCTGCGAGAGGTAAGATGGCCAGTCTTCTGGATGTTTAATGTTGAACTCTGAGTTTGCTGACCTTCGGCATCTTTCTTGATTCCAGTGCTCAAGGATCCTGCTTCAAAGGGCTCAAGAATGCTTCCACTGAGCACGTGGCCACTAGTGTAGCATTACTAGCCAGCCTGGAGAGGGGGGGAACGCCTCTTGCCGACCCCTCGCTGACTTAAGCTCTTTTCAGGTGGTGAAGCAGGATCCCATCCTCATCACCACTATTATATCGTGGGCTCTGGTGAGCCGGAATGAAGACACACAGTTGTTCAGAGAGTAACACATCCTTTATTATAATTATGACAGAGCTTAACCAGGGCTGTGCCCAGCCCATGCTTCCCACCAAGGTAGACCAATTGCAAGGCTGGAGACGGTCTGTCTAGGTTTCAAGAGAGCCGTTGGCTCATGTGGTGTGGTACCACAAGCTCAGTACATAATAGTTATAACACTTTCCTTGAGGCTTGCTGCCTTGCGATAAAGCGGCTGCCAATAAATTTGTTTGACAAGAAGCTATTCCTATATCCTGTATGTTATGTATTGGGCTTGTGGTGTTACACCACATGCGTTGCTGGAGATGCTAACGGCTCTCCAGCAACCCAGACAAGCTGTCTCCAGTCCTGCAATTGGTTAGCCCAGGCGGCAAGAGTGGGTTCAACCCTATTGGCTACCGCCTAGGGGCTAGTCTATATATTGTGGCTGGTTGTGGCCCAAGCCTTCAGTACAGTTCCAGCAAGAATAAAAGCATGAGTTATTCTGTACTCAGCCTCGTGTCATCATTCCTGCTCCCAAGAGCCCACGACTTAACACTGTAATCTGTTAACAAAATCAGGATACGCCTCAGTAGCCTTCTGCCTGATGTTAGAAAAGGCTTGATGAGGCTTGCCAGAAACAGGCACTTTTCCAAATGCTCGGTAGGCGCATTCAGAAGAAATCTGTAGAGTGGCAGCTGGTAAAACAACTTGAGCATAAACTGGAGCAAAGGGACCAGACCCGTCAGCAATTTCTTCTACATTTCCTCCCCCCTTTTGCTAATTGTCCCTCTAAATTTTGCCTCATGGGGGTATACAATGGCTGTGAAGAAGCAGAAGAATTAACCTCTTCATGAGGAGCTCTGGATACCAAGGACAGTGTTTCCCTATCTCTCCTATGAGCTTCCTTATATCTTCCTCAGGCACTGTAAGCCCTGACTTTTGTAGCAGGAATCAAAGTTCCTCTACATGCTGCTGCTGTTGGTGAGATAGATTGCAACCCATACTTACCTCTGAGGAGTCCCGTAGGACGAAGGTGCACCTTGGGGTCTATTCCAGATGAAGGTAAGTATGTTGGAAGTTGCTCTCCTGGAGGAAAGTCCCTGTTCAAGGCACCAGAATGTGGGATTCAGAGACCAGTCATTGCAGGGTGTCCAAAATGTCTGCCTGCCTACACAGAGTTTATTCTTTTATACAGTTTTTAACAAGCAGGAAAGAGCGCACAGCAAAAGCATTGTAAAAGCATTGTTTATTGGTGTACTCTCTTGTCAATCTTTAAGAACATCCCAGCCAGGGTAGAGTCTCACATATCTTGATGGTTTCTGGCAGTCCTCGGCGGTGCTAATTGGAGTGAGCTCATAGACAGACGGTAAACAAGATACCAAGGCAGGCAGTTTTCTGCACACGGTCCCTTCATATCCTTGACCTCCATCTCTACAGTCAGCAAGTTACTATTATGTTAATCAGGTTAATATAATCTGACATGTGTTACTCAAATGGCAGAGGAGGAGATTTTTTTAAAACCAAGGGTTGTGTGATCTAATGTGCCCTAATGTGATACTATGCCAGAATTACTTAAAAATCATGGTGTACCACCTGTCTATGAAATTTATCTGAATAAATAAAAAGGAGAATGTTTTGGATCACAAAAATATTATCTAGTCCATTATTATGTCTCAGGCACACACTTGGAAGCCCGTCATCAGGATACTATCATGGAAAAAAAAATCTCACTCAGTTTCCCTTGCCAATAATAAAATGTCTTAATGAGGGCATCAGACTATTTGAGAACCATCTCTGGATTTGTCTATGGAGATTCTCAGTCATCCAGGTCATAGTTATCCCAAAGATGCTTTTTCACAAGGCAACTGGAGTTTCTTGTTTTTCTTTGAAGACGTTTCAGCTGAAGAAGCTTCTTGGTTGTGGAATATTTTACTAGATTAATTGATTTGTCTGTAATAATGGGTCTTCAGTTCTAACTGACTAGTGGGGAATGGAAGGATTTATATTCTTTGCAGTCATCTGGTCGCTAGCATCCTGAGGGTTGGTCCTTAGTTCCCTGAGAGTGATTGAGGCCAATTGGGAGTTTATCTGTATCCTCAGAGTCACCTGAATCAGCGTGTCAATGGGTGTGGAACCTTGTTGGGACTGCTGAAAGGATTGTGCTAATAAGGAAGGGCTGTTGGAATAGATTCTGCATTAGCTCTTCGTGGTTGTGTGCTTAATCCAAGTATTAAATTATACAGTAAGTACTTTCACAATACCTACTTCTCAATTATATCATAAACCCAGCTGTCTAATCCAGGCACACATCTGAGAATGATCCATGCTTGGCAAGGATAATTGCCCAACTCTGTAGACTAGGAACAGACCTAGCTATTCTTTATTGTGTTTTATATTGGGGCCCAGTATTTTTTTTTAATTCAGTTTATTCTTTACAACCAAATTAGCCTTGATGTGTTTCATTCTGAGCACAACCTAGGAGCTGAATCCTTATAAGATTTTCTTTTCTTTGAAACTCACATCTGCCCTTGTTCCTAGGCTCCAGATGTTTTCTTTTTCTCCTCAGGGTACACAGAATTTTAAGAATGATTCAGGTTTCACTTGGTTCCTAGAGTCATTCCATAATTATCTCTTCATAGGACCACCTTCATGGTAACTGGGTGCCAGGTCATGCCTCAAAGATAAGAACCCTCCAGTTGTCCTTCTAACATCTTCTTGTTTGTTACTAATTTTTTATGTATAAATTGTCTCATTCTTTGAAGTGACTCTGGGTGACATACAATACGTGACTTTCTTTTGCAAACTTTTTGCTCCCACCCCATCCCATGCCCTTGATTTTTTAAAAAAAAAAAAAACATCTCTTCCTCAGGCACCTAAGTAGCACACAGTCAGAACTATGTCAATCAATGAATGGGGTAATACCTGTTTGACAATGCACCAGTGCTAATCAATCAGAGCCTCAAAAGACATGTTTCTATTAGTTTCCTAGCAACGGAATACAGAAAACCAGGAAGAGAAATAAAAAGCATCAGATAAAAAGGAACAACCACCTCTAGACTGACTGGAAAGCATCAAAGAGGGGAAAAAACCTGACAGGTTTGGGCTTTGTGAAGATAATTTCCTTAATTCTAAATATTCAACCAGTAATAAATTATCCAATCCCAAAAAAGACACAGCAGGAACTCCTCCACAGCAGGCAAGAAAACAATAAATGAAGCAATGTAGTCATTCCATTCATTGCAGGAATATTAGAAAAGGTCAGGAAGATCTTCAGCCAACATAACATACATGCACACTTTAACACTTGATCGGTGAGCCTGCAGGTGGCCTGGGATTTCCAGTAGCTGCAGTGGTTGGAGGTTTTCAGGGGGGGGAGTAGATGCCATTTGGGTTGCTGTGGCCTCAACTCAGCTTCAGGTAGGGGTGGCTTCTTATAGCGGAGAAGCTGAACAACTAGTCCAGACATGTCAAACACAAGGCCCGCGGGCCAGATGTGGCCTGACATGTGTTTCCATCCAGCCTGGGGACCTGCTCTGAAAAGAGCAAAGGACTGGCCCGCCACACCTCAGCCCGGCCCATGACAACCGGGTGCTGATCTACAACTTACAACATCCTCATAACATCGGCACTGCATAATCGAAGCCAAAACCTGAATTCCCCTTCCCTGGGCACATAGTATCAAACCACAATTCCCTCCTCCAATTAACAGTCATAAACCACATTCCCCAATTAGCTTGAAGCGCGGGCTTCCTCTCCAGTCCACCAATTCTTTATCAGCTCTGGGCTCAATAACCTTGATTCTCATGCTAAGTTTAGTGTTGTTATGTCTAGCTGGACTCTCATTCACATCCCACCATCCCAGCATAATCTAAATCTAAAAGCGAAAGGGGACAGATGACTACATTTCCATCCAAAAATAATCCAATGTTAGCAGTGTTGATAATCTGGATTACTGTAATACACTCTACATTTGACTGTCCCTGAACAGTATTAGGAAATTACAACTGGTGTAATATGTAGCTGCATGTAAAGCTCCTATCCTTGGGAACATTCTTGCTCAATAGATTAAAATAGCCCTATCTCTGCTGGCCATTCATATGGCAATGATGACCTGGTGGTATGCCAGATTTAAGGCCATAAGACCATGAGCCCCATTACTTGGCTATGTTGGCAATACTTTTACTGAGCAATCATATGTATTCATTCTGAATTGTTTCAGAATGGAACAATTTATATTCCTTGTAGTCATCTGATTGTTAGCATTTCCTTTGAGTTCTTTCAGTTCCAAGAAGATTCCATGCCCACTTGCACTATTCAGGTGACCCTGAGGACACAAATAACACTTTAAGTGGCCTTGACAATTCTCAGAGAGAGGCTAATGACCAGATGACTGCAAGAAATATAAATCCTTCCATTCTCCATCATTCAGTCAGAACAGAAGAAGCTTCTTGAATGAGAAGTGAAATGTCTTCAAGGAAAAACAAAGAAAGTCAAATTGCCTTTTGAAAAAGCACCTTTGGGACTTCTGGTCTTTGGTTGACCAGGTTAAGTTTGTTGTGTGAACCCAGCAATACATTGAATAAGTTTTAGTATTGGGTAAAAAGAAGCAGAACACAATATTAAGTGAATAGGTATGTAAGAAACATTTATACTGAAAAGCTACTGTCGTGGAAAAAACCCAATGGAAAAGACAAGAGACAGCAACACAAACCAATAATTCTTACTTTAAGATTCAGAGGTTTATTTTTCTAATAATTTAGAACATAGCAAGCATAATAACACATCATCACATACATTAATAACCCATTGCAATGAGGACTATATAGTTATAGCAAATTCCAATAGGGCAGCTATAGGCCAATGGCAAATCAATCAGGTCCAGTCCCAACCATTTATACCCTTTCTTGTTCTACGACTGTAGGCAGATGGTCCGCTAACTTTTGCTGACTTCTGCTGACATTTGCTGACCTCTTACTGACTCTCTGATGACCTACTTTTCACATATACTTTCTGCTGAACATAACTTTCCAAATATACCCATGTACATTGGAACCTGCATCCATCAGCTACTTTTAGTTTCCTATTTCTCCCACGGTTATAATACTCATGTTCCAAATATACATAGACCTATCTACTATGCAATATCATATTGCACAGATTACAAATAGTACATTCGTATTGTGAAATAGTATAAAGTTCAAGTCAAAGCTTCGTATTGTTTTAAATCACTACTGTGGGGCCTATCACAGGTTTGCTCCAGCCTCATCTTGTTATATGAGGAGGGGGCTATATTTTCATCTCCCATACTACTCTATATTTACTTTTATCCTTTTAATGTTATTTAAATTTAATCCTGTGTGGGAATAGCACATAGTTTATAAGGATGTGGATGCAATGTAACTTTTACAACAGGGGCTTCATTGAGTTCTTTCACTCCTTCAGGCAACCGGAAACTGAAGGCCCTCAACAGGCTGGTGAGAAAGATGAAGATTTCAATTCTTGCCAGCTGCTCTCCCACACAGGAACGTTGACCTGTAGATAAGACAAGGCATGCATGAAGTGGATAATAATGATTGTCCTTTTGGCAGTTCCAAGAAGGGTCCACACCCATTTGCACTACTCAGGTGACCTTGATGACACAGAGAAACCTCAAGGTGGCCTCAACGACTCCCTGAAAGAAGGCAAATGACTAGTTGTCTGCAAGGAGTATAAATCCTTCCATTCCCCACCTTCCTGTCAGAGCTGAAGAAACTTCTTGGATGAGAAGTGAAACATCTTCAAAGAAAAAAAACAAAGTCCAGTTGCCTTGAAAAAAGCACCTTTGGAATAAAGCTACTTTCTCTCTTTTATTTTGTTTGTTGACACCCATCAGAGAGATGCCTTTAATTCAGTTTGTACTAAATGGTTCACCATTTCAAAGGAAAAGCTATACACCCATGAAAAAAAAATGATCTGACATGTTTTCCAGAGATGGGCCTACAAGAGGGAAATCACTTTCTCATCTCTCTCTGTCCACTATTTTCAATCAATCAATCAATGAATCAATGTCAATCAATTAGAATAAAGCTGGAAGGACTTTGGAGGTCTTGTAGTCCAACCCCCTCCTCCAATAGGAGACCCTATACAATTTCACGCAAGTGACTGTCCAGTCTCTTCTGAAAAACCTCCAGTGATGAAGCACCCACAACTTCTGAAGGCAAACTGTTCCACTGGTGAATTGTATAAAGGTAAAGGTAAAGGTTCCCCCACACATGCGTGCTAGTCGTTTCCAATTCTAGGGGCTGGTGCTCATCTCCGTTTCAAAGCCAAAGAGCCAGCACTTGTCCGAGGACGTCTCCGTAGTCATGTGGCTGGCATGACTAGACGCCAAAGGGGCACGGAATACTGTTACCTTCCCACCGTAGCGGTCCCTATTTTTCTACTTGCATTTTTACATGCTTTTGAACTGCTAGGTTGGCAGAAGCTGGGACGAGTAACAGGCGCTCACTCTGTTATGCGGAACTCGGGATTCAACCCGGCAAACTGCTGACCTTCTGATCGACAAGCTCAGCGTCCTAACCCACTGAGCCACCGCGTCCCTTGGTAAATTGTATACTAATACGTTATTCCACATTGCATTGTGTTACAGCTGGAGGAGATGGAGGTGGAATGGACATAATCTATAGGAATTCTCTTTCAGTGATCACACACATATTCTTGTTAGGGTTTTTTTTCTGCACCTGGCTGCCTGGACAAATGTGGGATTAACAGTCTGCAAAATAACCTTTCTTCCTGTCCTCTTCAGAGTAATTGCTATTGTGGCATTGGATTGCATTTTAAATCCTCAGGGATTTAAATATCCATTCTGAGATTGTCACTTTCAGAGTGGTGCAGCATGGCAGGTTTGCAGTGACTGCCATGGATCTGGCCCAAATTCTATTGAGTCCAAGATGTTGACTTTTATATTTTGTTTCTGTCTGAAGAACCTGCTCTGCAAAAGACTTATTGTCATGGATAGCTGTGATGCCATTGTGTGGGATGGAAATCAGCTTCTGCAGAAATTGGAGATGTCCTTCTTCAGACCACATTCTGTAGGGATGATGGACCACCAAAAGAGTCCAGTCCAGGTACCAAATAGGTCTGGATGGAGCACCAAGAGAATCTTATGTCTTGTCTGTTGTACAATCCTGGATGATTTGTGAAATATGGACATGGCCTGGGTGGTTACTCAAGAACCTGAGTGATGAGTCAAGAACCAGCTTTGATAACTCTTATTGCCATAGACAGATGAAAGTTCTGTAGGGATGGCAATCATTTTTTGCAGAAACTGGAGATGACTTTCAGATTATATTCTACATGAACAAAGGGCCATGAAAATAGTTTGGTTAAGATACTAGATAAGTCTGAATAGAATCAATCATGGGAATCTTATGCCTCATCTATTGTGGAGTCCTGGCTGATTTGTAAAATATGGAGATGGCCTGGATAGTTACGTCATCACTCATGAGTGCTTCTTTTTACTAGCAGAGTTTAATCACAGCTTGCTTTATCATTACAAGTCATTCTCAAATATCACAGGTGACTACCAATGGTCTCACAGCCACAAATCCATTTGAATGAAACTGGCCATTTCAACTGGGACTTCATCTGTCTATCTGTGCTATTGAATCTGGTTTGGTTTGCTTGGCAAATAAGTTATGCCAGAAGCTGGATGTGGGGAGAAATAATTTTCCTGCTTCCCTCAGTTACTTTGAATTCATTGACCATGTATCCTTCAGGGCCATCAATTGGAGTTGTGCTTTGCGGGCATAGAGGTTCCAGTCCTTCATGTTGGACTATACGCACAAGGTGATTTTTTGATATTCCTATTTAATTTGGTCATCGATGTGGATGAGCAGAGTCTGGGAATAGAGTGACATCAGTGTGTGATAACTGCCAAGTCTAGTGATCCCTAATAGCCAACTTCAAGGAAATAATCAGTTTCTTTGAATGTGACTTAAACCTGATAAATGGTTGGCTGAAGAAAAACAAGCTAAAGTTAAATTCAGACAGTAGCTTTTTGACAGAGTGCTTTAAATCTATTGGTGTGGTTAGACTTTGGTCAAACTGCTTTTTCAAAAAGAAATAATGCCAGATTGAGGAGACAATCTATCTCTTGCTGAGGAATGCCTGACAAGGTCCTGGTACCAAATTGCTCAGTAAGGTTTTTAGGAAGAGGAATGTTATTAATAAGATGAACATCTTAGTCTATCTTGTAACCTTTAATGGTAAGCTTTAGCTGAACTGTGTTACTGTGACCCCTGAAGAAGTATGCAAGATGTTGCTCTTACTGATTGGCTTGTAAGATGGGTTCATGGAAATGTATGCTTTTCAAAAAATGTATAAAAGGGGGTCCATTCCAACCAGTGGTGTTCCCATTTGTAACTTGCTTCTGGATAAAACTTTTATTGGCAAATAAAAATCTTTTCCTGTCCACTTTTCTGGGGTGGTTCATAAAGCCTGCACACCAGGTAAAAAGGACTAAGCTTTCTGGGACAAAAATAGCTTTTCATATCTATCATCACTGAATATGTCTCTTTGCTATCTGCACCATCAATGGAGAAGGATTCATTGGTGCACAAAAGATGGAAGCACTGTGGTAGGGGGAATGCTACAGTATTAAAATGGCAGAGCTTAATGCATCTGGAACTATAAATCTGTGGTCCAATTTTATTGGTAAGATGCTACAACCAAATGGTTGGATTTAACTAACAATTTTGCCCCAGAGAAAATTGTGCAATCTTGTACCGTATTTTCTGGCGTATAAGATGACTTTTTAACTCATGAAAATCTTCTCAACAGTCGGGGGTCGTCTTATACGCCCAGTTGTCTTATACGCCCAGTCGTCTTATATGCCGGAAAATATGGTAGTCTTATACAGCGAGTATAGCCCAAACCCTATACCCGTATTTTTCAGATCATAAGACACACTTTCCCCCCAAAAAAGTATGGGGGGAAACGAGGGTGTGTCTTATGGTCTGAAACTGATCCGTATGGCCAGCCCCAACCTCCACAAGTGGAAAGCAAGGGAGATTGCCAGGAGCACAAATCAGCACGTGCTGAGAAACGCCGATCTCACGCTCCTGCAATCTCCCTCGCTCGGTTTCAGCTTCCTTTGCTACAAGAGAAAGCAGGCTGAAACGGAGTGAGGGAGATTGCAGGAATGCGAATCGGCTGATCTCGCGCTGCTGCAATCTCCCTTGTTTCAGCCTGCTTTCTCTTGTAGCAAGGGAAGCTGAAACCGAGTGAGAGAGATTGCAGGAGCGCGAGATCGGCTGATTCGCGTTCCTCGCAATCTCCCGTGCTCCACTTCAGCTTGCTTTCTGCAAGAGAAAGCCAGGCCGCAGGGCCGCCTCCGCAGGTACTGCTCTAACGTGGAGAGGGAAGGACAAAGAGGGAGGGAAGGAAGAAAGGAAGGAAGGAAAGAAGGAAGAGACAATGGGAGAGGTAGGGAGAGAGAGAAATAGAGAGAGAGAGGGAGGGAGAGAGAGAAGGAGAAAGAAATAGGGAGGGAAAGAAAGGGAGAGAGAGAGAAGGAGAAAGAAAGGGAGAGAAATAGAGGGAGAGAGAGAAAGAGGGAGAGGGAAAGAGAGGGAGAGAAAGAAAGGGAGAGAGAGAGAAAGAGGGAGAGAGAGACAAGGAGAAAGAAAGAGGGAGGGGAAAAGAGGGAGAGAGAGAAAGGGAGAAATAGAGGGAAAGAGAAAAATAGAGAGGGAGAGAAAGAGGGAGAGAGAGAGGAGAGAGAAAGGAAGGGAAATAGAGGGAGAGAGAGAAAGAGGGAGAAATAGAGGGAAAGAGAAAAATAGAGAGGGAAAGAAAGAGGGAGAGAGAGACAAGGAGAAAGAAAGAGGGAGGGAAATGAAGAGAGAAAGAGGGAGAAATAGAGGGAAAGAGAAAAAATAGGGAGAGGAAGAGGGAGAGGGAGAGAAAGGGAGAGAGAGAAAGAAGGAGAGAGAGGAGAGAGAAAGAAAGAGGGAGGGGGAGAGAGGGAGAGAAAGAGAAGGAGAGAGAGAAATTAAATTAGTAACATGATTGTTAAGTGAATCTGGTTTCCCCACTAACTTTGCTTGTCAGAAGGTTGCAAAAGGCAATCACATGACCCTGGAATAATGTGACCATCATAAATATGAATCGATTGCCAAGCCTCTGAATGTAAATCACATGACCCTCGGGATGCTGCAATGGTCATAAGTGTTATAAATGGTCATAAGTCACTTTTTTCAGTGCCATCGTAACTTTGAACGGTCACTAAGTAAATCATTGTAAGCCGAGGACTACCTGTACTTTATCATTTTTTCCTTTTTTGGGGGGGGGTTATGTTTTTGACACCTTGCTGGGCAACTGGTGGTACTCGGACATTGCCTTGTCCTAAAAGTGGTACAATGGATGAAAAGGTTGAAAAGCCCTGTTTTAGTATACCGGTACTATTTGGTTCAGAATATTTTTTTCTTGTTTTCCTGCTCTAAAAACTGGGTGCGTCTTATGGTCAGGTGCGTCTTATGGTCCGAAAAATACGGTAATTGAACAGGAAAAGTAGGGGGTCGTTTTATACGACCAGTCATCTTATACGCCGGAAAATACGGTATATTTCTTACAAAGCTCTACTGATTACAATCTAAATTTAACTAGCATTTATTTGTACTTCAACAATTTCAGCCTAAGGGGAAATTCAATCTCTCATACTTTTGAAACTAGAAGGATTTCAGATTACTTGGCTTTCTATTCAGATCATGATTTGAGAACAACTGAGTGATGGAGGTGATGAGAATGTATAAGTGATAAACTGCTTTGGGCTCAAGGACGTACTTATTCCGAATGGCAGAAATTCTTCTCGTTCAGTGAATTTCCCATCCTTATCTAAAAAGTGATTTGGGTTGAATTCTTTAGGTGTCTCCCATTGTTCAGGATCAAGAAGAACAGAATGCAAGTTTAGGCCAATAACAGTCCCCTGTAAAAAAAGATGATTAAACAGAGCATTTTTATAAGAGAAACATGCAAAAAAAAACAACCAATATTGATGAAACACTTGGTTTAGCTTGTCACAGTGGACCCATATTTGTTCATTCTCAAAACAGATTCTGAGAACAGTAGCTGCTCAATTATTTAGCTTCCTTTCTCCCCTCCCTCCCATTAAAACAGAGAGCTGGGTGTATATTTCTTTATTATACCAGATTGGACAAAGGAACAGTATAAGGTAAAGGTAAAGTTTCCCCCGCACATGCGTGCTAGTCGTTTCTGACTCTAGGGGCTGGTGCTCATCTCCGTTTCAAAGCCAAAGAGCCAGCGCTTGTCCGAGGACATCTCCATGGTCATGTGGCCGGCATGACTAGACGCCAAAGGTGCATGGAGCGCTGTTACCTTCCCACCGTAGTGGTTCCTATTTTTCTACTTGCATTTTTACGTGCTTTTGAACTGCTAGGTTGGCAGAAGCTGGGACGAGTAACAGGCACTCACTCTGCTACGCGGCACTCAGGATTCAACCCGGCAAACTGCCGACCTTCTGATCGACAAGCTCAGCATCCTAACCCACTGAGCCACCGCGTCCCTTAAGGAACAGTATACATGACTACAATTTTGAACTTAAATCCAGCCTGCTCTCTCTCTTGTTATCTTTCTAGAATAAATAAATGTTTATGGTTCTAGCTTTAAAATCTGAGAGGTGTTTGGTTTTAAACCCATAATTTATCCTCAAAAAAGTTTGTTATTCTTGCTTATTCAATTTTGCATGACTACATTGGCAGTTCCTGAACAGAGAGCTTCTGTCCAGCTGCCATATTTAGCTTTCCATTCCATGTTGAGCTACTGGAATGCAGCCTGAATACATTTCTTACCTTTGGGATGTGGTAACCCTTCAGGTTCACATCCTTTGTACTTTGCCTGGGAACCCCAGCTAGCAAGATATATTTCACACGCTGCATTTCATGAATCACAGCATTGGTGTAGGGCAGCTTCTTCCGATCCTGATAGGAAATTGACCCCGATAAGCCAAACACATCTTCCATCTCCTTCTGGACTTTCTCTAGGAAAAAAAAAGATGGAAATAGAAAGTGTTTCATTTGTTTGTTTTTGAATGTCGTTCTTTAGTGGTGGAAACCAAGAATGCACTAAGACAGTAGCTTGTCCACTCCAAAGATAAAACACCCAGACCCAACTGAGCAATGTGACATATGCAGTTACAATGCAATGAGACATGTGCAGATCTGTACAAAGGTGAAACTAAACAACTACTCCACAAGGACATGGCACAATGTAGGAGCTCAAACCAATCGGGACAAGATTAAGCAGTCCATGTGCATTTGAAAGACAAAGGCCATTCTTTTGAAGACAGCAAATGTTGTGTATTCACATGTTAATAAGTTACACTCGTTAAAGATTCGTAATACACAAAGTTCGGAGTTGAGGTAAAACCGCGGCAGCTTTTGACAGCTGTCAAAAGCTGCCGGGAAGCGACTACGCAGGCGCAACCATTTGACAGCTCTCGGCTGTCAAGAACTGCCGGCTACTGCACAGGCGTAAGCAGTTTGAAAGCTCTGAGCTGTCAAAGCTCGCAGACGCCGATTGGTCCAACCAAACAGCGGGAAACCGGCACTGCCCTGATTGGCCGTCGACCGGCCAGCTGAAGTATAAATAGAAGTGTTGTTAACCTGTTCTTTGCCCGGTTCCAAAATAAAGAGCTTTCCGTTAGCTAGCTATCTTGCCTGCTTCTTCCACTGACAGAGCACTGGCGACGAGGATGGGATCTACTGCTTCGCGCTGCTGAAGTCACTAGCCAAGGGAAAGAAGAGATTTTTTTTCCTTGGCTCTGAGCTAAGTCACAGCTGAAGTCACCAGCTAGAAGCACAGCTTCCCCAACACCCGCAAAGCAGTACCCACAACTGGGACAGTATGGCCAACCTCGGCCACATCCGCGAATTCAACATTCGCCACCCAGAGTGCTGGGAGTCGCACTGGGGCCAGGTAGAAGGGTTCCTGTTGGTCAATAAGATAATGGACGACTGAGCCAAGGCAGCAGTGCTCCTTTGCCTCAGCGGACCCGCCGTATACGATGTGGCCATAGGACTGTTCAGCCCAGAGCCCATCGCCACCATTCCGTACACTGAACTCACAGAGGGACTGAGTAAGCATTTTATGCCGACCAAGTCCGAGCTGTTCTGGCGAGTGAACTTCACCCGGCGCTTACAACTCCCCGAGGAATCCACCACCGACTTCATAGCATGAGTCAGGCATGCCGCACGCCGATGCCGGTTCCCTGATCTGGAGGACCGGATCCATGACCAGGTAGTCATCGGGCTGAAGGACGAGCGCCTACGGAAGAAGCTAATCGCCAAACCCACCTTAACTTTGGCCGAAGTCTCCATGGAAGTCGTGGCTTATGAAGACAGTCACAGCGAAAACCCCAGACCTCCTGACAGCGGACCATACGGGTCCCTGCACCAAGAGGACATTGCCCACAGTGTCACAGAGGGGAATGACGTCTCCACCAACATTGATGCCATCCAACGTAGATTTGAGAAGCTCAAGATCCAACGCGACAACCAAGGGGGCCCCCCACACAACAAAAACACCAACCAGCAAGGCATCAGAGCCAAATGCGCCAGCTGTGGGGGAAACCACCCGAGAGCATTGTGCCGTTTCCGCAGTGCCAAATGCCACGGCTGTGGCAAAACGGGACACCTCAGAGCTGTATGCCATAGCCTGAGCCGAGAGAACCTGCATGAATTAGAGGTGACATCCGCAGGTACGGACCCACCAACGTCTAGCGGGAAAAAAACCTCTAGGTCCCTAGTATTGTCAGGGAAAGTATGGGGGAGGGTACAGTCCATCTAGTGCTTAAGCCCAAAGTTAAAGTGAGCGTCCTGCTCCACGGGGTTTCCTGTGAGATGGAGGTCGATTCAGGATCCTTGGTCTCCCTCATCTCTTGGGGAACTTACAAAAATATTTGCAGCCAGAGCCGGCAGCAACCTGCCTTACGACCCACCAATTTACGCCTGGCCGATTTCCAAAAAAAACCCATCACTCAAGGGAAAAGCCATAATTCTGACAGAATTTAGGCACCTCAAAGGGTCCCTCACAATTCTAGTTACGCAAGAAAATTGAACCAGCTTACTAGGACTTGACTGGTTCGAGGCTTTAGGAATAGCACTAACAGGCGTCAATTCCACTCAGTCTTTAAGCCTAGAAGCTGTCTGCCAACAGTTCGCTGACGTGTTGGATGGCTCGTTAGGGAAGTATACCGGCCCCCCAGTGTCACTAAAATTAAACCCCAATGTAATGCCCATAAGAATTAAAGCTAGGAGAGTCCCGTTCGCGCTAAAAAACAAAACCACAGCGGAACCTGACCTGCCCATTCAGCATAGAACCCTCACTGTCGGCCAAGCCGTCTGGGCTAGGAACTACGGGGGAGGGAACAAATGGATTCAGGGGGTTGTACTAGAGCAGACTGGACCCTTGTCATACATCATTGATACCGAAAACAACGACCACCTACGCCGGCACATCGACCAATTGCGTCAACGAAGCCCTCAAAACATTGGGGGAAGGGGTAGCAACGAAATCCCAACACATCACATTCCCCCCAGACCAAGCACACCACCCCCACCACACACATCTAACGGGAGGAACCCGGAACCCCGTGAGTCAAACGCCAACCCAGACACATCACCCCCCGAGCCAAGGGAAGCAGAACCTCCAGAGGGAATACCCCTCCGACGTTCTGAGAGAACAAGGAAACCCCCCGCGTACTTAAAAGACTTTGAATGGGGAACGTCACGAAAAAACACCCGGAAGAATCTCCACACCAGTCTGGGAGAGGGGTACGGGGTGTTGTGTATTCACATGTTAATAAGTTACACTCGTTAAAGATTCGTAATACACAAAGTTCGGAGTTGAGGTAAAACCGCGGCAGCTTTTGACAGCTGTCAAAAGCTGCTGGGAAGCGACTACACAGGCGCAACCGTTTGACAGCTCTCGGCTGTCAAGAACCGCCTGGTACCGTGCAGGCACAAGCAGTTTGACAGCTCCGAGCTGTCAAAGCTCGCAGACGCCGATTGGTCCAACCAAACAGCGGGAAACCGGCACTGCCCTGATTGGCCGTCGACTGGCCAGCTGAAGTATAAATAGAAGCGTTGTTAACCTGTTCTTTGCCCGGTTCCAAAATAAAGAGCTTTCCGTTAGACAGCTGTCTTGCCTGCTTCTTCCACTGACAGAGCAGCAAAGTCCACATTTTAGAGACGGTCATTAAGTTTGAAAAAGGGCTAAAAGAGGCCATTTATGTTAACATTGAGCAGCCCTCTCTCAACCAACAGAAGGAGAGGGATAAGACATCACCCATCTCCAGTCCACAATACAGATTTCACAACCAATTGGATCCTGATTCAGGTAACCCTGAGGGCAAAGATAAACCCCCAAGGGACCTCAGGAGCTCTCACCGAGAGTGCTAATGACCAGAAGACTGCAAAGAAATACAATACTTCCATTCCTCTTCCCATCCTCCAGGCAAAACCTGACCTTCCATCCCCCCACTATCTAGTCTCAACTGTCAATACCTATCCTTCCATCCCCTTCCCTTTCCCCCATCAAGGAAAACAAACAAACAAACAATCCAACTGCCTTTTGAAAAAGCATCTTTGAGTTATCTGTTAGGTGTGTGACAAATTCCTCCTCATGTTCCTCTAAATAATCATCTGAGCTCTCCTTCCCTAAGGAGGGTCCTGGTGACCTTAAACAGATTCATTGGGCAGCACTCAGGTATAAGGTAGGATTTAATGGCAACTCTGACCCATGTTCAGTTAGATTTATTCTTTGTATTCCTCCAGTAGCTGTCTCTTGTCCATTTTTGACACCATCAATTCCTCCATAAATTACAGGACTATCAGGAATAATAATAATAAGAATAATAATAATAATAATAATAATAATAATAATAATAATAATAATAATAATAATAATAATAATAATATAAAGTTGGAAGGGACCTTGGAGGTCATCTAGTCCAACCCCCTGCTCAGGCAGGAAACCCTATACCATTTCAGGCAAATGGCTGTCCAGTCTCTTCTTAAAAACCTCCAGTGTTGGAGCATTCACCACCTCTGGAGGCAGGTTGTTCCACCGGTTAATTGTTCTAACTGTCAGGAAGTTTCTCCTTAGTTCTAGGTTGCTTCTCTCCTTGACTAGTTTCCATCCATTGCTTCTTGTCCTGCCTTCAGGTGCTTTGGAGAATAGACCAGGAAGACAGTGCATGGGCACAATCCTGTACATGGTTCTGGCTGCTTTCTGATTCCAGGCTGTAACCAGAACATTCACAAGAAAATGCAGCAGAGTCCCTGAGACATCCACCAATTCCCTCTACAACCTGAGTGGGTCCATCAAACACTGAGGATACACCATTTGAGTAGATTTAGCCTCCCTGCAAAGGTGTGTGTGTACAGCATTGGAAAATCTCAAAGACACCATGGTATAGTCTGACCATGACCGGGGGGTGGGTAATGATAAATTCCCCTCTGTTCAGACAAAAAAATCATATCTGGTGCATGTTCACTGTCCTGGATTGGCCAAGTTGCTAACCTTAACCCTAACCCTATAGATACAGAGCTATCTAAGTGGGTAAATGGAAGGAAGAATGTTCCTATGGCATTTTAGCCATAGCTCCCAGTGCCCATGGGACTCTTCACTTTCCACAACCACACACACTGGTGTCTACCATTGGTCAGGATTCAAAGAAGGTCTTTGTATATACATTCTTTGCTTTCCTTTAATACTGCTAAATGTCATGGTTTTGCTTGTAGGGTCAGCAATCTTCATAGGAAAATTATTATGATTAATAGGTTGAGTTCATCGTTCAATAGCCCTTAGTATTTCAAATTTCTCTGTCTTTTAAAACCTGAGAGTAACCCTTGTTTCTCTTACCCATGTCTGTCTCACCTTGGATGTCAGGATGATTGGTCAAGAGGAGCAGTGCCCACTTCAGAGTAGCGAAGGTTGTGTCTGTTCCAGCAGCAAAAAAATCAAAAATACACTGAGCCAGGTTTTCTTCACTGTAGGTCGAATCGGGGTCATTCCTGCTCTGAAGTTTAAAATGGAAAATGAAAAATACAATTATTTCTATGCGGATCTTTTGTGGATATTTTCCATGAGAATAAATATATTCTTGGCAGTTAGATAGAAAAATCAATGCAGGAGAGTAAAAAAATAAAGTGGTAGATTCAAAATGTATAATTCCCTATCTTAAAGTAGTCTAGATCAAAGAGAGGTTCAGCCTTGGAAGAACTTGAATGCATTTTCTTTTCTTTTCTTTTATGTTTGGTTGATTGGTTGGTTACTTCAGTAAATGTTTGACAACATGACTAAAGTAGTCAACCAGAAAAATGCCATGGACATAATTTACTTCGACTTCAGTAAGGCCAACGTACACTATGACCTACTACTTGATACAATAGAAAAAAGTGGGTTAGATAGCGTTACTAGCAGATTGATTCAGAAGTGGCTGACTAACCGCACTCAACATGTAGTCCTTAACAGAACTGCATCTACCATATTTTCCGGCGTATAAGACAACTGGGCTTATAAGATGACCCCCTACTTTTCCTGTTAAATTACCGTATTTTTCGGACCATAAGACGCACCTGACCATAAGACGCACCCAGTTTTTAGAGCAGGAAAACAAGAAAAAAATATTCTGAACCAAATAGTACCGGTATACTAAAACAGGGCTTTTCAACCTTTTCATCCATTGTACCACTTTTAGGACAAGGCAATGTCCGAGTACCACCAGTCGCCCAGCAAGGTGTCAAAAACTTGACCCCCCCCAAAAGGAAAAAAATGATAAAGTACAGGTAGTCCTCGGCTTACAATAATTCACTTAGTGACTGTTCAAAGTTACGACGGCACTGAAAAAGTGACTTATGACCATTTTTCACACTTATGACCATTGCAGCATCCCCAGGGTCATGTGATTTACATTCAGATGCTTGGCAATCGATTCATATTTATGATGGTCACATTGTTCCAGGGTCATGTGATTGCCTTTTGCAACCTTCTGACAAGCAAAGTTAGTGGGGAAACCAGATTCACTTAACAATCATGTTACTAATTTAATTTCTCTCTCTCCTTCTCTTTCTCTCCCTCTCCCTCTTTCTCTCCCTCTTTTTCTCTTTCCCTCTATTTCTCCCTCTTTCTCTCTCCATTTCCCTCCCTCTTTCTTTCTCCTTGTCTCTCTCCCTCTTTCTCTCCCTCTCTATTTTTCTCTTTCCCTCTATTTCTCCCTTTCTCTCTCTCCCTCTATTTCCCTCCCTCTTTCTTTCTCCTTGTCTCTCTCTCTCTTTCTTTCTCTCCCTTTCCCTCTCCCTCTTTCTCTCTCTCCCTCTATTTCCCTCCCTTTCTTTCTCCTTCTCTCTCGCTCTTTCTCTCCCTCTCTATTTTTCTTTCTCTCTATTTCTCCCTTTCTCTCTCTCCCTCTATTTCCCTCCCTCTTTTCTCCTTGTCTCTCTCTCCCTCTTTGTCTTTCTCTCCCTTTGTTTCTCTCCCTCTCTCTTTCCCTCTCCCTCTTTCTCTCTCTCCCTCTATTTCTCTCCCTTTCTTTCTCCTCCTCTCTCTCTCCCTCTTTCTCTCCCTCCCTATTTCTTTCTCCTTCCCTCTCTTTCTCTCTCTCTTTCTATTTCTCTCTCTCCCTCCCTCTCCCATTGTCCCTTCCTTCTTTCCTTCCTTCCTTTCTTCCTTCCCTCCCTCTTTGTCCTTCCCTCTCCACATTAGAGCAGTACCTGCGGAGGTGGCCCTGTAGCCTGGCTTTCTCTTGCAGAAAGCAAGCTGAAACGGAGTAAGGGAGATTGCCAGGAATGCGAATCAGCCGATCTCGCGCTCCTGCAATCTCCCTCCCTCAGTTTCAGCTTCCCTTGCTACAAGAGAAAGCAGGCTGAAACGAGGCAGATTGCAGCAGCGCGAGATCAGCCGATTCGCATTCCTGGCAATCTCCCTTACTCCGTTTCAGCCTGTTTTCTCTTGTAGCAAGGGAAGCTGAAACCAAGCGAGGGAGATTGCAGGAAAAAAGGGGAAAGGTGCTTCCGGTGAAAAGATGGTCAATGCACAACACCCCCAGGGACAGATCCCTAGAGCTCTCTGAAAGGTTTTTTTGCTGCACGTGTTGCTTTTTCAACTGAACAAGAGAAGGAACCAGCATTCCTTTAGTTCAGGGGTGTCAAACAGCCGGCCCACAGGCCGGATGCATCATAGCGAAACTGCGCTCACCCCATTGCTGGCAATGGCAAAAAAAGTCACGATACGTCGCGACATGTCACGTGACGTTGTTAGTTTGACACCCCTGCTTCAGTTTATATGAATCTCCTGGGTTCCGGAGAGTCCTAGAATCATCCCACAAGATCCTCCAGGGAGCCCTGGTCTACAAGTAAATTCAACAGCTTCAACAGCTGGGGGGGGCGGTGCTGCAATCACTTTGTTGTTGAAAAAGCAGCTATTTCGGAATTTATTTTTCCTCCCACAGACTCCCAAGTCTAATATTGCAGAGGCTTAATGTAACTCTTACTTAGAAGCAACCAGAATTTAGCATGGGCTAAATTCAGAATGGGAGATGAATGAAAAAGAAAAGAAAAAAATCCAAAGAAGATAGTTCCAGTAGCTCCCCTTGTTTATTTATATTGAGGAATGTAATCATTCCTTGTCCAAGTATTGAACCACAATAAACCCATACCTTCTCCATCTGTAGTAGATAGTGATCAATGAAATCTTGTGGTTCATGCAGAGAACTGGATTCCTTGTGTTTCTCTATTTCCTGCTTTGCAAAGGAAAGGATCAGCTCTCTAGATGCCTGGGCCACCTTGTGAGGGCCTGGAAGGTACTTCATTATTTGTGGAAACAAACCGTACATCTCATAAAAAAGGAAGAAGAAAAGTTATTTATTTCCTACCACAATTAGAAAAGACTCCCAAGCAGCTGACAGTAATAGACAGCATTTAATAACCAAAGAAAAACATTACAAACCCTACATGGTGTCAGACCTCAAGAACGCTCCAGAAAGGAGCCTACATGGTGTCAGACCTCAAGAACGCTCCAGAAAAGCTATTTACAAATTCTTTACAGATAATGTTGGAGGCAAATAGATCATTATAAAGCTATTATAAAATTATCTTATTCTTCTCATTGTCCCCAGGAGCCTTTGTAAATATGATTACTTGTGGCTAACTGAGCTATGATGTAATTAATTAGGCCAGTTGGATTTACATGCCATCTAAATAATGCATTAACTACAATTGTTGAATTTCCACAGTCTGCTAGCTTGTGATCTAGTATGCTGAGTTAGCATCTCAGAATCCAAAATGGATATCTCAGTTCAGAGAGATTCAGAGGCTTCCAACCCTGGTAGTGTTTTACAAAATATGTTTCAACCAAAATCACCTATGAGATAAACTGGAATCAGAATTATGAACATGTGATGTGCTTAACAACCACTGTGATTCAGAACAATAATGGTAAAAATAGCTGTAAAATCAAGTCCAATCACATGGTGACTCAAATGACACATTATGACAGCAACACTTTACAACCAAAATTGGGACTCGATTATGATTACAAGGTGTATAATCCTAGGTTATATATAAATAAGTCTGGTATCAAGATCAAGATATATCATTCTTCCTCTTTCTTCCTCATTATTCAGACCCCACTAGGATATTATATATAGTTCTCTACTCTGTGCTTTAAGAACAACATTTCTAAATTAGGGTGTTTTGAGGTAGAACAGCTGAGATGACAAGAGTCTTGGAAGGAAAAACTTAAAAGGAACAATTGGGAGCAGTACAAGCAGTGGTGGGATTCAACCAGTTCGCACCACTTCTGGAGAACCAGTAGCTAGTTTTTTGTTGCCCAGGCCCAGAACGGACTTCTGGAAGCGACATCCACACAGAGAACCAGTTGTTCACATATTTGAATCCCACCACTGCGTACAAAAGACTGTCCCAGGAAGTGGTGGTTGAAACATATGGCATGGTTGGCCAGCTGCTGGTGATACTAAAATGATGGATTCCTTCATAGGTAGAATCACTTTGGTTTAGTGGTCTATGCACAAGTCTAGAAACTGAGAAACTCTGAATTCTAGTCCCAACTCAAGCACTAAATCAGACGGAAATATAATTGGTGTGGGAACTTTGTCTCTTTAGTAGAAAACATGACTCACAATATGGAAAAAGTTACCAGTGAAATTCACAAGTGTTTCAAGGGCTTGAGTTAGCTTTTGGTAGTTTTCATCTTCAGGAGCAAATTGACATCCAAAACTCAAAGCACATATGATATTACAAACTGCATTTAGTATTGGAAGTGATGGATCAAATGGCTGTCCTGCAAATGAAGGTATTTTATAATGAATACTTAAGGAACAGGGCTTGTAAAGGGGATGAAGGAAGAGAATTGGGAACTCTGCCAATTATTTCAAAAAAAATTTAAAAATCAAATCAAATACATCTGTTTTTTTAAAAAATTACAGACAGAGATTTGAGTCATTACCCCAAATTGCATACCTTTTTTTTGTCTAAAAATCTCCACCAACGTCTGAGCTGCGTCTTCTATCTGATACTCAATGCTTTTCTTTCCCAGGCCCAGCTTCCGCAGAGAAGTGATGGCAATGTGTCGCTGCTGTTTCCAGATGTGGCCATTGGAGAAAACAATACCTGAGGGCATCAGCAGAGAATGATAAGTGATTCCTGAGGACATTTATGCTAAAAACAAACAAACAAACACAGGTGTAGTTGTATTCTCTGAATTTCAGGTGGGAATACGAAACCCTTCTGACATGTTGTTGTTTTGTAAAATTATGGCCATGTTATTTTTTTCTTTAAAAAAATATTTAATCATTTTGGAAGTCACATAGACACTGGGAGACATATGTGGTGCGGTGACTAAATTAAACTATCCCACCTAAACCTAATTCTTGTACATGGAAATAGTGAGTATATGATTATGCATAGTTAGGTAGTTATTCTGAAATTAATGTCTTTAGGTGGAATGCTTATATAGAGAGGAATTGATGATAATGAAAATTTGAAGGAAGAAACAAAATATGAACAAAAAAGCAAAATATGAACAAAAAAAGGAATGGAGAGAAGAGGAAAGGGAAGATGTGGAAATTTTTAGTTGACTTACAAGAGCCTCAGGGGAAAAAATGAGGTAGAATTTTAATGAAAAAGAAATAATGTCAAAATCAACATATGAATGTAATGGACCAAACAGAAAACTATGGATATGCACAATAACTTGGTGTAGAGTGGAGAAAGCTCTCTCGTATATATCTCAAAAGTGTGAGATTATTCATATAGATATAGATATGGAGATGGGGATGGAGATGGAGATGGAGATTGATAGATAGAGATTGATATATATATATAGATTGATATAGATAGATTGATATAGATAGATAGATAGATAGATAGATAGATAGATAGATAGATAGAGATAGAGATAGAGATAGAGATAGAGATAGAGATAGAGATAGAGATAGAGATAGAGATATTCATGTGGATATGGATATGGAAACGGAGACAGAGACAGAGATAGATTGATAGAGATGGATAAGATTAACCTTGAATACCAGATGTGAAACTCCACCATGGAAGAGTTTCAAAAACAAATATATGCTATGTGGGAAATATCTTACCAAACTTATCAGTTCCTTTCTACAGTTGGCGATGAAATAAGAGCTTTTGGAAAAGAATTAGCATCTTGAAGAAACAAACTCAAACTGTGACTACAACTAATATTTTATCGGGACAGAACTTGACAGAAGAAATTGAACAATCAAATACATTGGCAGAAGAATTAACTATTCAACAAACACAGACTTTTGAAGACCATAATGGGAAACAGGTGGAAAAAAAATTATTTAGTCCAGGACAATTATATCAAGAGGTGAAAACAATGAGATTTGGCACTGTTAACAGACTCCTCAATTCTTCAAAAATGGAGACTGGAGGGCTACTTCGATATGATATAATAACACAAGAATGCTTTGATGACCCTGAGGCAAAGAAGCGAAAAATGACATGGCAAAGGAAGAAAGCAAGAATAAGATTGAAGAAATATGGACATCCTTTGTTGTTGTTAGCTGCAAAGTCATGTCCAACCCATCGCGAACCTATGGACAACGTTCCCCCAGGCCTTCCTGTCCTCTACCATCGTCTGGAGTCCATTTAAGCTCACGCCTACTGCTTCAGGGACTCCATCCAACCACCTCATTCTCTGTCATCCCTTTCTTCTATTGCCCTCAATCTTTCCCAGCATTAGGCTCTTCTCCAGTGAGTCCTTCCTTCTCATTAGGTGGCCAAAGTATTTGAGTTTTAGCTTCAGGATCTGGCCTTCTAAAGAGCAGTCAGGGCTGATCTCCTCTAGGACTGACTGGTTTGATCACCTTGCAGTCCAATGGACTCGCAGGAGTCTTCTCCAGCACCATAGTTCAAAGGCCTCAATTCTTTGGCACTCAGCCTTTTTTATGGTCCAACTTTCACTGCCATACATTGCAACTGGGAAGACCCCTTCATGGATTACTGCCTTGTCGTGGCGAAGGGGCTTGCGTAATTCAATGAAGCTATGAGCTATGCCGTGCAGGGCCACCCAAGACAGAAAGGTCATAGCAGAGAGTTCTGACAAAACATGATCTGCTGGAGAAGGAAATGGCAACCCACTCCAGTATCTTTGCCATGAAAACCCTATGGACATCCTTAAGAGGCTTAAATAGATAATACCAAAATAGACATGATTGTACTTGGATTACAAGAGATTGTTTTGATGAGTAGGTAAAAATACTGACTAATTAAAAATAAAACACAGATGTATGAATACTAACATTGAAATATTGACCTCTTTAAATGACATGGATTAAGATGTATATATGTTAAGAATGAGAGAATGTAACTAATATACTTGGAAGTAGTGACATGAAAGGATGTATTAAATGTTGAAACGGAAGAAATTTTGGTTAATTTTTAATATGTGGAAATTATAAATGAGAAATAAGAATATTATATTGTCCTCCTCTTCTTTCTCCTCCTTTGCAATTGGTATCCTAATGACTACCATTCTAATATTGTACTACTAACATTGATATGGAAATGAGATAAATAAGAAGTGTATTTACATTACTAGGTATCGGAGAAAATTGTGTAAAGGGAAAGGATGTTATTTAGCAATATGAAAATGAGAATGAGAAACTTTAAACTTTTAATTTTAATATTGATGTAAAATTAAAGGTGGAAAAATATATAAGATGTTTTATGTTTTAAAGATGGAATGTTAAAATATAAAATATACCCAAGTATTGACAAATATAAGAAAACTATTAAATGACTGATGGATAGCAATGAGAAGTATGTTAATTTAGATAAGAGATAATATGTATTAAAGGAAACAAGAGAGAGGAAGTATTGGTTACAACAATTTGGAGATTTGTAATAATATATAAATTCAATAAATAAATAAATAAATAAATAAATAAATAAATAAATAAGTATTTGTCTGAAATGGAACTATTGTAACCCAGACACCACGTTGCTTTTTAAAGATACTATTGTAATATTGGAAAACTAATTAAAAAAGGAAAAATAAAGATTGATAGAGGTATAGATATATAGATACGCATATTACCACAAATTATTATAGCCTGATGGTTATTAAGATACCATTTCTTATTATTTGCACTTACCCCTTCCGTTCTGTAAAGTACTCAAGAAACCATCATATGGTCGATCAGAGAATTCCTCTGGAAAGCTGGTCATTGCTTCTTTCACAGTTTTGAATCCAGACAATACTACTATAAGGTGAGGTCCAGCCCACGTGGAGTATATATTTCCATATCGTTTTATATGCTGCCAAGTGAATCAATGTTGAGAAATGTTACCATCAAATAAAACATTATTTATATATGATATGCCACCTACAATCTTTCCTAAATCCTCAATTCTAAAACCTTTCACCATATTCTCTACTCTTTAGAATTTCTCTCTTTAAGATTTGTGCTAAGAACTTCTCCATCCACTTTCTTTTATTTTCCTGGGACATTTCCTTCTCTATATTTCTGCCTAAAATCCACCATTTCCAATCTGTTTCCTCCACTCCTCCTTGCCCTGGATAAGAGAGGGCCTTCATACTGCCCACTGCTCCTGTGGCTGACAGGTAGGTTAGTCAATGGTTGTCTGAAACAGCTTGTTCATGAGTCACATCTTTTGAGCACTATAATTTGGATGTTTGAAGAGGCTTTCTCAACCTCTCTGACCTTCTTCCTTTATAAGCCACCAACTCTTCAATTCTCAAACTGATTGCTATGTTGACAGGATGGTCTAGATAGAGACTTTGATCTGCCTGGTGGGTTGCTCTTTATCTGATGGATGGCAACCCATCAGGCAGATCAAAGTCTCTATATAGACCATCCATACAAACTATTGGGTAAGTTGTTAAAATCTGCTTGGTTTGTGGCCACATTCCATGCGATACATGGCTCATGAAAATACTGTGGAGGGAAGCCTTCTTCGTCAACAGTAATCCCAAATCAAAAAGAATCTGGCAACAGCCTTTTAGACTATAGGGAGCCTTATGACACTGCTGGAGACAAATATCATCTTCAACAGAGGGGAAATGCACCCTGGTGAACCTGCATTGTTCTCAGTACGACAATTTGCTCAGTAGGCAGGGCCATTTTCTCTGGCTCCAGAAAAAGATAGAAAAGATGGAGACAGGGCAGCAAGTATAACAAGTTTTAAGAATGGACTGGATTAGAATGGACTGGACTGGACTGGACTGGACTACACTAGAATAGAATAGAATAGAATAGAATAGAATAGAATAGAATAGAAGCTGGAAGGGACCTTGGAGGTCTCCTAGTGCAACCCCCTTCTCATACAATTTGAGACAAGTGGCTGTCCAGTCTCTTCTTAAAAACCTCCAGTGATGGAGCACCCACAACTTCTGAAGGCAAAGCTGTTCCACCGGTTAATTGTCCTCACTGTTAGGAAGTTTCTCCTTAATTTCAGGTTGCTTCTCTCTTTGGTCTTCCAACCATTGTTTCTTGTCCTGCCCTGTGGTGCTGTGGAAAATAAGTTATCCCCCTTCTCTTTGTGGCAGCCCCTCAAATACTGGAATACTGCTATCATGTCTACCCTAGTCCTTCTTTTCTCTAGACTAGCCATACCCAAATCCTGCAACTGTCCTTCATATGTTTTAGTCTCCCGGCCTTCTAATCATCTTAGTTTCTCTTCTCTGCACTTTTCCCAAAGTCTCAAACTGATTTACTGTACTCCTGTTTTTAACATTGTTTTTATCTATGACTCGTGTGTATGGCTGTATGGGTTTTATTTGTAAGCCACCCAGAATCACTTAGGTGAAATGGGCAATATATTTATTTGATAAATAACTAACATCACATCTTAATCTTTATAACTCAGATCCAAAAACTTTTTTTCATCATTCTAGAATTGCAAAATCAGTAGAGGTCATTTAGGCTAGCAAATTCAACCTATTGTCCACTGCAGGAATACAAAATAAAGCATCTTCAACAGAGGAATGTCTGACCTCATTTGAGCAGAGTGACGGGGAAACTACCCTCTCTCTGGTAAATTGGTTCCATTATCCAATTTTACAATTTATTAGCAAGATTAAACTAGAATCTGTCTTCTAATAATTCAACTTCATTATTTCACTTGCCGCTCTGTGAAACATTGGTGACCAGGTCTTAGCTTGGATATTCTGGCATGATGTGGAAAATGATTAATCAGGTGTCATCACCATCATTTGATTAATTAAATTCCTCATCATGCAAGAATATTTTCCTAGATTAATTGATTTGTCTGTAATAATGGTAAAAGAAAACAATTGAGAATTATTTTGAATATTACAGGTTGATTATTTAGAATGAAATACCTTAAGGAAGTAATCTTCGTGAAGCCAAAACCCATCAGCCCACAAGGTCCCGACGAGAGGTAAACCCACAGGACCAGGAGGCAAATGTCTTCGGGACCAGAGTTGCCTCAGGAAGAGGAGAATCAGCAGAGCAAGTGGAGAAACAAGCAACAATATCCATATCACAATCATTTTCCTGCTGGTTCTTTATCCTTGAGACTTTCTGGTAAGCCTGGATGTGGTTGTATCCTTTTATCAGATCTGTTTTGCTTTTCTTCCTATTTTACCTATTCCATTGATGGGAAACAAATAACAACACGTCTTTCAATGTTCATCTGTCTGATTAGTGCTGCCAGTTTGTCAACAAGTTATTATCACATTAATTTGGGTCAATGAGGTTGCCTCTCACCATATGACATGCAAATAACAGAGGAGGACTTTAAAAAATGAATAAATCAAGAGCTGTGTACCCCAAAGGTGCTTTTTCCAAAAGGCGACTGGAATTTCTTGGTTTTTTTTCTTTGAAAATATTTTACTTCTCATTCAAGATGAATTAAATTTCTCATCATGCAAGAACATTTTACTAGATTAATTGATTTGTCTGTAATAATGATTCTTCAGTTCTAACTGATTAGTGGGGAATGGAAGGATTTATATTCTTTGCAGTCATCTGGTCGCTAGTATCCTGAGGATTGGTCCTTAGTTCCCTGAGAGTGATTGAGGCCAATTGGGAGTTTATCTGTATCCTGAGAGTCACCTGAATCAGCGTGTAAATGGGTGTGGAACCTTGTTGGGACTGCTGAAAGGACTGTGTTGTGAACAGGAGGTGGGTGATGTCATAGGGCTGTTCAAATTTGAAGAAGGGCTGTTCAGTTTTGACACAGATGGCCTCTTTGACTCATCTTTCAAACCGGTGGTCCTCTTTGTCCAGGATATGAACTTCACTCTCTTCAAAATAGTTACCCTTCTCTTTTAGATGCAGATGGACTGCTGAATCTTGTCCTTATGAGTTTGTTCCCCTGTGTTGTGTCATGTGTTTGTGAAGTGGTCTTGCTTCCCCAATGTATAGGTCTGCACATGTCTTGCTGCATTGCACTTCATATACCACATTGCTCTATTTTCTCTCTCCATAAAAAAAGAAAATCCACCAGGAGCTGTTTCATAAAGACAAAGAAGGGAACAACAAAACAGAACAACGTTGTTATTCCATACACAGCAGGAATATTTGAAAAGCTATGAAAGATTTTCAACCGGACACAACATATGTGCACTCTTTAAACCCAGGAATACATTAAGACAGAAGCTTGCACACTCAAAGGACAAACATGCTGACACAAACAGACAAGTTTGGGACGAGAAAAAAACAACCAAGAAGTCCAGTTGCCTTTTGGGACAATCGTGACCTGGATAACTGAAAAACTCCATAGACAAGGGCTATATAATATTTGTCCCTATCATGATATTATGCCAGGATTATTTTAAAATCATGGTGTACCATATGTCCATTAAATCTACCTGAAAATAAAGGAGAATTTCATGGGTCACAGAGATATTATGTAGTCCAGAATTATGTCTCATGCACACTCATGCAAGTCCTTCATTAGGACATTATTATGGAAAAAAAAACCTTCTCTCAACTTCCCCTGCAAATAAGAGACTATCTCCAGGTGGGCATCATGTCTGAGAACCATCTGTGGATCTATGTGATTGATCAGCCTTTTGCAACTAAGAGAAATGAACACCATCACCCTAATAATTTGGGGCTGCTGTTATAGATCCCGCAGCAGCTGTTATTAACAGTTGCCCTTAATCCAAGCAACAAATTATAGGTAGACAATTATAGATGCTGAGCAATGCCTACCTAAGAATGAAGTCAGCACATGAGGGTTAGCCCTTGAGCACATCTGGAAATGATCCATGCTAAAGCTTTAGCAGGAACAATTGTCCAACTCTGAAGCACCCTTAAACTCAATGGAGGTCAGGTGGCATGAGTAATACCAAGCCATTCTTTAAGCTATTGTGTTTTGCCTTATGGCCCAATGCTATTATTGTTCCTTTTATTCCTTACCGCCAAATTACTGATTGTCTTGATGTGTCTCATTCCAAGCACTGACTGACAGTTGAATCATTTAAAAAACGTATTTGATCATTGGTCATTGGGGTACAAAAAGAGCTATTGTTTTATCCTTAGGTCCATCCCTCTGTAATCAATTTCATCTTATAGACCTATAGGAAATAGAATGGCTACTGATGACCCGGACTTAGGGGAGAGTATCAATTGTGAATATGTGCAGATGGCCCCTCTCTCTCTGGCCACTTGCAGACCCATGAACCCTAACCCACCTGAGAGCATCTGGTGTCATGGGGAAACACCCCAAAGGGAACATCTGGTGCCATGGGGAAAACCCAAAAGAGAACATGGTATCTTGGGGAAACACCCAAAAGGAAACATTAAAAAATGTACAGCTACTTATTATATAGGGAATTAGAGGAGTAGCAGGTTAAGGAGTCAATGATAAAATGGTCAAGAAATTTTGGATATACGATTGAATTAGATAGATGGCAGCAATTGTGGGAAAGAAACTATAAACTGACAATGGCGACAGCGTATAAAGAAAATATGTACAATATGTTCTACAGATGGCATATGTCTCCAGAAAAACTAGCTAAAATGTTTAAGGACAGATCTATGAAATATTGGAAATGCAATCAAATACCAGGCTCTTTCTATCATATGTAGTGGACCTATTGGAACATAATTAAATCATGGATAGAAAGATGATACAACAACGTATAGAATTAAGACCAGAAATATTCCTGTTGGGTATTTTACCTGAGAAATATAGTAAAGAGAACACATATTTGATTATTCATATAACCACTGCAGCTAGGATTGTGTTTGCACAAAACTGGAAAGCACTGAAAGCTCCTCCAGAAGAAGAGGTGATCAGGAAAATAATGGAATGTGCAGAAATGAATAGATTAACAATGATAATTAAAGATAAGACAGAGTCAGAGTATTATGAAATTTGGGGAAAATTTTATGAGTAGGTGAAAAAGAGAATATGCTTAAAAGACAGCTAATTGTCAGAATCCATTTATATCACATTCATAAATGTATGTTTAAAACATTATCCCCTCCATACGCATCATATCTGACAGAGGGGTGCAATTTACCTTGGCATTTTGGAAGGAATTCTTATCCCTGTTAGGAACTACCCAAGGATTGACATCTAGTCATCATCCTCAAGGTAACGGGCAATGTGAGAGATCTAACACAGTACTTGAGCAATATTTAAGATGTTATGTACATTTTCAGCAGAACAATTGGACAGACCTGCTGCCTTTCACAGAAGTGGCATATAGTAATACAGTCCACTCCAGCACAGGTTACACTCCTTTTCAAGTAGCTACAGGCCAAAGCTTCAACCCCATACCTGAACTAACTCCAAAAGAACCGGTAATTCCAGAACTAAAGGAATGGATTGCTCAATTACAATACACCTGGCCTATTGTCAGAAAAGCGTTAACAGATGCTAGACTAGCATACAAAACACAGGCAGACAGGAAAAGAGCCGATCCCACACCGTTCAAAGTGGGAGAGATGGTATATCTGTCCACAAAATACCTTAAATCACTCCAACCCTGCAAAAAAATAGGACCAAAATATATTGGACCTTTTCCAATTAAAAGAATCATAAACCCAGTAACAGTTGAATTTGTTGTTGTTGTTAGCTGCGAAGTCGTGTCCGACCCATCGCGACCCTATGGACAACGTTCCTCCAGGCCTTCCTGTCCTCTACCATCTTCTGGAGTCCATTTAAGCTCACGCCTACTGCTTCAGTGACTCCATCCAGCCACCTCATTCTCTGTCGTCCCCTTCTTCTATTGCCCTCGATCTTTCCCAGCATTAGGCTCTTCTCCAGTGAGTCCTTCCTTCTCATTAGGTGGCCAAAGTATTTGAGTTTTAGCTTCAGGATCTGGCCTTCTAAAGAGCAGTCAGGATTGATCTCCTCTAGGACTGACCGGTTTGATCGCCTTGCAGTCCAAGGGACTCGCAGGAGTCTTCTCCAGCACCACAGTTCAAAGGCCTCAATTCTTTGGCGCTCAGCCTTTCTTATGGTCCAACTTTCACTGCCATACATTGCAACTGGGAAGACCATAGCCTTGACTATACGCACTTTTGTTGACAGGGTGATGTCTCTGCTTTTTAGTGTGCTGTCTAGATTTGCCATGGCTTTTCTCCCCAGGAGCAAGCGTCTTTTAATTTCTTGGCTACAGTCCCCATCTGCAGTGATCTTGGAGCCCAGGAAAATAAAATCTGTCACTACTTCCATTTCTTCCCCATCTATTTGCCAGGAATTGAGAGGGCCAGATGCCATGATCTTGGTTTTCTTAATGTTAAGTTTCAACCCAAGTTTTGCACTCTCCTTCTTCACCCGCAACAAGAGGCTCTTTAGTTCTTCTTCACTTTCTGCCATTAGAGTGGTATCATCTGCGTATCTTAGGTTGTTGATATTTCTTCCGGCAATCTTAATTCCAACTTTTGATTCATCTAGCCCTGCCTTTCTCATGATGTGCTCTGCATATAAGTTAAATAGGCAGGGCGACAGTATACAGCCTTGCCGGACTCCTTTCCCAATTTTGAACCAATCAGTGGTTCCGTGTCCAGTTCTCACTGTTGCTTCTTGACCCGCATATAGGTTTCTCAAGAGACAAATAAGATGGTCTGGTACTCCCATCTCTTTAAGAACTTGCCACAGTTTGTTATGATCCACACAATCAAAGGCTTTAGCATAGTCAATGAAGCAGAAGTAGATGTTTTTCTGGAACTCCCTAGCTTTCTCCATGATCCAGCGTATGTTGGCAATTTGATCTCTAGTTCCTCTGCCTCTTCGAAATCCTGCCTGTACTTCTGGTAGTTCTCGATCCACATACTGCTGAAGTCTAGCTTGTAGGATTTTAAGCATGACTTTACTAGCATGAGAAATGAGTGCAATGGTGCGAAAGTTTGAACATTCTTTGGCACTGCCTTTCTTTGGAATTGGAATGTAAACTGATCTTTTCCAATCCTGTGGCCACTGTTGAGTTTTCCAAATTTGCTGGCAAATTGAGTGTAGCACTTTTACTGCACTGTCTTTTAAGATTTTGAATAGCTCAGCTGGAATACTGTCACCTCCACTAGCTTTGTTGTTGCTCAGCTTTCCTAAGGCCCACTTCACTTCACATTCTAGGATGTCTGGCTCGAGGTCAGTGACCACCTCATTGTGATTATCAGGGACGTTAAGCTCATTCTTGTATAGTTCTTCTGTGTAATTTTGCCACCTCTTCTTAATCTCTTCTGCCTCTGTTAGGTCCCTGCCATTTTGGTCCTTTATCATGCCCATTTTTGCATTAAACGCTCCCTTCATCTCTCCAATTTTCTTGAAGAGATCTCTGGTCCTCCCTATTCTATTGTTTTCTTCTATTTCTTTGCACTGTTCATTTAAGAAGGCATTCTTATCTCTTCTAGCTATTCTCT
This sequence comes from Vipera ursinii, assembly GCF_947247035.1. Lineage (NCBI taxonomy): Eukaryota > Metazoa > Chordata > Lepidosauria > Squamata > Viperidae > Vipera > Vipera ursinii. Next base: position 5,544,973 of record NC_139518.1, read on the forward strand.
GGAATTCTGCATTCAATTGGGCATATCTATGTTTTTCTCCCTTGCCTTTCGCTTCCCTCCTTTCCTCAGCTATTTGCAAAGCTTCCTCAGACAGCCATTTTGCTTTCTTGCATTTCTTTTTCTTTGGGATGGTTTTGGTTGCTACCTGTTGTACAATGTCACGAACCTCTGTCCATAGTTCTTCAGGCACTCTGTCTATCAGATCTAATTCCTTAAATCTATTTGTCACCTCTACTGTATATTCAACAGGGATATGATTTAATTCATACCTGAGTGGCCTAGTGCTTTTCCCTACTTTCTTCAGTTTGAGCCTAAACTTTGCAAGGAGAAGCTCATGGTCTGAGCCACAGTCAGCTCCTGGTCTTGTTTTTACTGACTGTATAGAGCTTCTCCATCTTTGGCTGCAGAGCATATAGTCAATCTGATTTCTGTGTTGACCGTCTGGTGATGTCCATGTGTAAAGCCGTCTCTTGGGTTGTTGGAAAAGAGTGTTTGCTATGACCATCGTATTCTCTTGACAAAATTCTATCAGCCTGTGCCCTGCTTCATTTTGTACTCCAAGGCCAAACTTGCCTGTTATTCCAGTTATCTTTTGGCTTCCTACTTTAGCATTCCAATCCCCCATGATGATAAGGACATCATTCTTTGGTGTTAGTTCTATAAGGTGCTGTAGGGCTTCGTAGAACCGGTCAATTTCATCCTCTTCAGCACTGGTGGTTGGGGCATAGACTTGGACTACTGTGATATTGAATGGTTTGCCTTGGATTCGAACTGAGATCATTCTGTCATTTTGAGGATTGTATCCCAGTATTGCTTTTCCTACTCTTTTATTGACTATGAAGGCTACTCCATTTCTTCTGAGGGATTCTTGTCCGCAGTAGTATACCTGATGGTCATCTGAATTAAATTCACCCATTCCTGTCCATTTTAGTTCGCTGATACCTAAGATGTCGATGTTCAGTCTTGTCATCTCTTGTTTGACCACGTCCAGCTTTCCTTGATTCATGGATCTTACATTCCAGGTTCCTATGGAGAAAAAATCTTTACAGCATCGGACTTTCCTTTCACCACCAGACACATCCACAGCTGAGCGTCCTTTCGGCTTTGGCCCAGTCGCTTCATTCTTTCTGGCGCTACTAGTACTAGCCCTCTGCTCTTCCCCAGTAGCATATTGGACGCCTTCCGACCTGAGGGGCTCATCTTCCAGCGTCATATCGTTTTGCCTTTTGGTACTGTCCATAGGGTTTTCATGGCAAAGATACTGGAGTGGGTTGCCATTTCCTTCTCCAGTGGATCACGTTTTGTCAGAACTCTCGACTATGACCTGTCCGTCTTGGGTAGCCCTGCACGGCATAGCTCATAGCTTCATTGAATTACGCAAGCCCCTTCGCCACGACAAGGCAGTAATCCATGAAGGGGACAGTTGAATTAGGACTACCTAAAAATCTTAGACAAATACACCCAATCTTTCACTGCAGTCTAATAAAGAGAGAACAACAATCTCCCCTACGAACAAAAAAATCCCACCACCACCACCTCCCATCATTGTGGAAGGGGAACAACATTTTGAGGTGAAAGAAATTTTGGATTTCAGGAAACATCATGGAACGACCCAATATTTAGTGGCTTGGAAACACCTCCCCTCCTCAGAAAATGAATGGGTCAGCAAACGCCACGTTAAAGCACCAAAGCTGCTTAAGAGATTTCATACAGAATATCCGAACAAACCAAGTTAACATTTATATGTTTTTCTTTCTTTCTTTCCCTACAGATGGACATATCTTTCTTTTAAGGAGAGCAGGATGTCAGAATCCATTTATATCACATTCATAAATGTATGTTTAAAACATTATCCCCCCCAATACGGATTCTGCCATCTCCCGAGGAAGGAGGAGAATATGTGGATTCAGCCTGCCTTAGGTTATTTCAAAGACCAAGGAAACCTTTTGAACTGGGGGGATCAAAAGGGAGGGGGAGAGGAAGAAGGCAATAACCATAAAGATTTGAAGTTCCTTTTTTCCCCACGAAAGGGTTGACACAAAGTAGAAGGATGGGGGCTGACCAAATGGGGTTGAGGGAAGGGGGGTTGAACTGGGTACCCTTTATAAAATTTCAATTTGTAAAACAATACTAAGTCCTGTCTTGTATTCCCACAACCAAGCAAGATTCCTTTTGGACTAGAACTGACTCCAAGAGTTTTTGTCTTCCTAAGACGTGGTTTGGGGTGGGTCCGGACACTAATACTAATTTAGATGGAAGAAAAATGAGGAGATAAGGAGTGGTGAGGGAAAGAGGAGAGGAGAGGAAGAAGAGGGAAGTAGGAAAGAAAGGAGAAAGGGAGAAAGAAAGTAGAGAAGAGGGAAGAGAGAGAAGGAGGGTGGATACAGTGAAAGGGGAAATGGACAAGCAGCACCCAAACGTACGTGTATGTATTTATGTATGATGATATATAATACCTACAGCATTACTGATATAACAAATGTTAAATACTTGAAAAAATGTTTATATTTCATTGTTTGGTCTGTGGTATATTAAAGGAACTGTGGAAAAAAACAAAAACAAAAGGAAACATCTGGTGTCATGGGGAAACACCCAAAAGGGAACACCTGGTGTCTTGGGGAAACACCCAAAAGGGAACATGGTGTCTTGGGGAAACACACAAAAGGGAACATACTAGCTACTTCTGCTTTCTTCTTCCTTATCTACAATGTGCCAGCCTTAAAGGGCGAAGTCTTAATCTTATGTGTGTCAGCTTTGCTGGGTGAATTGCTTAAGTAATCAAAGTAGGTATAAAAATAAGGCTTTTCTAATATTTTGGGCTTTTGTCTCTTTTTAGAGAAGCCCATCTTTGTTCAGCTGAATAAACACATAAAGCTTGAGGGCAACTTCTGGTTTCCTGTATTTTTTATCCAGCAAAACCTCAGAACCTGCATATCATTTTTGGCGAACTCTGGCTTAGGAGAGGTGCTTGGTCCTAGGGAGGCTTGGGAAGGGGGAAGGCACCAAGCAGGCTCTGGAGTTTCCTGGAAGTGCCTCCCCCCTTCTTGACTCTTCACTGTGGCTTTTAAACAGGAACTAGTTTTTTTTCTCCTTTTTGTTGTGGTTGTTGCCTTCACTTGGTTCCTGCATACTCAGGAGGGCTGAAGATAAGGTAAGCTTATATTGCTTTATAGCACAGGCTTGCCCAGGGAAGTATGTGTATGTGTGTGTAAAAGTGTATCTGTTTTCTTGAATCACTTTATTTTATTTTTTATTTATTTTTTATTTTTATTAAATTTATATCCCGCCCTTCTCCGAAGACTCAGGGCGGCTTACAAGCTTAGCAGTAGCCTTCATTCTATGTATATGCCTGCTTGTTAGGGCTTTCACACACACCCCAAGCGGCATTATTACAAAGTCAGCTTATTGCCCCCAACAATCTGGGTCCTCATTTTACCTACCTTGGAAGGATGGAAGGCTGAGTCAACCTTGAGCCTGGTGGGATTTATATCCCGCCCTTCTCCGAAGACTCAGGGCGGCTTACAAGCTTAGCAGTAGCCTTCATTCTATGTATATGCCTGCTTGTTAGGGTTTTCACACACACACCAGCGGCATTATTACAAAGTCAGCTTAATTGCCCCCCAACAATCTGGGTCCTCATTTTACCTACCTCGGAAGGATGGAAGGCTGAGTCAACCTTGAGCCTGGTGGGATTTATATCCCGCCCTTCTCAGAAGACTCAGGGCGGCTTACAAGCTTAGCAGTAGCCTTCATTCTATGTATATGCCTGCTTGTTAGGGTTTTCACACACACACCAGCGGCATTATTACAAAGTCAGCTTAATTGCCCCCCAACAATCTGGGTCCTCATTTTACCTACCTCGGAAGGATGGAAGGCTGAGTCAACCTTGAGCCTGGTGGGATTTATATCCCGCCCTTCTCCGAAGACTCAGGGCGGCTTACAAGCTTAGCAGTAGCCTTCATTCTATGTATATGCCTGCTTGTTAGGGTTTTCACACACACACCAGCGGCATTATTACAAAGTCAGCTTAATTGCCCCCCAACAATCTGGGTCCTCATTTTACCTACCTCGGAAGGATGGAAGGCTGAGTCAACCTTGAGCCTGGTGGGACGCGAACCTGCACTAATTGCAGGCAGCTGTTGACCAGTGATGGGCAGAAGGGTTTGCCTCGGCTACCCCTAGACCCCCTCTTATATCTGGGAGGCATTTAGAAAGCAAGGGGGGCAAACTTGTACAAGATTGAAGATTGAGTAATTTAAAAGAGAAAACTTATTTTAGGTCTGGTCACCCCACCATTGATAACTACTTCATTTTATATCATCTAGTAGAAAAATATACTGTCAGAATCCAGTTAGATTTCATTTCTACCTATCTTCTCTGATTAAAAATGAGGCCCTTGCGTTCTCCCGGATTCTGTCATACGAAAAAAGGGGAGGGGGAATGCATGGGGACTTTTGTTGCTTTCCCTTCCTGTCTTCACTACAAAGTAACCTTTTGTTGATTCACTCTGGGTATACTAAACATAACAATACAGCCATCTGTCTTTCATCCTATGCCTCTGTGAAGAGCTTCTCTGTGCCGACAGAGAGGGAAAAGGGGAGGGGGGAAAGATACAACACTTGGAGTCTGGGCAATAAAAGGATTGAATGATCGTGCCAACTGAGCTGGACTGAAATTATCTTCCCTGAAATAAACACCTAGAATCTGCCGGTTTGGATCGCCCGGAAGAACTGCGAGTTGGGGCTGCTTGGGGAACACTTTAAGATGTTGAGTGGTGGTGAGAGCTCCCCAGATCCAGTTTAACATGCCTTCAGTTAATTTCTCTTAATAAAGATTCCTGATGGAAGAAAATATTTCCAAGAGTTCTGTCTTCTTACGATGTAAATTTAAGTGGGTCCTTACATATACAGTTAAAAGGAGGTAGATGTTTACCACTTTTATGGACCTCAGTGCAGCATTTGATTCGATAAACAGAGACCCTCTTTGAAAGAAACATATGGATCTGAGCATGCATTCCTGATTCCCCTCTTCAATCAAGGCATTATACTGCAAATTCATGCCTAATGGTTTGCCCAGGAACACATTGTTCCTTAACAGGGAAAATTAATACCAGGCCTTTGATCATCTTCTTTTTTAATCCCATTTATATCCCGCCCTTCTCCGAAGACTCAGGCGGCTTACAATCTAAGAAGCACAAATCAATGCCTAATGGTATGCCCAGGAACACATTGTTCCTTAACACGGAAAATTAATACTGATAAAAGGAGTCAGGAAAAGATATATACTGGCTTCCATTTTATCTAATTTGCATATTAATGATTTCCCTTCGTTCAATTGATATGAATATCATAAAGTTTTACTTTATGAAGATGACATAGCATTAATGTCATTTATCCGGGTAGGGTTGAGAAGATTGGTGCACAGATTTAGTTCACATTATCTGTTCAACTACCTGAATATCAATAAATCGAAAAGCAATTTTAGGAAGTGGTGGACTAGGTATACCTGGAGCTAGGAACACATAGATCAAGTTGTTTTCACAGAAATGAAAGTTGGACCTTAATAAAGCAAGAAAGGAAGACATCGACTTGTTTGAATTGTGGTGCTGGAGAAGGCTCCTGCAATGTTTCTTGGACAGCAAAAAGTGACTAGCAAGCAAATATTGGAGTACATGCCACCAGACATGTCACTAGAGCCTTGGTGGAGCAGTGGGCTAATGCCTCCTTAAGTAACACCAGCTGCCTGCAATTAGTGCAGGTTCGCATCCCACCAGGCTCAAGGTTGACTCAGCCTTCCATCCTTCCGAGGTAGGTAAAATGAGGACCCAGATTGTTGGGGGCAATTAAGCTGACTTTGTAATAATGCCGCTTGGGGTGTGTGTGAAAGCCCTAACAAGCAGGCATATACATAGAATGAAGGCTACTGCTAAGCTTGTAAGCCGCCCTGAGTCTTCGGAGAAGGGCGGGATATAAATGGAATTAAAATAAAAATAAATTTAAAAATAAATCACAAAACTGCAAATCACTTATTTTGGTCAAATCATGTGGGGGAATTCACTAGAGAAAGCAATTATGTTTGGAAGAGTTAGTAGTAAAAGGAAACCAGGCCCCCAAAGAGCATGGTGGCTGGACACCATCAAAGGTGAAACAACTGAATGGGTAACATTATCATCATAAATAAAATAAAAATAAATAAATAAATAAATCATTCACAGAAACAGGTTCCCCACTGCCACATTTTAAAAGAAGGGCTACAGATTTCACAAAGTTAGAAAGTCTGATTGAACTTATTTTTGTCCCACAAACACACGGCGAAGGCTGAGAAGCAAATGGAGAAACACAATGCAGCTGAAAGGCAGGTTAGTAAAAAAAAAACCCGCTTGGGGGAGACAAGGGCATCTGGGCGAGGAGGCACAGCAACCTTACCCTGTGTGGCTTCCGCAGGTGACTGGCAGGCAGAGGGAAGCAATTCCCTCCCCGCCTCATGGTGGTGGCAGCAGCCGCTGGCCAGATGGAAGGTGATCTGGCAGGAGCAGCCGGTAGAGGCCAAAAGCACCCAGCTGGCATGAGTGGTGCAGCGCCCACCTCAGCCTGAAGAGCGCCAGGTTCAGCCCTTAGCCCGGTGCCTGCAGCACTGAGTAGGCACGCAGCCTAGTGTGCAGCAGTCCGAAGGCGGAGGCATGGACTGACTCCACGCCAGGCAGGAGCAGCCCAGCATGGCAGCCCAGAACAACATGGTCAGGAAAGCAAAGAGCTCCGCAAAGCCCAAAGCCTCATGGTCAGCCACTTGGCGGCCACACATGGCACTCAACGCAGTCAAGAAATGTCCCAGCAGCAGTAGAGCAGCAGGCAGGGCAGGCAGAGCCTGGGGCTCATCGAGGTACGGTTCATTGTGGCCGCAGGCATACAGACGGTGGGATGGAGATGGTGGGGCCTGTGGTAGCTGGTTCCACTGGTGGCCACTGGCAGAGGGCATGGAAGATCTAGGCCAACTGCCTTGCGACAGGGCTTACTTTCAGGGTAGGGCTTATGTTGACTCAGCCTTCCATCCTTCCGAGGTAGGTAAAATGAGGACCCAGATTGTTGGGGGCAATTAAGCTGACTTTGTAATAATGCCGCTTGGGGTGTGTGTGAAAGCCCTAATAAGCAGGCATATACATAGAATGAAGGCTACTGCTAAGCTTGTAAGCAGCCCTGAGTCTTCGGAGAAGGGCGGGATATAAATGGAATTAAAATAAATAAATAAATAAATATTAGGCCCACTACTGAAAAACAGCTGGGGCTTACTTTTGGAGTAGGGTTTACTTTCAGGAAAATACAGTATGAACATGTCCTCTTGTTTTCTTTGACTCAACTTGAATATTTGTATCAGTTTTATATTTTGATATGATTAAATGATTAAATCAGTAAAGTTTTGTTCTATTCTTTTTCTAGTAAAATATTCTTGCATTATGAGGAATATACAATTTTGGATCACAGAAAACAGAATGGAATGGAATAGAACAGAACAGAACAGAACAAAACAGAATAGAAGGTGGAAGGGACCTTGGAGGTCTTCTATTCCAGCCCCTTGCTCAAGCAGGAGAACCTATACCACCTCAGACAGGTGGTTGTCCAGTCTCTTCTTAAAAATCTCCAGTGATGGATTGCCAACTATTTCTGGAGGCAAGCTGTTCCACTGGTTGATTGTCCTCACTGTCAGGAAGTTTCTCCTTAATTCCAGGTTTGCTTCTATCCTTGATCAGTTTCCAGCCATTGTTTCTCATCCATCCCCCTGGTGCTTTGGTGAATATCCTTACCCCCTCTTCTTTCTGGCAGCCCTTCAGATACTAGAATATTGCTATCATGTCTCCCCTCTTTCTTTTCTTTAGACTGGCCAACCCAAGTTCTGCAGCTGTTCTTTGTACGTTTTGGTCTCCACGCTTTTGATCTTAGTTGCTCTTCTCTGAATTTTTTCCAAACTCTCAACATCTATTTTATGATATGTTGACCAAATTGGCTGCAGTATTCCAGAGCTTTGTAAAGTGGTACTAGTACTAGTACTTTGCGTGATCTTGACTTTATGCCTGTTTCTACAACCCAGGATTTTATTAGCTTTTTTTGGTTGCTGCTGCACACTGCTGCCTCATAGTCATGTGATCATCCACTACAACTCCAAGGTCTCTCTCACAGTTACTGTTTTTAAGCCAGGTCTTGCCCAATCTGTATTTGTGCCTTTGGTTTTTCCTAAGTGTAAGACTTAGCTTTTCTCCACATTGAAACTCATTTTGTTGGATAGGTCCTATTGTTCAAGTTGGTCAATATCTTTTTAGATTGTAAATTTATCTTCTGGGGTGTGGGCTATTCCTGTCAGTTTTGTCACATCTGCAAATTTGATGAGGTCCCCTTCAATTCCCTCATCTAAATCATTTAGGAAGATATTGAAGAGCACTGGGCCTAAGACAGAACCTTGTGGTACCCCACTGCTTACTTCCCTCCATGTGGAGGTAGTGCCATTTAAGGGAAATGAGGAGCTAGTGAATGGACCAGCTTTTCAGAATTCCTCTCTGGACAAGGAGAGGGCTCATTATTGCCCACGCACATTCCAAACAGAATGTCCTCATGAAGACACTGTAAGAATATGATATCAAACAAATTGGAACTCTGAGGGCCAAAGGATCACCACCTTTGTCCAAACCGTAATCAGCACCTTCAAAAGGATACTAAGTTCGCATAATTCCTTTCTTGATTTCTGGAATTTGCTTGTTAATGGGCTTTTTAAAACAATATTAATACCCTCCATAAGGGCAAGTTTGATTACACTACATTCCTTTAATACGTGGCTAATGAAGATTTATGAAAGTATTAAATCTTTAAAAAATCTTAGGTTGGAATAAACAGCACAGGAGTGATTAGAACCTTCATTTTGGAAAGGGATAAACAAACTAAGGGATCAGATGAAAAAAGGTACTAAGACTTAATGGATGGTAATATGTTGTTGTTGTTGTTAGTTGCGAAGTGTGTCTGACCCATTGTGACCCTATGGTCAATGTTCCTCCAGGCCTTCCTGTCCTCTACCATCTTCTGGAATCCATTTAAGCTCACACCTACGGCTTCAGTGACTCCATCCAGCCACCTCATTCTCTGTTGTCCCCTTCTTCTCTTGCCCTCAACCTTTCCCAGCATTAGGCTCTACTCCAGTGAATTGTATTGGCATCCAAAGGAAATAAATAAATAAAACATAACAAGCATACAGCTGTCTGTTTGACCAGGTTAGGCATGTTGTGTGAACCCAGCAATATATTGAACAAGTTTCAGTATTGTGTAAATAGAAGCAAAACACAATATTAAGTGAATAGGTATATAGGAAACATTTATCATACTGAACAGGTATGCTGTATTTAGTTTTGTGCTTTTTTTGTTGTTTAGGTTTTGGCCTGTGTGGAAATAGCACAAAATTTGTAAGGGTGTGGATGCATTGTCGCTTTTAGGACAGGTGCTTCATTGAGTTCTTTCACTCCTTCAGGCAACTGGAAGCTGAAGGCCCTCAACAGGCTGGTCAGAAAGATGAAGATCTCAGTTCTTGCCAGCAGCTGTCCCATACATGCACGTCCACCTGTAGATGAGACAAAGCATGCACGAAGGGGGTCATAATCTGTTCTCCAGTTTATAAGTACATCATCAAGGAATTCTGAAACAATCTGTAAGATCCCAAGAAGATTTCCATGTTGACCTAGTATCTTTGAGCATAACTTTAACTCATAGCATAACTTTAACTAAGGTTGTGGTAGATAGTACACCATTTCAAAGGCAAAGCTATACACTCTGGGAAATAACTGATCTCGCAAGTACTTCCAGAGATGGGTCTACTAGAAGGAAGTCACTTTCTCATCTCTCTGTCCACCAACATATTCTATGGTGCATCAGAGTACAGGAGGTGGAATGCACATAATCTATAGGAATTACCTTTCAGTGACCAAACACCTATTTTGGTTATTTTTTGCTTACTACATCGGGCTGCCTGGACGAATGTGAGAATAGCATTCTGCAAAGCAGGCTTTCCTCCTGCCCCATCATAATAAGTGGAATTCGGCTACATTTGATTCTCCCCCCCCCCCCAGGGATTTAAATATTCATGCTCATATTACTAGTTCAGGAATGATCCAGGATGCCTGGTTTAGCAGGAATCTGTCCCAACTAGTATTGGGCCCCAGTCAGTGGCTTTTGTGTTTTGTTTCCATCAGAGCAAGAACCAGCTTTGCATAACTCTTTTTGCATAGACAGATGTGGAAGCCATTCTGCAGGGATGGAAATGAGCTTCTGCAGAAATTGGAGGTGACCTTTATACCACATTCTAAAAGTCATACAATGGGTGAAAAGGTTAAAAATCCCTGCTCTATGCTACTGAATCTGTTTTGGTTGTCTTGGCAAATAAAATATGTCAGAAACCTGATGTGAAGAGAGCTAATTTTCAGCTCATTGACCAAGTATTCTTCTGTGCCTCTGTTGGACTTCAGCTATGGGGGCACAGTGGATCCAGTCCTTCAGATTGGACAAGAAGCAATGGATGGAAATTAATTAAGGAGAGAACCAATCTAGAACTAAAGGGAAATTTCCTGAAAGAACAGGGAGCAAATAGAATAGTTGAAAGAGTATTTGAGGTGTGTGTGTGTGTGTGTGTGTGTTTGTTTGTGTGTGTGTTAAGTTGGGTTCCGGAATCATAGATGACACAGGTTCAGGAGCTAAGTTGTTTTATTGAGCAACATGGCCGAACTGGGGAACAAAGGATTTCAGCCCTCATTTATACCTGGCCAGGTAACTGCCTGGCCAATGGGTTAAAATCCAAGCGTCCTGCCGGCTGGTCAGCCAATGCCTTTAAATCCGGCTCTCCCGCCGAATGCTCTTTGTTCTGGCTTCCCGCCGAACGCTGTTCCTGCTCGCTGTTCCCGCACGGAGCTGTCCAGCTCCACACCTCCTTAATTCACTGACCCACACGTGTATGCAAAACCTGCATACACTACAGCAGGGGTCTTCAAACTTGGCCCTTTTATGACTTGTGGACTTCAACTCCCAGAATTCCTCAGCCAGGGTGCCTGGCTGAGGAATTCTGGGAGTTGAAGTCCACAAGTCATAAAAAGGCCAAGTTTGAAGACCCCTGCACTACAGTGTGTGTGTGTGTGTGGTGTGGTTTGGTGTGGTGCTTGTCAATATTTCTTGGTAGACCCATCAGAATCAAGTTTGAAAAACTCCAACTTTGATTTTCTCAAGAGGTATGCCCATTTGGATAAACCTTTCATTTGCAAATAGAAGCTTTCTTTTCTTTTCCACTTATAAGACCTTAGATTTCTGGGAGAACAATAGCATTTCATGTTTGTCATAACTGAAGCTGTCCATTATGTCCCCTATCTCCATTGCTATTCATACTAACATTGTAGGTATTAAATAGAAACTTTAGACAAGATACGGAAATTAAAGGACTGGGGATAAAAAATGAAAAATACAAGTTACAAGCATTTGCAGACGATTTAGTTTTTATACTAGAAGAACATCTTGAGACAAGCTTTAGGCTTATGAAAAAGATAGAAGAATTCAGAGAAGTGGCAGGTCTGAAAATAAACAGAGAAAAGACCAAATTGTTAACTAAAAATCTTACAGGAAAAAAAATCAGTTATCAGAAAAAACAGGTCTTCAAATAGTCAAAAAGTGAAGTATCTGGGAATCTACCTAACAGCAAGATGTGCAACAATAAAAGAAGATAATTATGTAAAATTAGTAAAACAAATAAAACTAGACTTGGAAAAATGGACAAATCTACAACTTTCAATGTTGGAGAGAATAGCAACAGTGAAGATGAATATTTTACCAAAAATACTTTTTTTGTTTCAAACTATACCTATAAAAGGTGGCTCCCGACCTTCGCTCTTTCCGCCGTGATCTGAAAACCTATTTATTTGAACAGGCCGGCCTGGTTTAAGGGGTTGGGGTATTTTTAATTATTTATTGTTAGGGCTTAATTAATTTTATTTTATTTTAACTTTTGTATGTAATGCTTTTATTGCCCTGTACACCGCCCTGAGTCCTTCAGGAGAAGGGCGGTATAGAAATTCAATAAATAAATAAAATAAAATAAAAGTGGGAAAAAACTTCTTTGATGAACTAAACAAATGAATATTGAAATTTATTTGGCAAGGAAAAAAAGCTAGAATAAAATTGTAAATGCTTCAAGAAGCAAAAGAAAATGGAGGATTTAGAGTGCCAGACTGGAGTCTATATTATCAAGCAGCCATTCTAACATGGCTAAAAGAGTGGATAACTCTTAGAGATAGAAGATTATTGTACCTAGAGGGACATGACATACAACTTGGATGACATGCCTTTCTATGGTAAGGAAAAAATAAAATTCACAGATACTTTCAATAACACTACAAAAGAAACACACTTCTGTTAGGGAAACGCACAAAAATCTATATGAAAATACCTGGATGGCTTTCCACAATGGAAGCGTTGTTCATCCAAACTTAATAAACTATGACAAAATTGTGACTTATAAAGACATTTTGAATAAAGAAGGAAAATTAAAACATACCATATTTTCCGGCTTATAAGACGACTGGGCGTATAAGACGACCCCCTACTTTTCCTGTTAAATTATAGGGTTTGGGCTAATAACTCAATATTTCACTTCCTGCAACACAATCTGCATATTAACAACTCGTTTAGCATTAGTACCCTTTTTTTATAAGTGCCACGATGTTGCTAAAATAAAAGAGGTAAACTTCGTGACCCTCCCAGCCCGTGCATAAAACAGAAATGAAAAGTCTTAAGCCTTTCCATTCCCAAATACCAAGGTTTCCCCCAAGTTTTGCACGGTTAAACAAACGGCATTTGCGTATTAATGTTTCTCCACGGAGCACAAAATTCACCCAAATTAAGGAAAGTGGGGAGCTAAAGAATCTGGGGCTACGGGGAATGCCTCTGGCATGACGGGCAACCCTGGGAAACACGAGGACTGTAGCGGCATCCTCAGTTCACACATTCTGATCCAGAAAGCACCCGGAGCCTCCTCCATTACTTCTAACGGAACGTCTCCACGCCCACGTCCCGCCCACCTCGCCTTTCCCCCATAACATTTCCCTGCTCTGCCTGCTCTGTGATTGGCCCAGCTTTGCTCCTTCCCCGCCAAAGGGGGGCCTCACTTTCTTTCCTCTGAGCTCTCTCGCTTGGTGCACTGCTGCTCTCAGTTCCGCACTCTGTGACCGGACAAGCAATTCTTCTGGTCGGTGCAGGTCAGGCGGTGCCTCGGTGGGAGCAAAGGTGCTCCCTTCCTACTGTCGAGTGGCGCGCCTCTGAGGACCGCCTGCCCCTCCTCTCGTCGGGGACCTGACAGCCAGCATTGGAAGTGCCAGCATGGCCAGTCCTAGAGAGAGCAGCGGCGGCGGCTGCAGTAGCCGCCCCAGGAGCTGACGAGAGTTTGCCCTCCATCACCCATTCGCCGTCGGCTGTTTAACCACAGGTTGCCATCGCCTACCTCCATTCACCCAGCGATCTCGCCATCCAGCAGAAAAGAGAAAAGATCAGAGGGGTGAATAGTATTTTCCGGCGTATAAGACGACTGGGCGTATAAGACGACCCCCAACTTTTGAGAAGATTTTCATGGGTTAAAAAGTTGTCTTATACGCCGGAAAATACGGTAGACAAGAACTAGAAGAACAGGGTATTGATTTAGCATGATGGCCATATCTGCAAATTCAAACGAGATATGAAAAAGATGTTAAAATATCTGGGTTCTATAAAGAACAGACAGAATTTGATAAGATATTACTGACATCAGATGAAAAAGTGATCAAGAAACTTTATAAATATATGCTAAGCTTAAAGATGGAAGAGGAACAAGTTAAAGAAACAATGATAACATGGACAAAGAACTTTGGACATAACATAGAACTAGAAAAATGGCAAAGCCTTTGGGAAAGAAATTTGAAAATAACAAAAGTAGTAGTGTACAAAGAAAATTTATACAAAATGTATTATAGATGGCATTTAACACCTGTGAGGTTAGCAAAAATGTTTACAGATGTATCAAATAATTGTTGGAAATATAAACAAAAATAGGCACTTACTACTATCTTTGGTGGACATACTCTAAAGCTAAAAGATTTTGGTTAAGAATACATACATGGTTAGAGAAAATGACAAAAAACATTTAGATTTTAAGCCAGAATTATTTTTGTTAGGCATAATTGTAGGTAATTATGAGAGTGTATTTATTTAATTTTACATATATTAACTGCAGCAAGAATTGTATTTGCTCAATATTGGAAAAATGAAGTTCTACCAGCAGAGGAAGTGTTAATTAAAAAAAATCTCAGAGTGTGCAGAAATGGATAGACTGAGGTTGAAAATGAAAGAGAAAGAAGATTCAGTTTATTTTAGAACATGGGATGTTGTTGTTGTTGTTGTTAGCTGCGAAGTCGTGTCCGACCCATCGCGACCCTATGGACAACATTCCTCCAGGCCTTCCTGTCCTCTACCATCTTCTGGAGTCCATTTAAGCTCACGCCTACTGCTTCAGTGACTCCATCCAGCCACCTCATTCTCTGTCGTCCCCTTCTTCTATTGCCCTCGATCTTCGCCAGCATTAGGCTCTTCTCCAGGGAGTCCTTCCTTCTCATTAGGTGGCCAAAGTACTTGAGTTTTAGCTTCAGGATCTGGCCTTCTAAAGAGCAGTCAGGATTGATCTCCTCTAGGACTGACCGGTTTGATCGCCTTGCAGTCCAAGGGACTCGCAGGAGTCTTCTCCAGCACCACAGTTCAAAGGCCTCAATTCTTTGGCGCTCAGCCTTTCTTATGGTCCAACTTTCACTACCATACATTGCAACTGGAAAGACCATAGCCTTGACTATACGCACTTTTGTTGACAGGGTGATGTCTCTGATTTTTAGTGTGCTGTCTAGATTTGCCATGGCTTTCCTCCCCAGGAGCAAGCGTCTTTTAATTTCTTGGCTACAGTCCCCATCTGCAGTGATCTTGGAGCCCAGGAAAATAAAATCTGTCACTACCTCCATTTCTTCCCCATCTATTTGCCAGGAATTGAGAGGGCCAGATGCCATGATCTTGGTTTTCTTAATGTTAAGTTTCAACCCAAGTTTTGCACTCTCCTTCTTCACCCGCAACAAGAGGCTCTTTAGTTCTTCTTCACTTTCTGCCATTAGAGTGGTATCATCTGCGTATCTTAGGTTGTTGATATTTCTTCCGGCAATCTTAATTCCAACTTTTGATTCATCTAGCCCTGCCTTTCTCATGATGTGCTCTGCATATAAGTTAAATAGGCAGGGCGACAGTATACAGCCTTGCCGGACTCCTTTCCCAATTTTGAACCAATCAGTGGTTCCGTGTCCAGTTCTCACTGTTGCTTCTTGACCCGCATATAGGTTTCTCAAGAGACCAATAAGATGGTCTGGTACTGCCATCTCTTTAAGAACTTGCCACAGTTTGTTATGATCCACACAATCAAAGGCTTTAGCATAGTCAATGAAGCAGAAGTAGATGTTTTTCTGGAACTCCCTAGCTTTCTCCATGATCCAGCGTATGTTGGCAATTTGATCTCTAGTTCCTCTGCCTCTTCGAAATCCTGCCTGCACTTCTGGTAGTTCTCGATCCACATACTGCTGAAGTCTAGCTTGTAGGATTTTAAGCATGACTTTACTAGCATGAGAAATGAGTGCAATGGTGCGATAGTTTGAACATTCTTTGGCACTGCCTTTCTTAGGAATTGGAATGTAAACTGATCTTTTCCAATCCTGCGGCCACTGTTGAGTTTTCCAAATTTGCTGGCAAATTGAGTGTAGCACTTTTACTGCATTGTCTTTTAAGATTTTGAATAGCTCAGCTGGAATACTGTCACCTCCACTAGCTTTGTTGTTGCTCAGCTTTTCTAAGGCCCACTTCACTTCACATTCTAGGATGTCTGGCTCGAGGTCAGTGACCACCTCATTGTGATTATCAGGGACGTTAAGCTCATTCTTGTATAGTTCTTCTGTGTAATTTTGCCACCTCTTCTTAATCTCTTCTGCCTCTGTTAGGTCCCTGCCATTTTGGTCCTTTATCATGCCCATTTTTGCATTAAACGTTCCCTTCATTTCTCCAATTTTCTTGAAAAGATCTCTGGTCCTCCCTATTCTATTGTTTTCTTCTATTTCTTTGCACTGTTCATTTAAGAAGGCATTCTTATCTCTTCTAGCTATTCTCTGGAATTCTGCATTCAATTGGGTGTATCTTTCTTTTTCTCCCTTGCCTTTCGCTTCCCTCCTTTCCTCAGCTATTTGCAAAGCTTCCTCAGACAGCCATTTTGCTTTCTTGCATTTCTTTTTCTTTGGGATGGTTTTGGTTGCTACCTGTTGTACAATGTCACGAACCTCTGTCCATAGTTCTTCAGGCACTCTGTCTATCAGATCTAATTCCTTAAATCTATTTGTCACCTCTACTGTATATTCAACAGGGATATGATTTAATTCATACCTGACTGGCCTAGTGCTTTTCCTTACTTTCTTCAGTTTAAGCCTAAACTTTGCAAGGAGAAGCTCATGGTCTGAGCCACAGTCAGCTCCTGGTCTTGTTTTTACTGACTGTATAGAGCTTCTCCATCTTTGGCTGCAGAGCATATAGTCAATCTGATTTCTGTGTTGACCGTCTGGTGATGTCCATGTGTAGAGCCGTCTCTTGGGTTGTTGGAAAAGAGTGTTTGCTATGACCATCGTATTCTCTTGACAGAATTCTATCAGCCTGTGCCCTGCTTCATTTTGCACTCCAAGGCCAAACTTGCCTGTTATTCCAGTTATCTATTGGCTTCCTACTTTAGCATTCCAATCCCCCACGATGATAAGAACATCATTTTTTGGTGTTAGTTCTATAAGGTGCTGTAGTGCTTCATAGAACTGGTCAATTTCATCCTCTTCAGCACTGGTGGTTGGGGCATAGACTTGGACTACTGTGATATTGAATGGTTTCCCTTGGATTCGAACTGAGATCATTCTGTCATTTTGAGGATTGTATCCCAGTATTGCTTTTCCTACTCTTTTATTGACTATGAAGGCTACTCCATTTCTTCTGAAGGATTCTTGCCCACAGTAGTATACCTGATGGTCATCTGAATTAAATTCACCCATTCCTGTCCATTTTAGTTCGCTGATACCTAAGATGTCAATGTTCAGTCTTGTCATCTCTTGTTTGACCACGTCCAGCTTTCCTTGATTCATGGATCTTACATTCCAGGTTCCTATGGAGAAAAAATCTTTACAGCATCGGACTTTCCTTTCACCACCAGACACATCCACAGCTGAGCGTCCTTTCGGCTTTGGCCCAGTCACTTCATTCTTTCTGGCGCTACTAGTACTAGCCCTCTGCTCTTCCCCAGTAGCATATTGGACGCCTTCCGACCTGAGGGGCTCATCTTCCAGCGTCATATCGTTTTGCCTTTTGGTACTGTCCATAGGGTTTTCATGGCAAAGATACTGGAGTGGGTTGCCATTTCCTTCTCCAGTGGATCACGTTTTGTCAGAACTCTCTGCTATGACCTGTCCGTCTTGGGTGGCCCTGCACGGCATAGCTCATAGCTTCATTGAATTACGCAAGCCCCTTCGCCACGACAAGGCAGTAATCCATGAAGGGGAGAACATGGGATACTTTTTATAATTGGCTAGAAAAATGAGGTAGAGAAAGGAACTTGATACATATTAGTAAATTAGACATTGAAACCCAAACAATATGTTGCTGATAATATTTTAAGCACTTGTGACTATAAAAAACTAAGATAATTGTGTAAACTTGTATATTTCTTATAAAACTCCACTGATTAGAATGTAATTATAACTAGTATTTCTTCGTCATTTAAACCCTGTAACCTAAGGAGAACTTCATATTCTCAGAGTTTTGAAACAGGAAGGAATTCAGATTCCTTGATTTTCTGTTCAGACCATGATGATTTCAGAATCCATGATTTTAGTGGTGGTGGTGGTGGTAAACTATAAATTATGAATTGCTTTAGGCTCATGAACATACCTATTCCGAAGGGCAGAAACGCTTCTCGTTCAATGAACTTCCCATCCTTATCTAAAAAGTGATTTGGGTTGAATTCTTCAGGTGTCTCCCATTGTTCTGGGTCAAGAAGAACAGAGCGCAGGTCTGCAATAATAACGGTCCTCTGTAAAAAAAAAAAGGATTAAATAGAACAGTTTCATAAGGAAATGGGCAAAAAAATTCAAATAATATTGATGAAGCATTTGGTTTTCACTTGCCTTTATGGACCCCTATTTGTTCATTTCCAAAGCAGTTTCTGAGAGGAGTGGCTGCTTCTTTCCCCCCTCCCATTAAAACAGAGAACTGTCCTTATCAATCCAGATTGCCCCAATAAATAAGAAACATGGTGACACATTTCAGTTCTGACTTAATATTATCATCTTCTTACAATAAATAGAAAATGTAATTTATGGTTCTAAGCCTTAAACTCTGACAGCTGCTAAACACATCATCCATTCCCCACAAAAGTTTGCTATTCTTCCCAATTCGGCTTTGCATGACTACCGGTACTTTGGCAGTTCCTGAACAGAGATCTTCTGTCAAAGTCCATAGTCTGCTTTTACTTCCATGTTGGGCTACTGGAATGCAGCCTGACCGTGTTTCTCACCTTTGGAATAAGGTAACCCCTCATCTTTACATCCTTTGTACTTTGCCTGGGAACCCCAATTAGCAAGATATATTTTACACGCTGCATTTCATGAATCACAGCATTGGTGTAAGGCAGATTCTTCCGATCCTGATAGGAAATTGACCCTGATAAGCCAAACACATCTTCAATCTCCCGCTTGACTTTCTCTGGAAAACAATGATAGAAATAGGTGGTTCATTTTCAATATTGTGTTTTCTTTATTTGTTTCCACATTTTAATCCTCAATAGAACTTTAGGACTTGGAATAGCATTTAGGGCATTAATTGTAATGTTTTCCTAGAATCATATGACTGGGAGGGACTTTGGAAGTCTTATAGTCCAACCTCTGCTCAAGGCAGGAGCCCTAAATAATCCCATTCAAAAACTCTAATCATGGAGCAACCACAACTTCCAGAGGTAAGACATTCCTACCGATTAATTGTTCTTCCTCACAGGAAACTTTTCCTTACTTTGAGGTTGGATCTCTCTTAGATAAGCTTCTATATATTATGCCTTGTCCCTCTGATGCTCTAGAGCAGGGGTCTTCAAACTTGGTTCTTTTATGACTTGTGGACTTCAACTCCCAGAATTCCTCAGCCAGCATGCCTGCCCTAGAGAATTTCTCAATCCTCTCTTCTTTGTAAGAGCCTCTCATGTACTGTAAGAGAATTATCATGCCCCTCAATACTTCCCTTCAGTAGGCTACGCATATCTAGCTCTCCCAACCATTTGTCCTATGATTTAGCCCCCGGACCCTTTATCATTTTTGTTGCTCTTCTCTGCACATTTCCAAGACCTCAACATCTTTTTGTATCATAGTGACCAGAAATGGTTGTTGTATTCTAAGTGTGTTCTCACTATGGCAATATAAAGTAAGACTCTCATGTCAGCTGCCACCTTATGCTTGCTTGGGCCTGGCTACCATGCAATGACAGTTCGCCATGAATGCTGGGGAGGATGGTTGGGAGAGGGAATGCTTGGAGGGAAATGAAAGTAACAACTGTATCTTCCTGAGATGCTGCCTCAAGGTCACCTGACAGGGAAAAGAAGGCAGCTGCATGCCAACCTACACATCTCACATGAACCTGATTGGCCATGGGGAATCATGGGAGGCAGGTAATAAATAATAAATAAATAAATAAACCTTTATTGTCAAAGTACAACATGTGTACATTGAGATTAGCTGAGCCTCCCCCCGTGCTCTCTCCCCCCAACACACAGTGACAACAAACCCTCCATCCCACCACACTATGTGAACCAACTACACCACACACCGGCCTCCCAAGTCAATTCTGCATAAGATTATGTCCCATTTAAAAGCCTAACAGCCCACGGATAAAAGCTGTTTTTCAGCCTGTTGATACGGCTGGCTATATTCCTATATCTCCTACCGGATGGTAGGAGAGTAAAGAGATACTGTCCAGGGTGTGAGTCATCCCTGAGAATCTTCCTCACTCTTCCAAGGCAACGAGCCCTGGCGATGTCATCCAGTGGTGTCAGGGAACAGCCCACAATGTCTTGTGCTGTGCTCACTACCCTCTGTAATATTTTCCTATCTGCGGCTGTCAGACCACCATACCAAACCACAATACCATACGAGAGGACGCTCTCTATAGTAGACCGCTAAAAGAGGGTCATTAGCTGTTGTTCTACCCTGTTCTTCCGCAAGACCCTAAGAAAGTGAAGCCTCTGAGTTGTGTTAACTTTCCAGGTCAGATCTTCACAGAGGTAGACTCCCAGAAATTTAAAGGAGGAAACTCTCTCTACACAGTTCTCCCCGATGTAAAGTGGGGCAGGTTCCTCCTTTTTTCTCCGGAAGTCTAACACCATCTCTTTCGTCTTGCCGATGTTTAGGTACAAGTTGTTGTTACTACACCATATGGATAGTTTTTGTACCTCCGCCCTATATGCTGTCTCATCCCCACCTGTAATAAGACCCACCACAGTTGTATCATCTGCGAACTTGATTATCGCAGTGGATGGGTCAGATGATACACAATCATAAGTGTATAAAGAGTACAGGTAGGGGCTAAGAACACAGGTGGGAAAAGTTGAACTTAGGGATTTTGGTAAAGATTCTCAGTTCTGGCTATGCATTATGGCAATATACTTGACAACTAATAAAACTATACCTTTCTCAGGGAGCCAAGGTTCATTTCTATTTAGAGGTTTACATGGTGGCAGATCTGACAAATCACTCCTTCTTGTCTTGATGCTATTGACTCTGTTGATGTAATCTAGGATTGCTTGTTTTGTCAGCTGCAGCACACTGCTGCCTCATACTTAAGTAGTGCTCCAGTAGAACATCTCTCACAGTTACTGTCACATCACTTGGGTCACAAAGGAAGGAGATGCAAAATTGAATATCATGGGAAAATTGATGATACCTCATCCCATGGTGTTGGATGAAGATGTTTCATGAAGACGTTAAAAAGGAATGGAGAGTAGGGAGCCCTGAGGCACACCAAAAAGGAATAGCCATGAGCTGGACCTGTTGCCCCTATCACCATCAATTGGAACTGGCCTTGAAGAAAAGAACTGAACCATGCAGTTGCCTTTTTTTCCCATTCGCCTGACCTTGAGGCAGCATCTTGGGAAGATAAAGCAGTTACTTTCATTTCCCCCCCAAGGATTCTCCCACCCAACCATCCTCCCCAGCATTCATGGCAGACTGTCATCGCATGGTAGTGAGGTACAAACAAAAGTAACGTAGCAGCTGACATGATAGTCCTACCTTACACTGCAGTGGTAAGACCACACTAAACAATCCAGCCCTATTCTTGCAGCAGGCCCAAGGAAATCCTGGTTGATGGTATCAAAGGGCACCAAGAGTCAAGACGAGCGAGGATAGATGTACCAACCCCACCTTGCTCCCCACAGAGCTCATCTACAACTACAGCTAATCCTTTTGATGTCCCATGACCAGATCTGAAACCTGACTGAAAGGGATCCATATAATCTGTTTCATCTGAAGCTGCAGTATAATCACTCCCCCCCCCACAATCCTAACATCCCTTCTATTCATGGCAGGGAGCTTCACATTGTACATCACCTCATGTCCATCCTCTTGATTTTTTTTCCTATATTCATTATCCTACTGTAATTTGGTCTTCTATATGCAATTTAAGATGAAAACAAGTAACATGTCTAAAAACTTTGGTAAATTTCTGCATTTGAAGTGTGTTAAATGTTTCAGATTTGTACTGATTTCCTGTTTTTAGTTCCTCACTCAATATTTTACTGAGGATTCAAAGAAGAATCTCTGTATGTACATTCTTTGTTTTTCTTTAAACCTACTAACTTCATGCTTCTGGTTATAGAGTCAAGAATCTACAAAGAATAGATTCAGTTCAATCATTCAGTATTTCAAATATTTCTCTGTGTTTTAAAACCTGAGAGTGACCGTCGTTCCACCCACCCATGTCTGTCTCACCTTGGATATCAGGATGATTGGTCAAGAGGAGCAGTGCCCACAGCAGAGTAGCCAAGGTCGAGTCTATCCCAGCAGCAAAAAAATCCCAAATACACTGAAGCAGGTTCTCTTCACTGTAGGTCGAATCGGGATCATTCCTGCTCTGAAGTTTAAAATGGAAAGCGAAAATTACAATAAATTCTATGCAAGTTTTGTGTAGTTATCTTTCCCTCCGTGTTGCAAGTCGTGGGAATAAAACTCTCACCATTGCTCTTTATATTCAGTGTGGACAATGTACCCAGAAGTCTATAATTACAGTACCCAATTACAATTACAATTTAGTGAATAAATAATAATAAATGCATGTCACCCCAGTCCTTCTCTCCATTAAATTAAATATACCCAGTTCCTGCAACTGTTCTTTATATGTTTTAGCCTCCAGTTCCCTAATCATCTTTGTTGCTTTTTTCTGCACTTTTTCTAGGGTCTCAACATCTTTTTGCATCATGGTGACCAAAACTGGATGTAATATTCCAAATGTGGTCTCAGCAGTGCAGTATAAAGCAGCACTAATACTTCGCATGCTCTTGATAAAAAAAGGTAAAGGTTAGTCGTTTCCAACTCTAGGGGCCAGTGCTCATCTCCGTTTCAAAGCCGAAGAGCCAGCGCTTGTCCGAGGACATCTCCGTGGTCATGTGGCCGGCATGACTAGACGCCAAAGGCGCACGGAGCGCTGTTACCTTCCCACCGTAGTGGTCCCTATTTTTCTACTTGCATTTTTATGTGCTTTCGAACTGCTAGGTTGGCAGAAGCTGGGACGAGTAACAGGTGCTCACTCTGTTATGTGGCACTCGGGATTTGACCCACCAAACTGCCAATCTTCTGATCGACAAGCTCAGCGTCTTAACCCACTAAGCCACTGCGTCCCTTACGCTCTTGATACCAAGTACCATATGATCAAGTACCATATGATACCCTGCCAACAAAAGTGCTAATATTCAAGGCTATGGTCTTCCCAATTGCAATGTATGGCTGTGAAAGTTGGACCATAAGAAAGGCTGAGCGCTAAAGAATTGATACCTTTGAACTATGGTGCTGGAGAAGACTCCTGCGAGTCCCTTTGACTGCAGGGCGATCAAACCGATCAGGCCTAGAGGAGATGAACTCTGACTGCTCTTTAGCAGGCCAGATCCTGAAGTTGAAACTCAAATACTTTGCCCACCTAATGAGAAGGAAGAACTCACTGGAGAAGAGCCTAATGTTGGGAAAGACAAGAGAAGAAGGGGATGACAGAGAATGAGGTGGCTGGATGGAGTCACTGAAGCAGTAGGCATGAGCTTAAAGGGACTCCAGAAGATGGTAGAGGACAGGAAGGCCTGGAGGAACATTGTCCATGGGTTCGTGATGGGTCAGACATGACTTCGCAACTAACAACAACAACCATATGATCTACTTCTTTTCCATCCACAATGGTTCAATGTTGTTCTTTTTACTCAATATGAATACTGTAACCAGAAACTTACAATTATAACACTCACGGATGCTACTATATACTGATGATATCAGGAAAGTGAGTGAAAAATGAACCATCCTTGAACCAATTGTACAGAGGTAGAAAATCTGCTTAAATGGTTTAGGAATGGAGCACAATATTAAGAAGGGTGCATATCTTGAATGTGGTGACCAGGC
Source organism: Vipera ursinii (assembly GCF_947247035.1). Classification (NCBI taxonomy): domain Eukaryota; kingdom Metazoa; phylum Chordata; class Lepidosauria; order Squamata; family Viperidae; genus Vipera; species Vipera ursinii. The sequence goes on from NC_139518.1 coordinate 5,568,755, forward strand.
CAATGGTACACCCCACACTGTTGGAATACAAAGTAAATGAAGTGACTCAGTTCAAATCAATAAAAGTTGCTTTTAGAAAACATCATTCTGGATCTTTCTCTGAAAACATTGGGGAAGGGGACCTATTTTCCTTGTCTCAAACTGTTTTACACTTTTACTTATTGTCAAGGCTGTGAAAGTATCTGTCCTTTTCTAATCACTTCATGGAAAGTATTCATTTAAGTATGAATTAATCAAAAATCCTTGCTAATTCTTTTCCTTCTTAGTCAAACTTCTTTAGACAAAAGGGGAATGGTATGATGCTGAAGAGGTGCAATACAGCTCTTACTTAGAAGCATCTGGAATTTAAGTGGGAGGACATCAACCCCCCCAGAAAGAAATATTTTGTTGTTGTTAGCTGCGAAGTCGTGTCCGACCCATCGCGACCCTATGGACAACGTTCCTCCAGGCCTTCCTGTCCTCTACCATCTTCTGGAGTCCATTTAAGCTCATGCCTACTGCTTCAGTGACTCCATCCAGCCACCTCATTCTCTGTCGTCCCCTTCTTCTATTGCCCTCGATCTTTCCCAGCATTAGGCTCTTCTCCAGTGAGTCCTTCCTTCTCATTAGGTGGCCAAAGTATTTGAGTTTTAGCTTCAGGATCTGGCCTTCTAAAGAGCAGTCAGGATTGATCTCCTCTAGGACTGACCGGTTTGATCGCCTTGCAGTCCAAGTGACTCGCAGGAGTCTTCTCCAGCACCATAGTTCAAAGGCCTCAATTCTTTGGCGCTCAGCCTTTCTTATGGTCCAACTTTCACTGCCATATATTGCAACTGGGAAGACCATAGCCTTGACTATACGCACTTTTGTTGACAGGGTGATGTCTCTGCTTTTTAGTGTGCTGTCTAGATTTGCCATGGCTTTTCTCCCCAGGAGCAAGCGTCTTTTAATTTCTTGGCTACAGTCCCCATCTGCAGTGATCTTGGAGCCCAGGAAAATAAAATCTGTCACTACTTCCATTTCTTCCCCATCTATTTGCCAGGAATTGAGAGGGCCAGATGCCATGATCTTGGTTTTCTTAATGTTAAGTTTCAACCCAAGTTTTGCACTCTCCTTCTTCACCCGCAATAAGAGGCTCTTTAGTTCTTCTTCACTTTCTGCCATTAGAGTGGTATCATCTGCGTATCTTAGGTTGTTGATATTTCTTCCGGCAATCTTAATTCCAACTTTTGATTCATCTAGCCCTGCCTTTCTCATGATGTGCTCTGCATATAAGTTAAATAGGCAGGGCGACAGTATACAGCCTTGCCGGACTCCTTTCCCAATTTTGAACCAATCAGTGGTTCCGTGTCCAGTTCTCACTGTTGCTTCTTGACCCGCATATAGGTTTCTCAAGAGACAAATAAGATGGTCTGGTACTCCCATCTCTTTAAGAACTTGCCACAGTTTGTTATGATCCACACAATCAAAGGCTTTAGCATAGTCAATGAAGCAGAAGTAGATGTTTTTCTGGAACTCCCTAGCTTTCTCCATGATCCAGCGTATGTTGGCAATTTGATCTCTAGTTCCTCTGCCTCTTCGAAATCCTGCCTGTACTTCTGGTAGTTCTCGATCCACATACTGCTGGAGTCTAGCTTGTAGGATTTTAAGCATGACTTTACTAGCATGAGAAATGAGTGCAATGGTGCGATAGTTTGAACATTCTTTGGCACTGCCTTTCTTTGGAATTGGAATGTAAACTGATCTTTTCCAATCCTGTGGCCACTGTTGAGTTTTCCAAATTTGCTGGCAAATTGAGTGTAGCACTTTTACTGCACTGTCTTTTAAGATTTTGAATAGCTCAGCTGGAATACTGTCACCTCCACTAGCTTTGTTGTTGCTCAGCTTTTCTAAGGCCCACTTCACTTCACATTCTAGGATGTCTGGCTTGAGGTCAGTGACCACCTCATTGTGATTATCAGGGACGTTAAGCTCATTCTTGTATAGTTCTTCTGTGTAATTTTGCCACCTCTTCTTAATCTCTTCTGCCTCTGTTAGGTCCCTGCCATTTTGGTCCTTTATCATGCCCATTTTTGCATTAAACGTTCCCTTCATCTCTCCAATTTTCTTGAAAAGATCTCTGGTCCTCCCTATTCTATTGTTTTCTTCTATTTCTTTGCACTGTTCATTTAAGAAGGCATTCTTATCTCTTCTAGCTATTCTCTGGAATTCTGCATTCAATTGGGCATATCTATGTTTTTCTCCCTTGCCTTTCGCTTCCCTCCTTTCCTCAGCTATTTGCAAAGCTTCCTCAGACAGCCATTTTGCTTTCTTGCATTTCTTTTTCTTTGGGATGGTTTTGGTTGCTACCTGTTGTACAATGTCACGAACCTCTGTCCATAGTTCTTCAGGCACTCTGTCTATCAGATCTAATTCCTTAAATCTATTTGTCACCTCTACTGTATATTCAACAGGGATATGATTTAATTCATACCTGAGTGGCCTAGTGCTTTTCCCTACTTTCTTCAGTTTGAGCCTAAACTTTGCAAGGAGAAGCTCATGGTCTGAGCCACAGTCAGCTCCTGGTCTTGTTTTTACTGACTGTATAGAGCTTCTCCATCTTTGGCTGCAGAGCATATAGTCAATCTGATTTCTGTGTTGACCGTCTGGTGATGTCCATGTGTAGAGCCGTCTCTTGGGTTGTTGGAAAAGAGTGTTTGCTATGACCATCGTATTCTCTTGACAAAATTCTATCAGCCTGTGCCCTGCTTCATTTTGTACTCCAAGGCCAAACTTGCCTGTTATTCCAGTTATCTTTTGGCTTCCTACTTTAGCATTCCAATCCCCCATGATGATAAGGACATCATTTTTTGGTGTTAGTTCTATAAGGTGCTGTAGGGCTTCGTAGAACCGGTCAATTTCATCCTCTTCAGCACTGGTGGTTGGGGCATAGACTTGGACTACTATGATATTGAATGGTTTGCCTTGGATTCGAACTGAGATCATTCTGTCATTTTGAGGATTGTATCCCAGTATTGCTTTTCCTACTCTTTTATTGACTATGAAGGCTACTCCATTTCTTCTGAGGGATTCTTGTCCGCAGTAGTATACCTGATGGTCATCTGAATTAAATTCACCCATTCCTGTCCATTTTAGTTCGCTGATACCTAAGATGTCGATGTTCAGTCTTGTCATCTCTTGTTTGACCACGTCCAGCTTTCCTTGATTCATGGATCTTACATTCCAGGTTCCTATGGAGAAAAAATCTTTACAGCATCGGACTTTCCTTTCACCACCAGACACATCCACAGCTGAGCGTCCTTTCGGCTTTGGCCCAGTCGCTTCATTCTTTCTGGCGCTACTAGTACTAGCCCTCTGCTCTTCCCCAGTAGCATATTGGACGCCTTCCGACCTGAGGGGCTCATCTTCCAGCGTCATATCGTTTTGCCTTTTGGTACTGTCCATAGGGTTTTCATGGCAAAGATACTGGAGTGGGTTGCCATTTCCTTCTCCAGTGGATCACGTTTTGTCAGAACTCTCGACTATGACCTGTCCGTCTTGGGTGGCCCTGCACGGCATAGCTCATAGCTTCATTGAATTACGCAAGCCCCTTCGCCACGACAAGGCAGTAATCCATGAAGGGGAAGAAATATTTAGGGAATATTAAAAGATATATTATATTAAAAGATATTAAAATATATATATTTCGCCAAAGGATCTTAAAGGCAGAAAAGCAGGCCCAGTTTTTCTTAATAGCCCCCAGTAGAAATTCAGGAAACCACCTTTTAGAAATGCAGATGTTATAAACCTATTCAGAAAGGTTGGAGCCATGAAGCTAGAAGCTGATGAGATTAGAAAGACAAAGACCCCTAAAATCTGCATACCCCATCACCATCAGAATACCAGAAAGGCACACTGAAGCTCAGATCAAAGGTCATGCCACAGGAATAGGAAACAACCTCAAAAGCCCAAGAAGGTATAAAAACCCACCACTCCCAGCTACGTGTGGTCAGCTACTCCAGAGCCTCATGTCTTGTGGTTCTGCTCTTCAATAAACTACAAACTTCTTTCTAAAGCCATCTCCATTTTGTTTGTTTCCGGCTTGGACTGGACCCTGATGGAGATTTTTCTTTCAACATTTAGGCTGGGTTAAATTCAAAATGGGAGCTGAATGGGGAAAAAAACCCTCCAAGGAAAACAAAACTAGTAGCTCCTCTTCTTTACTTATAGTTCCTTGCCCATATGTTGAAGTACAATAAATCCATACCTTCTCCATCTGAAGAAGATAGTAATCAATGAAATCCTGTGGCTCATGTAGAGCGTGAAATTCCTTGTGTTTCTCTATTTCCTGCTTTGCGAAGGACAGGATAAGCTCCCTAGAAGCCAGGGCTTTCTTGTGAGGGCCTGGGAGGTAGTTCATTAATTGTGGGAACTCATGACAAATCTAATAAAAACAGAAGAGGTAATGTTATCTATTTATATACCAGAGTTACAGAAGATTCTCAACACTTCACTCTCACAATTTTATTTGTTTATTTATTTGTTGTATTTATGTGTTTAAAAATAAAAGATACAGTATTAAAATTAAAAAGGCAGAAGATACCTCTATAAGTCACAGTTAAAGTAACATAGGTTAGGCTCCCCCTGTCTAGTCATGTTTGAATCTGGGGGTGGTGTTCATCTCTATATCCTAGCCAAGACAGCCAATATTGTCAAAAGAAGCTTTCAGAGTCATGTGGTGGCATGACTATATGCTGAGATGCATGGTACACAGTTACCTTCCCACTGAAGTGGTACCTATTTATCTACTTGTATTGGCATGCTTTCAAACTGCTAGGCAGGCAGGAACTGATGAAGGAATGAGAGCTCATCCTATCACACAGTACTTGGGTCTCAACATTTTAACAAATGTTCTACTGGCTATACAGTGCATATAAATACCTGCTCCAGGTATGATTGGACAGAGAGTAGTTTCAAACTCTTGGTTTGGGAAGCTTTGTCTATTTAATAGAAAACATGACTTACCAAGTGGAAAATGTTACCAGTGAAATTAAAAAGAAAATTAAGGGCTTGAATTAACTTCTGGAAGTTTTCATCTTCAAGAGCAAATGGATGTCCAAAATTCAAAGCACATATAATATTAGAAACTACATTTAGTACAGGGAATGAAGGGTCAAATGGCTGTCCTGCAAATGAAGATATTTGATAATGAATTTTTAAGGAACAAGACTTCTGAGTGGATGAAGGAAGACAACTGGGGATCAATTGTTTCAAAAATAGAAAAATCAAATCGAATGCATTGCTTTTATTCAAACTACTCAGAATGGAAAAGATTTCTGCAAGCAAGGACTTGAGCCATTATGATTACCCCAAAATGCATACCTTTTGTTTGTCTAAAGATCTCCACCAATGTCTGAGCTGCATCTTCTATCTGACGCTCAATGCTTTTCTTCCCCAGGCCCAGCTTCCGCAGAGCAGTGATGCCAAAGTGTCTCTGCTGTTTCCAGGTGTGGCCACTGGAAAAAATAATTCCTGTGGACATCAGCAGACAGTGAATAATGATTCCTGATAACATTCATGTTAAAAAAAAAACCAGTTAGGTCTAGTTGTTGCCAAATATCTCTCTGGATTTCTGGAGAGAATACCAAATAAGTTAACAAAATGTTATAAGAAAAGCCAGCCAGATGTGTCTTTACCTGACATATTTATGTAGTATAAAAAACAACCATTTTTTTATTTAAAAAACAATTTCAAATTAAGGAACTGGTGAATGATATATTTCAAAGATAAGTGCAACGTCTAAGGGTACAAAATAATATAGCAAGCAAAGTAATAGTTTTAGTATGAATAAACAAATTAAGAAAATGTCTAAAGAAGTGCATGAAATTGTTGATAGTCCATTTGTAAATGTCCAGCATTCTTGTATTAAAAAAAAGACTCAAAATAATCTTCTGGATGAAAAATTTGAATGCAGGGTGTCAGACAAAACAATGTAGCTTCATTGCCACATAACAGAATGATTACCGTATTTTCTGGTGTATAAGACGACTTTTTAACCCATGAAAATCTTCTCAAAAGTTGGGGGGTCGTCTTATACGCCGGGTCGTCTTATACGCCGGAAAAAAAACAAATCAGTCGAGCGTCCCCGTTCTTGCAAAGCCGGGCCGCCCCGCGCAACCGAGCTATCTCCAGGACATGGCTGGGCGGGAGCGTCGGGCGGCTCTCCCCACGCGAAGGCGGCGCTGCCTGTTGGCTCTTGGCCCGAGGGGAGGGCCTCGCGCCCACCGGACTCACCTGTCACCAGCACCGCTCTCCCCCCTGTGGGGATGTGCTTCCGCCGGGCGGTGCTGGCCGAGACGAGCCAGCAGGCAGCCGCCTTGAGTGCGACACTGAGGGGCAGCAGCAGGACGGCCTGGCCCAGCGCCTGCAGGACGGCCAGCAGCCCCACGCGCAGCAGCAGCCGCCGGCTCAGCAAGAGGTCCGAGCGCAGGAGCCGCACCACCAGGCTACCCAGGAAAAGCAGCCACACCAAGAGGCTGCACGCCCAGTCCAGCTCCATGAGGGGCAGGGCGGGAAGCCGGCCAGGAAGAGGGACCGGGAGCCCGGGCCAAGCGCGCCTCGGCCGACAGTGAGAGGGAAGCGGCACATGAGTTCTAAAAAAGAGGCTGCAGGCGGAGCTGCCCTGCCCTCCGCCCAATGGGAGAAGTTCAAGGCCTGGGGGGGAAGCAGGAGGGGCGCCGGCCCCTCCGGCACTGCCTGCCACCCGGGAAATGCTGCGCCTCGGGGGCCGGCAGAAGCGCGGGAGCAGTGGGAGGGCCGGCAGGGCCAGTCGGGCCTTCGCCTCCTCTGTGATGGACAGGGAGGGCAGGGCATGTAAGTATTTTCCGGCGTATAAGACGAAAAACCTTGAAAATCTTCTTAAAAGTCGGGGGTCGTCTTATACGCCGGGTCATCTTATACGCCGGAAAATACGGTATTTTCTGGGCTTTATTAATATCACAAGGAAATCAGCCATAGTCTTTTTGAAATCATGCCACAAGGTGGAAAAACCCAGAATATATCAAGTTTGTTGATTCCCACTTGAGGGAAAATATTCTTAGAAAAGTTCATGAACTCAAAGAGATAAATCAGGAAGATACAGAACTGCAGTTTTATCAAGATATTAGTAAGTTATACGTTGAAAAAGGAGCGCTTTCTAAACCCCAAGGAACCAATTGCTTAAATTTAGAATTCACCATAAATTTTGGATTTTTCTTAAATTAAACACATATCAGTTAGAAAATGTTATGACGTTGTTGATAGTCTATATAAATTGAATAGCAGCATAAGAATTGTAGCAAGTGAGCATATTAATTTTAGAATATCTATATCTACAAATAACGGGACGTGGTGGCTCAGTGGGTTAGGACGCTGAGCTTGTTGATAAGAAGGTTGGCAGTTTGGCGGGTGCCACGTAACAGAGTGAGCATGTGTTACTCGTCCCAGCTTCTGCCAACCTATCAGTTTGAAAGCACGTAAAAATGCAAGTAGAAAAATAGGGACCACTATGGTGGGAAAGTAACAGCATTCCATGCACCTTTGGCGTCTAGTCATGCCGGCCACATGACCACAGAGATGTCCTTGGACAAGTGCTGGCTCTTCAGCTTTGAAACAGAGATGAGCACCGGCCCCTAGAGTTGGAAGCAACTAGCACGCATGTGCGGGGGAACCTTTACCTTTACCTTTATCTCTACAAACATATACATATACATATACATATACATATACATATACATATACATATACATGCCACTATAGCATATCTACCAGGGCAATTTGGGAATAAATCTTCATTTCATTATGACAGACACTCGCAGGTACAGAACTTTTATTATATACATTAGAAAACTACAATATTGCATTATTTTTTTACATGATCACCATTCAAATTAGGCACTTGTCATAACGTCTTACAAGGTTTGAAATGAAGAGGTGGTAGTCACTCAGCACCAAATCTGGGTTCTGCTTTGGACTTTCTCACGCATTATGCCGAGGAAGAAGAACAATCTCTTAACAGAATTGTGACCGGCAATGAGACCTGGGTATCATACCTGAATGCCGAAAGCAAACAGCCATCAATGGTGTGGTGTCATGCTCACTCATGAAAGAAACCCCCAAAAGCTCAACAAACATTGTCTGCCAAAATGGTTGTGGCAACAGTATTCTTGGATGCCAAAGGAGTATGGCTAGTGAAGTTCATGGAGCGTGGGTCAACCCTCAGTTCAGATGTCTACGAAAACTCAGACGAGCCATCCATAACAACTGTCAGGGCCTGCTGACTTCCGGTGTGGTGGTGATGATGATGATGATGATGATGATGATGATGATGATGATGATGATGATTATTAATTTGACTTATATACCACCCTATTCCCATAGGACTCAGGGCGGTTTACAGGGCAATTAAAACCATACAATACAAAAGTTAAAATAAATTTTATCTTGAGGGCTATGACTTGTTATTTGGCTGGCATGCATATTTGTTGTATGATAAGAAGGTAGATAATGTGTTTAAAGTGCATATTTTAAGACAGGCATTGTTGAGAGTTTGGAAGAAGTATAGACATAAGTTAGATTACAAGATGCCGTTGTGGGCAATTCCAAAACACGCAATAGAAAACATAAATGTTGGCTTCAAACATGATGTGACTACGTATAAGGAGATTTTAAGCTTGGAAAGAAATGTCTGGTGTTTGAAGCCGTACAACCTCTTGCGAGATGAGAAGATTGTTCAAACTTGGTTTCAATATACTCAGTTACGGGCCAGGTGGAAAGAAGATCAGAAAATTGGTTTTGCAATGACTGATGAAAATTTGATAAAGCAAATTAGAAATCAGGGTCCAGCACATATCAAACGGATATATCTTGCATTGATAGAAATTGACTCAGAAACAGAACTTGTTAAAGATTGTATGATAAAATGGGCCCAGAATATTCAAGAAGTTATTACAATGGACACGTGGGAAAAGATCTGGGTGAGGAACGTAAAATTCACACAAGCCCAAAACCTAAGAGAGAACTTTTATAAAATGTTTTATAGATGGCATTTAGATCCTAAAAAGCTTGCAAGTATGTATCCGAACTATCAGCCAAAATGTTGGAGGTGTGGTGGCGAAGATGCAACATATTTTCATATATGGTGGACCTGCAAAAAGGTTAAGGCTTTTTGGATAAAAATTTGGTGGAATATGCAGAAGATCTTCAAGCAAAGGATAAAGTTTTGTCCGCAACTGTTTTTGTTGGGTATAATTACAGATGCTACTGTTGTGGACACTAAGTTGATGTTGAATTTAATTACAGCAGCAAGACTCTTAATAGGTCAATATTGGAAGAAGGAGGAACTGCCGACTATAGAAGAATGGACTCTAAAGGTTTCTGACCTGGCGGAAATGGCAAAGATTTCAGCTTACTTGAAAGATCATTCGCAAGAACGTTATATTATGGAGTGGAAAAAATGGATTGATTATATCCAGAATAAATATGGGACTAAAAAGTTTCATTTAGCATTTGAATAAGTCTTCCTTTCTTTTTTCTTTTCTTTTTCTTTTTATATGTAATATTAATATTGCTTGTAGTTATCTTATATGAGCTAGAGAGCGATAGAATTAATAGTTTATTGTTGTTAGCATATGGATGTTTATGATTGTTCTTTGTTTTTATACCTTGTACTTAGCTCTGGGAAGTCGGGGGGGAGGGGGAAATGGGGAGGGAGGGACAGGGAGGGTTAGGTAGGGGTGGGGGGAGGGGGGATTGTTAAAGATAAAATGTACTGTAAAACTTTTCAATAAAAAAAAGTTATAATAAATTTTAAACAATTAATTAAATTTAAGCCCGTTAAAACTTTAAAACCCAATTAAAAACCCCTCAGTCTAGGCCAGACAGCTCAAAGAGCCAAGTTTTTAGGTCCCGGCAAAATGAACGGAGGTCAGGGGCAGTCCTAAGTTCCATAGGAAGTTGGTTCCAAAGGGCAGGCGCACCCACAGAGAAGGTCCTCTCTCTGGGAGTCACCCGCCGGCAATCCTTCACCGGCGGTACCCTAAGAAGGCCCTCCCTGTGGGAGCGCACAGGATGATGGGGAGTTAATGTTGGCAGCAGGTGTTCCTTCAGATAATCCGGACCCAAGCCATTTATTTATTTAGTTAGTTAGAACACCACTAGACGCACCCAAGAACTTTTGAAGCAGTTCCGATGGGATGTTTTTGATCACCCCTCCCCATAGCCCAGATTTGGTGCCAAGTGACTATTACTAAGGAATTTCAAACTTTGTAAGATGTTATGACAAGTGCCTCAATTTGAATGGCAATTATGTTGAAAAATTATGTAATGTTGTAGTTTTCTAATGTGTATAATGAAAGTTCTGTATTGCGAGTGTCTGTCATTGATAACCAAATGGAGGCTTATTTCCAAATTGCCCTCATATATCTATCTATCATCATTATCTATCAGTGTCTCTGTATTCTATCAATCTCTCTTTTTCTCTGTGTCTCTTTCTGTCTGTCTGTCATTCTATCTATCTATCATCTATCTATCTATCATCTATCTATCTATCTATCTATCTATCTATCTATCTATCTATCTATCTATCTATCTATCTATCTATCTATCTATCTATCATCTTTCTGGCACTTGGGGCCAGTTTTGTGGAAGACAATTTTTCCATGCACCAAGGGGGAGGGATGGTTTCACACACAACCGAGATCCCACCCATGCGCAAATAAAGCTGCAGTTGCTCGCCCACTCTTTCTGTGGCCCAGTTCTTTTTTTTAATATATATATTATTGATTTTTTAACAAAGCATTGTCACTGCATGTTTTTTTAGTTTTGCCAGCTTCGCTCATTTCTAATTGTACATCTCTTTCTGCTCTGCACCTGTGTTATTATCTTATCATGTAACCATAGTGAATCCAGCTATGTCCAGCCATGTTTTGGTTTTAAACTGTTTTGTGTGCATGCCTAGAAAAAGTTTCCCACAGTTACTACCTTTACTTTGTTCTTCTGCCTGATGAGAGAATGTAGTCAGTTTAGGTCTTTTGTTTTCTCATTAAAAGTTTTACTATAGAATATGCCTTGGATTTCTTTTCTCTGATATTGACCATGCAAATGAACCACGGTCCATCCTCCTCTGGTCGGACTGTTAATTGTTGTGCGACAAGCATAAATCACTCAATAATTGGTAAATAATGTGTTGTCTGGGTTACATTTGTAGAACAATCTTTAACAATTAATTTCTATAATCTATATTCCATATGTTAATTTTAGTTGATTTCCCCTTTCCCCAAAGTATCTTTAAGTCTCTATCCTCAGAATTATGTTCAGTCATCTCTGCTATATTTTCCTGAGAGATTTCTTGGAGTAAAATTAAATTGGAGATAAGTTTATTCATACTTTCAAAGTTGTTCTGTATTTCTTTGTAGTTTAAAATCATTGTCCTTTGGAATGCCACTTATCATATATTTCCTCTTGTGAAGTATTCATTGCCTCAGATTTGTTAGTCTTACTTTATCTACACAGCTGTGTTTATTGAGAACTTTGAAGGTCAGAGATGGACATTTGTCCCCAAATAATCCTTGCCCACCAGTAGATGTCAGCGTTGGTTCATTTTTCAGATCTTTCTAGTCTTTTCCCTCCCTAAAGGGTAAAATTCGCCACTTCCAATAGCCAAAAGGTGGGGAAGAAAACTCCCTCCTTCTTCTCTCAGAGGTCTTTTATTTTTGGGACTTCTCTTCTTCAGGAAAAAGGTAGGATAGAGAAAATCAATATTCTTACCCAGATTCAAACACACTGTTTACAATCAGCTTAAAGTAGAACTTTTTTTATCCCATTTATATTTTGACTTCCTTTGTTTGCAGCTTGGGCTAGACTCAGAAGTTAGGCTAGTCTTTCTTCTGTTGGTTTCTGGTAGGCTTCTCCTGGACCGTTGACCGCCGTGTCTCCTAGGTCCCTGGGACTTCCCTCCTTCATGCCACCTCTCCAGGGTGGCTCCTAGCCCATTTAGGGTCCCCGAATAGAAAGAAATTCAGCTGAAGGGCTCGGCATTCTGAATCCCTCAACTGCTTCACTGCTTCAGTGTGTCCCAGTTCTTAACAGGCCATGGAGCATTACCGGTCCACAGCCCAAAAGCCAGATCACTTCTAACTTTAAAAAAGATGACGAATTCATAAAATTATGCAAATTTTGCTTTTCTATGCAAATCCTTTGGAATAGCCTTGCACTGATTTGCTCATTTCCTACTCGCTTTAATATCTATCAAGTGTTTAATGAAAAAGAAGTAATGTCTAAATCAAAGCATGAATATAACAGATGAGATAGAAAGCTATGGAGATGTATAATAATTTGGTCTAAAGTACAGTAAGCAATCTTTCTTTTACCTATCAATCATAGCCTTCCCTGTTGCTATGAATTATATTGTCAAAACTGCAAACATTGGATGTTTTTGCTTTGACAATATAAGAGGCAGCCTTTCCCTCTAAACTATTTTGCTCTGAATTAAATGAAGCTGGGGGGAGGAGAATGCTAACCCAGATGTTTTTAATAAGGAATGGCACGCTATAGAAAGGAAGCGAAGCTTTGCATTTTAAGCTAATTGGAGAATGTGATTTATGACGTTTAAATTAAGGGAGGGAATTGTGTTTGATACGATGTGTTCAGGGGAGGAGAATTCAGATTTTGGAACCCATCCATGAGTGCCAATGCTTCGTTCTCATTATTATAGACTTTTTAGAATAAACAATGGCTGAAGGTTCTTTGATGTGTTTCATTAGTCAGAACCATGACATCATGCCAAAATCAACTTTATTTTCAAACAACCTGGGGATCCTGAGCCCCAGCCGCTGTCTCTAGCCTTGAGAGAAACTGGCAAAGATTCAGTGGAAAATCTTCATCATGGGAAAAGAGAAACTGATCGAAGACAGTGACCTGGCAGCTACTGACACCCCAGGTGAGGAAGCAACAGACAGCATGCTATGGGAAGATGAGTTTTTGCAGGACTCCCAGTTGCAGGGAGGACCCAAGCAGTTAGGAGAACTTATCTGGTTGTCAGTCTGGAACCACTGCAGCGGAGACTCCAGACGCCTCGAGACTGCCTTGCCGCCCTCAAAGACTTCAAAAGCAGAATGGTGGAGAGCTACCAGATCGACTGCAACTGAGAATTTGGGTGAGTGGAAAATCCTGTCTGCAGACCAGACAGCCCTCCAGCCCCAGGATTCCCCTACCAGGCCCTCCAGACCCACAGACACAGAGAACCCCAGCCTGGGGCCTCTGCAGCAATGGGAGGTTTGGTAACCCCCACAAGTAGGAATCTTTCTTTTGCCTATTAATCATAGCCTTCCCCCGTGCTATGAATTATATTACCACAAATTATAACAGTGTGATGCTTATTTATGTACAATTTCTTACTACTTGCACTTACCCTTTTCTTTCCCTAAAGGAGCCATTAAAGGATCGTTTATTCGGTCAAAAAATTCTTCTTGGAAGCTGGTCATTCCCTCTTTAACAGTTTTGAATCCAGACAGCACTACTAGACGTTGAGGTCCAATCCACAAAGTGGATATATTTCCATATCGCTTTACATGCTGTGAAATGAATCAATGTTGAGCAATGTTATAATCAAATGAAATAGATTATTTACAGTTAATATGGCATCTACAGTCTTTCCTAAATTCTTACTGTGTTTCCCTGAAAGTTAGACCCAGCCCGATAGTAAGCCCTAGCTTGATTTTTGGGGCTGGGCCTAATATAAGCCCTACACCAAAACTAAGCCCTAATTTTAGGTGAGAAGCACCCCTAAAAATCAAACTAGGGTGGAGGTGGCCATGGTGAACCTGCCCCATGCACCCTGTAGGACCAGCACAACCAGGGGTTCCACACCCCGACACCTGCTGCACTGCTACTTGACTTCTGTGGCCGCTTACTGCCACTTGTGGCCGGACGCCATGTGGTGCATTATGCTTTTGTTGCTCCTCCTAGCAGGATGCTGTACTGTGCTTTGGGCCACTCCCGCTGCATGTGCACTTCAGGCCGCTTGCACTGCTTGCCCAGTGTTTCGGCCTGCTTCTGCTGTTTATGCAGCTCTTCGGGCTGCTTCCACTGCTTGCACAGTGATTCAGGCTGCTTCTGTTGCTCGCATGCTTTGAGCTGCTTTTGCTGCTTGTGCAGTGATTTGGGCCGCTTCCGCTGCTTGTACAGCATTTGGGGCAACTTCTGCTGCTTGCACAGTGCTTTGGGCCGCTTCCATTGCTTGTACAGTGCTTTGGGCCACTTCTGTTGCTTGCACAGTGCTATTGGATGCTTTCTGCTTGTTCACTTTGGGACGCTTCCTCTGCTTGTGAAGCATTTTGAGTTGCTTCCACTAGTTGCGCAGTAATTTGGGAGGCATCTGTTGCTCACGTGCTTTGGGCCACTTCTGTTGCTCACGCACTTCAGACCACTTCTTTTGCTTATGGCAGGAGGCCACATGGCTCTTTGGGCTGTTTCCGCTGCAGAAATGGTCCATAGAGCCACACAGCGTCCTGCTGGGAGGAGTAGAAATGGCACAAAGCACCATGCAGTGTCCTATTGGGAGAAGCGGCAACGGCACAATGCGCCATGTGGCATCCGGCCTCAAGTGATGGCAAGCGGTATAAAGTGATGGCAAGACAAGTATAAAGAGGGGGCACATAACTAAGGCACAATGTCGGCAAATAGCCCGAGTGTGCAAAGATGAAGTGAGGAAAGCTAAGGCTCAAAATGAAATAAGGCTTGCAACAACAACAACAAAAAAAACTTCTTTCAGCATGTAAAAAAGAAGAAAAAAGTTAAGGAAATGATTGGTCCATTAGTGGGAGAAAGTGACAAGAAGGTGACAAGCAACAGAGAGAAAGCAGAACTACTCAACTCGTTTTTTGCATCTATTTTTACACAAAGGGAAAAAAACAGAAAAAAGCAGTCCAACCTATCAAACAGTACCCTAAAAAACAGATTAGAAAGACAAGTTAAGATAGGCAAGAAAATGGTAAGTGAGCACCTGACCACCCTAGACCAGATGGACTACACCAGGGCTTTTCAACCTTTTCACCCATTGTACCACTTTTAGGGTATGGCAACATCCGAGTACCACCAGTCGCCTAGCAAGGAGTCAAAAACTTGATCACAAAAAAAAGGAAAAAAGTGATGAAGTTCAGGTAATCTTTGACTTACAACAGTTCACAGTGACTGTTTGAAGTTACAATGACACTGAAAAAAGTGCCCCCCAAGCCACAGCTGAGCAAGACACCTGTCTGCCTGCCTGGCGGTGCTCTTCCTTCTATCCAAGGTTTTCATTGTTGTGAGCATTTCTGTTGAGGATTGGCAGCAGGGGTGGGGAGCATTTCGGTTTTATTCTCCCCCATCTGCTGGGTGGTTGCAGCAGATTTTGGTCACTTCACATGACCCTGGGACACTGTGATTGTCATAAATATGAATCAGTTGCCAACCATCTAAATGTAAATCACAAGACCCTGGAGATGCTGCAACATTCCAGCTGATTGACACTTCTTCTGGGCTCAGAAGTGCCAGGATCAGCGCCGAGTTCCAGATGGAAACTGGCGCTGATCCTGGCACTTCCGCTGAGCTCTGACAGCCCTGCAGCTCCAGCCACCTCTTGCTCAGGCTTGTGCAATGCTACCACCGGTTCAGCTCATTCCCCTCCCCTGCTACCACTTTTCTAGGATGGTCGCGTACCACCTGCCAGGTGCTAATGTACCACTGGTGGTACCCATACCACTGGTTGAAAAGCCCTGATATAGGTGGTACCTTGCTCAATAGCAGTAATGTGGCTTAGGCCCGGGATAATTGCAGGACCGTCTGCTGCCAGGAATGATTTCCCATCGCCCTGTGTGCTCACACAGAAGGACCTCCTCAGGGTGCTGTCGGCCAGACAATGTTGGCTGGCGACCCCCAGGGGGAGGGCCTTCTCTGTTGGAGCACCTACTTTGTGGAATCAGCTACCCTGGGAGCTCCGGATGGCCCCAGACCTTCAGTCCTTTCGTCGTGACCTTAAGACATATCTTTTCCAACAGGCCGACCTGAACTGATGATAATGGCGTTTTAATTATGATTTTAAATGTTTTTATTGGTTTTAGTGGGACTTTGACATAATTTAATTCTTTTTTTAATATTTGTATTTATTGTATTTTATTGTTGTTAGCTGCCCTGAGTCCTTCGGGAGATAGGGCGGCATACAAGTTTCATTATAAATAAATAAATAAAATAAATAACTGTGAAAGGGATCTTGGAGTCCTAGTGGACAATCACTTAAATATGATCCAGCAGTGTGCTGCAGCTGCCAAAAAAACCAACACAGTGCTAGGCTGCATTAACAGAAGGATAGAATTAAGGTGGTACTCGATTATTGACATATACTAAAAGTGGTACAATCAGTGAAAAGGTTGAAAACCCCTGCTGTAAACCAGTTAAGGGTACAAAGAAAACCATCGAGAATTATTTTTCATACCATTGCTTGATTATTTAGAATGAAATACCTTAGAAATATAATCTTCACAAAGCCAAATCCCATAAGCCCCCAAGCTCCCAATGAGAGGTAGAGCCAAAGGACCGGGTGGCAAATGTCTTCGGGACCAGAGTTGTCTCAGGAAGAGGAGAATCAGCAGAGCAAGCAGCAAAACACACAAAAATGTTGTCATCGCCATCATTGTTGTGCTGGTTCTTTTTCTTTGATGCTCTCTAGCTGATCTGGAGTTGACTGTTTCCTTCTACCTGAAGTTTTTTTTGATGTTCTTCCTTCTTCCATTGATGGGAAAAGAATAGCAATATGTCTTTTAATGCTGTGTATGTTTAGTGTTTGTACTTCGTCAACAAGATATCACAATAACTGACATTAATTAGGTCACCTCTGACCATGTGCCATTTAATTAACAGAGAAAGAATTTTTTTAAAAAAAATAATAATCAAGGACTGTGTAATCCAATTTGTCCCTAGAATGATATTATGCCAGAATTTATTTGAAAATCATGACTTACCATATGTCTATGAAATCTCTCTTTTAAAAAAGGAGAATCTCGTGGGTCACAGAGGTGTTATTTACTCTACCACTATGTCTCTGCATATATTTGAAAGTCCATCATCGAAACACTATCATGAAAAAAAAAGCCCTCACTCAATTTCCACTGCAAATAAGAGAACGTCTTCATGAGAGCAACACATTGTTTGAGAACCGTGTCTGGATCTGTGCAGTTGATCAGTCTTCTGCAACTAAAACCAAAGAATGCCATGATCATAATAATTTTGGGCTGCTGTAATAAACCCTGCAGTAACTCTAGCTGGCCAACTTTGAAGCATCATTAAACCCCACAGAGCTCATGTGCCTCGAGTAGCAACTAGTCATACTTTATGATATTGTTTTTGGGTTATGGCCCAATATTTTATTATCCTTTTTATTCCTTAGCACGAAATTATTGATTACCTTCATGCATTTCATTCTGGGCACACAGAATGAAAGTTAAATCTGTTTCAAAAAGTATGTGATCGTTGGTCATTGAGATAAAAAAAGAGAGAGGCGGGCAGGGGGAATTGAAGCTCTGGTTCCCACGCCTGCTGTGGGTCCAAAAAGACCGAAAGTCACCCCCTAGAAGTTACAGACCAAGAGGGGACCCTTGTAGATCGTGGGAAGGTGGTAGCCGAACTGCTTGATCCCAGGAGCCCTCCAGAACAGCAGGAGAAATACTGGCTGCATCTACGTAGCCAGTTGGAAGCTGCTGACTGCCGGGAGAAAAAGCAGATTAATGCAAGCATAGCAACACTTTGGACTGGGGTGAAACTATTTTCCTTTTCTTCTCTACAATGTGAAAACCTGGTTTTTGGGGAAAAATCTAAAGGCAATTTCCCAGGGTTCAGGTGGGGGGTGTTATCCTTCCTGCAGAAAAAGGCGGTGGTTTAAGCGTCTGGAGGAAACAGAGAAGTCTACAATGTAAATGCAATAAAGAGAAATGGAAAAAAAGAAAAGTTTGGGGAGTTTTAAATTTCTTCTTCTTTTCATATATTATTTTATACTATTTTTGGAGATTATTGGACTAAACTTCGTTTAAACTAACTGGAAAATTACAAAGTGGGTATCTGAGGACATCTAGTGGCAAGAGCAAAGAACTGCACTACAATATTTACTGAACTTTTATATACAGGTAGTCCCCGAGGTATGAGCCTAATAGAGCCTGCCCATTAGGCTCATAATTGTCAAATGAATCAGACTCAATATTACAACATTTTGAAATCAAACTCATTAATTGAATCAGATGGGTCATTAAATGAACAAAGATTTGATATATTATTTCCTCCAATGGTTGCCTGAAATGAGAGACTTTTTCCGCCAGTGCTACAAGCTGTTTCCAGGTGTAATTCAGCCCCTTTCTGGTTTCAGTAACCACAGTACTTGTAAACTGCCTCCCAAGTAGGCAGTAGGCTTTTTTTTAAAAAAGCTCAAGCTTCTTCAGAGCAGGATGGAGAACTCTAGGAATGTAGCTGCCACTAAAGGAAAGCATCTCCAGTTTACAGAAATCTCCAATTGCTTTAAAACACACACACAAACACTTGCCAGCCATTAGCTTAAGCATCTCCAGCCAGGCATGCAGAGGGAGATGGGGTGGAGTTTACAGAACTGTTGGCTTGCAACAATAACTGAGATGGAATGGACCTTGAGGTCATCTAGTCTAACCCACTGCTCTCATAAGAGTGTACAGTACTGTACTGTATTTCTAATAAATACCTATCCAGACTCATGTTAAAAGAACACCCTCAACTTCTGGAGGCAATTTAAAACCTTTTTTAAAAAAAAAACAAAAAACAAAACACTTGTCAGAAGAATTTCCCCGGTTCGTTTCCAGCTGGGGAAAGCCGACAATGAAGAAATTTGAGGACATCAGCTACCACAAAGCAGGTCTTTATTTCAGGAAGGCAAAAAAAAGTGACAGAGAAGTGACTTCAGCATTCCTGCCTTGCAAGGTGGTCTCCCAGTTCTGAGTTGTGATTTTTATATGCTTTTTCTTCCCTAGGGCTGTGGTTTTGCTGGTTCCTTCTTTTGTGTTTTAATGGTTGTCCAATGTTCCCTTTCTTGTCTTAAGTGATATTTCTTTTCTCCAGTTTCTATTTTGCGAGTTAATCCCATCAGGGACAGGGCAATGAGTTCTTGGCGGCTTAGCTATCTGAGTTTCCCAATTGCTGGCTTGCCTCAGGCAAGGGGGGGCTTTGCAACATTTTATGAGGTGTCAGAGAAGTTCAACAAAAGGCTTTTACAGAAAAAAGTGTGTCTGCATGTTTTTCTAATGGGGATGAGAATATGGGAGTTTTGTCAGGGTAAATCTTCCAACACACTGTTCTCCAGCCAAAATCCAAAATCGGGTGGGGGAGGGGAAATTTCCTTCCAGTAGAGCAGTGGTCTTCAAACTTGGCCCTTTTATGACTTGTGGACTACAACTCCCAGAATTCCTTATCCAGGCACACTGGCTGAGGAATTCTGGGAGTTGAAGTCCACAAGTCATAAAAGGGCCAAGTTTGAAGACCCCTGCAGTAGAGCCTTGGTGGAGCAGTGGGCTAATGCCTCCTTAAGTAACACCAGCTGCCTGCAATTAGTGCAGGTTCGCATCCCACCAGGCTCAAGGTTGACTCAGCCTTCTATCCTTCCGAGGTCGGTAAAATGAGGACCCAGATTGTTGGGGGCAATAAGCTGACTTTGTAATAATGCCGCTTGGGGGGGGGAAGCCCTAATAAGCAGGCATATACATAGAATGAAGGCTATTGCACATTTGATTTGTGCTTAGATTGTAAGCCGTCCTGAGTCTTCGGAGAAGGGCGGGATATAAAATGGGATTAAAATAAAATATAAATAAATAAAATAAGTGTTAGCAGAGCAGCAGCCATATGCTATAAGTTTCAGGCAAATACAAACAAACAATCTTGCAAAATACTGTACTTACAAAACAATAAAAAGCAGAGCAATTCCCAAAGTAATTACAAACAACACAGTGCAGTACTATAGAGTAACAAACAATAATATTTTAAAATACTTACAGAAGTAATTCTAGCTCTCTACAAACCCAGTCCTCAAGTCCAGCAAAGCAGCTGATTTTCCACACGGAGCTCCAGGAAAACAAAAACAAATGGTCCTGCCAGCTGCAAAAATCTTGCTTGGCAATGTGACCAGGCACAAAAAAACCAAAAACCCCCCACAAAAACCCACTTCCAGCTTTTCGTAGGCCCGAACCAGCCCAGGTAAGTCACAGAGTTAAAATGGCCACCGCAGCAGCCGAGAGTGAATCCAAGTCACATGGTTAAAGAGGCCTGTTTTTGATGACAATAAATGCTTGTATCTAGGGGATTACCTGTACTTTGTCTAAAAAGCTAGAAGTTGGCTAGGTGCCTGGGCATAATATGAAATTTAAACCCTTTGATATTTAATGTTCCTGACCTTCACAGTCTTGTGTATTATAGCTGAAAAGAGAGGGCTTTCTCTGGGCTGCTTTTTGTTGTTGTTGTTGTTCTGCGGGATGGATTATAACTAAAGGATATAAACTATTTTGAAACCAACTGGTTTTTCTTTCCCCTTTGGATTATAAGTACTGTTTGAACTGCGTTTCTACAAGCTGCTTAAAGACAGAGAGAGTGTGGATTATAAATTCTTAACATCGGACTGGAGAACTATTAATGGACAGTGGAAACTGAAATAGTAAAAAAATCTCTTGGAGAAGGCCTGTGGACTACTAATTCAAATAGTAGACCTTGGTGGATTATAAATTTTGACTGAGGAGCAACTTTGGAGCCAGAACAGTTGTCTTTGGAAGTGAGCCCACTCCCTTTGGATTATAAATATTGTTTGAATTGTGACTATTATAACTACTTAACAATAGACTTAGCAAAAGAACTTCTGTTAGCAAGATAGTTTGGATTAATTTTTGGCAGAGGGGTAAAGTAAAAAAAAAACACTTCTTTTTTCCTCTTCACTTTTTAGCTCTCCTATTGGTTTGGGAGAGCCCAGTGGAATCTAAATTATAAACGTTGGTTTGTAGACCTATCTATGGGCAGTGGAAACGGAAACTGAAATTGTTCCTGTGTGTCCAGGAACAGGTGGTTCCCTAACAGGGAAAATTAATACTGATAAAAGGTGTCAGGAAAACATATATGCTGGCTTCCATTTTGTCTAATCTGTATATTACTGATATCCCTTCATTCAATCGATATGAATATCGTAAAGTTTTACTTTATGAAGATGACATGTTTATGTCATTTATACAGGTAGGGTTGAGAAGATTGGTGCACAGATTTAGTTCATATTATCTCCTAACTACCTGAATATCAATAAATCCAAAAGCAATTGCTTTTAGGAAGTGGTGGACTAGGTATACCTGGAGCTAGGAACACATAGATCCAAGTTAAATGCTACCTATACTTAGGTCTTGTTTTCACAAAAATGAAGCAGCCGGTAGAGGCCAAAAGTGCCCAACTGGCATGAGAGGTGCGGCACCCACCTCGGCCCAAAGAGTGCCAGGTTCAGCCCTTAGCCCGGTGCCTGCAGCACTGGGTAGGCACACAGCCTAGTGCACAGCAGCCCAAAGGTAGATTTATGAAAGTATTAAATTTTTTAAAATTCTTATGTTGGAATAGACAACACAGGAGTGATTAGAACCTTCATTTTGCAAAGTGATAAATAAACAGGCAGGGCTTTTCAACCCTTTCACCCACTGAAATTGGGTTGAATTCTTAGAAGGCAAATTCTAGTTCAAACTTACCAAGAAACCTTTCATAATTGGAATAAATTCAGCAGAGAGAGAGAGCGTTTTCCCCTTCAATCTGCTCAAATGAGACTACACATTTCTCTGTTGAAGATTTTTTCTTTTATATTCCTGCACTGGATAATGGGTGGAACTTGATAGTCTAAATGGTCCCTTCTAATTCTGCAGTTCTGCAATGATTTCAAAAAGTTTCTGGATCTGAATTCTGAAGAGAAGCATCTGTTTTAGATCAGGGCTTTTCAACCTTTTCACCCACTGTACCGCTTTTAGGAGGGACACGGTGGCTTAATGGGTTAGGACGCTGAGCTTGTCGATCAGAAGGTCGGCAGTTTGGCAGGTCGAATCCCTAGTGCCGCATAACAGAGTGAGCGCCTGTTACTCGTCCCAGCTTCTGCCAACCTAGCATTTCGAAAGCATGTAAAAATGCAGGTAGAAAAATAGGGACCACTACGGTGGGAAGGTAACAGCGTTCCGTGCGCCTTTGGCATCTAGTCATGCCGGCCACATGACCACGGAGACATCCTCGGACAAATGCTGGCTCTTTGGCTTTGAAATGGAGATGAGCACTGGCCCCTAGAGTTGGAAACGACCTTACCGCTTTTAGGATATGGCAACATCAGAGTACCACCAATCGACTAGCAAGGTGTCAAAAACTTGATGACCAAAAAAAAAAAAGGAAAAAAGTTATGAAGTACAGGCAGTCCTGTACTTATACATCCTCTCGCGACGCCCCATTCCCTCCCCCATGACTGAAAAAAGTGCCCTCCAAGCCACAGCCGAGCAAGACACCTGACTGCCCACCCAGCAGCACTCTTCCTCCTGTCTAAGGTTTTCATTGTTGTGAGCATTTCTGTTGAGGATTGGCAGTGGGGGTGTGGAAAATAACTGGAAGTAGCGAGAAAATTTAAAAATAAATATATGCTTTTAGTATTATCATGTAATCATATTATATATTTTATAATAATCATTTTATAATCAATTGCCTGAGTAGATGCTTTGAGTATATGGGGAAAAATACAGGCCTCAAGTGGAGGGAGGGGGAGAACAGGAGTTACCATGGGGCCCAGTGTGAGTCACCATCTAGGAATTGTTTTTAAGTATCTTCTGGTGCCTGGTACCCCTGGCAGGTGTAGAAGATGGGAGACATCTCTCCTCTAGAATTAATAAGCATGTACATATATGGTCTGAGTAAACAGGATAGTAGGGGAGGGATCTTATTAGTATAATGTAAGCAAACAGGGGCAGAGATAATGTATTCTGTTTAGGCACTTCTGATAGATTGTAACCTCCAAAGCCTAAGCCAATGGGGCCATGGGGGAGGGAATGGGGCGTCGCGAGAGGATGTATAATAATATGTGATTTTGGAATTTGGGGGTGTGGTTCAGTGCTTGGCTACATTGCATTGTTTGCCTTCCTGAATCCACCACGCTTTGCAAACCGTTAATTTTTAGACTTTGTTGTGAAGTCTAATAAACTTCTTTTCTATTTGCAACTCAAACAGAGTGTATTTCAATTTGTGACTATTTTTGTGTTTAACAGGGGTGGGTTGGCATGTGTTTGGTTTTTATCCCCCCCCCTACTGGGTGGTTGCAGCAGGGTTTGGTCACTTCACATGACCCTGGGACTGTAACCATCATTAATATGAATCAGTTGCCAAGCATCTGAATGTAAATCACAAGACCCTGGAGATGCTGCAACATTCCAGCTGATCAGTGCTTCTTCTGGGCTGCAAATCGCCAGGATCAGTGTTGAGCTTCAGCTGGAGCCTGGTGCTGATCCTGGCGTTTCTGCTGAGCACTGACAGCCCTGAAGAATTGCTGATCCTGGCGCTTCCGCTGAGCCCTGACAGCCCTGCAGCTCCAGCCATCTCTCGCTTGTGCAGTGCTGCCACCGGTTCAGTTCATTCCCCTCCCCCGCTACCACTTTTCTAGGATGGTCACGTACCACCTGCCAGGTGCCAATGTACCACAGGTGGTACCCGTACCACTGGTTGAAAAGCCTGAACTAAGGAACCATACTTTAAAAAAAATGTGAAGATTTTAAAATTAATTATAAGCAATGCTTCCATAAAAAGGCTGTTGATTGGGAACAACATGATAAAGTGGGACTTCAAAGATTGGATACTAATGGGAACCAGAAAGAACTAAATACCTTGGTACTCAACTCATTGAATTTGGTACTCAATGCATTTTGATGCAATCATTTTGTCCTGGTTATCATTGTTTGTTTGGTACTCAATACACAAGCTAGAACTTGTTGGTGTCCACTGTCTTGTGACTCATTCCTTATGGGAAAAATTTCATTGGTATTCGTCATTTTTGGTACTGATTGCACCTCCTGGAACCAATTAACGATGAGTACTGAGGTACCACTGTATTATAATTAAAGAAGAGACTCACTAATACAGAATGAAGCAAAGTAAACTAACTTTGGAATGGAACCCCCGGTTTAGGAAATCTGTTTTATTATACAGAAATGGTAGCAGAGGATTATTATATAGTCAAACAGATTGGTAGCAGAGGGGGGTTACAAAGCCAAACAAATCAAATAAAATGTACAATGTATAGTCACCATGGCCCTTGCTGCTTAAGTTACAACAGTCACAGGAAACTCTCCTCAGAACAAATAGAAGCAGATATTGTACCTAGTCCAGGTTCAGCCCTAATAATGGGATGAAAAATGCATTGGTGGCCTTGTGGATGTTCTGCACTGGGATCTAGATGGGTGGCATGCCCTTTTTCTTGTTCTGTTAATTCTGTCAGCAGCTTTTTATACCTTCAAGCATAGTATAATTTGGGGACATCTATGAAGTTTGCTGTGGCTGGAGAACATGAGGTCTATAGAGAAAATTTTAAAATTATTTATTTATTTATTTATTTAATTGATTTTATATACCGCCCTATTCCCAAAGGACTCAGGGCGGTTTACAGGGCGAGTTAAAACAATACAAATAAGTACACTTTAAAATAGAATTAAATTAAAGTTTTAAAGTTTAAATTAAAGTTTTAAAGTTATATCCAAAATCTATGTCCATGACAGCTCTAACAACAAGCTTTTGTAGCTATTATGCCACAATATGACAATTTATGGAATATATAGAATACTAGATTTTTCTGAAGCATCATTAAACTTTCACCAAACCATTGCAACTTCATGAAGAATTGTGGGACAACTGAAGCAACACAGACCATCTGCCTATTGATGGAAAAGCAACTTGAGAAACAAACCACCATAAATATGGCTGTCTCTGAGTTATTGCTCTTTATAATCAGTATGGATACTGTAATCAGAAACCTACAATTACAATGCCCACGGATGCTATTATCAGGGCTTTTTTTCTCATAGAACGCTCAGAATGGAGTTCCGGCACCTTTTTTGGATGGAACCTTGTAGGGTTGTATGACAGGTGTGAGTTCCAGCACCTTTTTGTTTTACAAAAAAAGCACCTGCTATTATATAGTGATGATACCTTAATACAGAGTGAAACATAAAGATCCTCTGAACCATTAACACAAAGGTGGAAATCTGTTTTAATGGTTTAGGAATGGGGGTCAGTATTAGACATTTCCTTAATTTGTTTATACATACTAAAACTATTACTTTGTTTGCTCAGTTATTTTGTACCCTTGGACCTTGCGCTTATCTTTGAAATATATCATTCTCCAGTTCCTTAGTTTGAAGTTTAAAAAAAATAAAAAATGGTTGTTGTTTTTATACTACTTACTTAAATCTGTCATACTGACTAAGCTTTACTTACAACGTTTTGTTCATTTATTTGGTATTCTCTCCAGAAATCCAGAGAGATATTTGTAAACAACTAGACCTGGGGTTTTTTTTAGCATGAATGTCGTCAGGAATCATTTATCATTGTCTGCTGATGCCCACAGGAATTATTCTTTCCAATGGCTCGGGGTGGAGATGAAAAACTGGGTATCATCCGCATATTGGTGATACCTCACCCCAAAGCCACAGATGATCTCACCCAGCGACTTCATATAGATGTTAAACAGGAGAGGGGAGAGAAACGACCCCTGAGGTACCCCGCAAGAAAGGGGCCTCAGGGTAGATCTCTGTCCCCCTGCCAATACGAACTGTGAATGGCCCGAGAGGTAGGAGGAGAACCATTGTAAAACAGTGCCTCCCACTCCCAACCCCTTGAGCCATCGCAGCAGGATACCATGGTCGATGATATCAAAAGCTGCTGAGAGGTCAAGTAGGACCAGGACAGAGGAGCAACCCATGTCCCGGGCCCACCAGAGATCATCTACCAGTGCGACCAATGCCATTTCCGTGCTGTAACCGGGCCTGAAACCGGACTGGTATGTCATCTACCAGTGCGACCAATGCCATTTCTGTGCTGTAACCGGGCCTGAAATCGGACTGGTATGGGTCCAGTTAGTCCGCTTCATCCAGGAATTGCAGGAGCTGACACGCCACAACACTCTCAACAAACTTCACTACAAAACAAAGGTTGCAGTTAGGACAATAATTATTCAATGAGGCCGGGTCCAGAGCAGGCTTCTTGAGAAGGGGCCTCACCACCGCCTCTTTTAAGGTGGAGGGGAAGACACCCTCTCTCAATGAAGCATTGACAACTGCCTGGAGCCAGCCCCCTGTCACCTCCTTGGTGGCCAAAACTAGCCAGGAGGGACATGGGTTCAATAAACAAGTTGTAGCACTCAGTTTACGTATAATCCTGTCCACATCATCCAAAGAGACAGGGTCAAACTCACCCCAAATGGTATAACCAAGACCTGCCGTCTCCACTCTGCCGGATTTCACTGAGTCGGAGTCCAAACCAGTCCGGATCTAAACGATTTTGTCCTGCAGATACTGTACAAATTCCTCAGCCCTACCCTGCAAGGGGTCATCCCTTGGTCACTGGTTAAGCAGTGAGCGGGTCACTCTAAACAGGGCAGCTGGGCGGTTATCTGCAGATGCAATGAGAGCGGAAAAGTAAACACGCTTTGCCACTTCCATCGCCACTAGGTAAGACTTAAGATAAGTTCTTAGCTGTGTTTGGTCAGATTCGGATCTGCTGGATCTCCAACAGCTCTCTAGACGTCTTATCTGGCGCTTCATCTCTCAGAGTCCCTTGGTGAACTGGCGGGCCACCCGGGATCTGCGCCGGGTCAGAGGCCGCAAAGGCACAACTTGATCCAAGGCCCCAGCAGCAGCCCTCTCCCAGGCTGCTACTATGGCCTCGGCAGAGTCATGGGCAAGGGAAGCAGGAAATGTCCCAAGCTTCATTTGAAACCTCTCAGGGTCCATTAGGAGCCTGGGGTGGAACCACCTGGTCAGTTCTGCCTCCCAGCGGTGGGGGGTGGCGTACTGAAAGTCTAGCCGGAGAAGAAAATGATCGGACCATGACAGGGATTCGATGGTTAAATCCCCCCTACCAAGATCATTAATCCACTGCCTAGAGATAAAAACCAGGTCCCTTCCAACCTCCACCTCCTCCTCCTCCTCCTCCTCCTCCTCCTCCTCCTCCTCCTCCTCCTCCTCCTCCTCCTCCTCATTATTATTATTATTATTATTATTATTATTATTATTATTATTATTATTATTATTATTATTATTATTATTATTATTGTGAAATGGAAGACTATATCCCACCACTTGACTATAAGCATATACTGGATACAATTCTGGCAATGACTGCAGAAATAAAAGTCAAATTTAAAGACAAATTTGATAGCACAAACTCACTAAATGTGACTCTTACTTTAGTTGATGAATTGACAATCTAAAAATGATCAGAGGATGAGGAATTCAACAACAAAACAGGGGACCTTAAAGTACAACAAGTACAATCTACTGAGAACCTTGAAGCCCAAACTTTGATTTCAACTATAAAACCTACATTCCAACAAGCAACAGAAGCTGAAGAAAGCAATACTAAGATGGAGGATGCCAAAGGCCTTCAAATACAGTACACTAAGACTTCAGCCAACCAAACAATAATTACAACACCAGATATGACCTCTTATGTAAGCCAGATGGACTGGAAAGAAGAAGAAGACCAGAGTGAACCAAGAACAACTGCACTACGCCAAACATGGAGACTGGATTTACTGGAACGAAAATTTAATGACTCCAAAGGGGTCATTTTCTATGATAGATTGATAACTGGATGGTCTCCCTGGATTCAAACCATGTGCATAGGAAGAAAGGAGACACATTTGAGAAGCTAAAGACAATGATATGGAAGCCTGCCTGGCACAAACAGAAAGCTAGAATTAGACTTCAATGAATTTCTCTCTTTTTTTCTGTTGTAAGTGTTAGGATTTGCAATAATAAAGCTTAATTTTTCTTCTTCTTTCAATTGTCATAAGATATAAATTGAGTCTATATTTAGGATTTAGATCTTTAAGGGAATGAAAACATACAGTACTTTCTTAACTATAGATGAATTGTAAGGATGACAAATAGCATATGTATGTATGACAGATATGATAATTACTATATAATGAATTAGATTCGCTATTAGAATATAACTTTGAATTATATTATAGAATTTGCAATGATATAATAAAAGATATTATTTTTAAAATGGATGAACTACTAAAATGTTAAATAGAATATATTTGTTGTAATGATAGAGCTAAAAATCTTTCTTAGTGGGCTAAGGGGAATCTTTAAAAGATACATATTGATCTTATACTTGACTTCTAGACCTCTAAAGGAAAGGAAAGTTAGCTATCAGAATTGACTTATATTACAGAATTTGGAAGGATACAATAACAGATATTTTCTCAATAATTAGTGAACTTTTAAAACCTTAAATAGAATAAATTTGTATAATATAAGAATGCACTGAAATGAACAATATATGTATTTTAGACAGGATAATTACTACATAATGAAATGGGGAAATGTGGGTTACCCAAAAACTAAATTTTCTTTTATATATTATAGGCTAATTCAGACTACCTTATTCCAATTAGGTAAAATGTAAAAACAGGATATGTATATGTGAGATTATAATGAAAATTGTTCTAATTGATTGTGTTTCAATTAGAAATGTATTAATTTGATTAATTTGACTATGCTATCACAACTAAGGGAACTGGAGAGGGAATTCTTGTTGATGTAACTTGACCTATTTACATATGACTTTGTTATTTACTATCGTTTACTTCTAATTACCCAATCACCGTATTGCTTCATAAATACCTGGATGTAAAACTAAAAAATCAATAAAACTTATATTAAAAAAAAAGAAACTGGACAGCCATTTGTCCAAAAAGGTATAGGGATTCCTGCCTGAGCAGTGGGTTGGACTAGATGATCTCCAAGGTCCCTTCCAATATTATTATTGTTGTTGTTGTTGTTGGCCACTGGAACAGCTGGCCTTCAGAAATCGTGGATGCTCCATCACTGGAGATTTTAAAGAAGAGATTAGACAGTCACTTGTCTGAAATGGTATAGGTTCTCCTACTTGAGCAGGGAGGGAGCTGGACTAGAAGACCTCCAAGGTCCCTTTCAGCTCTATTCTTTTCTACCTAGTCTGAACAGGTTCATTAGGCCAGTTCAGTCATTGGGATACAACTCTTAAATCTTTTACTCCAGGTGGATCCTGAAGTGTGATTTCACTGATGAACCTGCAAATGATCTGAATCTTCCTGGGACTGATGAAAGAGCAGCCATATTGAAGTATTGTTCTTCATATGATCAGGAATGAGCTTTTTCTCTCTCTAGCTGAAACATGTCTCTAAGAATGCCCTTGTGTCACTTGGAAGACAGTCATCAACAATATTCCCAGTTCATAAACTGTTCCCCCTGCCATTTTTGTTCTCCTCTCTTGTCACTGTTGCTTGGAGATACCAAGTAAAAACCTTTTGGTTTTTTCCCTTCCAGGGATAGAATCTTGATGTTTCTGTACAATTTTAGCATCACCAAATAATTCTAAAGGTTCAGCTACTTAAAAATAATCTGCTACTACTACTTGAAAGTTATGGTTCTTTAACTTCCATCTTGAGTTGGATGATTCGTTTACCTCTGTTTTTTTTAATATAAAATAGTGGAACCCAGAAGAAGAATATAAGAAATTATTATTGAGAAAGTGTTGTTTCAACTTGATTTAGCAATTATAATGGTGTCTATTGGAGGAATATTACTACAGTATGATAATTCCACCAACAGTAGTGCAGTTTTCCTTCAAATTACTTCTGAAATATAAAATTTAAGTATCTTCCATTGCTAAAACCTTTGGTGCAGGATAATGTGCCAGAATGGGAGAGATAGCTGAATGAAACTTTACAAGCACCAATATCTAGGTCTTATATCACCTTTGTACATGTAAAGTGACTACACAAAAACCTGTTATATTGCTTCATCCCTCAACCACCTACATCTAAATCATTATCTCTAAAACAGAATTCAGATCCAGAAACTTTTTGAAATCATTGTAGAACTGCAGAATTAGAAGGGACCATTTAGGCTATCAAGTTCCACCCATTATCCAGTGCAGGAATATAAAAGAAAAAATCTTCAACAGAGAAATGTGTAGTCTCATTTGAGCAGATTGAAGGGGAAAACGCTCTCTCTCTCTGCTGAATTTATTCCAATTATGAAAGGTTTCTTGGTAAGTTTGAACTAGAGTTTGCCTTCTAAGAATTCAACCCCATTATTTCACATGCCCCTTCATGGATTACTGCCTTGTCGTGGCAAAGGGGCTTGAATAATTCAATGAAGCTATGAGCTATGCCGTGCAGGGCCACCCAAGACGGACAGGTCATAGCAGAGAGTTCTGACAAAACGTGATCCACTGGAGAAGGAAATGGCAACCCACTCCAGTATCTTTGCCATGAAAACCCTATGGACAGTACCAAAAGGCAAAACGATATGACGCTGGAAGATGAGCCCCTCAGGTCGGAAGGCGTCCAATATGCTACTGGGGAAGAGCAGAGGGCTAGTACTAGTAGCACCAGAAAGAATGAAGCGACTGGGCCAAAGCCGAAAGGATGCTCAGCTGTGGATGTGTCTGGTGGTGAAAGGAAAGTCCGATGCTCTAAAGATTTTTTCTCCATAGGAACCTGGAATGTAAGATCCATGAATCAAGGAAAGCTGGACGTGGTCAAACAAGAAATGACAAGACTGAACATCGACATCTTAGATATCAGCGAACTGAAATGGACAGGAATGGGTGAATTTAATTCAGATGACCGTCAGGTATACTACTGTGGGCAAGAATCCCTCAGAGGAAATGGAGTAGCCTTCATAGTCAATAAAAGAGTAGGAAAAGCAATACTGGGATACAATCCTCAAAATGCAGAGTGATCTCAGTTCGAATCTAAGGCAAACCATTCAATATCATAGTAGTCCAAGTCTATGCCCCAACCATCAGTGCTGAAGAGGATGAAATTGATTGGTTCTATGAAGCCCTACAACACCTTATAGAACTAACACCAAAAAATTATGTCCTTATCATCATGGGGGATTGGAATGCTAAAGTATGAAGCCAAAAGATAAGCAGAATAACAGGCAAGTTTGGCCTTGGAGTACAAAATGAAGCAGGGCACAGGCTGATAGAATTTTGTCAAGAGAATATGATGGTCATAGCAAACGCTCTTTTCCAACAACCCAAGAGACAGCTCTACACATGGACATCACCAGACGGTCAACACAGAAATCAGATTGACTATGTGCTCTGCAGCCAAAGATGGAGAAGCTCTATACAGTCAGTAAAAACAAAACCAGGAGCTGACTGTGGCTCAGACCAGGAGCTTCTCATTGCAAAGTTTAGGCTTAAACTGAATAAAGTAGGAAAAAGTACTAGGCCACTCAGGTATGAATTAAATCATATCCCTGTTGAATATACAGTAGAGGTGACAAATAGATTTAAGAAATTAGATCTGACAGACAGAGTGCCTGAAGAACTATGGACAGAGGTTCGCAACATTGTACAAGAGGTAGCAATTAAAACCATCCCAAAGAAAAAGAAAAGCAAGAAAATAAAATGGCTGTCTGAGGAAGCTTTGCAAATAGCTGAAGAAAGGAGGGAAGCGAAAGGCAAGGGAGAAAAAGAAAGATACGCCCAATTGAATGCAGAATTCCAGAGAATAGCTAGAAGAGATAAGAATGCCTTCTTAAATGAACAGTGAAAAGAAATAGAAGAAAACAAAAGAATACGGAGGACCAGAGATCTTTTCAAGAAAATTGGAGAGATGAACGGAATGTTTCATGAAAAAATGGGCATGATAAAGGACCAAAATCGCAGGGACCTAACAGAGGCAGAAGAGATTAAGAAGAGGTGGCAAAATTACACAGAAGAACTATACAAGAATGAGCTTAACATCCCTGATAATCACAATGAGGTGGTCACTGACCTCGAGCCAGACATCCTAGAATGTGAAGTGAAGTGGGCCTTAGAAAAGCTGAGCAACAACAAAGCTAGTGGAGGTGACAGTATTCCAGCTGAGCTATTCAAAATCTTAAAAGATGATGCAGTAAAAGTGCTACACTCAATTTGCCAGCAAATTTGGAAAACTCAACAGTGGCCACAGGATTGGAAAAGATCAGTTTACATTCCAATTCCAAAGAAAGGCAGTGCCAAAGAATGTTCAAACTATCGCACCATTGCACTCATTTCACATGCTAGTAAAGTTATGCTTAAAATCCTACAAGCTAGACTCCAGCAGTATGTGGATCAAGAACTACCAAAAGTACAGGCAGGATTTCAAAGAGGCAGAGGAACTAGAGATTAAATTGCCAACATACGGTGGATCATGGAGAAAGCTAGAGAGTTCCAGAAGAACATCTACTTCTGCTTCATTCACTATGCTAAAGCCTTTGATTGTGTGGATTATAACAAACTGTGGCACGTACTTAAAGAGATGGGCGTACCAGACCATCTTATTTGTCTCTTGAGAAACCTATATGTGGGCCAAGAAGCAACAGTGAGAACTGGACACGGAACCATGGATTGGTTCAAAATTGGGAAAGGAGTCCAGCAAGGCTGTATACTGTCGCCCTGCCTATTTAACTTATTTGCAGAGCACATCATGAGAAAGGCAGGGCTAGATGAATCAAAAGTTGGAATTAAGATTGCCGGAAGAAATATCAACAACCTAAGATATGCAGATGATACCACTCTAATGGCAGAAAATGAAGAAGAACTAAAGAGCCTCTTGTTGCGGATGAAGAAGGAGAGTGCAAAACTTGGGTTGAAACTTAACATCAAGAAAACCAAGATCATGGCATCCAGCCCCCTCAATTCCTGGCAAATAGATGGGGAAGAAATGGAGGTAGTGACATATTTTATTTTCCTGGGCTCCAAGATCACTACAGATGGGGACTATAGTCAAGTAATTAAAAGACGCTTGCTCCTGTGTAGGAGAGCCATGGCAAATCTAGACAGCACACTAAAAAGCAGAGACATCACCCTGTCAACAAAAGTGTGTATAGACAAGGCTATGGTCTTCCCAGTTGCAATGTATGGCAGTGAAAGTTGGACCATAAAAAAGGGTGAGCGCCAAAGAATTGAGGCCTTTGAACTATGGTGCTGGAGAAGACTCCTGCGAGTCCCTTGGACTACAAGGTGATCAAACCAGTCAGTCCTAGAGGAGATCAACCCCGACTGCTCTTTAGAAGGCCAGATCCTGAAGTTGAAACTCAAATCCTTTGGCCACCTAATGAGAAGGAAGGACTCACTGGAGAAGAGCCTAATGCTGGGAAAGATTGAGGGCAATAGAAGAAGGGGACGACAGAGAATGAGGTGGCTGGATGGAGTCACTTGAAGCAGTAGGCGTGAGTTTAAATAGACTCCAGAAGATGGTAGAGGACAGGAAGGCCTGGAGGAACGTTGTCCATAGGGTCGCGATGGGTTGGACACGACTTCGCAGCTAACAACAACATTTCACATCCTGCCCTGTGAAATGTTAGTGAGCAGGTTGTGGCTTGAATATTTTGGCATGATGTGGAAAACAACTCATCAGGTTCCATCACTATTATTTGATTAATTAAATTTCTCATCTTGCAAGACTATTTTACTAGTCTAATATATTTTTCTGCAATAATGGTACAAAGAAAACTATTGAGAATTATTTTGCATAATACTGCTTGATTATTTAGAATGAAATACCTCACGGAAATAATCTTCATGAAGCCCAATCCCATAAGCCCCCAAGCTCCCAATGAGAGGTAGAGCCAAAGGACTGGGAGGCAAATGTCTTTGGGACCAGAGTTGTCTCAGGAAGAGGAGACCCAGCAGAGCAAGCAGCAAAACACACAGAAATGTTGCAATCGCCATCATTGTCCTGCTGGTTCTTTTTCTTTGATGCTCTCTAGTTGATCCGGAGTTGACTGTTTCCTTTTACCTGAAGTATTTTGATGTTCTTCCTTCCTTCATTGATGGGAAAAGAATAGTAATATGTCTTTTGATGCTTTGTATGATTAGTGTTTGTACTTTGTCAACAAAATATCACAATAACTGACATTAATTAGTTCACCTCTGCCATTTAATTAACAGAGATTTTTTTAAAAAAATCAAGCAGTGTGTAACCCAATTTGTCCCTAGCATGATATTATGCAGAATTTATTTGAAAATCATGACTTATCATATGTCCATGAAATCTCTGTTAATATAAAGAAGAATCTTGTGGGTCACAAAGGTGTTATTTACTCCACCACTATGTCTCTGCATACATTTGAAAGTCCATCATCAGAACTGTTGGCTTGCAACAGTAACTGAGATGGAACGGACCTTGAGGTCATCTAGTCTAACCAACTGCTCTGATAAGAGAGTACAGTACTGGACTGTATTTCTGATAAATGCCTATCCAGACTCTTCTTAAAAGCCTCCAGTGAGAGAACACCCAGAACATCTGGAGACAATTTAAATTTAAAACCTTTTTTAAAAAAAACCCTGCTCCTTATCAGGACAGGCCTCTCCAGCCAAACTGCAAAATGGGTTGGGGGAGAGGGAAATTTCCTTCCAGTAAGTGTTAGCAGAATCTCTTTTGGGTCTGTGCTAGGAAAAGGAGCAGCAGCCACCACATGCTATAAGTTTCAGGCAAATGCAAACAATCAATCTTGCAAAATACTGTACTTACAAAACAAAAAGCAGAGCAATTCCCAACGTAATGACAAACAATACAGTACAGTACTGTAGAGTAACAAAAAAGAATATTTTAAAATACTTACAGAAGTAATTCTAGCTCTCTACAAGCCCAGTCCTCAAGTCCAGCAAGCAGCAGATCTTCCACACGGAGCACCAGGAAAACAAGAACAAATGGTCCTGCCAGCTGTAAGAATCTTGCTTGGCAATGTGACCAGGCACAAACCAAAGCTCACCACTTCTGGCTTCTTGTAGGTCCGAACCGGCCCAGGCAAGTCACAAGTCACAGAGTTAAAATGGCTGCTGCAGCAGCCGAGACTGAATCCAAGTTACATGGCTACAGAGGCCAGTTTTTGATCACAATTTTGAATTTTTAACGTAAGTGCCTGTTATGTATACAGAGTTCTTACAGCATTGAGCCACCATCTTTGCCAAGTTAGATTTGGTGCAGGCGAATCAGCAGCTCCCCGTTACCAAGGAAACGGCAGACGCTCAGACAATAGTGACACATAGAGGAGCTTTCAGAGTCAATCGCTTGCAGTTTGGCATCTCTGTAGCTCCTGGGATATTCCAAGAAGTGATGGAAAGGACTCTGAAGGGAATTCCTGGGGTATGTCCTTATTTTGATGATGTTCTGATTGCTGGAGAATCTGAGGAGATCTTGGCTGACAGGCTGCAGGCTGTTTTAAGCAGATTCCGCTCTGTTGGGCTCAAACTAAAATGGGGTAAGTGCAGCATAGGAGTGGCATCCACTGAATTCTTAGGGGTCAGGATTGATGCCAAGGTAGTGCACCCTACAGACTCTAAGTTGAGGGCAATAAAAATGGCTCCAACCCAAAAGGCTGAATTGCAAGCTTTCCTGGGGTTACTTAATTTCTACCATGCGTTTTTGCCCCACAAAGCAGCAATTGCGGAGCCCTTACACAGATTATTAGATAAGAAATCCCCATGGAACTGGACTTCAATCCATGAACAGAGTTTCAGGAATCTTAAACAACTATTGTCCAGTGACTCAACTGTCACGCATTTTATGGAAAATTAGCCCATATGCATCGCTTGTGATGGATCCCCTTATGGCGTGGGTGATGTATTGAGTCATATAGAAGAAAATGGGGAGCAAAGGCCCATTGCATATTAGTCCCGAACTCTGTCAAGGGCAGAAAGGAATTATGCCCAAGTTGACAAGGAGGCCTTAGCAATTGTGACAAGAGTCAAGAAATTCCATGATTATCTGTATGGCAGAGAATTCACTATTTTTACAGATCACAAACCATTGTTGGGTTTGTTCACAACTGAAAAACAAACACCACAAATTCTTTCCCCAAGAATGCTAAGGTGGTCTATATTCTTATCTGTCTATACTTGTAAACTGGTCCACAGACCACGGAAGGATATGGGCCACACTGATGCATTAAGCAGACTACCATTAATGATCACTGATCCGGACCCAGCACCTGCGGAGCAGATCCTAGCCATCCAAGATCTACCCAGAAGCATTGGTTGGGCAGAGCAAAAACAGGCCCATGCCCAAAATGGCAAGGGGGTCAATAGGGCATGGGATCAGGGTGAAACAGACGACCAAATTGTGGACTCAGTTGACCTGAACAAGGAGCAAACACCGAAACAGCCCGCCAGGACTCATAAGCCACCGGCGTATCTAGAGGAGTTTTTGAGGTTTGAGGCAAGGGTCACGTAGGATCTAGTCGTGACCAAATAATCAGATATACATTTGCAATGTTGTGTCTTTATTACATATGGGGGGAAGGGGTGTTATGTATATAGAGTTCTTATAGCATTGAGCCACTGACACCACCAGGTGAAGATATACTCTATCCGGATTGGCTGGATAGTCCATGGCGGGAAATCCAGACGAGGAGATTGGTCCCAGGTTCACCTGGCCAGGTGTATATGAAGGACCAACAGGAGCCTTTGTCTCCAGTCCGGTGTGTCCATTCAATAAAGAGTGATCTGATGCTGTAACCTGTTGTCCGAGTTGTCCATACGGTCCACACGGTCCACGCGGTCCAGACTTGCTTTATAACAGTGCCCTTTCTGCATAACCTCATTTTTGTAAAATATCGGTAAAGAAATGTTTGTATCTGCGGGATTGCCTATATTTTGTCTAGAAAGCTAGAAGTTGCATCGATGCCCGGAGATAGTTTGAAGTTTAAATCCTTTGATGTTTTTGATGTTTCTGACTGTAAGGTTTTCCACTTTGCCTCACAATTGCCCCAGCATTACTCAGGAATTTAAAAGAGCCAAAGGAACTCCTGAGCCAAGGTTTCAGCAAGCAAACAACTTTTATGTTGATCAAAATAGAGTTGGGTGACCCCATCTCTCTTTGTGGCTGGTAGAGAGATGAAGGCAACAACCAGGAAAGATGTCTTCCACCTTTTATACCTTTCCAGAACAAAGAAATCAGGTCTTGGTGTCAGGAACGAAAAGGTACAGGAAAATAATTCCAAGATGATGACTCATACACAGCAACCCAGGCTCCACTTATAACTCCTTTCCCCCCTCCCCTTACCGTCCTCTTATCATGTAAGCAATCTCCTATATGTTTAACATGAAGCTTTTACTTTTTCAATATACATAAAGCATCTGCTCAGGCAATTGACTACAAAATAATGATTACAAAACAACAAAACAATGATTACATGATAACACTACAAGTATCAATATAAAATGGTTAATATATATAAATTAGCTGCTAATGACAAACATACTAATTTGGATTTTGGATTTTATTAGATTTATATACCGCCCTTTCCCGAAGGACTCAGGGAGGTTTACAGGGCATTTTAAAATCATACCAATACAAAATACAAAGTTAAAAGACAAATAAAAGATTAAATTAAAATCATAACCACAATAAAAATCCCTTCATGTGGATTATAGGTGAAAAGAGAGGGCTTTCTCTGGGCTGCTTTTTTTTTCTTCTGCAGGATGGATTATAACTAAAGGATAAAAACTATTTTGAAACCATCTGGTTTTTCCTTTGCATTGTAAGTACTGTTTGAACTGTGTTTCTACAAGCTGTGGAATCTACAGAATCAGTGTGGATTATAAATTCTTAACTTCCAACTGGAGAACTATTTATGGACAGTGGAAACTGAAATAGTGAAAAATCTCCTGGAGAAGACCTGTGGACTACTAATTCGAATAGTAGGTCTTGGTGGATTATAAATTTTGACTGAGGGGCAACTTTGGATCCAGAACAGTTGTCTTTGGAAGTGAGCCCCCTCCCTTTGGATTATAAATATTATTTGAATTGTGACTATTACAACTACTTAACGATAGACTGAGCAAAAGTACTTCAGCTAGCAAGATAGTTTGGACTAATTTTTGGCAGAGGGGTAAAGTAAAAAATTTTTTTTCTTTTTTCCTCTTCACTTTTTATCTCTCCTATTGGTTTGGGAGAGCCTAGTGCAGTGATGGCGAACCTTTTAGGGAACAGTTGCTGGAATTGGGTATGTGTAGTTTAATGAAGAGAAGGGTGAGGGGTGACATTTAATTTAATTTTAATTTATTAATATTTCTATACCGCCCATCTCCCGGAGGACTCAGGGCGGTGTACAGGGCAAGAATAAAACACAGAAATTTACAAAAACTAAAAGATAATTAAATGCATGCCCGATTAAAATACAATTGATACATAGTAAAAAACCCCAATAAAAATAATAAAAAAACCCCACCAATCCCCCCTCAGGCCAGGCCGGCTTGCTCGAACAAGTATGTTTTCAGATCGCGGCGAAAGGAGCGCAGATCGGGCGCCGTCCGGAGCTCAACCGGTAACTGGTTCCATAGCTCCGGGGCGCCCACAGAGAAGGATCTGTGGTGTGCCAGTTGCGACCCTATCTGGACCGAGATGCCCTACACACAGTCACTCATGCGCTCGTGACCTCCCGTTTAGACTACTGCAACGCTCTCTACATGGGGCTGCCCTTGAGGACCACTCGGAGGCTTCAACTGGTGCAGAATGCGGTCGCGCGAGTTGTGATGGGGGTTTCCCGATACTCCCATGTAGCACCTCTACTTTGAAAGCTGCATTGGCTTCCGGTTGCCCTTCGGGTGAGATTCAAGGTGCTGGTGATGACCTATAAAGCCCTAAATGGCTTGGGTCCGGGTTATCTGAGGGAACACCTGCTGCCGGCATCAAGCTCCCTTCGTCCTGTGCACTCCCACAGGGAAGGCCTACTCAGGATACCGCCGGTTAAGGAATGCCGGCGGGTTATTCCCAGGGGAAGAGCGTTCTCTGTGGGCACGCCGGCCCTATGGAACCAACTCCCCATGGAACTACCCCCAACGT
Source organism: Vipera ursinii (assembly GCF_947247035.1). Classification (NCBI taxonomy): domain Eukaryota; kingdom Metazoa; phylum Chordata; class Lepidosauria; order Squamata; family Viperidae; genus Vipera; species Vipera ursinii. Next base: position 5,607,873 of record NC_139518.1, read on the forward strand.
TCGCTCATTTCGCCGGGACCTGAAAACTTGGCTCTTTGAGCTGTCTGGCCCAGGCTGAGGGGTTTTAATTTTATTGGGTTTTAGTTTAAATTTTGGGGAGTTGATTTAATTAATTTTTAATCTGATTTTAATTTTTGTATGTTTGTTTTTAACCCTTCCTGTAAACCGCCCTGAGTCCTATGGGAATAGGGCGGTATATAAATTTAATAAATTTAATTTAATTTAATTTATTAATATTTCTATACCGCCCTTCTCCCGAGGGACTCAGGGCGGTGTACAGGGCAAGAATAAAACATGAAGTTACAAAAATTAAAAAGTTATTAAATACATGCCCATAAATAAAAGCAATAAATACATTAATAAAACCCCCGATAAAATAGTAATAAAAACCCCAGCAATCCCACCCTCAGGCCAGGCCGGCTTGTTCGAACAGGTATGTTTTCAGATCGCGGCAAAAGGAGCGAAGATCCGGCGCCGTCCGGAGCTCAACCGGTAACTGGTTCCATAGCTCCGGGGCGCCCACAGAGAAAGATCTCCCCCTGGGGGCCACCAATCTACATTCTCTGACCGGTGGCACCCTGAGGAGTAAAATAAATAAATAAATAAATAAAATAAATAAATAGGAGCCAATAAACTCTCAATTTTATGCATAAGAAAATTGCCATTTCTTTCCCTCCCCTGGAAAATTATTGGCCTCTTTAAAAAAATGTTGAATTAGAATAATTATTTCATGGGGATAATTCACAAAGATGAGAATGACATCAATGTTCCCTTCTTTAGTTTAGTAAAAAATTTATATCCTTAAATATTGACATACCGAGCATATGTATTTTTAAGAAATTAAATAAATCTTCCAGGTGTTTGAACTTCCGTGGAAGAAGATGTAGCTGCAAATTTAAAGTTAAAGAAATTGATGACACTGTTGCTATGATGGAATCTGGAAAGATTCCAAGGCCAGATGAAATAACTGCAGAGCACTACAAAAATATTAAGGCAAGAATAGTTTCGGTATTATTAAAGAAATCTTGTTTAAAAACAGGACCTGCCAGTTTTAGATTGTGATCTTGCTATACTAAACTTTTTGAAAGGTGAGAAGGATCCTGTGAATTGTGCAAAATATTATCTGATGCTGACACTAAGATTTTAACAAGTGACTTTGGTGAGAAAGTTATAGAAGACAGGACCAACACTCATTCTTCCCTTTCAAGCAACAAACCTCAGATAATATTAGAGTTTTGGACAATGTATCATTCCTAAAAACACAGATCAGTAGATTTTGGCATTGCTGAATGCAGAAAAAGCTTTTGTTCTGGTACAAATTACATTTTTGGTTCAAGTGATGAAGAAGCGTAGCTAATAAAAGTGTACACAATTTTACAAAGGAAAAGCAACTTTCTTAAAAAGACTGAATGGCAAAATGTTTGACCTGTTCCTTGGTTTGGCGCCTTCGTCTACAAGGCGCTCAGTGGGCAGATAATCTTTGAGTAGTTGCAACCATTCATTTAGCAACTCCTTGAAGTTACCACAGCACTGAAAGAGGTTCCCACACTTACAGGCTACAAGGCACTCAGTCTACATATAATCTTTGAGTAGTTGCAACCATTCATTTAGCAACTGCTTGAAGTTACAGCAGCACTGAAAAAAAGGTTCCCACACTTACATTGCAGCATCCTCATGGTCATAAAAGAATAGAAGAATAACAGAACCGGAAGGGACCTTGAAGGTCTTCTAGTCCAACCCCCTGCTCAGGCAGGAAATCCTATATCGTGTGAGACAAATGGTTGTCCAGTCTCTTCTTAAAAACCTCCAGTGTTGCAGCATTCACAACTTCTGGAGGGGAGTTGTTCCACTCAAGAGGAGCAGCTGAAGATCCCCAAAAACAATCTTGCAATCCCCAATTTGTTTAGATTTGTTTCCCAAACTTCACACCCTAGTTGTATCTCGGAGTTGCATTCACACACAGTTTATTCAGCTGGATTAGGCTTCAGGTTGTTCCGATTTTGTTTTGAAGAATTTAAATAGCCTGTTTGGGCATCTAAAATGCTTAATTCAGTAAAGATGTTGTATCAATGCACTATAAAACAATAAAGCAAAGGATTAAAGTCCATAAACCACCCAGCCACCCAATAAAGGAACAGAGAAATGGCACTCATTAAGCTGAATTAATTTCAGTGGGATTTACTTAAGAACTGAGGCAAGAAAGGTCGTAAAATGGGGCAAAATTCACTTAACAAATGTCTCGCTTAGCCACAGAAACATTGGGCTCAACTATGGCTGTAAGATGAGGACTTCCTGTAATGTACATAAATAACAAACTATTTTTTTTAAAAAAAATATTACAATCTTGTGGGGCTGCATTAGTAGCTCCCCAGCCCAGGGGCCACAAATTGGAGAGGCTTGCTCTAGACCAGGGATGTCAAACTCGCCACGTCATATGACGTGTCATGACGTATCACAACTTTTTTTTTTGCATTGCCAGAGCTGTGGTGGGTGTGGACTCCATATGATGAAACTTGAGACCCCTGGCAGTTTGACACCCCTGCTCTAGAACAACACTCTGCAACCTTTCCTGCTCAGCAGCCTGGTGGAGGCAGGATGCAGGAAAGGGAGGGTTTTGTGTATGTGTGTGTGCCGTCCTGACAAATGCACCGTCTTGCACATACTCATGTGCGCCTCACCCACCACTTCTGCAGCCCAGTTCTGCAGCCCAGCACTGGGTCGTAGACTGGGTGTTGGGTGGTGGAGGGATTCAAATATCTGAACATCTGGTTCTCTGGGTAGATGCAGGCCTGGGCCTCCAAGGCCTAAAATGGACTTCTGGAAGTGACATCCATGCACTTCCTGAGGGCTGTTCTAGGCCTGGGAGGTCTCCTCTAGCCCCCCAAGGCCTAGAACGTACTTCCAGAAGTGACATCCATGCACTTGCAGCGGGCTGTTCTAAACCTGGGAGGCCTCCTCCAGGCCTCCGAGGCCTAGAGTGGACTTCCGGAAGCAGCATGGGTTCAGCCGCTTCTCCGAACTCAACAAAATTTAGCTACCGGTTCTACCGAACTGGTGCGAACCAGCTGAATCCCACCACTGGTGTTGGGGCCCCTGCTCTAGACCCTTTTCCTGGAAGATCCAGCTTGACAGCGAAGGGCCTTGCCAGAGATCTCATCTGCTCTAAGAGAGAGGTCAGAAACTGGATTTCGAAAGAGCATAAAAGGAAGCAATCCAAACCTGCTCCCAGATTTAGTTCTTTATTTATTTGCTTTCAGAACCAGGATGTCCCACGATTTTTTCTTCAATCCTCTTTCTTTCTTAACTTTGTTGATTGTGTCTTATGATTGATATTGTTTTATTTTGTATCCTAGTATGATTTATGTAGTTTGCTTATTTATTTTATTTTTTTTATTTTAATTCCATTTATATCCCGCCCTTCTCCGAAGACTCAGGGCGGCTTACAAGCTTAGCAGTATCCTATGGCTATTGCTAAGTGTTGTATCTTTGGCCAATAAAGAATTCTATTCTATTCTATTCTATTCTATTCTATTCTATTCTATTCTATTCTATTCTATTCTATTCTATTCTATTCTATTCTATTCTATTCTATTCTATTCTATTCCAACCAATCCTAGCCAGTCCCTAACCACTAGGAAAATGATTCAGAGTTTACCTGCTCCAAATGGCATAAATTCTTCTCCTTAAAATTTCCATCCTTGTCTAAAAAATTATTTGGATTGAATTCTTCAGGCCCATTGCTTGGGATCATGAAGAACTGAATGTAAATCTATGAGAATAAAAGTTCCCTGAAGGGAAGACAATTGACAGTGGATGAGTCAACTCACATTTAGTCTTTGACTAATATTACACTAATCTTAGGTGACAATCCAGCACTGCTTCTCTCAATTTAGTGTTGCTAGTTCCTTCACTATATTCATCAAAACCACTGCAGTGTTAATATCATTTTAGACACTTCTGCATGAAGATAAGAGAGAGTGTATGTGTGACTGGTTATAAACATATACATAAATTAGGAAGTTCCTTCTCCTTTAGATTTTTTTCTTTTATTGTGCCTCTAAAACTCAGCATAACCCAAGAAGAGATTGGACAATCACCTGTCTGAGACGGTATAGGTTCTCCTGCTTGAGCAGGGGGCTGGACTAGAAGACCTCCAAGATCTCTTCCAGCTCTATTCTATTCTATTCTATTCTATTCTATTCTATTCTATTCTATTCTATTCTATTCTATTCTATTCTATTCTATTCTATTCAGGTTGCTCTAAGGATTTATGTCATAAAGTGGGACTCTTAGATGCTCATTTTATTTGATGGAACGAAGCCATCTGGATCTCTCTTACCTTTGGAATAAAAAGGCCACATGTGTTTACATTTGTCACCATTTGCCTGGAAACACTAAAGAACAAGATGTATTTTAAACGTAGAATTTCATGAAGCACCGCATGAGTGTAAGGCAATTTCCACCAGTCTTCTTAACAGACTGAGTCACAGGAACCCAAAACAATTTCCATTTCTTTGTAGACTTTATCTGGGTGAAATGTGAGAAAAGGGTATTATTTGTATTTGAATACAAATAAACCAAGGCAATCAAACCAGTCAGTCCTAGAGGAGATCAACCCCGACTGCTCTTTAGAAGGCCAGATCCTGAAGCTAAAACTCAAATACTTTGGCCACCTAATGAGAAGGAAGGACTCACTGGAGAAGAGCCTCATGCTGGGAAAGATTGAGGGCAATAGAAGAAGGGGACGACAGAGAATGAGGTGGCTGGATGGAGTCACTGAAGCAGTAGGTGTGAGTTTAAATGGACTTCAGATGATGGTAGAGGACAGGAAGGCCTGGAGGAACGTTGTCCATAGTGTCGCGATGGGTTGGACACGACTTCGCAGCTAACAACAACATTTCACATCCTGCCCTGTGAAATGTTAGTGAGCAGGTTGTGGCTTGAATATTTTGGCATGATGTGGAAAACAACTCATCAGGTTCCATCACTATTATTTGATTAATTAAATTTCTCATCTTGCAAGACTATTTTACTAGTCTAATATATTTTTCTGCAATAATGGTACAAAGAAAACTATTGAGAATTATTTTGCATAGTACTGCTTGATTATTTAGAATGAAATACCTTACAGAAATAATCTTCATGAAGCCCAATCCCATAATGAGAGGTAGAGCCAAAGGACCGGGAGGCAAATGTCTTCGGGACCAGAGTTGTCTCAGGAAGAGGAGACCCAGCAGAGCAAGCAGCAAAACACACAGAAATGTTGCTATCGCCTTCATTGTCCTGCTGGTTTTTTTTTTCTTTGATGCTCTCTAGTTGATCCGGAGTTGACTGTTTCCTTTTACCTGAAGTATTTTGATGTTCTTCCTTCCTTCATTGATGGGAAAAGAATAGTAATATGTCTTTTGATACTGTGTATGATTAGTGTTTGTACTTTGTCAACAAAATATCACAATAACTGACATTAATTAGTTCACCTCTGCCATTTAATTAACAGAGATTTTTTTAAAAAAATCAAGCAGTGTGTAACCCAATTTGTCCCTAGCATGATATTATGCAGAATTTATTTGAAAATCATGACTTATCATATGTCCATGAAATCTCTGTTAATATAAAGAAGAATCTTGTGGGTCACAAAGGTGTTATTTACTCCACTACTATGTCTCTGCATACATTTGAAAGTCCATCATCAGAACTGTTGGCTTGCAACAGTAACTGAGATGGAACGGACCTTGAGGTCATCTAGTCTAACCAACTGCTCTGATAAGAGAGTACAGTACTGGACTGTATTTCTGATAAATGCCTATCCAGACTCTTCTTAAAAGCCTCCAGTGAGAGAACACCCAGAACATCTGGAGACAATTTAAATTTAAAACCTTTTTTTAAAAAAACCCTGCTCCTTATCAGGACAGGCCTCTCCAGCCAAACTGCAAAATGGGTTGGGGGAGAGGGAAATTTCCTTCCAGTAAGTGTTAGCAGAATCTCTGGTGGGTCTGTGCTAGGAAAAGGAGCAGCAGCCGCCACATGCTATAAGTTTCAGGCAAATGCAAACAATCAATCTTGCAAAATACTGTACTTACAAAACAAAAAGCAGAGCAATTCCCAAAGTAATGACAAACAACACAGTACAGTACTGTAGAGTAACAAAAAAGAATATTTTAAAATACTTACAGAAGTAATTCTAGCTCTCTACAAGCCCAGTCCTCAAGCCCAGCAAGCAGCAGATCTTCCACACGGAGCTCCAGGAAAACAAGAACAAATGGTCCTGCCAGCTGTAAGAATCTTGCTTGGCAATGTGACCAGGCACAAACGAAAGCTCACCACTTCCGGCTTCTTGTAGGTCCGAACCGGCCCAGGCAAGTCACAAGTCACAGAGTTAAAATGGCTGCTGCAGCAGCCGAGAGTGAATCCAAGTTACATGGCTACAGAGGCCAGTTTTTGATCACAATTTTGATTTTTTAACGTAAGTGCCTGTTATGTATACAGAGTTCTTACAGCATTGAGCCACCATCTTTGCCAAGTTAGATTTGGTGCAGGCGAATCAGCAGCTCCCCGTTACCAAGGAAACGGCAGACGCGCAGACAATAGTGACACATAGAGGAGCTTTCAGAGTCAATCGCTTGCAGTTTGGCATCTCTGTAGCTCCTGGGATATTCCAAGAAGTGATGGAAAGGACTCTGAAGGGAATTCCTGGGGTATGTCCTTATTTTGATGATGTTCTGATTGCTGGAGAATCTGAGGAGATCTTGGCTGACAGGCTGCAGGCTGTTTTAAGCAGATTCCGCTCTGTTGGGCTCAAACTAAAAAGGGGTAAGTGCAGCATAGGAGTGGCATCCACTGAATTCTTAGGGGTCAGGATTGATGCCAAGGGAGTGCACCCTACAGACTCTAAGGTGAGGGCAATAAAAATGGCTCCAACCCAAAAGGCTGAATTGCAAGCTTTCCTGGGGTTACTTAATTTCTACCATGCGTTTTTGCCCCACAAAGCAGCAATTGCGGAGCCCTTACACAGATTATTAGATAAGAAATCCCCATGGAACTGGACTTCAATCCATGAACAGAGTTTCAGGAATCTTAAACAACTATTGTCCAGTGACTCAACTGTCACGCATTTTATGGAAAATAAGCCCATATGCATCGCTTGTGATGGATCCCCTTACGGCGTGGGTGATGTATTGAGTCATATAGAAGAAAATGGGGAGCAAAGGCCCATTGCATATTAGTCCCGAACTCTGTCAAGGGCAGAAAGGAATTATGCCCAAGTTGACAAGGAGGCCTTAGCAATTGTGACAAGAGTCAAGAAATTCCATGATTATCTGTATGGCAGAGAATTCACTATTTTTACAGATCACAAACCATTGTTGGGTTTGTTCACAACTGAAAAACAAACACCACAAATTCTTTCCCCAAGAATGCTAAGGTGGTCTATATTCTTATCTGTCTATACTTGTAAACTGGTCCACAGACCACGGAAGGATATGGGCCACACTGATGCATTAAGCAGACTACCATTAATGATCACTGATCCGGACCCAGCACCTGCGGAGCAGATCCTAGCCATCCAAGATCTACCCAGAAGCATTGGTTGGGCAGAGCAAAAACAGGCCCATGCCCAAAATGGCAAGGGGGTCAATAGGGCATGGGATCAGGGTGAAACAGACGACCAAATTGTGGACTCAGTTGACCTGAACAAGGAACAAACACCGAAACAGCCCGCCAGGACTCATAAGCCACCAGCGTATCTAGAGGAGTTTTTGAGGTTTGAGGCAAGGGTCACGTAGGATCTAGTCGTGACCAAATAATCAGATATACATTTGCAATGTTGTGTCTTTATTACATATGGGGGGAAGGGGTGTTATGTATATAGAGTTCTTATAGCATTGAGCCACTGACACCACCAGGTGAAGATATACTCTATCCGGATTGGCTGGATAGTCCATGGCGGGAAATCCAGACGAGGAGATTGGTCCCAGGTTCACCTGGCCAGGTGTATATGAAGGACCAACAGGAGCCTTTGTCTCCAGTCCGGTGTGTCCATTCAATAAAGAGTGATCTGATGCTGTAACCTGTTGTCCGAGTTGTCCATACGGTCCACACGGTCCACGCGGTCCAGACTTGCTTTATAACAGTGCCCTTTCTGCATAACCTCATTTTTGTAAAATATCGGTAAAGAAATGTTTGTATCTGCGGGATTGCCTATATTTTGTCTAGAAAGCTAGAAGTTGCATCGATGCCCGGAGATAGTTTGAAGTTTAAATCCTTTGATGTTTTTGATGTTTCTGACTGTAAGGTTTTCCACTTTGCCTCACAATTGCCCCAGCATTACTCAGGAATTTAAAAGAGCCAAAGGAACTCCTGAGCCAAGGTTTCAGCAAGCAAACAACTTTTATGTTGATCAAAATAGAGTTGGGTGACCCCCATCTCTCTTTGTGGCTGGTAGAGAGATGAAGGCAACAACCAGGAAAGATGTCTTCCACCTTTTATACCTTTCCAGAACAAAGAAATCAGGTCTTGGTGTCAGGAACGAAAAGGTACAGGAAAATAATTCCAAGATGATGACTCATACACAGCAACCCAGGCTCCACTTATAACTCCTTTCCCCCCTCCCCTTACCGTCCTCTTATCATGTAAGCAATCTCCTATATGTTTAACATGAAGCTTTTACTTTTTCAATATACATAAAGCATCTGCTCAGGCAATTGACTACAAAATAATGATTACAAAACAACAAAACAATGATTACATGATAACACTACAAGTATCAATATAAAATGGTTAATATATATAAATTAGCTGCTAATGACAAACATACTAATTTGGATTTTGGATTTTATTAGATTTATATACCGCCCTTTCCCGAAGGACTCAGGGAGGTTTACAGGGCATTTTAAAATCATACCAATACAAAATACAAAGTTAAAAGACAAATAAAAGATTAAATTAAAATCATAACCACAATAAAAATCCCTTCATGTGGATTATAGGTGAAAAGAGAGGGCTTTCTCTGGGCTGCTTTTTTTTTTCTTCTGCAGGATGGATTATAACTAAAGGATAAAAACTATTTTGAAACCATCTGGTTTTTCCTTTGCATTGTAAGTACTGTTTGAACTGTGTTTCTACAAGCTGTGGAATCTACAGAATCAGTGTGGATTATAAATTCTTAACTTCCAACTGGAGAACTATTTATGGACAGTGGAAACTGAAATAGTGAAAAATCTCCTGGAGAAGACCTGTGGACTACTAATTCGAATAGTAGGTCTTGGTGGATTATAAATTTTGACTGAGGGGCAACTTTGGATCCAGAACAGTTGTCTTTGGAAGTGAGCCCCCTCCCTTTGGATTATAAATATTATTTGAATTGTGACTATTACAACTACTTAACGATAGACTGAGCAAAAGTACTTCAGCTAGCAAGATAGTTTGGACTAATTTTTGGCAGAGGGGTAAAGTAAAAATTTTTTTTTCTTTTTTCCTCTTCACTTTTTATCTCTCCTATTGGTTTGGGAGAGCCTAGTGCAGTGATGGCGAACCTTTTAGGGAACAGTTGCTGGAATTGGGTATGTGTAGTTTAATGAAGAGAAGGGTGAGGGGTGACATTTAATTTAATTTTAATTTATTAATATTTCTATACCGCCCATCTCCCGGAGGACTCAGGGCGGTGTACAGGGCAAGAATAAAACACAGAAATTTACAAAAACTAAAAGATAATTAAATGCATGCCCGATTAAAATACAATTGATACATAGTAAAAAACCCCAATAAAAATAATAAAAAACCCCACCAATCCCCCCTCAGGCCAGGCCGGCTTGCTTGAACAAGTATGTTTTCAGATCGCGGCGAAAGGAGCGCAGATCGGGCGCCGTCCGGAGCTCAACCGGTAACTGGTTCCATAGCTCCGGGGCGCCCACAGAGAAGGATCTCCCCCTGGGGGCCACCAGTCGGCATTTCTCTGACCGGTGGCACCCTGAGGAGGCCCTCTCTGTGGGAACGCACAGGGCGCAGGGAGCTTGATGCCGGCAGCAGATGTTCCCTGAGGTACTCCAGCTCCCATGCCATGGAGGGCTTTGAACGCCATTACTAGCACCTTGAATCTCACCCGGAAGACAACTGGCAACCAATGCAGCTCACGGAGCAGAGGTGTAACATGGGAGTATCGGGAGACTCCCAACACAACTCTCGCAGCTGCATTGTGTACCAGTTGGAGCCTCCGGGTGGTCCTCAAGGGAAGCCCCATGTAGAGAGCGTTGCAGTAGTCTAGACGAGAGGTCACGAGCGCGTGAGTGACCGTGCATAAATCATCCCGGCTTAGATAGGGCCGCAACTGGCGCACCAGGCGAACCTGGGCGAAAGCCCCCCTAGTCACAGCCACCATGTGATCTTCCAAGGTGAGCCGCGAATCTAGGAGGACTCCCAAGTTGCGAGCCCTATCTACGGGGGGTAATAATTCACCCCCCATAGAAAGAGGTGGAATATCCGAATAAACCAGGGATGAAGGTATGCAGAGCCACTCGGTCTTGTCGGGGTTGAGTTGAAGTCTGTTCCTCCCCATCCAGACCCGAACCGCCTCCAGGCAACGGGACATCACATTGAGGGCATCACTGGGGTGGTTTGGGGTAGAAAGAAAAAGCTGGGTATCATCAGCATACTGATGATACCCAACTCCAAAGCCACGAATGATCTCACCCAGCGGTTTCATATAGATGTTGAACAGGAGAGGCGAGAGGACCGACCCCTGAGGAACTCCACAAACGAGAGACCTCGCGGTCGACCTCTGCCCTCCCGTCAACACCGACTGCGAGCGTCCCTGGAGATAGGAGGAGAACCACTGTAAAACCGTGCCTCCCACTCCCAATCCCCTGAGACACCGCAGCAGGATACCATGGTCGATGGTATCGAAAGCCGCTGAGAGGTCTAATAGGACTAGAACAGAGGAATGACCCCTGTCCCGAGCCCTCCAGAGATCATTCACCAGCGCGACCAATGCCGTCTCCGTGCTGTGCCCGGGCCTGAAACCCGATTGGTACGGGTCTAGATAATCCACTTCATCCAGGACCAAAGGGAGCTGATGCGCCACCACACTCTCAACAACCTTCGCAAGAAAGCGAAGGTTGGAGACCGGACGAAAGTTGTTCAATACAGCTGGGTCCAAGGCAGGCTTCTTGAGGAGGGGCCTCACCACCGCCTCTTTCAAGACGGCAGGGAAGCTACCCTCACTCGAAGAAGCAGATATAACTGCCTGGAACCAGCTGCGTGTCCTCTCCCGGGCTGCATAAACCAGCCAGGAAGGGCACGGGTCCAATAAACATGTGGTGGAGCTCAGTCTCCCCATAATCCTGTCCACTTCCTCCGGAGTCACAGAATCAAACTCCTCCCAAGTGATATCGACAAGACCACCCGCGTCCTGATCGCCAGACTCTGCCCAGTCAGAGTCCAGACCGGTCCGAATCCAAGCGATTTTGTCCGACAGATAGTTGTTAAACTCCTCGGCACGACCCTGCAAGGGTTCCTCCCTCACCTCCTGATTAAGGAGGGAGCGAGTCACCCTAAACAGAGCGGCCGGGCGATTATCTGCGGACGCGATAAGGGTAGCGAAGTGATTAGACCTCGCCACCCTTATCGCAGCGAGATAAGACCTAATATGGGTTGTTAGTCGCAATCGGTCGGATTCAGATCGGCTGGACCTCCAACCGCTCTCTAGGCCCCGTCTCCGGCGCTTCATCTCCCGGAGCTCCGCGGAGAACCATGGAGCTCGACAGGATCTGCATCGGGTCAGGGGCCACAAGGGTACAACTCGGTCAATAGCCTCAGTGGCTGCCCTTTCCCAAGCTTCCACTAAGGCATCTGCCGAGCTGTGAGTGGGGGAGGCAGGTGGGGACCCCAGCGCTGCCTGGAACCTCGCGGAATCCATTAAGCGTCTGGGGCGGTACCATCTAACTGGTTCCACACACCCACGGCGGGGGGTGGCGAAGCGGAAGACCAGCCGCAGGAGATGATGATCGGTCCATGACAGGGGCATAATAATTGGGGAGCCCCCACCAAGATCATCTAACCACCGACCAGATAAGAAAACTAGGTCAAGGGTGTGGCCTCCCTCATGAGTCCATGGAAGCCATGAACTCCTGAGCCAACTCAGATGATCCTCCCAGAGATGGTAGATTGAAGTCCCCCAAAACTATAAGTTTCGGGAACTCAACCACCATCCCAGAGAGGACATCGAGAAGCTCAGGCAGGGCTGCTGCTGCGTGACTAGGCGAAAGGTACACCAGCAGCAAGCCGAACTGCGCACCAGGGCCGCATCTCAAGAAGAGAGACTCACACCCGACTATCTGCGGAATGGTGGCCTCCCGCGGAGCTAAGGTCTCCCTCATAACAACAGCCACACCCCCACCCCTACCCTGAGCCCGCGGCCGGTGTAGCACCCGGAAACCTGGTGGGCAAAGATCAGCCAGAGGAATACCGCCCTCTGGGCCCAACCAAGTCTCCGTGATGCAAGCCAGGTCTGCCTGCTCACCCTCGACCAAGTCACGGACGAGAGGAGCTTTATATGATAGCAGTGATCCAATATCTCAGGGGCTGCCACAAAGAAGAGGGAGCCAAGCTATTCTCCAAAGCACCTGAAAGCAGGACAAGAAGCAATGGATGGAAACTAGTCAAGGAGAGAAGCAACCTGGAACTAAGGTGAAATTTCCTGACAGTTAGAACAACTAACCAGTGGAACAACCTGCCTCCAGAAGTGGTGAATGCTCCAACACTGGAAGTTTTTAAGAAAAGACTGGCCAGCCATTTTTCTGAAATTTATTTATTTATTTTATTTATTTAGTTACATTTATATACCGCCCTATTCCCTGAGGACTCAGGGCGGTTTACAGGGAATTAAAAAATCCACCATACAAAAGTTAAAAAACCAAATTAAAAAATATTAAATTGACCCTGTATACTTAAAACCCCAATTAAAAATTTCTCGCCTGAGAGCTCAAAGAGCCAGGTCTTCAGGCCCCGGCGGAATGATCGGAGGTCGGGGGCAGTCCTCAGCTCCACCGGCAGCTGGTTCCAGAGGGCAGGCGCTCCCACTGAGAAGGCCCTATCCCTGGGTGTCACCCGCCGGCAATCCCTTGGTATAGGGTTTCCTGCCTGAGCAAGGGGTTGGACTAGATGACCTCCAAGGTCCCTTCCAACTTCTTCTTCTTCTTCTTCTTCTGATGATGATGATGATGATGATGATGATGATGATGATTATGATTATCTTCAGAAGTGGACTATATTTTTTTTCTTTTTTCTTTGTTTTTGCTCACCTTCTTCTTGAGAGAACGTACAGATCTTGAGTCTATAGATAAGGATTATACAAATTTTTTAAAATAATATTGTGTTAAATATAGTGTTAATGGCTTGGTTGAAGGAGGGTGTGGGGGAAAAGCCTTAGAGTTTGAAAAAGGAGTTTGGGAGGTAAAAATAAAATGAGTGTTCCGAATCTAAGTAAAACTGGTAAGAAAGTGCCTTCAGCCCCAGCCTCCACTTCAGCAAGCCCAGTGTAGCAGAGATCAATTGAAACAATGCTCCAACAAGAAAACGCTAGCAACTTCCAGAAGGAGATGCAAGCAACATTGCAAGGGATTCAAGAAGCAATTTCCTCCCATAAGAAAGATACAAGGAAAAATCATGAGGAGACAAAAAACAATCTTGATAAAATGAACCCATGTTTGTGAAAGATCGCAAAGTTGGAATTGATTGATTGACCTTTCCCCCCCCCAAAAAAACCCTTCCTGTTTCTTTGTACATGGTGGGGGCAGATCGCGAAGGAGAAGCGGCACGAGGTTGGGAGTCAGGTAAGGAAAGAAAGGCAGTTTCTGGGGGGAGCAAGGATTTCTTTCCTTATCTGCCCCACTTGTTCCGAGGCCGCTTTCTGCTCAGACGCATTGCTCTTTTGCCAATGGCCCAACCACCCACTTCAGCACCCTCCGTCTCCGAGCCTCCGAGCTCCACCTACTGCTTTGGTGGCTCTGTAGACAGAGCTGCAAAGTTCTTTTCTCTGACAGAGAAGCTCTGCCTACGGAGCCACCAAAGCAGCAGAGGCTGGGCTGGGAAGGGCCCAAATTTGCCCCCCCCGAGGCTATCCCAGAAATGGCAAGGGACCGGCCCTCTCTGCCCCAGCCCTGGCTCACCCCAACCCAGCTGGGTGCCCTCCTGGTGCATGGACAGGAAATGGTGAGTGCTCGGGGGGCTAGGTGGTTTGCAGCAGCAGCTGCAGCTCATTTGCCTCTCCCTACCTCACCTCACCCCTCCCAGCCTCGCCTGTCACACCCAGCCATTCCCTGCTTTGCCAGGTGTCTCCTCCTCTGGTTCTGCTGCACCAGTTCTGCTGCACTGCGTCTTTCCTCTCTTTATAAAGTGGTGAATATGAAATAATTTCTTCCAAACCCAGACAGAGAGAATGAAAATTGTTTCCCTTTCTGCAATCAGGGCAATTTAACTGGAGTGCAATTAGCACTATTAAATGTTGATGTCAAGTTTCCAAGGGAATGAGCTTTTCAAAGGCCTCTGAGGCATTGTTTACCTTAAAAGTCTTTTATTAGCCCTATAAATTCAGCAAGGCTTGCTAAGAGAAGCTGGAGTCTGAATTCCTCTCCCCTTAGCACAATATGTTAAGCTCAATTCTCCTCCTTTTCATTGCTGTCATAAATCACATTCTCCAATTAATTTGAAGGGTCAGTTTTCCCTTCTTTTAGACAACCTGCCAAATTCTTATCTTTTCTTATTTCATAACAGCCTTCAGAGACATTCTTCCTCCTCCCTCCCAGCAATAACTAATTCTAGCTTTAACAGTAACACACAAGTTCAACATATGAAATAGCTGCTTCTTCATCTTTTGTCAAAGCAAGAACATTCGATGTTAGCAGTGTTGACATCCGCCCCCCCCCTTTACAAAAAGGACAGATTCTGTAATGTAAACAAAACACAAGTTAGGAGCTGGCTTTTGGTTTATTGGGGTGTTTCTCATAAAACTTTTTGATAAGTCTGTCAGATTTCACATCGCTAGATTTCACCCAAATGGCTTCAGATGGGTATCTCTTCCATTGTACTAGGTACTGCAATTTTCCCTTAGAAATTCTAGAGTCAAGAATACATTTCACTTCCTAATGGGTCTGACCTGTTACTATGAGGGGTCCGAGTGCCTTCTTAGGGGGAGGTCTTAAAGGGTTGACAATTCTCACAATGGGGAAAAGCCCCAAGAATTTCAGTCCTAATTTCTTGTTGGGTAGGTTAAGGCGTAAATATTTGGTCGACAAATAAACTTTCCCCCCAACTTGGAATGTCCTTTGGGGAGCTCTCTTTTTGTCAGCCTGCTTTTTGTAGGTCTCAAAAGTATTTTTTTAAGGCCATCTTTGTATTTTTCCAAACTTCTTCCCAACCCTTCACCCATTGATCAAGTGTCTGGGAAGCAGAAGGCAACTGAGGGTATTCCAGTATGGGGTTGACTTCTTTCTCTGTGGCTACCCGGAAAGGAGTGTAGCCAGTGCTGCTGTGTACTGTATTGTTGTAAGCCACCTCTGCGAAAAGGAGGAGGTTGGTCCAGTTTGTTGGTAAGAAATGTAGCATCTAAGATATTGTCCCACCATTTTGTTAGTGGATTCTGCGGCCCCATTAGTAGCTGGGTGAAAAGCAGTTGATAGGCCTTGAGATGATCCAATTAATTTAAGTAAATTTCTCCAAAGTTTCACTGTGAACTGCACCCCTCTGTCTGAAATTATTCATTTAGGGGCTCCATGTAGCCGGTAGATATATTTTAGGAACAACTTAGGCGTTAGGCTGATGGGAGTCCTTTGCGGGCGATAAAATGAGCCTGTTTTGCAGAGAAAATGATTAGGTTGTAACAACAGGAGACTTTAGATAAAGCCTGTATTTGGATCAAGTCTAGGTTTAGGTCTAGGTACAGGATGAAAAATGCTTTGGTTGGCATACCTTTTCATGTTCTGTTAATTCTGTCCACCTCATTTCATCCCTTCAAGCATGTCAGTATAATTTTGGATTATCTATGAAGTTTGCTCTGGCTGGTTAACATGAAGCCCATAGGAGAAATTTATTAAAACTCAAAAAAGGTACTAAGGCTAAATGGAAAGTGATATGTTTTATTGGCACCCAAAGGAAACAAAGGGAAAACATAACAAACTTATTTAGCACATTGTTTTCATATACAACTTCCTAGTCTTCCATAGACTTGGTTCAGTAAGTTGTGTGAAGCCAGCAATAGGCTGAAGCACGTTCAATGCAGAATAAAAGGAATCAAAACATTATATTAAGTGAATAGGCACAAAGTAAACATTTGCATTTACCTTATTGAATAACTGTTCTATAATTACTCTTATCCTTTTTATGGAATTTTATATGTTCAAGCCTGTGTGGGAATAGCACACAGCTTGTAAGGCAGTGGATGCACTGTGACCTTTGCAATAGAGGCTTCACTGAGTTCTTTCACTCCATCAGGACACTGGAAGCTGAAGGCCCTCATCAGACTGGTCAGAAAGATGAAGGTCTCAACTCTTGCCAGCTGCTCTCCCACACATGCACGCCGACCTATAGATGAAACCAAGAGGAGAGAACCAATGAAGAATAAAGGAGAAATTTCCTGACAGTAAGAACAATTGATCAGTGGAATGACTTACCTCTGGAGGTTATGGGTGCTCCAAGACTGAAGGTTTTTAAGAAGAGATTTGACCGTCTTTTGTTTGAAATGGTATAGGATTTCCTGCTTGAGCAGGAACTAGAAGACCTCCAAGATCCTTTTCAACTATGTTGTTCTGATATTTGATCTCCAAATTGTATCCCAATAGCTTCTAGCAAGTTCAATCCCTACAGTTATTTTCTCAGTTTTCCTCTGTTTGTGAACACCCCTTAATGTACGAGTTTAACAGAAGCTATACTATATGGTAGATCCTTTCAAAGGCTAAACCATAGACCCTTGACGAAACTGAAATGGTATGTTTTTCTAGAGATGGGCCTACAAGAGGGATGTCAACGTCTCGCCATTAAGCACAGCCAATTGAAATCCATCCGATGGTGGCACTGTCAACCCCACATTTTTCTATCTTATCAATCAGTAGACTGTAGTCTACTTTATCCAATGCCTTCCTGAAGTCCAAGCATATTATGTTTACAGCATTTCACTGATCCACTAATTTAGTCATTTTAGGAAAGAAGGCAATAAGGTTTGCCTGACACAATTTGTTTTAAAAAAAAACCAGATACTGTAATTGGCTTAAAGTGATCACCCTCTTCATTTCTAGGTGGTCACTTATCCTCCACCTGATTATATTTTCCAGGATTTTCCTAGGTACAGATGTCAAGTTGATGGGCCTATAATTTCCTCAATCCATGTTTTTTTTTCCTTTTTGTAGATTTGTACCACATCAGCTCTTTTCTAGTCCTTTGCTAATTCCTCTGTGCTACAGGAGCTTTGAAAGATTTCATTCAGAAGCTTTGAGGTTATATCTGCCAGCTCCTTCAGAACCTGAGATGCAGGCCATCTGGTCCAGGGGATGGGTATTCATCCAGGCTGGATAGGTGTTGTCTTACTACTTTCTTGCCTGTCTTGATTTGTGTACCTGTTCTATCTATCTCCCTCAGTGTTGTTTTGCTTAGACTATTTTCTTCTTTTGCATAAATACAGATGCAAAGAAGGACTTAATCAGCTTTGCTTCCTTCTTGCGGCCTGTCATTTTCTTGCCATCGGCTTCCGTTACTGGACCCATCATTTCCTTGAATTTGTTCTTGTTTCTTACACATTGAAATAAGATTTTGTTGTTGTTGTTAATTTTAGCATTAGTTGCCAGTCGTGGCTCACTCTGGCTCTTAGCTTTCCTACGAGTTATAAGCTGCTTTTGGGCTCATGGACATACCTATTCCGAAGGGCAGAAACTCCTCCCGTTCAATGAACTTCCCGTCCTTATCTAAAAAGTGATTTGGGTTGAATTCTTCAGGTTTCTCCCATTGTTCTGGATCAAGAAGAACAGAGCGCAGGTCTCCAATAATATAGCTCCCCTGTAAAAAAAACAGAGAGAGAGAGAGAGAAGGAGAGAGAGAAGGAGAGAGAGAGGGAGAGGGAGAGGGAGAGGGGGAGAGAGAGAGAGAGAGAGAGAGAGAGAGAGAGAGAGAGAGAGAGAGAGAGAGAGAGAGAGAGAGAGAGATGACCAAAAAGAGGAAACAAGGAAAAAGTTTGAACAATATTTATGAATCATTTGCTTATAGCTTGCCTTTATGGAGCTCTATTTGTTCATTAAAAGAGCCTTGGTGGAGCAGTGGGCTAATGCCTCCTTAAGTAACACCAGCTGCCTGCAATTAGTGCAGGTTCGCATTCCACCAGGCTCAAGGTTGACTCAGCCTTCCATCCTTCTGAGGTAGGTAAAATGAGGACCCAGATTGTTGGGGGCAATTAAGCTGACTTTGTAATAATGCCGCTTGGGGGGTGTATGAAAGTCCTAATAAGCAGGCATATACATAGAATGAAGGCTACTGCTAAGTTTGTAAGCTGCCCTGAGTCTTCGGAGAAGGGCAGGATATAAATGGAATTAAAATAAAAAATAAAAATAAATAAATTTCCAAAGCAGTTACTGAGATTGGTGGCTGCTCAACAGTTTAGTATCCTTTGTCTCTTTCCTTCTATTAAAACAGAGGGCTGGGTGCCCCAAGAAGGGGGACAAAAAAAACCCAGACATGACTTCAGTTATGAACTTAAATTCAGCCCTTAATCTCTTGTCATCTTCCTAGGATTAAATATAAAACATTTAAAGTTCATTAAGTGTTTGGAGTTTAACCCATAATTGTTACCCCACAAAAGCTTACTATTCTCGCCCATCCAATTGACTACATTGGCAGTTCCTGAATAGAGAGCCTTTATCCAAGTGCCATATTCTGGTTTTCCTTCCATGTTGCATTAGTGGAATGTAGCCTGAACACATTTCTCACCTTTGGAATAACGTAACCCCTCATTTTCACATCCTTTGTACATTTCCTGCTTCCCCCAACTAGCATGACATATTTTACACGCTGCATTTCATGAATCACAGCATTGGTGTAGGGCAGCTTCTTCCGATCCTGATAGGAAATTGACCCCGAGGAACCAAACACATCTTCAATCTCTTTCTGGATTTTCTCTAGGAAAAAATGACAGAAATAGAAGGCTCATTTTCAGTATTGTGTTTCATTTAATTATTTCCTAATTGTAACATTTAGCCAAACTTTAGGATGTAGAATAGATTCTTGTAGACAGCATAAGCTTGCAATAAACTTTTATATTCATTTGAATTGCCTGGACTTCCTGATTTTCCTCCTCTTGACACATGTTATTACTGGCTTCTGGGCTTGTGTCTGCTAGAATTCCAAAATTTGCACCTTAGTCTGGCCTCCAATCCTGGCTGCCAGCTCCATTGGGCTTTCTGCTGAGAGATCCAAAGCCAATTCCAGTTTCTTGGCCTTGCATTCATTCTCCGATCTCTGATCCAGATCACACATTTTATGTCCAAGGTTCCTGTTGATTTTCTGATTCTGGGTCTGTTCTTGCTTCTACCCACCACAGCAGCTGGTTGAACTTCTGACATGGCTCCAGCTTCAACTCCAAGCTGGATCATTACTACCCCTCTTCGGGCATTCCTCAGCACATACTGTCTTCCACAGCCTCCAGGTCTGCAACCCCTTCCTCTATGGGCAGGCTCCCCACCTCTTGCCAGTCCCTCATCCTGGTTGCATCCCTGAACACTGCTGATAACAGTACTAGGTTGGCTCTGTCCCCTGTGCCCCCAGTTGTTGAGATCACTTGGAGGTTTATCAGTGCCCTTCTATGTTGTAAACAGGAGATAGATGGTGTTGTATCCCTTCCCCATCTGTTGAGAGATGGCTGTTCAGTCTTAATGTAGATAGCCTCTTTGACCCCTCTTTTAAACCAGCAGTCCTCTCTCTTCAGAATATGGATTTGCTGTCCTTTCAGCAGTTCCAAAAAGATTCCATACACATTTGCACGATTCAGGTGACCTTAGGAGACTTGGATAAACTCCCATGTAGCTTGAACAATTCTCTGAAAGAGTGCTAATGACCAGTTGACTGCAAGGAATATAAACCTTTCCATTCTCCGCCATTCAGTCAGAACTGAAGAAGCTTCTTGGATGAGAAGCGAAACATCTTCGAGGAAAAACAAAGAAAGTCCAGATGCCTCTTGAAAAAGAAACTTTGGGACAACCATGACCTGGATGACTGACAATCTCCATAGACGCAACTCTTGGCTGGCTCCCAGTGCCGCTCTATTCCTTCATGCAGACTCCAACCTCCATTAGCCACTTACCTTCACCACACCTTCAGCCTTGTTGCTGCACCAACCCCATTTGGTCCCTCCAGTGTCCTGTCGAGTAGCAGGCAAGTCAGTAGCAGGGCAGGAAGAAGGTATGGTTAAGGAGAAGATTGAAGGGATCATTAGGTATCCCAAGGAATCCCACACGAGGCTCCCATCCTTTCTCTTCATAGCAGGGAGCCTAGTGGGCATCTGCTTGTGCCCACTGTTTTGATATTTTTTCTATGTTTATTATATTATGAATTTGATCTTATATACACATTTTAGCAAGTAACAAATCTGAAAACCTTGGTAGATTGAAATGTGTGTTAAATGTTTTAGATCTGTACTGATTTTCAGCTTTTAGACAATCACTTTATGTTTTATTGAGGATTTATAGATGACTCTCTCTAGATGTGCATTCCTGGCTTTTCTTTAAACCTGCTAAGTTCAGACTGTAGCTTATAGGTTCAACAATTTACGTAGGAAAATTATTATGAAGAGTATTTTCAAAGAATTCCTGTGTTTTTTAGAAGCTGAGATTGGCCTTTGTTCCCACAGCCTAGATTTCTCTCACCTTGGATGTTGGGATGATTTGTCAAGAGGATCAGTGCCCACATCACAACAGCGAAGGTTGTGTCTGTTCCAGCAATAAAAAAATCAAAAATACACTGAGCCAGGTTGTCTTCATCATAGGTAGAGTTGGGGTCATTTCTGCTCTGATGTTTAAAATGTAAAAATAAAAATTACAATAATTCTATGCAAAAAATTTTTGTGCCACAAGTCATAATAACAATAAATACAGTTATATAGGAAAATCAGTGCAGGTATGAAGAGTGAAAACCTGACAGCTACATGCCTTCTTGTTTTCATCTTGTCATTAGAGCAGACATGTCAAACACAAGGCCCGCAAGGTGGTTTCATGCGGCCCGTGAAGCCATCCTGGAAACAGTGAGGGAATGGCCCCCACTGCCTTGGCCCTGGCCCAGAGACCCTCCTACTGTCAGAGACTCTCCTGCCCAGGCCCCCATAGGCACCCTTGATGCGAACGATGCCCACTCTAGCCATGCTCACCCAGTAGGCCACGCCCACCCTGGCCATACCCACCCAGCCTCTTGAAGGCAACCGCAATGCTGATGCAGCCCTCAATGAAATTGAGTTTGACACCCATGCATTAGAGTAAGGGGGTGAGCGGATGAGGAATGAAACCTCTCCAGTTCTCCAGACTTTTGTTGAAACACAGGTATATGGAAACTTTTCAAGGAGATTCTAACTATTGGGAATGAGATAACAAGGTTCTCAAAACAATGAGAAAGTGTTTACGTGAACTATGGTGGACATACCCTAAGGCTCAAAGATTTTGGTCAAGAATACATATATGGTTAGAAAAAATGACAAAAAAGCCACATAGATTTGAACCTGTTAGGTATAATTGCAGGAAATTATGAGAAAGAATGGGTATATTTAATGTTACATGTATTAACATGTAATGAGAAATGTATTTTGTCAACATTGGAAAGAAGAAGAATCACCAGCAGAGGAAGAGATAATCAGAAATAATAATAATAATAATAATAATAATAATAATAATAATAATAATAATAATAATAATAATAATAATAATAATAATAATAATAATAATTTAATTTGTATACCGCCCTTTTCCCGAAGGACTCAGGGTGGTGAACAGGGCAATACATAATAAAAAACAGGATACAAAAATTAAAAAGTAATTAAACAACTATGCCCGTAATAATTAGTACATACTAAAAGTTAAAACTAATTTATAAAAAACCCAACCCCATCCCATCAGACCAGGCCAGCTTGTTCAAAAAAGAAGGTTTTGAGATCGCGCCGAAAGGAGAGAAGGTCGGGGGCCATCCGGAGCTCGACTGGCAAGCGGTTTCATAGGTCTGGCGCGCCCACAGAGACTTACATTGAAAATGAAGGAGAAAAAAGATTCAGAATACTTTAGAACATGGGATACATTTTATCAATGGCTAGAAAAATAAGGCAGAGAGTAAGCTAAATATTGGCCCCCAGACAACATGTTGTTGATAAAATATTAAGGATTTGTGATTATAAAAAAATAATAAAATATGGTTATAAAAAATATTTGAAAACTGTTATCACCTTGTAGGGGAGATGGTCAGCATAAAAAATGAATGATTTTTTTTTAAGTCACCCAAGTCCTCTTCATTAAACTAGACATACCCAGTTCCTGAAATCGTTTTCCTTATGTTTCAGCCTCCAATCATCTTTGTTGCACTTCTCTGCACTTTTTCTAGAGCCTTAACATATTTTTGTATCATGCTGACCAAAACTGGATGCAGGAGTCCAAGTGCAGTCTTAGCAGTGGAGTATAAAGCAGCATTATTTCCTCATGTGATCTTTATACCAAGTAGCATCTTGCCATCAAACATCATATGACCTATTTCTTTTCTATCCACAATGGTTCAGCAAATCACCATTGTTCGTTGTACTCAGTATGGATACCATAACCAAAAATCTACAATTACAACACTTATGGATGCCCATAAGGTAAGTGAGAGATATGCCAGCAACAAACCCAACTGAGCCCCAGGGCCACATCTCAGGAGGAGCGACTCACACCTGAGTATCTGAACAACGGTAGCCTCCCGCGGACACAAGGTCTCCCTTACAACCACTGCAACACCCCCGCCACTTCCCTGAGCCTGAGGTTGGTGAAGCACATGGAAACCTTGTGGGCAAAGTTCAGTCAGAGGGACACCTCCCTCTGGACCCAACCAGGTATCCGTAATGCAAGCCAGATCCGCATGCTCCTCTTCAACCAACTCTTGAATAAGAGGAGCTTTATTAACTACTGATCTGACATTGAGGTACACCAGCCTGAGCTCAGGGGCCTATTCATCCCCACTCCCAGAAACATGGGTTGAATCCAGGGGGTCGGAGAGTGCCACCACTTGAAGATAGCGGGGGTGCGCTGCCGAATATTGATACAGCCCCCCGTGCAGCCACCTATTACCATTCCCAATCGTCATGGGGATCCGCAACCCCACCCCCCACTCCAGAGACCCGGAGGCTCCCAACCCAAGCCCCATCCCACCGTGACCTGTAACAAGCCTAGACTGAACATACCACTTAAAAAAATTAGCTAAAAACAGGTCAGGGGCCTCTTCCTCGAAATAAATAGGAGACCCCAATCCATGCCTAACCATCTCTCAGAGTCCCAACAATTGGGCCCGTCATCAAGAGGAGAAGTAGAAAAGAAGACGGGTCGCACCCAGGAAGGGGGGGCACCCCTGAGGGTGCACAAGTCCATGCCAGAATAATATAGGCGAGCCATAAATAGTTATGTGAGATCAGCAGAAGGCAGTCAGATGTTGAGTGGAGATGGTATAAAATCAGAAGAAGTGTATGAGTCCAAAACCACCAATCCAGCTCCGCTCTCACTCGCGCTGGATACCTCCAGAACAGGTCAGCAGCCGTCCTCTCACCACGACCACAAGACTGATCTGGGAGGTGGATGGAAACCCCACCCAGGGGAAGAAGCATACCCTCTCAGATCTCTCACTTCCAGAGAGGGTAGCAGATGGAAAATCTAAGCCACCCTCTCACAGCAACTCTTCACCCCAGGTCCTTCTGAGTCTTTGGGGGTCAAGGGAGACAGCATGCAGGAGTCCATCTCCATATAGGCGAAAAGCGAGCCCGGCCCCAGCCAATGCCATGCCGACAGTCATGAAACCGAAACACCTCACCACAGAGGGGAGGGTCATGGAAGCCATAGCTCCAGGACATGATTGGAAGGCTAATGCTGGCCAAAAGCAGACCAGTGCGCCGCCCAACCAGCCACGAACCTGGCAGGCCATCAAAACTGCCTCAGGTCCCTTGAAGGCAGCAAGTCTTAACAAGCATAGGAATCAACCACCCAGGTCTCCTCTTTGCCAGTCTCCGATAGCTGCTTTGAAACAGGTGGGGAGTAGGTAGAAGTCTCCCGCCGATCTTCCGCCAGGCCCTAATCTTGGTCTGGCTGGCCACTCGGGACACAGGGGATACAAAGATGGCCCATGCCGCCCGGCAGTATGCAGCAACGACCGTCATGCAAGAACTCCATGCTGGAACAACCACAGTACTCCAGCTAACCCCCGCTGCGGTTCTTCCAGCCGCTCCAAGCCGCGGCTCTATCCACCCTGAAAATCAGCTGATCGGGGCATTTCAAGCTGCGGCACCTCAAGCCACAACCGCAGCCATGGACTCTCAGCACGATTTCCAGCCACATTTCGCCAACATGGAGGACACCGGTGCCTCTAAAAGCGGCAATGGCAAAGCAGTCTGACCACCCCAGCCCTAGCACGGAGGCATAGTGCACTCCCTAGGGCTCCCCCAAACCGCAAATTAAAGCCGAACTCACAAAGCTCACGGAGCTCAGCTCAGCACGTCCGCCATCTTGGGCATGTGCATATATGATTGGTTTGCCTTGGATTCGAACTGAGATCATTCTGTCATTTTGAGGATTGTATCCCAGTATTGCTTTTCCTACTCTTTTATTGACTATGAAGGCTAATCCATTTCTTCTGAGGGATTCTTGCCCGCAGTAGTATACCTGATGGTCATCTGAATTAAATTCCCCAATTCCTTTCCATTTTAGTTCGCTGATACCTAAGAGGTCGATGTTCAGTCTTGTCATCTCTTGTTTGACCACGTCCAGCTTTCCTTGAATTGATCTTACATTCCAGGTTCCTATGGAGAAAAAATCTTAACAGACTTTCTTTCATCACCAGACATATCCACAGCTGAGCATCCTTTCGGCTTTGGCCCAGTCGCTTCATTCTTTCTGGCACTACTAGTACTAGCCCTCTGCTCTTCCCCAGTAGCATATTGGACACCTTCCGACCTGAGGGGCTCATCTTCCAGCGTCATATCGTTTTGCCTTTTGGTACTGTCCATAGGGTTTTCATGGCAAAGATACTGGAGTGGGTTGCCATTTCCTTCTCCAGTGGATCACGTTTTGTCAGAATTCTCTGCTATGATATTTCTGTCTTGGGTGGCCCTGCATGGCATAGCTCATAGCTTCATTGAATTACGCAAGCCCCTTCGCCACGACAAGGCAGTAATCCATGATAGGGAATCTGAATTTAGCATGGGCTAAATTCAGGATAGGAACTAAATGAAAACTAAATTCAGGATAGGAACTAAATGAAAAAAAAAGAAAGAGAGGAAAGCACTTTCTACAGGGGAACGATTGAGAGCATCCTGTCATACAGCATCACAGTCTGGTTTGGAAGCATCACTGCTTCTGACAGGAAGGCGGTGCAGAGAGTGGTGAGGATGGCTGAAAAGATCATGGGCAGTTCCCTCCCTCCCATCCAGGACATAGCACAGAAGCGCTGTTTGAACAGGGTCCATAAGATTATCTGGGACACTACTCATCCTCTTCACAACCTGTTTTCCTTGTTACCTTCTGGGAGGAGGCTTCATGCTATCCATAGCAGAACATCCAGATTCAGCCATAGTTTCATCCTATACAGCATTAACCTTGTCAACTCTCATGCTTCCTCCTTCCATTATATATTCAAGATGGACAGTATTTAATACTTTATTGTTATGTATATGTAGGGGTGTGGGTCTATACACATGTTGTATATAGTATGTTTTAGGTGTGTGTCATGTATGGGTTTCACTTTGACAGCGGGCAACTAAATTTCATTTTTGATGTGTGCTGTTGTGCCCACAGTAAAAAAAAAAATGACAATAAAGATTATCTTATCTTATGAAGGCAATATCATTAGCCCCTCCTTTTTACTGATAGCAAAGAATAAAATAATTCCAGGATCCGATCTGGGTCAGTCACCAGGACTAGAGGTTTGCTCTTCCAAGCTTTTGGATCATGCTATAGCTCATGTTCAGGTAATTTCTCTCTAACAGAGTGTGGTGTTTTTTTTGGACTATTCGCTTCAGTAAAAACATACCTTCTCCATCTGAAGAAGATAGTAATCAATGAAATCTTCTGGCTCATGCTGAGAGTTGAATTCCTTGTGTTTCTCTATTTCCTGCTTTGCAAAGGAGACAATCACATCCACAGCAGCCAGGGCTCTCTTGGGAGGGCCTGGGAGGTAGCTCATTAATCGTGGGAACCAATTATACACCTAATAGAAAAGGAAGAGGAATGGTTATTTATTTACTTCGACACAATTAGAGAAGACTCTTAGGGTCTCACAGTAATAGACAGTGCTCAATAACCAAACAAAAATGTTAGAAACACATTGAAGTAGAGCAAACAACAGACCACCAAAAGCCCTTCAGAAAAGCTCGGTTTCCAAATTCTTGTAGGACACAGATAATGCTAGAGGCAGATAAATCATTAGAAAGCTATGATAAAATTTCTCTTATTGTCTCCAAAAGCCTTTGTAAATATGCTTACCTATGGCTAACTGAGCTGCAGTTTAATAAATTAGATAAACCGGTTTCACATGCCAGGCTAAATAATGAATTAACAACATGGATTTTCACAGTCTGCTAGCTTGTGAACTGGTGTGTGTGAGATCACATCTCAGGATTAGCTTTTGGCTCAAAAATGGGCATCCCTATTCAGATGAATTCAGAGGCTCCCAACTCTGATAGTGTGTTGTAAGGTATTGAAAATCTGACTGATTCCAAAGATATCAAGTGAATAAATGAAACCTGTTATTGTTAATGGCAAGTGAGGTCATTGTCTATCCTTGGCTGCTGGTGGGTTTTTGTGTTTAATTCTGTAAGCCCCCTGAGCTCCTTATGTAAGATGAGCACATATACATAATCGTAAATAAGATTTACTTCAGAGTTGAACTGATTCCCTGTTCCAGGTACAGTACGACTGGACAGATAGCAGGTTCAAACTCTTGGCTAACTAAATAAAAGCCCAACTATAACTGGTCAAAGTTACTATGACCAGTTCTGGAAGATACACCCCTGTGGTCATGTGACCAGATTTTGGGTTCTTAGTAACTGGCTTCCACATTTTATGACATTTTTGGCTTTTTTCCCCCAACCAAAATTGCCCATTGGATAATGGTTGTAAAACCAAGTCCAATGGTATGGTGACTCAAAATTGAGTCCAATCATGTGGTGACAGCAATGATTTATGATTACAATTCAGGGTTTAATTATAAACTGTATAGTCCTTGGTAGATCAACAGAAGTCCAGTATGAAGGTCAATAGAAATCATTCTTCCTGGTTTTTCCTCATTATTCATACCCCACTAGAATATTATATCGAGTTCTCTACACTGTGCTTTAGGGACAACATTTACAAATTGAAGCGTACAAATTGGGGAGAGCAACTGAGATGGCAAATGTCTTGGAAGGAAACACTTAAAGCCTATAGGTAGGCTTAGCCTGGAGAAAAGAAGACCACCAGGAGACATGATGGCTGTCCTCATGTATTTGAGTTTGTGTCAGATAGAAGAGAAACAGGATGGTCCAGAATTCTTCTAGAAATATGGATGGAAGCAACGGGTTTAAATGATAAGGAAGCAGATGTTAGTTGGGTATTTGGGAAAATAGGTAAGAACCTAAAGAACAGGGGTCTTCAATCTTGGCTCTTTTCTGACTTGTGGACTTCAACTCCCAGAATTCCTCAGCCAGTCACTGGCTGAGGAATTCTGGAAGTCCACAAGTCAGAAAAGGGCCAAGTCTGAAGACCCCTGTTCTTTAGGTTCTTACCTATCTTACCTATCTTTTGGGAAGAATAGTACAACAAATGATTTCCAAGGCTGCCTCCATACCTTACATTCATGATTACATGAAAATGCTGATAGAAACATAGTTTGTTTGGGGACTTTTGTCTCTTTAAGAGAAAAGATGACCCACCTGATGGAAAGAGTCACCAGTGATTTTCACAACAGTTTCAAGGGCTTGAATTAACATCTGGAAGTTTTCATCTTCAGGACCAAACTGATGGCCAAAACCCAAAGCACATATGACATTAGAAACTGCATTTAGTACTGGAAATGAAGGGTCAAATGGCTGTCCTGCAAATGAAGATATTTTATAATGAATTTCATAAAGGAGAACTTCTAAGGAGATGAAGGAAGAGAATTGGAAATTCTGACATTTTTTTTCAAAAATTTAGATTCAAATCAAATGCATCTCTTTTTATTTGAAATATTGCAAGAATAAAAAAGATTTCTTCAGACAGTCATGAACCATTATCATTACCCCAAATTACAGACCTTTTGTTTGTCTAAAGCTCTCCACCAACGTCTGAGCTGTGTCTTCTATCTGATGCTCAATGCTCTTCTTCCCCAGGCCCAGCTTCCGCAGAGAAGTGATGCCAATGTGTCGCTGCTGTTTCCAGGTGTGGCCATTGGAGAAAATAATTCCTGAAGGTATCAGTAGACAATGGTAAATGATTCCTGATTGCATTTGTGTTTATATCTATTTATCATTATTTGCGTAATTTTTTTGGAGACTGATATAGCTATTTCAAACTTATTTGTTCTCATCAGTCAGCCATACCATTCTGAGATTTGAACCTGGGCTGATTGCACATTAGGCAGTTGTTTTAACCTTTAGGCCACAGGCTCTTTCTCACTTTGTCAGCTGCATCGGGGAGGGAAGAGACAGGGGAGATATGTCCTGAGTACAAAATACTCAAGACATATCTTCCCTGTCCCTTCCCTCCCTGATGCAGCTGACAAAGTGAGAAAGAGCCTGTGGCCTAGAGGTTAAAACAACTGCCTAATGTGCAATCAGGCCAGGTTTGAATTGAAAGGGTGTGGTGACTGATGAGAACAAATAAGTTTGAAATACCTATATCAGTCTCCAAAAAATTTACACAAATAATATATATATATATATATATATATCAGTTCTTGCCAAACCTCTCTCTGGGTTTCAGATGGAAATACCAAACCTCAGTGACATGCTGTAATTTTCTGACATTCTAGCCATTTTATTTGTTCTTACAAAAATATTTATTCATTTTGGGATTCACATTGACACAGGGAGTCATATGTGGTATGGCAATCAAACGTGCACTCCTAAGATTTTGTAATTGTTCATGTGCAAGAACATATGTTATAGGCACAAGAGAGAGGATCTTCTCGGTGGTGGTACAATCCATCTGCAACTATTTTTTTTTGTTCTTTATATTTAATGTCAGTAAAGATAGGAGAATCTTACATTTATTTTCAGCTATGCAAGGCTCATTATGTGGCTAGGAATACATATGCAGAAATAAACTCTTTTCCTCCTTTATACTATCATTATATAATTATATGTCCTCAATAACTTTAAAAATACGAATCCCAGGCATATTTGTGTAATGGTATAAAATTCTTGAACTCTGGGATAATAGTTAAACAGCTGTTTATTGTTTAAAAGCAGTAAATTAATAAAATCAACCATTTATAAAACCTGAAAATCGACTGTCTTAGCTTTCGCTGGTACACTGCCAGCATCATCATTTTGTGTGTGTGTGTGTGTAAAAAGACCTGACCATTTTATATATATGTATATGTATATGTAGTGTGTGTGTGTGTGTGTGTGTATGTATGTATATATATATATATATATATATATATATATATATACACACACACACACACACACTGTAAGACAGCAAGAGTTACCTTATGGTAAGATGGAAAGAAAGAAAGAAAGAAAGAGAGAGAGAAAGAAAGAAAGAGAGAAAGAAAGAAAGAAAGAAAGAAAGAAAGAAAGAAAGAAAGAAAGAAAGAAAGAAAGATGGTTTGATCACTTTTAACAACGTAATCACTTTACGACGAGATGAGTGGCAAGCAAATTTAGTAAATCATCATCATCATCATTATCATCATCATCATCATCATCATCATCATCCCTGGTCCTTGGAAAGGACACAATAGGTATTAATGCCTTTAGGTGAGTTGGTCATATAGACAGAATTTGTGAAAAACTTATTTGCAAAATCTGGAGGAAGAGGCCAAATATGAAGGAGAAGGAAGGGAATGATGGTTAGGGTTAGTGTGATGGTTATTTATATACAATTTCTTACTTACCTCTTCCTTTCCCTAAAGCAGTCAAAAAAGGATCATCCGGTCGATCAGAGAATTCCTCTGGGAAGCTGGTCATTGCTTCTTTCACAGTTTCGAATCCAGACAGCACTATTAGAAGGTAAGGTCCAAGCCACATGGTGTATATGTTTCCATATCGTTTTACATGCTGTTGAGTGAATCAAAGTTGAGAAATGTTACAATCAAATAAAACAGATTCTTTATAGTTATTACACCCACCTACAGTTTTTCTTAAATCCTGAAATCTAAGACCTTTCACCATGTGGATCTTGGAGATCCCTGCCAAGAACTTCTTTATCTACTTTTAAAAATTTTTGCTGGGATGTTCCTTTCTCTAGTCAAAATCCACCTTCTCCCATCTGTTTGCTCCCTTCTACCATGCCTCAAATGACAGAGGGTCTTCTTACTGCCCACTCCTCCTGTGACTGACAGAAATATGAAAGGGGGAAAAATGGTTACATTAGTCTCAGAGAAAGGAATGTGAATCTAGAAGCAGATTCTAAATAATAATGAGCATTATCAGCATGGTTCTGGAAAACATAGCAAACGCTTTTCAGATCCCTAATATGGCAAACTGTTCACTGGTGTCGCTCCTGCCAAGAAGAGAAAAGAAGTCAACCTTTTCTCTTTCCAACTAACCACTGGATGTTTGTTTGTTATTCTGGAATGCCAAAAGAAGTATTGAGTAATAAGGAGTATTACCAGCATGATTTTGCAAAAACATAGCATATGATTATCAGATTACTAATATGGTAAACTGTGTTCTGGGTTCTCTTGTCAAACTCGTGACGTCATGTGACATGCAACGTATCGCGACTTTTTCCCCATTGCCAACAATGGGGTGACTGCGGTTTTAGTATGATGCATCCGGCCCATGGGCCGGCAGTTTGACATGCATGTTTTAAGCCAAGAAGAAAAAGGGAATAAGCTTTTTCTCTATGCAGCCGAATCATTTCTCTGAAAATATGCATGTGTTGTTTGGCAGACAGTCATGATTAACATTCTCTGCTCATAAATTGTTTATTTGTCCCAGTTTTGTTCCCCTCTGTGTAAACAATAACAACATGGGTCTCATCAGCAAGAACGATGAGTCAGCATATAGAGAGGAAGTGGAGAAGTTAATAGACTGGTGTAAAACCAACAACCTGTCTCTGAATGTAGACCAAACAAAAGAGATGGTTGTTGATTTCAGAAGGACAAAATACGACCGCTCTCTGCTGAACATCGATGGCTCCTTCATGGAGATTGTAAGGAGCACCAAATTTCTTGGTGTTCACTTGGTGGATAATCTCACTTGGTCCCTCAACACCTGTTAAATAACAAGGAAGGCCCACCAGCGTCTTTACTTTCTGAGGAAACTGAGGAAGGCACAGCTTCCACCACACATAATCACAATCGTCTACAGAGGGACTATTGAGAGCACCCTGAGCAGATTATTTATCTAGGGTCTGTAATCTGTGCTCTTCAGGCAGAAATAAGGTGTCCAGTTCAGCCCTTCTACCCTATTGAGCCTCCGTGCTATCAGCCCCCTCTACCACAAAGATCCTGCAGGAGAAGGGCAGTGTGGACAACCATGGGATCTGGCAGGGTGAGATCTGTGAACCATAAACACAAAGCTTTCGCTGTGTCCCTGCCCAACAGATACAGTGCCCTTTCTGACCTTAATAGGGACATTAAGGAGACAGGTAAAGGTATCTGTGATAATAACTCAAATAAGCAGGGGATCATGGTCCAAGATGAAAAACTTGTTTTCGACAGGGGGAAGTGTGAATCTGGTATTACACACTAGTCATGCAAGAACAGAAAGGCATCCAAAAAGAGAAGCCACCTTCTGGTTGGTGATTCAATTACTGTATAAGGGATGTAAATTTAGGAAAGGACACAGAGGTTTTGTCTTCCAGGTGCTACTGCCAGTAGGGACAAGAAGCGTATTTCTAAAATAATCAAGAATGCCAGCAAGGACTGTGATGTGGAAGCTATTGTACATCTTGGCACTAATGATCTGTCCCAAAAAGATGTACTCTCTGTGCAGAATGATTTCCAGAGCTTGGGGCAGGAACTTAGCAGAATAGGCTGTAGGCTTACTTTTTCAGAGGTTTTACCAGTGTATAAGGAGCAAAATGGAAAAGGCCAGCGTATAGCAGAATTTAATATGTGGCTAAAGGAGTGGTGTAAAGGAGAAGGCTTTGGTTATATTAGTCACGATGTCTGTAGCTGGTCCAATGAAAAAATGTATAAAAGAGATGGTCTGCATCCATCCAAGAAAGGGACTGAGTTACTTGGCAATAAAATCACAGCTTTTTTGGAGGAACATTTAAACTAAATAATGGGGATAGTGAGTTAATTGATACAGAACATCACTGTCCCCGGCAATCTAAGAAAATAGAGGAAGCCAGGCACCACACAAGTTATGCAGCAAGTATTTTTTTTATTTTAATTCCATTTATATCCTGCCCTTCTCCGAAGACTCAGGGCAGCTTACAAGCTTAGCAGTAGCCTTCATTCTATGTATATGCCTGCTTATTAGGGCTTTCACACACACACCAAGCGGCATTATTACAAAGTCAGCTTAATTGCCCCCAACAATCTGGGTCCTCATTTTACCTACCTCGGAAGGATGGAAGGCTGAGTCAACCTTGAGCCTGGTGCGATGCAAACCTGCACTAATTGCAGGCAGCTGGTGTTACTTAAGGAGGCATTAGCCCACTGCTCCACCAAGGCTCTTAGTAAATACAGGGTCAGTCATAAAGGACTCAAATGTCTATACACTAATGCACAGAGTATGAACAGTAAGCAGGGTGAACTAGAAATTCAGGTAAATGAAGGCGGATATGATATTGTTGCCATTACGGAAACATGGTGGGATGAAACCTACAAATGGAACACACAGCTAGAGGGATTTAAACTATTTAAAAGAAACAGACTAAACAAAAGAGAAGGTGGAGTTGCTCTCTATATAAGAAATAACTTTATCTCCACAGAAATAGAGCACAACAATGACGAAAACTATAAACTTGAATGCATTTGGGTCAATATAAAAGGGGGAAAAAATGACATTGCCACAGGTGTATACTATAGGCCGCAAGCAGAGGAAATAGATGAACTTTTTGCTAGTCAGCTAACTAAGGTATGTAAGAAGCACATCACAATAGTAATGGGGGACTTTAATTACCCTGATATCAACTGGGAGACAAACTCTGCACCAAGTGGAAGATCAAACAGATTCCTGACAAACCTAGCAGGCAACTTTCTCTCCCAAAAAGTAGAGAAGGGAACTAGGAGATTAGCCATATTGGATTTAATTCTCACAAACAGAGATGAAATGATAGAAAATGTCGAAGCCATAGGAACCTTGGGGGGAAGTGATCATGTAATATCTGGACTGAGATGCCCTACGTACAGTCACTCATGCGCTCGTGACCTCTCGAATAGACTACTGCAATGCTCTCTACATGGGGATGCCCTTGAGGACCACTCGGAGGCTTCAGCTGGTGCAGAATGCAGCCACGCAAGTTGTGAAGGGGGTCTCCTGATACTCTCATGTGACACCTCTTCTCTGCGAGCTGCATTGGCTCCCAGTTGCCCTCCGGGTGAGATTCAAGGTGCTGGTGATGACCTATAAAGCCCTAAATGGCATGGGTCCGGATTATTTAAGGGAACACCTGCTGCCGGTGTCAACTTCCCTTCGTCCTCTTCGCTCCCACAGAGAAGGCCTCCTCAGGGTGCCGTCGGTCAGGGAGTGCTGGCTGGCGGCCCCCAGGGGGAGAGCATTCTCTGTGGACGCTCCAGCCCTTAGGAATCAACTCCCTGTTGAGCTCCGGATGGCTCCCGACCTTCGGTCTTTTCGCTGTGACCTGAAAACCTGGCTATTTGAACAGGCCGGCCTGGACTAAGGGTTTGGGGTTTACTTTTAACTTAATTTATTGGTTAGGGCTAATTAATTTAATTTATTTTTAACTTTTGTATTTTATATTTTAATTGCCCTGTAAACTGCCCTGAGTCCTTCGAGAGAAGGTCGGTATATAAATCTAATAATAAATAAATAAATAAATAAATAAATAAATAAATAAATAAATAAATAAATAAATAAATAAATTTAACATTCTGGAAGCACAAGCAATAGAATACAGTCAAACTAGAGTTTTGGACTTTAAAAGAGCTAATTTCAATAAACTTAGAGAGACCATGGGAAGAATTCCATGGATGAGAATCCTAAAGGGGAAAACAACTCAAGAAGCTTGGGAAATTTTGAAAAGTGAGATAATGAAGGCCCAGTCTAGTACAATACCAACAAAGAAGAAAAATAACAACTCTCAAAAGAAACCAGCATGGCTGCATAAAGAACTCTCTGATAAATTGAAAGATAAAAAGGACAAGTATAAGAATTGCCTGCAAAGATTAAGTGAGGAAAGCTAAGGCTCAAAATGAACTAAGGCTTGCGACCAAAGTCAAAAATAACAAAAAAAAGCTTCTTTCAACATGTAAAAAACAAGAAAAAAGTTAAGGAAATGATTGGTCCATTAGTGGGGGAAATTGGCAAGAAGGTGACAAGTAATAGGGAGAAAGCAGAACTATTTAACTCATTTTTTGCATCTGTCTTTACACAAAGGGAAAAAACAGTCCAACCTACCAAAACCAGTGCCATAAAAAAAAGAATAGAAATGCAAGTTAAGATAGGCAAGAAAAAGGTAAGTGAACACCTGTCCAGCCTAGACGAGTTCAAATCACCAGGACCAGATGGATTATACCCCAAAGTTCTCAAGGAACTGGCAGACATGATCTCAGAACCATTGAACTATATTTTTCAAAGATCCTGGAGCACTGGGGAACTACCAGAGGACTGGAAGAGAGCTGATGTAGTTCCCATCTTCAAAAAAGGGAAAAAAATAGATCCAGGAAACTACAGACCTATCAGCCTGACCTCAATACCTGGGAAGATTCTGGAAAAGATAATCAAACAACAAATCAGCGAACACCTTGATGCAAATAAAGTCATCACTAAAAGTCAACATGGGTTTGTCAAAAACAGATCATGCCAGACAAATCTTATTGCATTCTTTGACCAAGTGACAAAATTAGTGGACCAGAGTAATGCTGTAGATATAATTTACTTGGACCTCAGTAAGGCATTTGATAAAGTAGATCACAACCTACTACTTGATAAGATAGAAAAATGTGGGTTAGATAGCATCACCACCAGATGGATTCATAGCTGGCTGACAGGCCATACTCAGTGTGTGGTCCTCAATGGAACTGCATCTACATGGAAGGAAGTGTGTAGTGGGGTGCCCCAGGGCCCAGTGCTCTTCAACATCTTCATCAATGATTTGGATGAGGGGATAGATGGGGAACTCATCAAATTTGCAGACGACACCAAGCTGGCAGGAATAGCCAATACTCCAGAAGATAGGCTTAAAATACAGGAGGATCTGGACAGACTCGAACACTGGGCACTATCTATCAAGTGAAGTACTAATACCACTTTACAATGCCTTGGTAAGGCCACACCTGGAATACTGCATCCAGTAGCACCTTGGTCCTGGGGAAATGTTGTTTCATTTCACTGTGTACTGTTCTGTATATTGTTGAAATGACAATAAAGTCTTCTACTTCTACTTCAACAAGAACAACAACAACAGCAATAATAAATTTGGAAGGTACCTTGGAGGTCATCTAGTCCAACCCCCTGCTCAGGCAGGAAACCCTATACCATTTCAGACAAATGGCTGTCCAGTCTCTTTTTAAAAACTTCCAAACTGTTTGCTTGGAGATGCATTGGTTTTATTTAAAAGCCTTTTGGTGCTTCATTGGGGGTAGAATTCTGATCTTTGTGCATTATTCTAGCATCCCAAAATAATTCTACAGGATTCAGCCACTACATCCTTCTGCAACATTCTACATGTCAACTTCCGAAATGAACCTGGCTGAAGCCATCTTTGTCATTCTCAGTTGTCACACAAATAGGGAGGAAGAGGGGGAAGAAAGCAAAAGGATTGCTAGACTAAACACGGAGCAGTCTCATGGGAACAAAGGTTATTCCCACAGGTGCTGGAAGGTGGAGAGAAGAAGTGACACAGAGCCCGCCAATTGGCCTCATTGGGCAGTGTGATCAATACCGTAGTAGAGGGGAAGGAGTTGTTACATTTAGTTACATTGAATCCTGGGGGAAATTTTAGAGTTGGTTTCACTTTTGACCATGCTGATATTATGTATCCAATAAACATGTTCTCTAAGGAAACTTCAAGCCTTAGATTTCTGATTTGTTTGAGTTCATTATTTTATTTTATTTTATTTTTTTAATCCCATTTATATCCCGCCCTTCTCCGAAGACTCAGGGAGGCTTAAGATCTAAAGCACAAATCAATGTGCTTAGCAATAGCCTTCATTCTATGTATATGCCTGCTTATTAGGGCTTTGCCCCCCCCCCCGAAGCAGCATTATTACAAAGTCAGCTTATTGCCCCCAACAATCTGGGTCCTCATTTTACCTACCTTGGAAGGATGGAAGGCTGGGTCAACCTTGAGCCTGGTGGGACGCGAACCTGCACTAATTGCAGGCAGCTGGTGTTATTAGTCAGAACCTTGACATTGCACATTCGGCAAGCTAAGCATAATTTTCAAGAACAACCTCCCCTTATGCCTGAAAGGTTTTTGATCAGTGTTTCCTACCTGCTCCAACATATGAGAATGAAACATGGACACAAACCTCACTATCGATACAAAAGCTATGAGTGGCACAAAGAGCCATGGAAAAATACATGCTCGGCATTATAAGACAAGATAGAAAGACCTGCACATGGATTAGAGAACAAACAAAAGTATACATCAAGAGAGTAAAAGCATTGAAGTGGAAATGGGGTGGTCACATAGCAAGAATGGCAGGTGGACCAAGGCAGTCATAGAATGGATCCCACTTGATAAAAGAGACTTAAAAACAAGATGGATTGATGACATCAGCAAGTATTGTGGGCCCAACTGGCAAAAGAAAGCTCAGGACCATATTGGAATATGCAGTGGATAAAGGTAAAGGTTCCCCCGCACATGCGTGCTAGTCGTTTCCAACTCTGGGGGCCGGTGCTCATCTCCATTTCAAAGCCGAAGAGCCAGCGCTTGTCTGAGGACGTCTCCATGGTCATGTGGCCGGCATGACTAGATGCCAAAGGCGCACGGAACGCTGTTACCTTCCCACCGGAGTGGTCCCTATTTTTCTACTTGCATTTTTACGTGCTTTCGAACTGCTAGGTTGGCAGAAGCTGGGACGAGTAACAGGCGCTCACTCTGCTACGCGGCACTCGGGATTCGACCCGCCAAACTGCCAACCTTCTGATCGTCAAGCTCAGCGTCCTAACCCACTGAGCTACCGCGTCCCTTTATGCAGTGGATACACAATGGCTAAAACAATAATAAATCACCAATATTTACCAAGCAAGTTTGAAGTCTCTGTACAGACAAACCTGTTCTATTGCTTCATTCTCCAACCAGCTACATTATCTAAAGCAGGTGTTACCCTTCATAACTCAGATCTAGAATGTTTTTGAAATCAATATAGAATTGCAAAATTAGAGGGAACCACTTAGGCTACCAAGTCCCACCTATTGTCCATTGCAGGAATACAGCATAAAGCATCTTCCACAGAGGAATGTTTCATTTAAGCAAAGTGAAGAGACAACATCCCCCCCACACACACACACTGGTGAATTCATTGCGTTATTAAAGGTGGGTTTTTGTTTTTTGTTTTGTTTTTTGTAAGATTGAACTAGAATTTGCCTTCTAAAAATTCAACCCCATTATTTCACATCCTGCTCTGTGAAATGTTGGTGAAAAGGTCTTGGTTTGAAAATTCTGCCGTGATGAGGAATTTGATTAATTAAAATCCTTATCATGCAGGAATATTTTACTAGGTTAATACATTTGTTTATAGTTATGGTACAAAGAAAACTACTGTGAATTATTTTTCCTATTACATATTTGCATATTTAGAGTGAAATACCTTACGGAAATAATCTTCACGAAGCCAAAATCCGTGAGCCCACACGGTCCCAATGAGAGGTAGAGCCAAAGGACCAGGAGGCAAATGTCTTCGGGACCAGAGTTGTTTGAAGAAGAACACAATCAGCAAAACAAACAAAAATATCCCTATCGACATCATTTTCTTGCTGAAACTTTATCTTTGAGACTTTCTAGTTGATTTGGACGTGGTTGTCTCCTTTTATTTGATGGCTCTTTGCTTTCCTTCATGTTTTATATATTTCATGTCTGGGAAGAGAATAGCAGCATATCTTTGAAAGCACCGTCCAATTGGTTCTGGCACTTTGTCAAGGAGATATTATCACACTAATTTGAATAATGAGATTACATCATGTGGTTGGATTACTTCATGCAAATAACAGAGGAAAATAATCTTTTTTAAAAAAAAACAACAAAGGCTGTGTAATCTATTTTTCCCCAACAAGTTGTTACACTGGGATTATTTTAAAATGATGCTGCCCCAAAGGTCCATGAAATCTATTTGAACAAAATGGCGAATCTTGTGTGTCATAGAGATATTATCTAGTCCAGTATCATGTCTCATGTCTTGCAAGCCTATCATCAGGACATTATCATGGGGGGAAAAACAAAACACTCATCTTCCCCTGCAAATAAGGGAACATCTTCATGAGAGTATCATAGTGTTGCAGAACCATCTTTAGATCTTTGCCAGTTGATCACTGTTTTGCAACTAAGCCAAGCCAAAACTTCATTCTAATAATTTGGAGCTGTTGCAAAAAGCCTTGCGGCAACTGTTATTGTAGAAAGCTGCCCTTGATCCAAGCATCAAATTATAGGTAGTGAGCTATAGATGGTTAGCCATGCTTAACTAAAAATGGTGTCACACCCCTGCTGCCTCTGAATGCTGGGTCACGAAAGGAAAGCAAAGCAAACACCCAATATTCTAACTCACCCGGGGACAGCTAGAGTCTTGGGGAAACACTCAGAGCGAACAATGGTGTCCTGCGGAGACACCCCAAAGGGAACCTGCTAGCTACTTCTGCTTTCTAGTTTCTTATCTATAGTGTGCCAGCCCTAAGGGGCGAAGTCTTAATCTTCTGAGTGCCAGCTTTGCTGGGTGAGTTGCTTATATAACCAAAATAGGTATAAAACTAAGACATTTTTGCTATGTGATGCTTTTTGCATTTGTTTTAGAAAAGCCGGTCTCTATTTGGCTGAATAAACACGTACTTTTGAAGGCAAATTCTGGGTTCCTGTACTTTGTTATCAAGCAAAGCCTCCAAACCTGCACATCAAGGTTAGGCAGCTTCTATACCAACTAGCCATCCTTTGTAATATTGTGTTTTGCGCATGCATAAAATTAAAAACAAACATTAATATTAGTATTGCTTGTAGTCATTTCATATGAACTAGAGTGCAATAGAATTAATAGTTTATTGTTGTTAGCATATGGATGTTTATGATTGTTCTTTGTTTTTATACCTTGTACTTAGCTCTGGGAAATCGAGGGGGGAGGGGGGAATGGGGGGGAGGGATAGGGAGGGTTAGGTAGGGGTGGGTGGAGGGAGGGGGGATTGTTAAAGATAAAATGTACTGTAAAACTTTTCAATGAAAAAAAATTAAAAACAAACATTGAAATATTCTGCTTTATGCCGATGGAGTAATAGTAACATCACGGACACAAGTAGGGATGAAAAGATAGCTGCACAGGTTTAGTTTGTGTAGGAGGGCAGCCAGTGCTGCAGTGCTCATTTTCAAGTGCCGGAGCTCCAGCCAGCCAGTGGATCTACACTCAGTGCTGGGTAGCTGGGTAGAGGCTGGCTGTGAGCGGCATGGGGCCCAATAAATGGCTTGGCCAACAGTTCTCAGCACCAATTGCTTGGGTAGGCCAGCTAGCTGGCCATTGCTCAGCGCTAGAGAGCTGGGCAGCGGCCAGATGGGGGTGCCCCAGGGGGCTCAGGATCGGCAAAGGCTAGCTGTGGACATCCTAGGACCATGACACTCAGCACAGAATTGCTTGGGACAGCCATGAGGCGCGGTGCTCCACCGGTGCATGGATGCAGGCACCCAGGGAGCAGCACTCAGCCAGCAGCCGGATAGTAGTGGCCCATGGAGGAGAAAAGCCTGGAAATTAGGAGGAAAGGGGTGGGATGAGGGGAAGAGAAGATAAAAAGGGGAAGATAAATGATGTCATAGCCCTACCCCTCTGTTGAGAGAGGACCGTTCAGGTTTAATTAGGTGGCCTCCTGTTTACAACACAGTTCTTTCAGCAGTTCCAAGAAGGTTCCATGTCCACATACACTGTTCAGGTGACCCCCAAGGACATAGATAAACCTCCAAGTGGCCTCAATGAGTCTCAGAGAGAGTGCTAACGACCAGATGACTGCAGGGAATATAAATCCTTCCATTCTCCACCATTCAGTCAGAACTGAACAAACGTCTTGGATGAGAAGTGAAACGTCTTCAAGAAAAAAACAAAGGAAGTCCAGTTGCCTTTTGAAAAAGCACTTTGGGTAAAGGTTCCCCCGCACATGCATGCTAGTCATTTCCAACTCTGGGGGCCGGTGCTCATCTCCATTTCAAAGCCGAAGAGCCAGCACTTGTCCGAGGACGTCTCCATGGTCATGTGGCCG
Source organism: Vipera ursinii (assembly GCF_947247035.1). Classification (NCBI taxonomy): domain Eukaryota; kingdom Metazoa; phylum Chordata; class Lepidosauria; order Squamata; family Viperidae; genus Vipera; species Vipera ursinii. The sequence continues at coordinate 5,648,821 of NC_139518.1, forward strand.
GCATGACTAGACGCCAAAGGTGCACAGAACGCTGTTACCTTCCCACCGTAGTGGTCCCTATTTTTCTACTTGCATTTTTACGTGCTTTCGAACTGCTAGGTTGGCAGAAGCTGGGACGAGTAACAGGTGCTCACTCTGCTGCGCGGCACTCGGGATTCGACCCGCCAAACTGCCAACCTTCTGATCGACAAGCTCAGCGTCCTAACCCACTGAGCCACCGCGTCCCTTTATGCAGTGGATACACAATGGCTAAAACGATAATAAATCAACAATATTTACCAAGCAAGTTTGAAGTCTCTGTACAGACAAACCTGTTCTATTGCTTCCTTCTCCAACCAGCTACATTATCTAAAGCAGGTGTTACCCTTCATAACTCAGATCTAGAATGCTTTTGAAATCAATATAGAATTTCAAAATTAGAGGGAACCACTTAGGCTACCAGGTCCCACCTATTGTCCATTGCAGGAATACAGCATAAAGCATCTTCCACAGAGGAATGTTTCATTTGGGGGACAACCATAACCTGGATGACTGAGAATCTCCATAGACATCTCAGGAGAACTTTTTCTAGAGCCCATTTTGAACCACTAGACCCAAAACCTAATCTTAAACCTAGCAGTAAGATATGGGAGGTTTCATGAAAAGAAAAATTGTATATTTGTAGAGCACAAGCCACAAATTGGACATACCCTTTTTCCTTTTTATTAGTTTAGAATATAAAATACAAAAATGCAAAAGTAAATAATGGGAAAAATAGCACAAGCAGTTTCCAAGTACAAACAAAAGTACTTGTGTTTTGTTTGGTTTTTTTATCAAAGAAGAAGAAGAATATAACTTTACTATGGTCATACACCAGCAATAGACATCACTTTTAAAAATATATTAAAAAATGGTACTGACATTAACAGGGATGACATTACTGACATCCCTGTTAAGAAAATACATGTTCTCAAAATGCAAGGGTCACTTCCTGGTTTACCTGAGTGAAAAACCGGTAAGTCTGTGAGTAAATATAATGTTCCAACTTCCAAATCATTTGGCCTATGATTTGGCTATGTCAGCGAAACGAATTAGTCTGTAACTGAAGGATCATCCTTATTACAGTTTTGCTAAATGGGGACTACAATAGAAAATGAGACAGGAATTATTGATATGGGTAAATAAATTTGCAGATAAAGGAGCTCACCAATCAAAGTGACATTTCAATAATTTAGGGTATAGAAAATGTTCCCTAGGAAACTCGCTGGACTTCAGAATCTGAATGACTCCTCTAGTCTCCCATTCAGTTACTGGCATCCTGGGTGGAGTTGTACAGGACTACAGGCCATCTGTAGAACACATTTTTGGACCCTCTAGTCCAACACAACTTGGGGAAGTGAACAATTGGAGGTAATATTCCTTTCACATGGAGGCAGTATAGAGATATCCAAGGGGAGCCTTTTGTTGTTGTTAGTTGCGAAGTCGTGTCCGACCCATCGCGACCCTATGGACAACGTTCCTCCAGGCCTTCCTGTCCTCTACCATCTTCTGGAGTCCATTTAAGCTCACACCTACTGCTTCAGTGACTCCATCCAGCCACCTCATTCTCTGTCGTCCCCTTCTTCTATTGCCCTCAATCTTTCCCAGCATTAGGCTCTTCTCCAGTGAGTCCTTCCTTCTCATTAGGTGGCCAAAGTATTTGAGTTTTAGCTTCAGGATCTGGCCTTCTAAAGAGCAGTCAGGGTTGATCTCCTCTAGGACTGACCGGTTTGATTGCCTTGTAGTCCAAGGGACTCACAGGAGTCTTCTCCAGCACCAAGGGGAGCCTACGTTTCCTCAATATGCAACCAAATACAAAATCAAAAGGTGAGACTCCATGAACTTGCTAGTTTACCTGTATTCATGTCTAAAAGATGCTTTTTAGTGCTGGATTGTAATGTATTCCATTCTGTCAATCATCAGCAGATGTGAGATTAATGGAACCTGATATATTCAGGCATACACACTGATTGGTGATTTTGCTCTTTCTTGAAGACTCTACTTACCAAAGCAGCATCCCTGGTCTATGAAATTCTTTACCATGATAAATTCCTTTTGTTGCAATGTTTCCTCTAATTTCCTTGTGAGTCTTCACCTGGCACGCCAACGCATTGGTGTTAAGTTTGTTTATCTTAGGCTCAGTGCTAGAAGAGGTCTGAAGATCTCCAATATTGATTGAGTTTGCTGAGCTAGAGGTGTTGTTAGACTGTTCATGGCAGTGGGTTGATCCAAAGTTTTGTGAATTTTCTTCTGGAGGGGGGTCCATTTACCATGCAGTCCCTTTGGTAAAACCATGGCATCAGGTAAAAGCAATTGTTGTTTTTAATGGTGCAAGATGAACCTTTCTTCATCTTTTAAAATTGCCAGATTGTCTTCCTTCTGGTTGCTCTTCTGTTGAAAATCCTCACTTAAGTCAAAGTGTATCAGAGGTGTTTCTAGATTTATTATCACTGTTCCTGCAACCCTTTGGGGGAGGATGTTGCCACTAATTCAGTCAGAGATTCTGCTGCTCTATGAGTTGTTAACACTGTCCATTGTAACTACATTAATTTCATCTGGCTCACTATTTGGTGGGGCTCCGAAAGAATGAACGAGCTGTTTCTAGAAATTTATGAGAGACCCTTTTTGTCACCACATGACTTGAGTCAAGGCCAAACTCTCAAGGCTGTCTGTGGTAGACAGTTTATCAATCTCAGAGCCTAGAGGGAGATCTTCAGCTTATTTAGATGGATGAAAAAGTGGCCATATTTAATTATCCTGAAACACATCTAGTGGGAATATTTCTGTACCCAGAAAAGATTTTATTTTAAGCAGCATAGTCGGTATTGTAGAGCATTTAAACGTCAGCACAACTCCCCTACTTTCCCTTTTAGAGGGTAGCCATTCTGCTCCCTTTGGGCCTATTAGAAGGAGCTGACAGCAGAGATGTGGACCTAAGGATAACACAGTCTCTCTTTTTGGTATTCCAATGAGCCATGTTAACGCTATTAGGAGATTTATGTAGGGCAACCTAGTTTGAAGGATTCAGGTATTCCAAATTTTCCTCTTCCTTTTCTCATCACATAGTGATTGGGGATACTTTTTCCCGTTGCTGTTATAGTTTCTGTTGCTTTAGCTTTTCTTCTTGATAGCTGTACTCTGCTGATTGCACATTAATAGCAGCCCATCTTTTGATGCCTCTTCATGGATTACTGCCTTGTCGTGGCGAAGGGATTTGTGTAATTCAATGAAGCTATGAGTTGTGCCGTGCAGGGCCACCCAAGACGGACAGGTCATAGCAGAGAGTTCTGACAAAACGTGATCCACTGGAGAAGGAAATGGCAAACCACTCCAGTGCAAAAGTTGGGTTGAAACTTAACATTAAGAAAACCAAGATCACGGCATCCGGCCTTCTCATTTCCTGGCAAATAGATGGGGAAGAAATGGAGGTAGTAACAGATTTTATTTTCTTGGGCTCCAAGATCACTGCAGACGGGGACTGCGGCCAAGAAATTAAAAGACGCTTGCTCCTCGGGAGGAAAGCCATGGCAAATCTAGACAGCACACTGAAAAGCAGAGACATCACCTTATCAACAAAAGTGTGTATAGTCAAGGCTATTGTAGGAAGAAAAGTCTTCATCATGGTTCCTCCAAGCAGGGAATAAACATGGCAACTGCTTTGGGAAGAAGTTTGTAGTTTATTGCATATGGATCCAACAGAAAAGAGTGAAAGAAGAGAGAATGAGCACATGTGGGTAGTGGATTTTTATACCCCCTGGACTCTTTTGTCTGGAGTTATTTCCTGTTTCAAGTTTTGTATTTCCTTTGTCACGTATTCTGTCCTGAGCCTAGTTGTGCTCCTCTAGGATTCTTGCTTGTTGTCTGTCCCAGCCCACCTCCCTGGGGCCGGAGTATGTAGATTTTAGAAGTCTTCTTAGCTTCAACCTTCCTGAATGGTTTATATCTGCATTTCTATAGAGTTGGTTTCTGCTTGGGGGAGGGAGACTTTGGGCTATTAAGAAAACCTGGGCATGCTTTTCTGCCTCTTTTAACTTCTTTTTAGGAAATGTATTTTCCTGCCCTTTTAATATTTCCTTCTCTGGGGAGCTGACTTCCCACAATCCCCCGCTTTGTGCCATAAGTGTGTGCATGATACACCTACTGGCACAAGATTAAAATTGGTCTGATCAGGGATACTGGGCACTATCTAACAAAATGAAATTCAATGGTGAAAAAAGTAAGGTTCTACATTTAGGCAAGAAAAATCAAATGCACAGGTATAGTATAGGTGGTACCTTGCTCAATAGTAGCAACTGTGAGACTTGGAGTCCTAGTGGACAATCACTTAAATATGAGCCAGCAGTGTGCTGCAGCTGCCAAAAAAGCCAACACAGTGCTAGGCTGCATTAACAGAGGGATAGAATCAAGATCACGTGAAGTACTAATACCAATTTACAATGCTTTGGTAAGGCCACACCTGGAATACAACATCCAGTTTTGGTCACCACAATGTAAAAAAGATGCCGAGACTCTAGAAAGAGTACAAAGAAGAGCAACAAAGATTATTGGGGGACTGGAAGTTTTTAAGAAGAGACTGGCCAGCCATTTGTCTGAAATGGTATAGGGTTTCCTGCCTGAGCAGGGGGTTGGACTAGATGACCTCCAAGGTCCCTTCCAACTTATTATTATTATTATTATTATTATTATTATTATTATTATTATTATTATTATTATTATTATTATTATTATTATTATTATTATTAACATTACTGACATCCCTGTTAAGAAAATACATGTTCTCAAAATGCTAGGGTCACTCCCTAGTTTACATGAGTTCCAAAAATTATTAGAGATATCTCCAAAAAATTGGTACAAGTTGACAGCTATAATTCTGTAACCATTTTTTTTTCTTGTCAACATTGCAGCAACACAGAAATTTGCCACTGCATGCATGGTAGAAGGGTTTGAGTCTACCCTCCCTGTAAATCTCTCTAATAAGGGAAGAATATATGCTGACCTATAAACTCAGTATAACTCACAGTACAATAAAACATGTGAGATATCTTCAACCTGTCCTTTACCACATATACATACCCATTCTGCTATTGGTGTTCTCTTATACCTGCTCTGGAGGAGTGCTGAAGGGAGAATGTTAAATCTGGCTCTGAAGAAATCTATTCTTTGTTTTGGGAAGGTCAGATCATTTAGATATCTTGATGATTCCCACACACCCTGTTTGATTCTATCTGTACTATGGAGAGGCAACCTATTTAGTTCTTCTTGGAACTCCATGTGCTTCATTCTATTGATTACTACTTGCTTTGCTTGATCAAAGCCTAGGGACATTAAGCCCATTAAGAGCCCAGCTTGTGATCTATCGCCTGTTTCCAGGGGGAGGGGAAGTTGGCAGTCAACACTAGCGGGGATAGTTCCTCTGGAAAGAAATTCATTTTAAGCCAATGAATGATCATCATCTTCCAGGCTCTTACCTGAATTCGTGGCATGCCTGTCTCAATTCTTAACTGGGCATTTGGAGTTCCTTTGGGTGTAGCTAAGATGGCTCACAGGAATTTGGTTTGTACAGTATGTTTTCTAGCAAGTTTTTCTTTGCAAGGATTTCTGTTTGTGCCCCATATAGAATTTGCACCAATGTTTTGGCCTCGCAAAGTTTTAAGGTAGCAAGTACTAATTGACCTCTGCCTATGTAAAAGAAATGTTTAATTGCATTTGAGGACCTATTGGCTGCTTGCAAAGTATGATCCAGGTGTGCCTTCTATGTACCTTGTGAGTGGAAAACCACCCCAAGGTATCTAAATGTTCTAACTGTTCCAAACTATGTCCTTCTATTTTCCAGGTGTACTGGCTGGGTCTTTTAGTTAAAAACTAAAATTTTTGATTTATCAAAATTAAGGACTGCAATAGCCAAGTGTTGCCCTAATTGCTCTCTTCAGTCCTACAGGAGTTTGTGAAATAATAACAGCATCGGCGGCATATAGGAAAATTGGGATTTTGCATTGTGCCAGGTTAGGTGGATGCAGATCAGGGTTCTGTAAGAGATTGATCAGGGGGTTGATATAGAAGTTAAAAAGGGAGGGGGACAAGATGCAACCCTGCCGTACCCCTTTTTGTACCCTTACTGGGCTGGTTATAGTTCCTTGAGGATTACACCTCACTTTCAAGGTGGAATTGGCATACAATTTTTGTATGAGGAAAAGGAGGCATTTATCATCAATAGTAGTGCATTTTAATTTCTCCCAGAGGGTGTTCCTGGATATTGAATTGAAGGTCTGCTTAAAATCAAAGAAGGCCACAAAAAGAGAGGATTTTTTTATGTGTGTATTTTTGTACTAAATGGTGACGTACCAAGATATGATCCACCATTGATCTTCCTTCTCTAAAACTGGCTTGTTCATCTTTGATTATCCGCCCTGAAATTAGCCAATCCTGAAGTTCATAGTTTAGGTGTTTGGCATACAGTTTACTAATAACACTCAGAAGACTAATGGGCTCTACTGGAAGGGGTGCTAAGGCGATGCCATGACACAAAACAAGCAGGGCATTTTGGTTTTCTCAAGACCCTACACCTTGTGTGGAGCCAATTCTTGTGGCCGCACATGAAAATGGACATAGAGGCTTATATTTGGGGCTGTCATGTTTGTGCTACCATGAAGCATCAAACAGGAAAAACAGTGGGTTTGGTGCTGTCAGTAGGAGACCTGACCTGACCTGTGAGAAGACATTGGGATGGACTTTGTTGAGCTGCTGGAGAACCGTGGGTACACAGTAATTTGGACCGTTGTGGACCTGTTTTTGAAACAGGCCCATTTTATACCATGCAAAGGGCTACCATCAGCTCAGAGGTTGTCCAAACTGTTTATACAACATGTGTACTGTCTACATGGGGTGCCCTGGTGGATCATCTCAGATCGGGGGGTACAGTTTATGGCACAGTTTTGGTGGACCTTCATCCGGTCTATTGGGTCATCACAAGGCCTCAGTTCCACGTACCACCCCAGTACCAACGGAGCAGCAGAACTCGCCAATGCAATGGTAGTGCGGTATCTACAGAGTTACATCTCATATCAGCAGGTGGATTGGGTCGACCTCCTACCATTTGTAGAAGTGGCCTACAACAATGCAGTGCATAGCAGCACCCGATATACCCCTTTCCAAGTGGTGTATGGCCAGGACTTCATAGCTATACCTGAGTACCAACAAGGGGACCCTATGCCCTACCAGCCACAAGAGTGGATAACCCACATGGGTGGTGGTGGTGTATGGGGTAACGTGAAATGAGCCTTGGCAAAAGCAGAGGCGAGCACACAAGCTCAGGCCAACAAAAAACAAAGACCCCAGAAACAGTTCCAGGTGGGAGATCAAGTGTATTTGTTGACCAAAAACCTACGGTTAAGGGTCCCCTGCAGAAAATTAGCCCCAAAATACCTGGGCTCTTTCCGAGTCACAAGATCATTAATCCAGTGACTGTAAGACTGCATCTGCCCCAGGTCCTGGGAAAGGTACACCCAGTGTTCCATTGTAGTCCCTTGAAACCAGCCGGGAATACTTCCTGTAGGCCTGGGGAAGGGGGACCAGGGCCCATCCAAGGGGACCAGTATGAGGTGCAGGAGATCCTAGACTGCTGGGTCCGAAGGGGACAGCTGCAATACTTGGTGCAATGGGTGAGGTATCCTGTTACGGAAGCAACCTGGGTAGGGGAGCCTGATGTACATGCTTCCCAGTTAGTACGGAGGTACCATTGATGGTACCCAGGTAAGCCGGGGGGGGAAGGCAATGGCCCAGTCCCTCAACAGGTGCTTACATTTGTCTTCTTGTCTTCCAGGTGGAACCCTGGTAGGGGGATCCGCCTGTCAAGCCCCGGACTTGACAATCGATGGGTGGGGGGGAAGTTCACGGACATGGCTGCCAACAATAATGCCGCTCCGTTTGTAAGCTCTGTTTCCCCCGCTGATCAGCTGGGTGGCTGGGACACTGGAGCCCCTTGCAACACTGCCACTCTGCCCACCAGCCGCTCAACGCTCCAATGATCAGCTGGGAAGCTGAGGCGTCAGAGATGATACCGCCGAACACCTGAGAGCCCCACCGATCACACCGGCCCAATTTGCCTTGGTGTCTTTAAATTGTCTGCAATGCAGGGGTTCTCCTGGTACATTCTCATCATAATGGATCTTAAATTAATTAAATAATGCTTGATCATTTGGGCCCATCCTAGCATTTAAGTCCCCCCGCAATAATTATTGCTCCTGTAGGGTATTTGTCTAAGCAGCCCTGGATAAAATCTTCTATACCATCCCATATCTTGTTGATCAGATTATTCTTATTGAGTGGAGGAATGTAGGTATTAAAAAGCAAAATCTCCACCTGTTTAAATAAGTAAGGTAGTCACAACCAATGGCTGAAGAGGTGGCAGTGATACACATTTACAATGCAAGGATGTATTCACTAATGTCACAATGCCCCCTTTAGCTCTCCCATCCACCTTACTTGGGACTGCTGGGATAGAGTTAACCCAATAAGCATCTAACTGTATCTCTGAGGAGGCCCAGGTTTCCTGTAAGAAGAGAATGTCAAATTGTGATAAATAATCAAAACAAAAATTGGTCTTTTGATGGCACAGTCCAACCCTCTTTATTCCAGGTTATAATGGAGAGGGGATCATCTTTTGCAGCTCATCAGGAAATTTGCTTTATACAAAGGGAAGTTGTAGGGTTGTTGCAATGGCTTGAGGTGTCTTCATGCACGAAATTAGCCTTCTCTAAAAGGAGGGAGCCCCATCAAAATTCTGAGTAGACTCATGAGAAAATTGTTCAGGGTAAGATGATTTAGTACCAGCTAACAAGACTTGCCATTCCAGTGCTTCTTCTCTAGGTGTAGAGCTGGGGGTTATTAGGTCATGCTCCGTTCGGCTTTGAGCTGATGGCACTGACGTAAGTCCTCTCTCTATTTCTTGATGTGGTGCTGAAGGTAGCATCGGATAACCACATAAGGATGCTAGCATCTCCTTCTCTATTGGGGCCTCTACTGGCCCCTGTGTATCTCGGCTTCTGTTTTCCATGATCTCATATTCATGCAAACTCTTATCCCCTGTGGGAGAAGTAAGAGGCTCAGTTATAGGGGAAACCAGATCAATAAGTGGTTCAGGCATGTCGATTGTGACCAAAAAGGATTTATTTAGGTTTACTAACTTGAATTATATTATCCTGTTCTTTCCTTGGGAGAGCACCAAAAGCATTAATAAGACCAGTTCCTGTGCTGTTAAGTACATCTTCACCGAACGAGGCTGGCTTACTCCCACTTTCTTCCTCTCCCTTTCCCAAGGTTGAGAATGCAAAAGAGACAGCAACCTTGGTAGCTCGCATGTTAACAATATTTATCAAAGCAGTTAATTTAGCCATTTCTGCTAACTCCAACAGCTTTTTCAGCCATTCGTCCATTGTGGGGATTGAAGTGTCCTTCCATTTTGGTGCATAAAGTAATCTTTCGCTGCCATCGTCATATATAACACCAAAGTTCCAATTTTTCCCCCCAAGTCTTTTTCCATTAAATCCAAAAGAAAGGTTTCTACTTTTATATTTATATTCTTTTTAAGAATCTTCTGTATTAGAATATAAATCCTATTCCAATATTACTTTGCTTATCACAGCATTCATTTGAAATACCTTTACAAAACCTCCTCTAGAAAGCAGTGCTTTTTTTCTAAAAAAAAAAAAAAGGTGCCAGAACTCTCATCTTGGCAGGCGCAGGAGGCAGGGAGGTGGGGGGGCCACGGGTGCAAGGGGTGTTGGTGGCAGGCTCCCCCCCGGGGCCGGAGCCGGTACGGCTGGTGCTGTGGGAGCAGCAGGGCCTGCTTGATATGGTGAGGCTGCGCAGTGCGGGCAGAGGAGGCAGTGCGGGCCAGGAAATGCAGGGCAGCCACTTAGGTGTGCAGGGCGAGGCAATGGTGGCGCAGGTCCAGCACCAGCTAGGCCACCAGCCTGCTGACATGGGTGAGCACAAGGAAGGAGTGCACATGGACTCTGCAGAACCCACTTCCCACTCCTTGTACTCTCTTACTTACTAGTTGAGATGGTGTAGTTGGGCAGCAGGGAGGGATGCAAAGTTCCTGCCTACTCGCTTTCGCTGCAGACAACTTGCCAGTGCAACGTTTGCCAGTCAGGTCTTTTGGCGCGCTCAGCAGCAATTCCTATTGGCTTTCAAAAGCCAATCGAGGGAGTAGCATAGCTTGTGCAAAAGCTTTTATTTATTTATTTATTTATTTATTTATTTATTTATTTATTTATTTATTTATTGTACAAAAAAAGGTGCTGGAACGCCATTCTGAGCATTCTATGAGAAAAAAAATCCCTGCTTTTATGTTTTAATCTTATGATTTTAAAAATATATTTTTTTCTATTTTAAGTTGCCCCAAACCTCGCCATGTGGATTGCATACAAATATTATATAATTGGTAAATAAAGGTAGAACATATGTTAAATATACATCAAATGATAATATGTTTCCCTACAAAGTCAATTCTTGTTCAAAGACAGACCAAGGAGTTAACTCGGAAAGGCAAGAGGAAAATCTAGAAGAGATCTGTGCAACTTGTAGAAGGGAAAGGCCCACACTGATAAATTTAAAAAAATTGTGGTCTGCAAAGGAATGCTGGTGGGCTAATCAATGATTTGGTGACTAGAGGAGCATCTACAGTGTTGGAGCTCGTGGTCATGGTAAGCCATGGAGGCACTAGGCAACATGACTTTCAGGGCAGTGGTGGTGATCTGTGCTCTGTCCAAGGGTGCTTGGTAGGCTGCATGCACAGGCCTGGTCTAGAATTTATTTTGGAGCATTCAACTATCTAGAGCAGGCATCTGAAACCCATTTTGTTTGAGGCAACTTCTTCTAAAAGAATTGCCATTAATTTGTTTTAATAAAATAATTTAAATCAATTTTTCACTTGATTTCAAATTAAATGAATTATATTGGTTGACAATGAGATTTTTTTTAGTACAATTTCCAAATGCAATAAACTGGTTTTAGGTATATGTTACTGGAAGGAAAAAGCAATCCCTGCTGCGTTACTGATCCCAGAGAAGTATTTGCATGTATGCAGGTATCCTTAGGGTGCCATAGTTATGGATGAGAAATATTAGTTGCAAAGTTGGCATTTCTGGATGTAATACAGATATTTTGGACTTATTTTTGTTTTTTTGCATGTTTGATATTTTTAAAAAGGCATATGCTACTGACTATGCTTATGCATATATGTAACATCTTTTGCTAGGATACATGATCACTGATTGTCCAAAATTTTAATATACAGATAATACCTCCAGAAATTATTATAGCCTTTTTAATAAATGTTGTTATTGATGTTAAGCTCACCATGGAAAACATCATATATTTTTATGTATATAGTAGGTTAATTATTTAAAGTCTGAAGTGCAACATAACTAGATTCTAAATAATCTATTTTTCAAAACACACAACAGTCCAAACAGTAAAAGTAAAGTCCAAATTAAGAATATTTCATTCTTAAGAATTGTTTAATTCAAAGTGGTTTAGTTGTAATACATGGTTATAGATTCAAAATAGTTTTCAAGAGTGTACAAAAGATACTATTTCTTTTCTAGCATCAGCTAAATTAGACATATTACATTGAGAAAAATGTTTCTCATTTCTTTCCTGTTACCTTTGATTTCATTGTTAACGTAAGAAATAGCTTATTTTGTTATCTAATTTTGCCTTCCAAAAGACAGAAGCAGGTGAAAAATCTGAGGTTCTTTCCTGTTGGCTTTTTTGAATTAGCTGTTTTAGATTCTAAAAGTTTAGTTCCTAAAGATGTAATCCTGTAAATAATTTTAATGTCCTCCTGTAGTGCAGGGTAGGCAACCTTGGCTCTTTTATGACTCAAGGACTTCAACTCCCAGAATTCCTGAGCCAGCATGGCTCAACTTGGAAACCTTTCCCTTTGCCCTCAGCATGGCTGGCTCAGGATTTCTGGGAGTTGAAGTCCACGAGTCATCAAGCGGCCTAGGCCAGGGGTAGAAAACCTTGGCTCTTGTATGATTCTTGGACTTGAACTCCCAGAATTCCTGAGCCAGCACGGCTCAACTTGGAAACCTCTCCCTTTCCCCTCAGCATGGCTGGCTCAGGATTTCTGGGAGTTGAAGTCCACGAGTCATAAAAAAGAGCCAAGATTGCCTAGCCCTACAATAGGCTTAGGAAAGCCAATAAGGGAGCTGGTTTTTTGTTTTTTGTTTTGCAAAAAGAAGGTGCCAGAATGCCGTTCTGAGCGTTCTATGAGAAAAAAGCCCTGCTAGAAGGTACAAATAAAACAGGAGAGGATGTGTAGCGTCCTAGACAATCCTGCGGAACCTGTTCAAGGATTGCTTATACGCCATGTCCTCAATAGAAGGGAGTGAAGTGCCAAGAATGTTTTCGGCCATCCTCACCACTCTCTGCACCACCTTCCCGTCTGAAGCAGTGATGCTTCCAATCCAGACACTAATGCAATCTGACAGGATGCTCGTGATCGTCCCTTTGTAGAAATTGGTAAGGACAGGGGAAGAAAGATGTGTTTTTCTCATGCAAAGCAGAAAATGGAAGTGCTGCTGTGCCCGCTTCACCAGTGTCTCACTGTTGAACGACCAAGCTAGCTTACTCATTAGCTGTACACCCAGAAACATGATGCTTCTAACCACCTCCACAGGGGAATCATTAATACACAATGATGTGTGGCTATGTTTGCCTTTTCTGACATATCTAACTCCGGCTTTTTATACAAATTGGAATAAAAATTTGGAAATACTTTTTAATAAGCACATTATATGTTACCACGTTGTTGCCTTCACAAATTTTATTGATCATTCTCTTTTCCCTTTTCTTTCTTAGTTTATATGCCAGTCATCTTCCTGGTTTATTTGCAAACTCAAAATATCTTTGCTTCATATAATTCAGTTTTGTTTCTATTTCTTGAACTGTTAACATAGACAATCCATAGGTGTCTTGCAATTCAATTTCTTTCTGTCTAATTTCATCCAATATCTTTTGCATTATTTCCTGTGATTCTTTTTTCTTCTCTAGGTGATTATATTGTATAAAATAACCCCTTATAAGTGCTTTACTAGCATCCCAAATAGTCATTAAATTTGTCCCTTTACCTAGATTATTATCAAAATATTAATTTAATTTCTTTTTACAGTCCTTTATAATTATGTCATTTTACAAAATAGATTCATTTAACTCCATCTATAACTTAAACTCTTTTTTTCAAATTCCAAAAGAACTGGGTTGTGATCAGTAAAAGATTTAGGTAAAATGTCAACTTTTAGAATTTTGTTTGCAAGGTTTTTAAAAGTTCATATCATATCAAACCTTGAAAAGGATTTATGTCTTTCTGAAAAAATGGTATATTCTCTAGCAAAGCCATTTCTTTGCCTCCATGAATCTATTTATGCTAAGTTGTCCATCATCTCAAAAAAGTCTTTACTAATTTACCCTGGGAGGATTTAATCCCTTTGATAGATATTCTATCCAAAACTGGGGAAGTCACTCCATTGCAATCCCCCAGCATAAGCCAATTTTAATTTTTGATCCATAAGATATTCAAAAAAATTACTTTTATCATAATTTGGCACATAAAGTCCAACTACTATTGTTTTTGTTCTGTTAAGTTCAGTTTCCACTACAACAAATCTATCACATTCATCTAATAAGGTTTAAACTGGAGTTTTATATATAAAACAACTTTATTGATCTTTTTTAAACTAACAAATATAAATTGGATTGGGTTGGATTTTATAAATGGATTTTAACTTTTAATCTGTATTAATTTATTACGGGCACTGTTTAATTACTTTTTAATAATTTTTAATTTTCGTATCTTGTTTTTATGTATTGCCCTGTTCACCGCCCTGAGTCCTTCGGGAGAAGGGCGGTATACAAATTAAATTAATAAATAAATAAATAATAATAAATTCCTCCCCTAGTTGTTTATTTATTAAGTATCCCTTATCTTATTTCTTGATACATGTTTCTTGAAGGCAAGTTATATTTCCTTCAAACAATTATATCCAGGGCTTTTTTCCTCATAGAACGCTCAGAACGGAGTTCCGGCACCTTTTTTGGGTGGAACCTTGTAGGGTAGGCAAGGCGGGTTGTATGACATGTGTGAGTTCCGGCACCTTTTTCTTTTACAAAAAAAGCACTGATTATATCCATGTTTTCCATTCTTAGTTTGGATTTAAAGTGGCAATCCAAAACATGGCCTCCTACAAAACAAACTAAGATATCCCTTAGTAAGTTTCTCATAGTGGCAAATCTGGAGTTTATATACTTTGTCTATTTCCAGGTCGAGGATCTTTTTTAAAAGCCAAAATTTTAATGACCCTCAGTCTAATATCCTTTTGTTTCACACAGTATTTTTTGTTCCATACAGTATTAACCTTGTGAACTCTAAAGCTTCCTCTTTCCACTATATATACAAGATGGACAGTGATAAATATATATATGTTATTTATATGTAAGGATGTAGGTTCATACATATGTTGTATATAGCATGTTTAAGTGCATGTTATGCACTTGTACATTTTTGAGAGCAAGCAACAAAATTTCACTTTTAATGTGTGCCAATGTGCCCATAGTAAAATCTATCTATCTATCTATCTATCTATCTATCTATCTATCTATCTATCTATCTATCATCTATCTATCTATCTATCTATCTATCTATCTATCTATCTATCTATCTATCTATCTATCTATCCAGAGAGTTCAGGAATTGCTCACAATCTTAATTGAAGTTTGTAGATATCCCAGTCTCCCAAAAGACCTTTTTTGATTCCTATATTAAAAATCACAAAATTCTCCCTTCCTGTCTCTATTGATAATATTTCTGCAAGTGTAAAATCTGCTTTCCTCTGCCTGCAAAAGACCTTTTTTGATTCCCATATTAAAAGTTTAACACTTCTGCCTTCCCCCCCATTTGCAAAGTCACATTCTTGCATTCAGTTTAACACTTCTACCTAATCTGCAATTGTAAGGTCACATTCCTACATTCCATTTCTGCCTCTGGTGATAAAACTCTTTTCTTATTTACAACCACATTCCTGTCTCTGATTCACATGTGTATACAACAAAGACTTGTTTCATATAAATTGCCCATGCCTCAAGATATAGTTCCCTGTCTCCTGAAATTGTCTCTGCTTCTAGATTATGTCTTTCAAGTCATGTCTTCCTGTGATAAACCTTTGTCCTCTGCTTCATTTATAACAAAGACTTGTCTTTTATAATTGTCTATGTTTCAAGTTATGTTTCAAGTTATGTTTCAAATCATGCCTTTCAAGTTAAGATATGCCTTCTTGACTGATGACAACCCTTGTATTCTCTGTTAGCATTTGTAATATGATAAGCTATGCTTTATTGTTTCCTGTGATGACCTTTGCTCTCTTCATTAGCAGATGTATACAATGAGTTATGTTTTCCCTTTGACCTTCCATATTTCCATATGTTGCTCCCTCATGTGTACTTTCCCCCTCCCAAATGAAACAGCATAATAAAAGGAGGGTGTGTGGAGCTGTTCGGGGGCATAACATCCACCCCGGGCACTCCCGTGCTCCCTCACCTTGAGCAAACTTGTGTTGGTGCCTCAGTCTGTCCTAGGACTCTGCCCCTGAACCATCCGCAGTTCCCAAGTGTGACCGTCGGAACGTCCGGCATACTGGGTCGGTGGTAAAGGGCAAGATCCTTCCTTATTCAAGGTGTTCACCCTTGCGAGGGTCCCTCTAAATTCTCACCCCTGTCACGGGGCTCTAAGAGTTGAGGCCAGAACCCTGACCGGTCGCTCATCGCAACAACTGGGGGCTCGTCCGTTGGATCGCGGCTTCAACTCCACAGCACGACTCCTGTCCAGGCGTGTGCTGCCTGCATTCCTGTTCTCACGCACCTCGGAGAAGGCTTCAAATCGTGAGTAAATGGGCTCCCCACTTTCCAAAGTTTTGTCAGGTCATAGGGACTAACTTTTTAATATAATGCAGAAGGCTAATTTTGTTCAAAAACACAATGGCACCATGGTCCATCTTGTAGGAAAGAGACTTTTTACAAAACTTTTACAATATATTAACAAAAATTGTCTGGCTTATCCAGAATCAGGCACTTTGTCTGTTATAACCTGGGAAAAGCTATGTAAATATCTTCACAATCATCCCAGGGTGCCTGCTGACATTCTGTCTGCATGGCAAGCCGTGATGGCAGCATTAAAACTCTTGCCATCTACTTTAAATCTGACATCTTTTACCTCTGAACCTCTTGATCACTCTTCTGATCCTCTGCCTTCATCCGTGCCGCCCCCACCCTATGAAAAATCAGAGAAACTTCCTCCTATTGCTGTGCATGTCCCCCCCTCTGCTCTGCCTCCGGAGAATCTTCCTTTTGCCTTTTCTCTTTGCCCTGCTGTGCCTGTCTCTCCCTCTGACAAAGAGGAAAAAGCCTCTGAGCTTGTTGCCATTAAACCCCCCTCCCCCCTTCCCTCCTCCTCCTTCTCCAAATCTCTCTCCTCACTCAAGAGGCACCTTTTGTTCACTCTATGCTTATGGCTCATGCCTCCGGGACATTTCTTTTTAATGCTTCTAACCCATCTGAACTTTTCACTGAATCTCTTTTTCATTAAGCGTTTTCAGTTTCTCCGCCTCCCCCTCCTTATGAGGAAGATTTGTCATCTTGTTCTCCTGTTAATTTTTTGCCGCCACCAGCAGCCGGAGGTTAACCAATCCACCCTTGCATCATGAATTGATCAACTATGTGCAAGGATTTTTAATAAGTATAGGTAAGCTAACATAGTTTTGACTATCACAATATCTTGTTTGGGAATCTGAATATAAATAAAAAAGAAATAGAGAAAAATTCTTGCTGGATTACCTCAAGGAATAAATAGGGATCAATTATTTGGCACGGGACAATTCATTACTAATGACCAACAGGCTCAAAGCCCAAGGGAGGCTTTTAATTTGAAGGGGCTTTAGCAGCTTTCCACAAGATATCCTCACGGAAAAGCTAAAATGTCTTTTGCAAAAGTTTATCAAGATCCCAATCAGGCTTATTCAGACTTTGTGGATAGATTGCAGGAAGAAAATACAAGGCAAATAGACAATGAATATGCCCGAAATGAACTCCTGTTAAAATTGGCTTATGTGGGGCTTGAAAGAGCCTCTTGGGGCGAGCTGTTCTCAGTAAAGTCCAGGGGCGCGCCTGTTGATTTCAACTGCCTGGAGTTTTCTGGGGTCTAGCTTCCCATTGCAGGCTCCCAGCCAAACTAATTTGACAATTCTGGTCTACCAAATCAAAGAATAGGAAAGTAGTTGTTGTTGTAAACCTAAAGAAAAGAAAAATCAAAGAAATAAAATCAAGTTTTTCTTCTATCTTTTTTTTATCTAGCTCTTTGGATTATTGTTTTGGCCTAAAACCCCAAATTGATATGTGTGTCTTGTTCTGTTTTAAATAAATGTTGTCTTAATAGTATCTGTGTATATATTTCTGTCTGTGTTGTTCTGTGTTATTTCCAAGACTTGGAAGAGGGTCAAAATCCTCTCTGATAACACCAAACAAAAAGGCCTTAGTTAATAATGTATGGTTTGTCTGAAGACAGTATGAAATGAAATTTTTGTATGTGAAATTGTTTATGCAAGCAGTCAGAATGGCAGTGAATGAGTTAATTTGCTGATATGTAAATGTGAGTGTGTTACCCTCAAAACTGCAGATTTTATTGTTGTAAAAGCCATGGATGATGTGTGAGAGTAAATGCATGTAAAGGAGAGCAAACTATTTTTATTTTTATTTTTTGGTGGTGAGATTTTTGTAAAGTTTCTTTTACTCCCCCCCAACCCTGCTCTGTTACTTTAAGAGTGAGAAAGGGAGAGACAGCCAGAAGAAGGGGAGGTGGCTGGTCCTTTTAACCATTTTTTTTCTCTGCTTAGAATTCCAGTCTGAGAAAGGGGGGTGGATGTGAAACTTGATGCCCACTCTTGCAGTTTCAGCTTGCAATTTTTTTTACTCGAAAGAGGAGAGATTCTTTGTTGGAGAAGTTTTTGGAATTCTTTGAGTTTTAGTTAAACATCACCCAAAAGAAGTTTTTGGAATTCTTTGAGTTTTAGTTAAACATCACCCAAAAGAAATTACTCTGATCTTTTTGTGGAGTTGTTTTTTGTTTTTTTTTGTTTTTGATGTTTTTGTGTCTGTGTGCAGGACACATTGATAGAAGGTGATATCTGGGAGAATTTCCCTCCCTTAGTCAGCACTAGCCTGTGGATTTTATACCTTACAACAGGCTCTGAGATTGTTAATACAGGAAAGGAGGAACATATACACTGACTCCAAATATGATTATGGAATTTTCAATACTTTTGGAGAAGAGAAATGTAGAGGATTGATTAATAGCTAAGAGAAACAGTTAGCTCATGCAAAAGTTGATAGAAGCTGGAAGCAGAAAAGACAGAAGTTAGGCCAGAATGGCAGAAGGGCAGTGAATGAATGGATAATAGAAGGGAGAAACAGAAAAGTGGTTTTTAAGTTGGTTTGCACAGATTTGTGAATTGCATGCATGAATTGTATGCCTTAACACAAGCCTTAGAATGCTGAAGGAACAAGAATGTACTATAGAAATAGAGAGAGGTGGATGTTGCATGATGGGAGTCGGATGTTCCTTTCGCTGCTATTATTTTAAACATGCCTGGACTATTTACTGCTGAACCAATTGAAAATTTTGGAGTGGATTCATTTATCCCACACGCCCAAAGTTTCTATTTTAACCAGAGAAGCACAATTAGCTCAATTGATTTTTGCAAATTTGGGAATCATTTTTTCAAACCTCAAGTGAATTGCAATTTTCCTTAGCTGATTGGCATGGCAAGGTTTCTTGCCACCCACCACCCGATTATCGTTTGCAATGCAAATTGTTCGCACTAACCAAGCAAACAACACCCCAGCGGTCAGCTCAAAAAGCTGAACTGGCTGCTTCAATTTTTGCTTGTCAAATTTTTTCATTTCAACCTTTGAATCTTATTGTGGATAGCTTTTATGTTTATCACACAATTCAAGTGATTTATGGATCTTATTTATCCCCCTCCATTCAACCAGATTTGTTACAACTTTTTTTTTAACCTTGCAAAATTTGCTTTTTGAACGCCAACATCCTATTTTTGTTGCTCACATTCGTAGTCATCAGCCTTTTCCAGGTTTTTTGCAAGAGGGAAACAATGTTGCAGATCAGGCTGCCTCCGGACCTTCAGCCTGTTCTTTGCAACCCCTCACCCCCTGGGAAAGTCATTCCTATGTTTCAATTGATACCTTTTCAGGATTCATCATGGCCACCCCTCAAAGGGGTGAAGCCACTAAACATGTAATTAATCATTGTATTCGGACCTTTGCAGTGCTGGGATGTCCAAAAGAACTCAAAACAGATAATGGCCCTGCCTACAGCAGTCAAGCCATGGCAAAATTTTGTCATCATTGGCAAATAACACACAAATTCAGAATTCCATATAATAGCCAAGGCCAAGCCTTGGTGGAAAGGGTTAACCAAACCTTGAAACATGCTTTAGATCGTTATAAAAATCAGAACAGGGGAAAACGAAACCCCAACCTCCCAGCAATGCAAGAAAGTCTTAATCTTTGCCTCTACACTCTAAACTTTTCCAACTTGACTGGCTATCCCTTAACCACAGCTGCAGAGCAGCATTTTTCTTCTTCTTCTTCTTCAGATCTCCCTAAGCCACAGGTGTGGTATCGCCAACTTCCAGACCTAACTTGGAAAGGCCCTGCAGACCTTCTCACTTGGGGAAGAGGCTACGCAGTTGCTCAACTGCCAGACAAAGTGCTGTGGATCCCAGGTCGCTACGTTCATCCGTATCATGCCTCCACAAACACAACTGCAGAACCCATTAAAGATGACAGCATGGTTTGTGACTTTTTTCAGCTTTAACACCACTGACTGATGCCACTAAAACACAATTCCATCTGAAAGCTTACCCCAGACGTCAACTCCAGTTCACCAGCTATCCCATCCTGTTCTTTACACCTTTGACATTGGTTCCAGTCAAAAATGACTCTTTTCACACTGTTTTTGCCCATCGCATGGACCCAGAGGGAACAACCTGTTGTTAACAACGAGTCTACCATCATCATCTATGTGAACTCTGTAGCTCATGTTCCTGTCCAAACTTGAAATGGTTTCAACTTTCAGGAATTATTTGGCTCCTGGTTTCCCAAAGTACCTGGTTTATAAGCTATTGTAGCTTTTATTAGTATGATTGTATTAGGATGTATTATTTTACCTTGTGTCTTGCCTATTTTTATCAGAAGTATTACTAACAGTATTTCTTTGACTGTGTTTGACTCCATGGCAGAATTAAACAAACGATTAAAAGACAGAGAAGGGGAACGCTCCCAGCATTATACTTGGTATCAAGGAATGTTTAACTTTTCTCCCTGGCTGACCACCCTTTTCTCAGCTATAGCTGGTCCTTTAATTTTATTATTACTTGCATGTGCAATTGGCCCATGTGTTATGGGTAAACTTTTAAATTTTCTACAACGAAGGCTGAGCAGTATTAGCGATGACATTCTGTTAATGAAACACACTGTTGACAGTGAATACAAACATCCTCTTTTAGAATTCACTTCTGACCCAGAGACTGATGCACCCTCACACCAACACTCTTTGAAAGGAACATTGACGCAGGCTCAGGAGGTATCGGAGGATTTCTCTTTTTCCAGCGCAAGTATCCTAGAAGAGAAAGTTCTGGATTTTGAGGGGCCTTCTCAGTAATTGGCTTTTAAAAACAGAAAAAGAGGAGTTGTAGATATCCCAGTCTCCCAAAAGACCTTTTTTGATTCCTATATTAAAAATCACAAAATTCTCCCTTCCTGTCTCTAGTGATAATATTTCTGCAAGTGTAAAATCTGCTTTCCTCTGCCTGCAAAAGACCTTTTTTGATTCCCATATTAAAAGTTTAACACTTCTGCCTTCCCCCCCATTTGCAAAGTCACATTCTTGCATTCAGTTTAACACTTCTACCTAATCTGCAATTGTAAGGTCACATTCCTACATTCCATTTCTGCCTCTGGTGATAAAACTCTTTTCTTATTTACAACCACATTCCTGTCTCTGATTCACATGTGTATACAACAAAGACTTGTTTCATATAAATTGCCCATGCCTCAAGATATAGTTCCCTGTCTCCTGAAATTGTCTCTGCTTCTAGATTATGTCTTTCAAGTCATGTCTTCCTGTGATAAACCTTTGTCCTCTGCTTCATTTATAACAAAGACTTGTCTTTTATAATTGTCTATGTTTCAAGTTATGTTTCAAGTTATGTTTCAAATCATGCCTTTCAAGTTAAGATATGCCTTCTTGACTGATGACAACCCTTGTATTCTCTGTTAGCATTTGTAATATGATAAGCTATGCTTTATTGTTTCCTGTGATGACCTTTGCTCTCTTCATTAGCAGATGTATACAATGAGTTATGTTTTCCCTTTGACCTTCCATATTTCCATATGTTGCTCCCTCATGTGTACTTTCCCCCTCCCAAATGAAACAGCATAATAAAAGGAGGGTGTGTGGAGCTGTTCGGGGGCATAACATCCACCCCGGGCACTCCCGTGCTCCCTCACCTTGAGCAAACTTGTGTTGGTGCCTCAGTCTGTCCTAGGACTCTGCCTCTGAACCATCCGCAGTTCCCAAGTGTGACCGTCGGAACGTCCGGCATACTGGGTCGGTGGTAAAGGGCAAGATCCTTCCTTATTCAAGGTGTTCAACCTTGCGAGGGTCCCTCTAAATTCTCACCCCTGTCACGGGGCTCTAAGAGTTGAGGCCAGAACCCTGACCGGTCGCTCATCGCAACAGAAGTTCTTTAACATGAGATTCCAAAAGAGCACTTTCATCCAAATCAGCTTCATACAAAACCTCTTTCTTCTCCAATTTGTGCTCCATAAGATCCACTCTATCCTTAACCTGTTTGATATCTCCAGTCAAATGTTGTATCTCCTCACAGAGTCCCTATGAAAGTGTATCAAGTTTGGATTCAAGCTTTCTTCTCATTACCTGAATTAGTTCATGTGTTTTAGCTGTATATTCATCCAGATAGGGTCTTAAAGATTCTGTATCTCCTGATGTTCTTTCCATTTTCTCCATCTTCTTATGCATACCATCCTGTCAAAGTGTAGCTAAAGCTGAGATTTTAAAGTTAAGAGTTTTAGACTTGTAGCTTTATAACATTAAATCCAATGGGTTAAATGATGCTACTGGAAGAACGAGAAAGGATTATCAATATTATAGTCTTTTGGCTCTCTCATGTGGTCAAACCATATCACTGCAATATAAGCTGCAAAAAAGAACTTGCCTCTTTGTTTAACAGCCCACTTAGCTGTTGCAATCAGGAACAAGTAAAATCGGAACTGTTTCTCCCCCTCACAGCAAGATCAAAACATCATTTAGGCAGTCTTTGAAAAAAAAAACTACAGCAGAGTCAATTAAAGATATAAGTCAGCAGTGTGCTGCAGCTGCCAAAAAAGCCAACACAGTGCTAGGCTGCATTAACAGAGGGATAGAATCAAGATCAAGTGAAGTACTAATACCACTTTAGAAAGCCTTGGTAAGGCCACACCTGGAATACTGCATCCAGTTTTGGTCACCACGATGTAAAAAAGATGTCGAGACTCTAGAAAGGGTACAAAGAAGAGCAACAAAGATGATTAGGGGGCTGGAGGCTAAAACATATAGGGAACGGTTGCTGGAATTGGGTATGTGTAGTTTAATGAAGAGAAGGGTGAGGGGTGACATGATAGCAGTGTTCCAATATCTCAGGGGCTACCACAAAGAAGAGGGAGTCAAGCTATTCTCCAAAGCACCTGAAAGCAGGACAAGAAGCAACGGATGGAAACTAGTCAAGGAGAGAAGCAACCTAGAACTAAAGAGAAACTTCCTGACAGTTAGAACAACTAACCAGTGGAACAACCTGCCTCCAGAGGTGGTGAATGCTCCAACACTGGAGGTTTTTAAGAAGAGACTGGACAGCCATTTGCCTGAAATGGTATAAGGTTTCCTGCCTGAGCAGGGGGTTGGACTAGATGACCTCCAAGGTCCCTTCCAACTTTATTATTATTATTATTATTATTATTATTATTATTATTATTATTATTATTATTATTGTTATTATTGTTATTGTTGTTGTTGTTGTTGTTGTTGTTATTATTATTATTATTATTATTATTATTATTATTATTATTATTATTATTACTATTATTATATCCTCCAGAATATTTAAATCCAAAAGTTTCAAAAGTGTAGTTACCACAGTGATTTCCAGCTTCTTTATTTTGGCTTGGATACACCAACTCCTTTCCTCCCCACCCTCATAAACTCACAGAGCTACAGAAATGAATATATTTCAACAAAAAGGAAAAAGCAGGCTACAGCCAGAGGAAGCCTCTTTTAAAAAGAAAGGCAGATATTTAAAAAGCTAGTGACTAAGAAGTGGTGGCAAACTTTATTGTCCATTTTAAATGCCTGATTCTTCCACAGTGAACTTCCTTCTTGATTGCCCCGCCCCCAGCTAGAAATTCACCCAATTACTTCTTCTTCTTCAAGAAGGACTGAAAGCATCCAGCCATCCAGGGGAACAAAAGGATTGATTTCCAGAACTTCCTTTTTCTCAGGGAAGTTCCTTCTGACTTAGAAAGCATCCCAAGTATAAAACTGTGTAAAACGTGAGGCCTTCTGCTGATGATCTAGGCATTTCTCTGCAAGATGTCAATGTTGTGATTCAGGGTCAGCCTGTGGGTTCAGCAGTTGGGTCGGACGATTCAGAGGAGGAGGAGGAGGAGGGGGGTTTTGGAGAGTCTGCAGAGGACAGTTCTGAGGCTTCGCAGAGCCCTCAGCCAGGCCCCTCCCATCTGGTTACTACGCAGACCCAGCTGTGTCAGCCTGACAGCGTGGATGAAGATGACCCACAGCTGGCCCTGTTCAAGGACGCCCGACGCAGGAGGCAGTCAATCAGGAGTAAACAGAGGAAGGCAATGGGGCACCTCGGAAGGAGGCAGAGAGAAGCCACGCCTTGAACTGTTTAAAAGGGGAATGTGTGGGAGGGCTGGTTTGCTGAAGGCAACCATTTGAATAGCTCCTGTTTTGTGATTCGTGTTTTGTTCAGTTTGCTCTGTTTTGTGTCAATAAATTTGGCAGGCTTAGTTCCAGCCTTTTGCCTTTTGTAAAGCAGTTGTCCCTGCCTTTTCTGCAGGGCCAGTAATAGGCTGCAACAGAACAGTCAAAAGCAGTATGGAATATTTGATGAAGAAGCTAAATGACTTTGGAGGTTTAGCCGGTTTCAAAATAGGTAAACAAAAAACAAAAATGATAGTTAAAAAATCAAAATATTGAAGACCTTCTGATGAAGAAATCAAATTTTAAGCTGAGAAAAATGTTAAGTACCCTGGGGCGATGCGTACAAACATAAATTCTTAATTGTTCCAAAATATTTTGGAACATTCATGAAAATCAGGTAGGCCATTGCCTGAGGATTTCACCTCTTATACTAGCCATGACTCCAAGTCACAGGAAGAGAGATGGAAATGATCCGCTGAGAGAACATGGTGGTATCAAGATGGTTTGTTTCTTAGGTAGCTGTATGTGGGGCCCTACATAAGGAATCAAGTATAAGCGGTGAGTGTAATGTATTGGGCTTTGTCTTGCTAAAGGAATATCACGTGGGTTAATTGCTGGAAGGTTGCTCAAGCAGGGAAGCCGGCTAATGGCTCCCAGCTCCTCAGACAACCCGTCTCCAGTGCTGCCACTGGCTGCCTTTAGGGCAGCAATAGGTTGCTTTAAACCTATTGGCCGCCGCCTAGAGACCAGGGTATAAATTGCTGCATTCGCAGCCCTGTTTCTCAGTTCAGTTCCTGCAAGCAATAAACAATGATCTTTGCTGAACTCACTCGCCTCGTCTCGTCATTGAAGCAACGAACCCAGTATCTAACAGTGAGTACGGCTGCTGTACTGCCTTTGTCACTGCCAAGGCTTTGGCCTCATTGCCCTGATGTTGGTAAATTCATCCAGGCTTCTTATATTCAAAAATGTCTAGGCCATCAGGACAAGGTCTGAGTGACTCGGAAATCAATGGCCACAAAGACAAAATCAAAAAGTTATCATGATGCTAACTCACACTGAGAGAAGCATACACTTGGTCTGTTTTTTTCTCAGCTAGTATGGGATCTGAAGATCAAAGACATTCACATCAGTCATGATGAGATCACTTTCCTTATACCAGGAATATTCTGCTACTACCCACCATTTTATTTAGATGGTATCAACTGCTTTCTGTAGCTATTTGGGAAATGTCCCAGAAGCCTGGCAGCCTCTTGCATTGGGTACTTACCCAATCTCCTGAATGCAGTGGTCAGGATTAACACCAAGGGACCTCTTTCTTTGCACTGATTTAGAGGAAGATTTTGAATAATCAAACAATTCTGGGGAAGGAATTGCCAGAAAAGACAGCTGGAGCAATACTGGCAAAAAATGTCTTCTTTGGGAAGGGTTGCAGAGAAAATGATTAGGTAGTAACAACAGAAGACTTTAGATAAATCCTATATTTGGATCACGTCTAGGTTCAGGTCTGAGTGTAGGATGTAAAATGCACTGGTTGGCACATCTTTTCATGTTCTATTAAATCTGACAGCATCATTTCATCCTTTCAAGTATGTCAGTATGATTTTGGATCTATGAAATTTGCTCTGGCTGGTTAACATGAAGCCCATAGGACAAATTCATTAAAACTGAAAAATGATACTAAGACTAAATGGAAAGTGATATGTTTTCTTGGCACCCAAAGAAAACAAAGGGAAAACATAAGAACCTTGCTTAGCACATTTTTTTTTCATACACAGCCTCCTAGTCTTTCATTGACCTGATTTGGTACATTGTGTGAATGCAGCTATAGGTTGAATAAGTTTCAATGCAGAATAAAAGGAAGCAAAACATTATATTAAGTGAAGAGACACCAAGTAAATATTTGCATTTACCATATTGAATAACTATTCTGTAATTAGTTTTATGCTTTTTTATGGAGTCTTATATTTATTTATTTATTTTTATTTATTTATTTTAATTCCATTTACAGTATATCCCGCCCTTCTCCGAAGACTCAGGGCGGCTTACAAGCTTAGCAGTAGCCTTCATTCTATGTATATGCCTGCTTATTAGGGCTTTCATACACCCCCCAAGCGGCATTATTACAAAGTCAGCTTAATTGCCCCCAACAATCTGGGTCCTCATTTTACCTACCTCGGAAAGATGGAAGGCTGAGTCAACCTTGAGCCTGGTGGGACTCGAACCTGCACTAATTGCAGGCAGCTGGTGTTACTTAAGGAGGCATTAGCCCACTGCTCCACCAGGGCTCTTATATATTTAAGCCTGTGTGGGAATAGCACATAGTTGTATGCTTTTTATGGAGTCTTATATATTTAAGCCTGTGTGGGAATAGCACATAGTTGTATGCTTTTTATGGAGTCTTATATATTTAAGCCTGTGTGGGAATAGCACATAGTTGTATGCTTTTTATGGAGTCTTATATATTTAAGCCTGTGTGGGAATAGCACACAGTTTATAAGGCTGTGGATGCACTGTCAGCTTTACAATAGGGGACAGATTGATTTGTTTCACTCCTTCAGGCAACTGGAGTCTGAAGACCCGCAACAGGCTGGTCAGAAAGATGAAGGTTTCAATTCTTGCCAGCTGCTCTCCCACACAGGAACGTTGGCCTGTAGATAAAACAAAGGCACGCATAAAACAGGTAATAATCTGTTCTTCAGAGTATACCCTATCATCAACAAAATCTGGGGGGAAAATGGTGACAGTAAAAATAGATTTCCAAATTGAATCCCAGTAGCTTCCAAGCTCCCTTCCAACTCTGTTATCCTTTTATTCTGCTTCTAGCAGATTTAATTCGCAGAGGTATTTCCCCAGCTTTCCTCTGTTTGTGAACAGGCCTTCAGGGATGAATTTAATAAAACTTATACAAAATGGTAGACCATTGCCAAAGCTACACTATACATTCATGGGGAAAAAAAATCCCTGATATGGTATGTTTTTTCCAGAGATGGGCAGTACCCTTCTCATGATTAAGTACTACCCATTGGGTGTTGTTGGTCAGTCAATTGCATGGTCTATCCCAGGGGTAGGCAACCTCGGCTCTTTTATGACTCATGGACTTCAACTCCCAGAATTCCTGAGTCAGCTATGCTGACTCAGGAATTCTGGGAGTTGAAGTCCATGAGTCATAAAAGAGCCGAGGTTGCCTACCCCTGGTCTATCCCATATTTTTCTATCTTATCAAAAAGTAGACTCTACTTTTTCAAATGCCTTCCTGAAGTCCAAGCATACTACGTTTACAGCATTTTGCTGGTCCATTAATTTAGTAACTTTATTAAAGAAGACAATAAGGCTTGCCTGACACAATCTGTTTTTAACAACCACATAATGGCTTATAGTCAATCAATCTATCAATCAGAATAGAGCTGGAAGGAACCTTGGAGGTCTTCTAGTCCAACCCTTGCTCAACCAGGAGACCCTATATCATTTCCAGTGCGCTCCCACAGAGAGGGCCTCCTCAGGGTGCCTCCGATCAAAGAATGTCGACTGGTGGCCCCCAGGGGGAAAGCGTTCTCTGTGGGCACGCCAGACCTGTGGAACCACTTGCCGGTTGAGCTCCGGAGGGCCCCCGACCTTCGCTCCTTCCGGCGGGATCTAAAAACTTATTTATTTGAGCAATCTGGCCTGGTTTGATGGGTTTGGGGTTTAAACATGGTTTTTAATTATTGTATATATTGGGCATAACATTTAATTGTTTTTTAACTTTTGTATTTTGTCTTTTAATACTTATTGCCCTGTACACCGCCCTGAGTCCTTCGGGAGAAGGGCGGTATAAAAGTTTAATAAATAAATAAATAAATAAATAAATTTCAGACAGCTAGCTGTCCTTGCTTTTCTTTAAAATCTCCAGTAATGAAGCACCAACGGCTGGTTAATTGTCCTCACTGTTAGGAAGTTTCTCTTAATTCCAGGTTGCTTCTGTCCTTGAGTAGTTTCCATTCATTGTTTCTTGTCTTGCCTTCTGGTGCTTTGGAAAATAAATTGACGGCCTCTTCTTTGTGGCAACCCCTCAAATACTGGGATACTGCTATTACATCACCCCTAGTGCTCCAGGACTTTTGAAAGATATAGTACAATAGTTCTAAGATAATATCTTCCAGCTCCTTCAGAACTGGGATGTAATCCATCAGGTCCCAGTAATTTATATTAGTCAAGATCAGACAGGTGTTCTCTTACCATTTTCTTGCATATTTTAATTTTCATTTCTAGTCTGTCTAGAAATATATGTTTTTGGTAGACTGGACTATAATTTCTTTTTGCATGAAGTCTGATTAAAAAAAAATGAATTAAGCAGTTCTTTCTCTCTACTGCCTGTTACTTCCTTTCTATCTTCTCTCTTTAGTGGACCGACTGTTTATTATCATTTATTATCTTTGACTTTTGTTGCAAGTCTTTACTTGTTCTGAGCCTTTGCTTTCCTGATTTCATCTTGGCAGATACAGGCTATCTGCTGATATTCTACATTACTTATGTGTCTCTCATTCCATTTTTTGTACTTATCCTTTTTGTCTTTCAGTTTATCTGAGAGATGTTTGTGAAAACAGGCTTGGTTCTTCTTGGATTTCTTGTTTTTCTTTTTCAGCGGTATTGTGTTGGACTGGGTTTTTATGATCATATTTTTCAGAGTTTCCCATGTTTCTTGAGTTGTTGTCCCCTTTAGGATTTTTATCTATGGAATTTTTCTTAGGTTCTCTTTGAGTTTCTTGAAATCACTTCTTTTAAAGTTTAAGACACTAGTTGGATTATATTCTATTGTTTGTGTTTGCATTATATTGAAGTCCAAAATGACATGGTCATTCTTACTCAAGGTTCTGCAATTTTAACTCCCTCTATCACTTCTCTATTAGTAAGAATTGGGTCCAGTACAGCTTTTCCTCTACCTTTTGGATGACAAAATTGTCAGATGTTGGTTAGGAATCTGTTCATTCTCCCACTTGCTGCAAAGTTTGTCTCCCAGTTGATATTAGGGTGGTTAGTCTTCCATTACTACTGTGGTATATTTCCTACATACATTTGTTAATTTGTTAGCAAAGAGCTTATCAGTTTCTTCTACTTGGTTGGTTGGCCTGTAGTATACTCCTATAATGTCAGATTTTTTCCTTTTACATTGATCTATATGGATTCTAGCAGGTTTTCATCCTTGATTTTGGATATTTCTGTAGAGCTGTAGTAATCATTTATATATAAAATGCAACTCCAACTCCTCTTTTGTTAGGTCTGTTTCTTTTGAATAGTTTGTATCCTTCCATCAGCATATTCCAGTCATGAGTTTCATCCCACAAAGTTTCAGTAATGCAACTATGTCCTATCTGCCTTCACATACTAATACTTCAAATTCACCCTGTTTGTTCCCTAAACTTTGAGCATTTAATGTTCAGGCATTGGAGTCCTTTTTGGGTCTTTGGTATGTTTCTTATAACTCCTACTTTCTAACTAGGATTTCCATCACTCTCTACTTCATTGTGTTTTTCTTTTTTTATTTATTCTTTCTATTTACTCCCTACCTCCTTATGTGATTTGGTTATTTAGTGGTTTTTGCTTGGAATTAGGTTCTAATGGTCATGAGGATTGGCACCTCTCCCCCTTCAATTTTAGTTTAAAGCCCTTTTGATAAGATGAGCCAGTCATTTTCCAAATATATTCTTTCCAGTTTTTGTGAGGTGTAGTCCATCCCTTGCCGGTAGCCCTTCATGTAGGTAATGCAGACCATGGTCTGGGAAGCCAGTGGTTCGTTTCTAAAACTCTTTGCTCCCTCATTGGATGTTGGCCTTTTGTTGGAAGTATAGATTAAAATGCCACTTGTGCTCCTAACTTTAACTTTCTTCCCTACCTATTCGTAATGTCTTGCTATTGTTTTCAGATTCATAGTTGTGTCATTGGTCCCCAAGTGTTGGAGAAGAAAGGGGTAGTAATCCCTGGGATTGATTATTTTAGTAAGGTACTTAGTTACATCTTTGATTTTTGCTCCAGGGAGACAATAAAAAGGTAAAGGTTCCCCCGCACATGCGTGCTAGTCGTTTTCGATTCTAGGGGCCGGTGCTCATCTCCGTTTCAAAGCCGAAGAGCCAGCGCTTGTCCGAGGACATCTCCGTGGTCATGTGGCCGGCATGACTAGATGCCAAAGGCACACGGAACGCTGTTACCTTCCCACCGTAGTGGTCCCTATTTTTCTACTTGCATTTTTACGTGCTTTCGAACTGCTAGGTTGGCAGAAGCTGGGACGAGTAACAGGCGCTCACTCTGCTACGCGGCACTCTGGATTCGACCCGCCAAACTGCCGATCTTCTGATCGACAAGCTCAGCGTCCTAACCCACTGAGCCACCACGTCCCTTAGGGAGACAATATACCTCCTTAAATTGACTGCCATGTCTGCAGACTATAGTTTCTGTTCCCCTAAGAATCGACTCTCCTATCTCCAATATTCATCTTATTTTTCTTAGGGAAGTCTGGGATACTTTCCCCCCCCCATCACAGAAATGCTGGATTGTGCCTCCTTTTAAGGAACTACTGATGAATGCTCTTTTACGGGTGTCTGCATATTTTTTCCCAGGGGGTGGCTATTGTGGCTATTGAAAGCAATTGTTCAGTTCCAGAGGGGCTTCATTGAAGTGGGATAGTGTAGATAGTAAGAGCTTTGCTCTTGGTTGTTAATTGGTTGTTGTTGTTAGTAATCACCTTCATTTCTAGGTGGTCACCTACCCTCCACTTGATTAGCTTTTCCAGGACTTCCCCAGGTATTGATGGGTCTATTATTTCCTGGATATATTATTTCCCTTTCTGCAGTTTGGTACCACATCAGTTCTTTTCCAGTCATTTGGTAGTTCCCCTATAGTATAGGTAAAGGCTGGTGATCATCTCCGTTTCAAAGCCGAAGAGCCAGCGCTTGTCCGAGGACGTCTCCATGGTCATGTGGCCGGCATGACTAGACACCAAAGGTGCATGGAATGCTGTTACCTTCCCACCATAGTGGTCCCCATTTTTCTACTTGCATTTTTACGTGCTTTCGAACTGCTAGGTTGGCAGAAGCTGGGACAAGTAACAGGTGCTCACTCTGCTACGCGGCACTCGGGATTTGACCCGCCAAACTGCCGACCTTCTGATCGACAAGCTCAGCGTCCTAACCCACTGAACCACTGCATCCCTCCCCTATAGTATATGAGCTTTGAAATATTACATTCAGTGGCTTGGTGATTACATCTATCAACTCCTTCAGAACTCTGAGATACAAACCATCTGGTCCAGGGTATTGATACCCATTTAAGGGGGATTGATGTTTTCTTACCATTTCCTTGCCTATTTTGATTTGTCTGTGGGTTCTGTCTATCTCCCTCAGAGCTGCTTTCGATAGGCTGTGCTATTTCTTCCTTTTGCATAAAAACAGATGGGCAGAAGGAATTAAGCTGTTCTGCTCTCTCCCTGCGACCTGTTGTCTTATTGCCATCCGCTCCCTGTAGTGGATCTATCATTTTTATTTTATTTATTTTTATTTTTATTACATTTATATCCCACCCTTCTCCGAAGACTCAGGGCGGCTTACAAGCTTAGAAGTAGCCTTCATTCTATGTATATGCCTGCTTGTTAGGGCTTTCACACACACACCCTAAGCGGCATTATTACAAAGTCAGCTTAATTGCCCCCAACAATCTGGGTCCTCATTTTACCTACCTCGGAAGGATGGAAGGCTGAGTCAACCTTGAGCCTGTTGGGACTCGAACCTGCACTAATTGCAGGCAGCTGGTGTTACTTAAGGAGGCATTAGCCCACTGCTCCACTCTTCCTTAAACATTGAAAAAAGGTGTTTGGGGTTTTGGGGTGGTTTTTTTTTTAATTTTAGCATTAATTGCCGGTCTTGGCTTACTCTGCCTTAGCTTTCCTAAAAGTTATACACTGCTTTGGGCTCATGAACGTACCTATTCCAAAGGGCAGAAACTCTTCTCGTTCAATGAACTTCCCGTCCTTATCTAAAAAGTGATTTGGGTTGAATTCTTCAGGTGTCTCCCATTGTTCAGGATCAAGAAGAACAGAGCGCAGGTCTGGGATAATAGAGGTCCCCTGTCAAAAAGGAGAGAGAGAGATAATTAAAGAGACCGGTTTCATAAGGGAAATAGGCAGAAAAGTTCAAACAATATTCATGAAACATTTGGTTTTAGTTCCTGAATAGAGAGTTTCTATCCAAATCTATATTCTGCTTTTCCTTTCATGTTGGATTAGTGGAATGCAGACTGACCATGTTTCTTACCTTAGGAATGTGGTAACCCCTCATCTTCACATCCTTTTTACTTTGCCTGGGAGCCCCAACGAGCAAGGCATATTCGATACGCTGCATTTCATGAATCACAGCATTGGTGTAGGGCAGCTTCTTCCGATCCTGATAGGAAATTGACCCTGAGATGCCAAACACATCTTCAATCTCCTTCTGGACTTTCTCTAGAAAAAAAAATGATGGAAAAGAAATCTTCATTTTCAATATTGTGTTTCATTTATTTATTTCTGAATTGTAATCCTTAGTGGAACTTTAGGATGTAGGACAAGCTTTAGGGCATTAAAGGTAATCTCATCCTCCTTTTGGATGTCATAAAGGAGAGCAGATTAAAAATGTCCTTCCTGGGCTCTGATTAGATACAGTTCAAACAGATTCAGAATATTGATGCAAATTGCTGCTTCAATTCAAATATTCCACTGAATCTTCTTCAGTCTCGTCAGTCTTCAGAATTCAATGCATCCTTTCTCCAGTCTCTGATCCAGACCACACTTTTTATGGCCAAGGCCTCTGTTGACGTTCTGGGCTCTGGGCCAGTTCTTGCTTCCAGCTCCAAGAAGCTTGTTAAGTTTCCAAGCTGGCTCCAGATTCAAGTCCATTCATCACTACCCCTCAGCCAGCCATCTGCCTTCAGCACACACTCTCTACCAGAGTCTCCAGACCTGCGACACCTTCAGATTCACACTGGCCAGCTCTCCCCTTCTTGACATTATCATCCTGGCCACATCCCTCAACACTGATGATGATGACACTAGGTTGGCTCTGCTCTTTCTGCACCCAATCTATTATTATTATTATTATTATTATTATTATTATTATTATTATTATTATTATTATTATTATTATTATTATTATTATTTATTAAATTTTTATACCGCCCTTCTCCCGAAGGACTCAGGGCGGTGAACAGGGCATATCTTAAAACTACAAAAATACAAAAATTAAAAAAGAATTAAATTATTGCCCACAATAAAAACAATAAAAATATATATAAATATTAAAACCCTAAGTGATTCCCCATCAGGCCAGGCCAGCTTGTTCAAATAAATGGGTCTTTAACCCGCGACGGAAGGAGCGGAGATCCGGTGCCATCCGGAGCTCAACCGGCAGCTGGATCCACAAAGCCGGAGCGCCCACAGAGAAGGCCCTCCCCCTGGGGGCCACCAGCCGACATTCCCTGACCGGAGGCACCCTAAGGAGGCCCTCTCTGTGGGAACGCACGGGGCGGAGGGGAGTTGACGCCGGCAGCAGGTGGTCCCCGAGGTATTCCGGACCCATGCCATGTAAGGACTTAAAAACCATCACTAAGACCTTGAACCTCACCCGGAAGACAACTGGTAACCAATGCAGCTCGCGGAGCAAAGGTGTAACATGGGAGTACCGGGAAACTCCCAAGACAACTCTCGCGGCCGCATTCTGTACCAGTTGGAGCCTCCGAGTGGTCTTCAAGGGGAGCCCCATGTAGAGAGCATTGCAATAGTCAAGACGAGAGGTCACGAGCGCATGAGTGACCGTACACAGGGCATCCCGGTCTAGATAGGGCTGCAACTGCCGCACCAGGCGAACCTGTGCGAAAGCCCCCCTGGTCACGGCTACTACATGATCTTCTAAGGTGAGCCGTGCATCAAGGAGGACTCCCAAGTTGCGAGCCCTATCTACGGGGGGTAAAGACTCACCCCCCATAGAAAGTGATGGAACGTTTTGAATGTCCTGGGATGCCGGAATGTACAGCCACTCAGTCTTGTCAGGGTTGAGTTGAAGTCTGTTTCTCCCCATCCAGACCCGAACCGCCTCCAGGCAACGGGACATCACAGCGAGGGCATCACTGGGGTGGTTTGGGGTCGAAATGAAAAGTTGGGTATCATCAGCATATTGATGATACCCAACTCCAAAACCACGAATGATCTCACCCAGCGGTTTCATGTAGATGTTGAACAGGAGAGGCGAGAGAACCGAACCCTGAGGAACTCCACAAACGAGAGACCTAGGGGCCGATCTCTGCCCCCCTGCCAACACCGACTGCGAACGTCCCAGGAGATAGGAGGAGAACCACCAAAGAACTGTGCCTCCCACTCCCAATCCCCTGAGACGCCGCAGCAGGATACCATGGTCGATGGTATCGAAAGCCGCCGAGAGGTCTAATAGGACCAGGACAGAGGAATATCCCCTATCCCGGGCCCTCCAGAGATCATTCACCAGAGCGACCAATGCCGTCTCCGTGCTGTACCCGGGCCTGAAACCCGATTGGTACGGGTCCAGATAATCCGCTTCATCCAGGACCAGAGGGAGCTGATGCGCCACCACACTCTCAACAACCTTCGCAAGAAAGCGAAGGTTGGAGACTGGACGAAAGTTGTTCAAGACTGCTGGGTCCAAGGCAGGCTTCTTGAGGAGAGGTCTCACCACCGCCTCCTTCAAGACGGTGGGGAAATTACCCTCACTCAAAGAAGCAGATATCACCGCCTGGAACCAGCCTCGTGTCCTCTCCCTGGCTGCATAAACCAGCCAGGAAGGGCACGGATCCAATAAACATGTGGTGGAGCTCAACCTCCCCATAATCCTGTCCACTTCATCAGGGGTCACAGAATCAAACTCCTCCCAGATAACATTGACAAGACCGCCCGTGTCCTGATCGTCAGACTCTGCCCAGCTGGAGTCCAAACCGGTCCGAATCCGAGCGATTTTATCCGACAGATGTTGACCAAACTCCTCGGCACGACCCTGCAAGGGATCCTCCCTCACCTCCTGATTAAGGAGGGAGCGAGTCACCCTAAACAGGGCGGCCGGGCGATTATCTGCGGACGCGATGACCTCAAACACAAGCCTTGGCTGGTTCCCAATCCTTGGCCAATCCTCTGTGCAAGCTCCAACCTTCTTTGGTCTCCCATCTTCACCACACCTTCAACCCCTTTGCTGCAGCCATCCCGTCTTGGTCCCTCCAACCTCCACTCAAGTAGCAGACAAAGAGGTAGCAGGTTAGGAAGAAGTTAGATTTAAGGAGAAGGTGGAGGGTTCATTTGGTGCCCCAAGTGGCAAGGAACATCCCACAATACTCCCATCCCTTATTTCCATAGTAGGGAGCCTTGTATCATGCATCTGCTCATGGCCACCATTTTGATTTTCCCCCCTGTTTATTATCTTACTGAATTTGGTTGTGTATACACAATATAGGCCAGAAACAAGTAACAAATCTGAAAACCTTGGTAGATTTCTGCATTTAAAGTGTGTTAACTGTTTTAGATCTGTATTGATGTTCAACTTTTAGTTAATCACTAAATGTGTCAGTGTTCTGATAGACGAGACCAAATAAATCAGAACTCTGAGGCTGATAGATTCCTCAAAGAACATGTTTATTGGTTACATAGTATTGGCACAGTCAAAAGTGAAACCAAGTCTGAAATCTTCTCCAAAGAGTTACACTATTACAAAGTTAAACTTCCTACCCCAGTGCTCTGCAATCAACTATGTTTCTCTATAGAATACTTCAGTGGGCTTTCTGCCAAGATGCTCAACCCCCCCCCAGCCTAACCAACAAAAATGACCTTGGTTCCCATGGGACATAGAATTGTTTAGACTAGTAGAAATCCTCTGCTCCCCCTCCCATTCATGTGGCAACCTTGAATTAGCAAGATGGCTGCAGCCAGGTTTGTTGTAGAGTTGACATAATGTTTTATTTTATTTATTTATTTTATTTATTTTAATTCCATTTATATCCCGCCCTTCTCCAAAGACTCAGGGCGGCTTACAAGCTTAGCAGTAGCCTTCATTCTATGTATATGCCTGCTTATTAGGGCTTTCATACACCCCCCAAGCGGCATTATTACAAAGTCAGCTTAATTGCCCCCAAGACTCTATATATGTGCATTCCTGGCTTTTCTTTAAACCTGCTAAGTTCGTACTGCAGTTTATATGGTCAAGAATCTAAATTGGAAAATTATTATGAAGAGTATTTTCAAATAATTCCTCTGTGTTTTAGAACCTGAAACTGGCCCTTGTTCCCACAGCCTAGATTTCTCTCACCTTGGATGTCAGGATGATTTGTCAAGAGAAGCAGTGCCCACATCATAGTAGCAAAGGTTGTGTCTACTCCAGCAGAAAAAAAATCAAAAATACACTGAGCCAGGTTGTCTTCATTGTAGGTAGAGTTGGGGTCATTCCTGCTCTGATGTTTAAAATGGAAAATGAAAATTGCAATAATTCTATGAAGGTTTCTTGTGATTATTTTTCCCTCTGTGCCATAAGTCACTAGAATAAATATACTCCTATGATTATATAGGAAAATCAATGCAGAAGAGTCACAATTAGACTGACAAATTTACACTAAAACACTATCTTAAAATAGCCAAGATCAAAGAGAGATTTGACTTTCAAAGAACTTGAATTCATTTCCTTTTATTTTATGGTTGGTTACCTCAGTAAATGCTTGCATGTGGAACAGTGATTATGGGTACCTACTAGGGGGAATCCCAAAAATTCACAACCAGGATTATCTCCATGCATTCTAATTTAAAGTTATGCTTAAAAGAGATGGGCATGACTGTTCAAACTGTAAGCTTTTGAGAATACTATGAAACACCATGAGAATTCTGAATGCATGCTAGATTCTTCTGAGTCATCATTAAGCTTTCACCAAATCAATGCAACATCATGAAGAATTCTGGGACAACTGACATAATACATGCTATCTGCCTATTTATGTAGCAACTTGAGAACAAACCACCATACATGTGGCAGTCAGTTGAGCTTGAAAAAAACATTTGATTGATAGCAGGAGATTCTATACCATTCCAAACAAATTGCTATGCAATCTGTTCTTAAAACCCTCCAGTGATAGAACATCCATAACCTCCGATGACAAAGCCACTCCACTGATTAATTGTTCTCACTGTCAGGAAATTTTTCCCTAGTTTTACATTGGATGTCTCTTTGATAAATTTTTATCCATTGCTTCTTGATCCCCTCTTCTTGGTGACAGCCCCTTAAATATTGGAAGACTGCTATCATCTTGTAGGGCAGATGGGCAGCATAAAAATTTAGTGAATAAATAATAATAAAAAAACTCATGTCACCCCAGTCCTTCTCTTCATTGAACTGAATATACCCAGTTCCTGCAACTGTTCTTTATGTTTTAGCCTCCAGTTCCCTAAGCATCTTTGTTACAATTTTCTGCACTTTTTCTAGGGTCGCAAGAGCTTTTTGCATCATGGCGACCAAAACTGGATGTAGTATTCCAAGTGTGGTCTCAGCAGTGCAGTATAAAGTGGCACTAACACTTCACATGCTCTTGATGCCAAGTTCCACATTGTTATCAAGTACCATATGATCTGTTTCTTTTCCATCCACTATGGTTCAACCAATCAACCTTGTTCTTTATACCCAATATGGACACTGTAACCAGAAACCTACGATTATAACACTCACAGGTGCTATTATATACTGATGATATCATGATAGAGAGTGAAAAATGAACCATCCTTAAACCATTCATAGAGAGTGGAACACCTGCCTTAATGGTTTAAGAATGGGGTCCAATATTAAGAAGACTGTAAATCTTCAATGTGGTGACCAGGCTAATAGTACACTCAAGACTGATGGTATATTTATTTATTTATTTTATTTATTTATTAAATTTCTATACCGCCCTTCTCCCAAAGGACTCAGGGTGGTGTACAGGGCAATAAAACACAAGATACAAAAATTAAAAATAAATTAAATTAATTTAGCCCCAACAATAAATAGTTAAAAAATAAACCCAAACCCTTAGTCCAGGCCGGCCTGTTCAAACAACCAAGTCTTCAGGTCACGGCGGAAAAAGCGAAGGTCGGGAGCCATCCGGAGCTCAACAGGGAGTTGATTCCAAAGGGCTGGCGTGCCCTCAGAGAATGCTCTCCCCCTGGGGGCCGCCAACTGGCAATCCCTGACCGACAGCACCCTGAGGAGGCCCTCTCTGTGGGAGCACACAGGATGAAGGGAAGTTGATGCTGGCAGCAGGTGCTCCCGTAGGTAATCCAGACCCATGCCATTTAGGGCTTTATAGGTCATCCCCAGCACCTTGAATCTCACCTGGAGGGCAACTGGAAGCCAATGCAGCTTGCAGAGCAAAGGTGTTACATGGGAGTATCGGGAAACCCCCATCACCACTCACGTGGCCACATTCTCCACCAGTTGAAGCCTTTGCGTGGTCCTCAAGGGCAGCCCCATGTAGAGGGCATTGCAGTAGTCTATCCGAGAGGTCACAAGCGCATGAGTGACTGTACGAAGGGCATCCCAGTCCAGATAGGGCCACAACTGGTGCACCAGGTGAACCTGGGCAAAAGCCCCCCTGGCCACAGCCCCTACGTGGTCTTCCAAACTGAGCTGTGAGTCAAGGAGGATACCCAAGTTGCGAGCCCTATCTACAGGGGTAACACCTCACCCCCCATAGTTAAAGATGGAATGAACTGAATTTCCCGAGATGCCGGTACGTACAACAACTCAGTCTTGTCGGGATTAAGCCAAAGCCTGTTCCTCCCCATCCAGACCCAGACTGCCTCCAGGCAACGGGACATCACATCGAGGGCATCACTGGGGTGGGTTGGGGTAGAGATAAAAAGCTGGGTATCATCAGTATACTGATGATACCCCACTCCAAAACCACGAATGATCTCCCCCAGCGGCTTCATATAGATGTTGAACAGGAGAGGCGAGAGGGCCGACCCCTGAGGGACTCCACAAACGAGAGGCCTCGAGGCTGACCTCTGCCCTCCTGCCAACACCAACTGCGAACGACCCAGGAGGTAGGAGGAGAACCACTGCAAAACGGTGCCACCCACTCCCAATCCCCTGAGGCGCCGCAGTAAGATACCATGGTCGATGGTATCAAAAGCCGCTGAGAGATCTAATAGGACTAGGACAGAGGAACAACCCCTGTCCCGAGCCCGCCAGAGATCATTCACCAGCGCGACCAATGCCGTCTCCGAGCTGTACCCGGGCCTGAAGCCCGATTGGTACGGGTCCAGGTAATCAGTTTCCTCCAGGAACAGAGTGAGCTCATGCACCACCACGCTCTCAACAACCTTCGCAAGAAAGCGAAGGTTGGAGACCGGACGATAGTTGTTCAAAATAGCCAGGTCCAGGGCATTTATTTACAATATAATTGTAAATAAAGTGACCCGGTGCAAAGTAACTTGAAATTGATAAATGTTGCTTCTAAAAAAAAAACAATCTTTTTCTGAAGACACTGAAACATTAAACATTAAAATATTGTTTCAAATTGTTTTACATTTTTACTGATAGACAAGGCGGTGAAAGTATCTGTCCTTTATCAAATATTTCAGGGAGAGTATTCATTTAAGTATGAATTAACCAAAGTCCCCGTTAATTCTTTTCCTTCTTAGTGGAATTTCTTTAGAAAAGGGGGAAAGGAGTGGAAGGCAAACATGACAGGATGACAAACACGAATTTCTATTTCCCTACACAAAGAACTGTCTAGATCTAGCAAGAGTCTGAGGTTGCAGAGGTACGATATATTTCTTATTTATTTAGAAGCAATCTGAATTTAGCAGGGGCTAAAGTCACAATAGGAATTGCATGAAAAAGAAGAAAAATCTAATGAAGACAATATCAGTAGCTCCCCCTGTTTACTTATAGCAAGGAATGTAATAATTCCTTGTTCATGTATTGAGCTATAATAAACCCATACCTTCTCCATTTGAAGAAGATAATGATCGATGAAATCTTGTGGCTCATGCAGAGATTGAAATTCTTTGTGTTTCTCTATTTCCTGCTTTGCAAAGGAGACAATCACATCCACAGCAGCCAGGGCGTTCTTGTGAGGGCCTGGGAGGTAGTTCATTAATCGTGGGAACACACTATACATCTAATAAAAAGGTAGGTGAAAAGTTTGTAGTTACTGGTAGTTCCCAACACAGTTAAAAGACTTTCAGCAGCTCACAATAATAGATAGCATTTAATAACCAAGCAAAAATATTACAAAAACATTAAAATATGGCAAACAATACATGGTATCAGACGTCAAAAGTTCTCCAGAAAAGTTTCCAAATACTTGTAGGAAACAAATAATATTAAAGGAAGATAAATTATTATAAAGCTATTATAAAATTATCTTATTGTCTCCAAAAGCCTGTTTACCTATGGCTAACTGATCTGCGATATAATAAATTAGTTCAACTGGATTCACATGCCAGGCTAAATAATAAATCAACGGCATGGGTTGGATTTTCCCATTCTACTAGCTTGTAAAGGAGTAAGTTTGAGTTAGCACCTCATGATAATCTTTTGGCTCAAAAAATGAGCATCCCTACTCAGAGAAATTCATATATTCCCAACCAAGGTAGGGGTTTTTTGCAAGATATTGAAGACCTGACTGATTCCAAAGACATTTGCATCAGGTGAGGGAGTCATTGCTTATCCTTGGGTGCTGGTGGGTTTGTGCATTTTAATCCTGCAACCCCCCTGAGCTACCTGTGTAAAATGAAAAGATGTAAATAATAATAATAATAATAATAATAATAATAATAATAATAATAATAATAATAATAATAATAATAATAACAATAATAATAATAATTTTATTTATATACCGCCCTTCTCCCGAAGGACTCAGGGCGGTGAACAGGGCAAGCATAAAAAATACAGAGTTACAAAAGTTAAAAAAGGATTAAATATATGCCCACTAAAAACAGTAAATACAAATATTAAAATAACAATAAAAACCCCACCCATCCCCCATCAGGCCAGGCCGGCTTGTTCAAATAAGAATGTCTTTAGATCGCGACGGAAGGAGCGAAGATCGGGCGCCATCCGGAGCTCAACCGGTAACTGATTCCAGATGTACATA
Organism: Vipera ursinii; assembly: GCF_947247035.1. Taxonomy (NCBI): domain Eukaryota; kingdom Metazoa; phylum Chordata; class Lepidosauria; order Squamata; family Viperidae; genus Vipera; species Vipera ursinii. Next base: position 5,690,111 of record NC_139518.1, read on the forward strand.
ATGATAAACAAGATTTACTTCAGAGTTGAAGTGATCACCTGCTCCAAGTGTAATTGGACAGATAGCAGGTTCAAACTCTTGGCTAACTGAATAAAAGCACAAGTACAACTGGTCAAAGTTACTACGGATTCGAAAAAAGTTACCTATTGTTCTATCCCCAGAGCATTTACTGCTTGGCAGGAGACAGTTAATTTCTTTCTCTTTAGCTAGTTATGTGTAAAGTTTAGCAATCCTGACCTTCCTGGCCAAAATAGGTGCAGCGCCCGATCTCCGCTCCTTCCGGCGCGACCTTAAAACCCATCTCTTTAAACAAGCGGGCCTGGCCTAATGGGACGGGGTGGGATTTTTATTATGACTTCAATTTTAAATTTGAATTATTTATGGGCATTGTTTAATCATGTTTTAATAATTTTAATTTTTGTATCCAATTTTTATGTATTGCCCTGTTCACCGCCCTGAGTCTCTTGAGAGAAGGGCGGTATATAAATTAAATTAATAAATAAATAATAAATAAATGTTCCCTTCAGAAGGAAGTGTTCAGGGAATGACTTCCGGTGGCTCCGCGGCGCCGGAGACAGCCTTCCCGGGCTGCCCGCGGCTCAGCTGTGTGATTTTTCGCCCGAAACAGCGCCGATCAGCTGTTCGGGCGAATTTGAAGCCCCCTCCTCGGGAGAAGAGGAGGGGGTGAGCCCCCAGGTAGGGGTCGAGTTCTCCGGGGCCGCCTGAGCTTGGAGCTCGGGCGGCTGAAGGACTGAACTCCCAAGTAGCCTGGGCTGCTCCCAGCTAGCTAGCGTCTCTGCTCCGGACTTTATGGAGCAGAGCCAGGCGTCTGCGACCATCCCTGCTTGAAGGAGAGACTATGAAAGGAAAAGAGCAGGCAGAGCAGTACAAGAGGGAAAGATGAAGAGATGAAGAGGATTATTTTATTTTACTCTCAAGCTTGATGGACTTTGCTTAAAACTTAAAGTGAAAGTGCGTCACAATTGTAAGTAAAAGATGGCGGCTAAACCTCCCCCTAGAACTTTTCGGAGTGCTGGAAATTCTCCGGTGCAACAACAATCATTACTGCAGGCGTTGCATTCTCCTGATGTATTGACATCGAAGGATCTTGAAAAACATACCCAGTTAATTTTGGAGTCAATGGGTGTTAAATTTGTACAGATGGAGGAGAAATTGGAGAAATTGGAGCAGAGAATGGAAGAAAGGATGGAGCAGAAACTTAGAGAGATGAAGGTAGACATTTTGTCCTCAGTGCATAAAGTAGCTAAATGTGTGGAGGTGCTGGATGACCAAGTGGAAGACTTGACCCAAAAGAATGCTATATTAGAAGCAAAAGTATTGGAAATTGAAGATTTAAAAGACAAAATGGATAGCGAACAGAGTCTGGCTCAATTTTACCAGATGCAGTTTGCTGTTAGAATTAGAGGCCTAAAAGAGAATATTAAAGAAGATTTAAAGCAGCTGGTTTCTGAGGCTTTTTGTTCTAAACCAGCCCTCTTCTCGCACCCCTAATCAAAGGAAGAGTCTGGAAAGCGTCCAAGATCAAAAGGCTTCTGCCAAGTTTTAATTACACTGTTACAAAAATACAAGAGCTTGACTTCTCAAAGAAAAAGTTGCTTTCAGCAACTAGCCCCTCCCCAAACACTTCTTTTATAGAGAGCTCAGGGCGTGGTCTCCCTGTGCCTCCTCCCGAGGAGTCCCATAGCCTTCCTTTGTTTGTCCCTGCTCGTCTGCCTCCTGCGTCGGGCGTCCTTGAACAGGGCCAGCTGTGGGTCATCATCCTCCGCACTCTCGGGCTCACACAGCTGAGAAGAGGTTCCCGGCTGAGGACTCTGCAAAGTCTCCAAATCATCATCAGCCGGTTCGTTTCCCTCCTCCCCCACATCTGAGTCCTCCGATACATCGGACCCGGCTGTCGGGCCCACAGGCTGGCCCTGAGTCACAACACTATCCCGCACCGCAGGGCCCTTCCCCCGGGTCTGCCGATCCGGATGCGGTCGGGATGGGAACTGTTCGTGAAAAGCAGTCACCAACGCAGGGGCATGAACGGCGGTCGCGTCTTCCCATGTGAAGTCCTCCGGCCCGTACCCTTTCCACTCGATCAGGTACTGGAAGCGACCTTTCAGCCAGCGGGAATCCCTGATGCTGGCGACCTCGTACTCGGGGGTGCTGTCGCCATCACGAGGTCCTGATGGGGGAGGTTCCGCTTGGCGAAGTGGACAAGCCGGTTGTTCGGGGACCAACAAGGACCGATGGAAGACGGGGTGCACGCGCAGGGAACGTGGCAGAGTTAAACGATAGGCGACCGGGTTGATGACGGCCTCGACTGGGAACGGTCCAAGGTAACGGTGGTCCAGCTTCCTCGCCGGCCGAGTGGATGGTAGGTTCCTGGTGGACAGCCAGACCCGATCCCCCACCGATAATGGAGGCGTATCCCTTCTCGACCGATCGGCGAACCTCTTGTAGTCGGCCTTGGCCTTCTCCAGCTGCCGTCGCACCAACCGATGGATCGCCTGTAACTCCGCCATGAATTCGTTCGCTGCCGGCTCCGGTGAGTCCACGGGAGAAAGGGGGAAAAACCGAGGGTGATAACCCACATTGGCCAAGAACGGTGTCATCTGCGTGGAGGTGTGCTGCGAGTTGTTAAAGGCAAACTCGGCTATGGCCAAATAGTCCACCCAATTGTCCTGCTGCAGGTTAACGTAGCAGCGCAGATACTGCTCCAAAATGCCGATGACCTTCTCGGTACCCCCGTCGGTCTGAGGATGATGCGCGGACGAGAGGCAAACCTTAATGTCCAACGCCCGCATCAACTCCTGCCAGAAGCGGGCTGTAAACTGGGCCCCCCTATCGGAGACGACTCTATCGGGAAGGCCGTGCAGCCGGAACACCTGTTGGATGAACATGCGACTAGTGGCGCGAGCTGACGGTAAGCCGCGACAGGGGATGAAGTGCGCCATCTTGGTCAACATGTCCACCACCACAAACACTGTCGTGAAGCCGGAGGATGGGGGTAGATCCGTCAGAAAGTCCATGGACACAGCCCCCCAGGGTCTCTTGGGCGTTGGCAAAGGCTGCAGTAAACCAGGCGGGGCCCCTGTCGCTGACTTGGCCTGCCTGCATGGGACGCAGGAGGTGACATAAGACTGGACATCGTGTCGGACTCGGGGCCACCAGAATGTACGGGAGACCAGGTTCAGAGTCTTGAACAGGCCAAAATGCCCCGCAGCCGGGTTATCATGACATTGGCTGAGGACGAGTCCCCTGAGTGGCCCTCCTGGAACATAGAGCCGGTCACGATAATACAGGAGTCCATCCGTGACCGACCAAGGCGAATCTGGCCCCACCTCTTCCTTCCGCTGAGCCACCCACGCCTCCTGCTGCTGCGCCTCCCGGATCCGAGCCCGTATATCCACCGGCTCCCGCACCGCAGCAAAAGACTCGACGGGGATCACGGTCCTGGGCGGAAGCTTGTCTTCCACTCGGGTGTACTCGGGCTTCCTGGACAGAGCATCCGCTCTCTGGTTGTGCCCGCTTGGTATGTACCGCACCCGGAAGTCAAACCTCGCAAAGAAGAGGGACCACCGGATCTGGCGTTGGTTCAAATTCCGAGCGGTCTGCAGGCTTTCCAGATTCTTGTGGTCCGTCCGGACCTCGATTTGATGCCGCGCCCCCTCCAGATGATGCCTCCAAGCCTCGAACGCCGCCTTGATGGCCAGCAGCTCCTTCTCCCAGATGGTATAGTTGCGCTCCGAGGGATTCAATTTCCGTGAGTGATACGCGCAAGGGAAAAGGGTACCGTTGGGCGTCGCTGCCTGAAGTAACACGGCCCCAATGGCAATGTCGGAGGCGTCCGCCTCCACGACAAACGGCCGTTGCGGGTCAGGATGCTTCAAGATGGGCTCCTTCATGAAGGCGTCCTTCAGAGCTTGGAACGCCTGTTGTTCGGGGGCGTTCCACTGGAACCGAGTCTTCTTCTGCAGGAGCCGGGTGAGGGGGGCTGTCAAGGCAGCAAAGCCAGGGATGAATGTCCGATAGTAGTTGGCAAATCCAAGAAGTCGCTGAATATCCTTCACGCGACGCGGGGGTTGCCAACTCTGCAATGACTCAACTTTACTCGGTTCCATGGCGATGCCCTCAGGAGAAATGCGGTGACCCAGGAAATCAATGGTCACCTGGTAGAACTGGCACTTCTCCAACTTGGCAAACAGCCGATGATTCCGGAGGCGCTGCAGGACCTGACGGAGATGCTGATGATGCGCTTCACGCGACGGGGAGTAAATCAGGATGTCGTCCAGGTAAATCACAACAAACTGGTCCAACAGATCCCGAAAGACGTCATTCATAAAATGCTGAAACACAGCGGGGGCGTTGGTCAGGCCAAACGGCATCACCGTGTACTCGAAATGTCCATAGCGAGTACCAAACGCCGTCTTCCACTCATCACCCGGCCGAACCCTGACGAGGTTGTAAGCTCCACGCAGGTCCAGTTTCGTGAAGATCTTAGCCTCCCGGAGTCGGTCCAAGAGCTCGGGGATGAGGGGCAGCGGGTAGCGGTTACGCACCGTGATAGCGTTGAGTTTCCGGTAGTCACAGCAAAGCCGTAACTCGCCCGACTTCTTTTTGACGAAGAGCACGGGCGCAGACACTGGCGAGGACGAGGGCCGGATGAAACCACGAGCCAAGTTCTTCGTCAGGAAGTCCCGCAATGCAGCCAACTCGGGCTCCGACATGGAGTACAAACGCCCCACTGGGAGAGGCGCATCAGGGACTAGGTCAATGGAGCAGTCGTAGGGCCTGTGCGGGGGTAATTGGTCCGCCTCTGACTCGCTGAACACGTCAGCAAAGTCGGACAGTTCGGGAGGCAAGGAAACCCCTGAGGAACCCTCCACCTGGCCGGCACAGATATGGCGGGTGTGGTCCACGCACTGCAAACTTGGGAAGGTGACCAAGTTCTGAGACCAATAGATCTGTGGATCATGCGCCCGGAGCCACGCCAGTCCCAAGACCACGGGGAAGTGCAGATCCGAAGTGACGTAGAACTGAATGGCCTCCACATGGGTACTGATGGCCATACACACGGGTTGCGTGGCGGCCGTGATAGGCCCGGACAGGAGCACTCGACCATCGATGGTCTCCACAAGCATGGGCGGATCCACTGGACACTGGGGAACAGCCCATTTGGCCACAAAGGCCGAATCCATAAAGTTAGTGGTAGCCCCAGAGTCAATTAAGGCATGGACTGGAATCCCCTCTGACTTGCCAGGGAGGATCAGACGTGCCTCCAAAATCAAATGCCGTGGAGGTTCACAGGCACCGTTGGAACGGCGTCGCTCGGAGTGGATGTTGTGGGTCGCCCGATCTTTCACACCGTCTAGATCGGGCTCGGGCCGTTTCCCGATAACAAAGCAGGGGACTTTCTCGGGGCAGGCTTGGTCACTGACGCCCGCTGACGCTTCTTCGGGCAAGAAGCAGCCAAATGTCCAGGGTCCCCACAGTAAAAACACAACCCCTCCGATCGTCGTCTGTCCATTTCCGTCACCGATAGACGGGACCTGGCGGCACCCAGCTCCATTGGCTCCTCCCTCTGGACCGGGGGCTCACGCACAACAGGGGCGGCAGGGGTCTGTGGGGTGGCACGGCGACTCTTACGCTGCTGCAGCCGGGCATCGATCCGCAGACAAAGATGGATCAGCCCATTCAGGTCTGAGGGAATGTCCACGCGGGCCAGCTCATCCAACATCTCCTCTGACAAGCCATCCTGAAAGGCATCCACGAGCGCAGCCTCATTCCAGGCAGAATCCTGGCTAAGCAGCCGGAAATCGCTGATATAGGCCTGTAGAGGGCGCTGACCCTGCCTCAAAGCTTTCAGGCGTCGGGTGGCCGTCTGTGCCTTAATCGGGTCCTCGTACATGAGGCGCATATGGTCACAAAACCCCCCAAAGTTATCCAACAAAGGGCTAGGCTGTGCCAACAGAGGCGTGCCCCAACGAGCTGCATCTCCCGACAGAAGGCTCAACACGAATCCCACCTTATCTCGGTCAGTGGGGAAATCAGCTGCTTTCACGCTGATATAAAGCTGGCATTGTCCCAGGAAGGCAGGAAACAGTTCTGGATTACCAGCGAATTTATCCGGCATAGCTATCTGACATTTCCTCCTGGGTGGGGGGGCAGCATGTACCTGAGCCTGCAGTTGTGCCACCTGAGTGGCCAGCAAGGTGAGTTGCTGGTTGAGCTGGACATTCTCGGCAAGAAGCTGCTCCATCGTAGTATTAAGGGGTGGGTGGCTGAAAGCAAACTGTTCTAAACCAGCCCTCTTCTCGCACCCCTAATCAAAGGAAGAGTCTGGAAAGCGTCCAAGATCAAAAGGCTTCTGCCAAGTTTTAATTACACTGTTACAAAAATACAAGAGCTTGACTTCTCAAAGAAAAAGTTGCTTTCAGCAACTAGCCCCTCCCCAAACACTTCTTTTATAGAGAGCTCAGGGCGTGGTCTCCCTGTGCCTCCTCCCGAGGAGTCCCATAGCCTTCCTTTGTTTGTCCCTGCTCGTCTGCCTCCTGCGTCGGGCGTCCTTGAACAGGGCCAGCTGTGGGTCATCATCCTCCGCACTCTCGGGCTCACACAGCTGAGAAGAGGTTCCCGGCTGAGGACTCTGCAAAGTCTCCAAATCATCATCAGCCGGTTCGTTTCCCTCCTCCCCCACATCTGAGTCCTCCGATACATCGGACCCGGCTGTCGGGCCCACAGGCTGGCCCTGAGTCACAACACTTTTGAGGGGGTATTGAACCATCCAGCATCTGAAATAAAACAAGGCATGGACAAAGTGTTTCGTGTGAATTCGTGGATTGCTAAGCAGAGAAAGTTGCCTAGAGATGTGGTGGTTTATTTTGTAAAAAGGGAAATTAGAGATGAAGTTATACAAGCTGCCTATGATACTAAAGTTGTGATTGCTGGTCAAGAAGTTTTGGTTCTAAAAGAAATTCCTCCAAAGATTTTAAAGAGAAGGAAGGACTTTATATTTCTTGTGCAAGAGCTCAAGCTAAGAGATATAAGGTTCAGATGGGAGATCCCAGCTGGGTTGAGCTTCATGTATGATGGCAAAAGGTACTGTTTGGGTACTGTGAAGCAAGCGCATGATTTTTACAACAATGTTTTAAAAGCAACCCCATCAACACTTCTGGAAGCTGCAGAGGGATCTGGAGAAGGAGAACATCAAGAGGATGAAGATGGACAGATAGATGAGAAGGGTACAGGAGGAGATCAAGCTGCAACTCTTTTGGATGATCCTAGAGAACAGAGGGTGACGCGTGCTGCCTTAAAACGCTCAAAAAAGATAAAAAAATAAGACCAGTAGAAATCTATGGAACTTCCACAATATACTTATAGTCAAGTGGTAGTTGTGTTTTTAAGAGTTTTAGGATGATATGTATGGTAACAGAATTTTTAATTTGGAATTAATGGACAATTTACTACAGAGGAAGAGGAAGAAACTTTTGTGGGTTAATGCGGGTTAATTTGTCTAAGAACTATCTATTATGGCCTATTTTGGCTAGAGAGGTTAATAGGGATAGGTGCTTGTGATGTGTAAGTGAGAATATGTCTAGGTAATAGTGAATTGTGGAAGAACATAGATGGGAATGATGCTAGTTTTCTTTTATTTTAGTTCTTTATACATATTTAGTATTGTTAAGGATTGGTTTACTCTATATAAGCTAGAGAGTGATGGATTTTAGAGTTTATAATTGTTAGTATATGATTGTTTATGATTGCTTTTTAGATATATACCTTGTATTTTGCTCTGGGAAGTCGGGGGGGAGGGGGGGAGGAGGGGAAGTAGAGGGGGGGGAGGCAGGGGAGGGAGGAGGGAGAGGGGGAGGGGGGGAGATAGGGGGGAGGTAGGGAGGGGAGGAGGGAGGGGGAAGGGGGGTTTTTCAAAGGAAAATTGTATTTTTAAAACTTTTCAATAATAATTTTAATTTTTGTATCCAATTTTTATGTATTGCCCTGTTCACCGCCCTGAGTCTCTTGAGAGAAGGGCGGTATATAAATTAAATTAATAAATAAATAATAAATAAATGTTCCCTTCAGAAGGAAGTGTTCAGGGAATGTTACTTACTTCCCCTTCCCGGTCTTGTCATTTCAAGTTACAAGCATAGGTGGGAAAGAGAAGGGAAGTGAGGCCATTACAGCCTCCACCCTCTCTCAAGAGGTGAGTAGCATATCCTTATAAACCTTTAGGCAGTTTAGGCCCTGGGGGTGGGGTATAGGGGCAGTTACACTTTTGGCCATCTTATAGCTAGGAGCACAAGGCCAGTAAGTAGGCTATGCTACAGCTAGGAGCACATGTAGTGGTGGGATTGAAATGCCTGAACAACCAGTTACCTTACTGGATTCAGGCCTGGGCCTCCGAGGCCTAGAATGGATTTATGGAAATTGCATCCACAAACTTCTGATGGGCTGTTCTAGGCCTGGGTGGCCCACAAAAGAGTCCAAACAAAAAGGTGTTATGTTCCCTTTCCTTTGAGAACTTCCTAGAATCTAGCCCTAACACCCCTTTACAGCCCTGACTCTGAAGGGATCTAACCCTAGCCCTAACCCTAACCCTAATTTTCATTGTCAATGGGATTTTTCCCATGTATTTCACTGCAGCCCACAAAAGAAACTGAATGAAAAGCTGTTATGTTCCCTTTCCTTGGAGAACCTCATAGAATCTAGCCCTAACACACTTTTTCATCCGTGACTGCAAAGTGATCTAACCCTAACCCTAACCCAACTTTCATTTTCAAGGTCAATGGGATTTTCCCATGTATTTCACTGCAGCCCACATAAGAGTCTGGATGAAAAACTGCTATGTTCCCTTTCCTTGGAGAACCTCATAGAATCTAGCCCTAACACCACTTTTAAGGCATCACTCCAAAGGGATCTAACCCTAACCCTAACTCTAGCCCTAGCCCTAACCCTAATTTTCATTTTCAATGGCAGTTTCCCATGTATTTCACTGTTTCAGCTGTTATGTTCTCTTTCCTTTAAGAACCTCCTTACATCCTTTTTCATCCATGACTGCAAAGTGATCTAACCCTAAACCCTAACGCTAACCCTAGCCCTAACCCAAACCCAACTTTCATTTTCATGGTCAATGGGATTTTCCCATGTATTTTACTGCAGCCCACAAAAGAGTCTGAACGAAAAGCTGTTATGTTCCCTTTCCTTTGAGAACTTCCTAAAATCTAGCCCTAACACAGTTCTTCCATCCATGACTGCAAAGTAATCTAACCCTAAACCCTAACCCTAGCCCTAACCCTAACCCAACTTTCATTTTCATGGTCAATGGGATTTTCCCATGTATTTCATTCCCGCCCACAAAAGAGTCTGAACGAAAAGCTGTTATGTTCCCTTTCCTTTGAGAACCTTCTAGAATCTAGCCCTAACACCCCTTTTCAGCCCTGACTCCAAACGTATCTAACCCTAATCCTAATCCTAACCCTAGCCCTTACCCTAACCCTAATTTTCATTTTCAATGGGAAAATGAAATGACTTAAAAGTGATTTAAAAAAACATAAATGTTATGGGCGACATCTTGTGGCTAAACCTGATATTACAATTTGTTATTGCCTAAAAGAGACTTGGCTTGAAGCCCAGACTATAGATAAGACTGCAACCTTGACAGATATCAGCTGTGAGAAGCCCAGCTGTGTTCTATACTCAGTGACAAAATTATTTTCATTCTCTGATTGTAAAGCTTTTAACTTAACAGTCTATTAAGAGAACATGGATGAAGATCAGGAACAGATATTCAACAGATGTTGAAAGCAATTCATGAAACTATTCTTACAGCTACTGATGAAGTAAGAAGCTACAGAAAAGAACAAGATGTCAGCCTAGATATACGAACCCAAATTTTGATTACAACTAAAGAATTAACTACACAGAATGTAATAGAAGTGAAACAATTAAATATGATTATAGAAGATTCAATTGACCAACAAACACAGTTAATGGAAAACCCAGAAAAGAGACTGACAACATGGAAAAGGGAAAAGACTTTCTATACAAACCAGAAGAAACTTGAGGATCAAGAAGAAGAACAGACTGAAGGGAAGATAAACATTTCAGGACAATTACGTCGAGATGGAAAAATGGAGAGACGATTTGTTATTCCTTCCAAAAAAATGGTAACCAGATGGCCTTTTCTACTTCAAACAATATATATAATAATACAGGGAGATCTATTTGATGACTTGAAAGCATGGAAATGGAAGGCGAATTGGCAAAGAAAGAAAGCTAGAATAAGGCTGAAGAAAATTGAGGTTTTGACTTATTAGTGGGAATTAAAATAGAATATACTTAAATAGGCAAGATGTGTACTTTGAATACTAGATTTTGTTATGAGCTGAAATAAAGAAAACTTTGGTCATTTAAAACTTGGAAGTATAAATATTAAAAGTTAAACTTGAATATTGATTTGCTTATAAAGGTTGAATGTAAAAGTAATTAAGATATATGTAAGCTAAAAATCTATTGATAAAGGGAATTTCCCATTTATTTCACTGCAGCCCACAAAAGAGTCAGAACGAAAAGTTGTTATGTTCTCTTTCCTTTGAGAATCTCCTAGAATCTAGCCCTAAAACACTTTTACATCCATGACTGCAAAGTGATCTAACCCTAACCCTAGCCCTAACCCTAACCCAACTTTCATTTTCATGGTCAATAGGATTTTCCAAGGTATGGGCTAGATTCAGGCAGTTCTCCGAACTCAGGAAAACTTAGCTACCATTTCTGCTGATCTGGTGTGAACTGGCTGAATCCCACCACTGAGCACCTGGTCTCTTTTATGGAAAAATGGCTGGTAGTTATTATGTATACCAATGAAGGAAAAGCTTGTGTGAGTGGAAGGTACGCATGTTTGCCTGCCACTCACCCACACACACTGACCTAGGCTGGGCTGTCAAGCTGGAAAGTTTGGGGACCGCTGTTTTAGACTCACTGTGTGTTGAGATTTCATTTTTTTTTCTTTTCAGCTGAAATTTCAGTTTTTCTTCCCAGCTGAGATTTTTTTTCTCAATTTTTTTTATTTATCTTTCATTCTTTCATACATCTTTGGATTACAAATTATAGATCCACCTCATTTGCATTTAAGCTTCAACACTTCAACAAAATAACATTTAAGTATTGAAATTTTCAGAGTACTCCAGAAATGGCATCTAAACTTGCAAGGCTTTTTTTTTTTTTTTGCTATGCTGGTGATACTGAAATGATGGATTCCTTCATGGACAGAACCACTTTGGTATAGGGGTTAATGCTCCAGCCTTGAAACTGAGATATTCTGAGTTCTAGTTTCAACTCAAGCACCAAATTAACTGGCGACACTGGGTCAGTTCCTCTCCCTACCCTAAGAATGGGCAATGGCAAATCACTTCTGAAATTTTGAAAAACTGCAAAGATTTATCCAGGCTGTTGCCAGGAGTCAGGACTGACTCAAGAGCACGCACACCTTTTGGGAAGAATAGTACAACTAATGATTTCCAAGGCTGCCTCCATACCTTACATTCATGATTACGTGAAAATGCTGACAGAAACATATTTGCTTGGGAACCTTTGTCTCTTTAATAGAAAAGATGACTCACCAAATGGAAAAAGTCACCAGTGACTTTCACAATAGTGTCAAGGGCTTCAATTAACTTCTGGAAGTTTTCATCTTCAGGAGCAAACTGATAGCCGAAACTCAAAGAGCATACAACATTAGAAATTGCATGTCGTATTGAAAATGAAGGGTCAAATGGCTGTCCTGCAAATGAAGATATTTTATAATGAATTTCATAAAGAAGAGCCTTGGTGGAGCAGTGGGCTAATGCCTCCTTAAGTAACACCAGCTGCCTGCAATTAGTGCAGGTTCGAGTCCCACCAGGCTCAAGGTTGACTCAGCCTTCCATCCTTCCGAGGTAGGTAAAATGTGGACCCAGATTGTTGGGGGCAATTAAGCTGACTTTGTAATAATGCCGCTTGGGGTGTGTGAAAGCCCTAATAAGCAGGCATATACATAGAATGAAGGCTACTGCTAAGTTTGTAAAGCCGCCCTGAGTCTTCGGAGAAGGGCGGGATATAAATGGAATTAAAATAAATAAAATAAATAAAGAAATAAAACTTCTCAGGGGATGAAGGAAGAAAAATGGAAATTCTGTCAATTTTTTTTCAAAAAGTTAAAATCAAATCAAATGCATCTCTTTTTATTTGAAATACTAAGCATAGAAAAGATTATTTTCAGACAGACGTGAACCATTTTCATTACCCCAAATTACAGACCTTTTGTTTGTCTAAAGGTCTCCACCAGTTTCTGAGCTGCGTCTTCTATTTGATACTCAATGCTTTTCTTCCCCAGGCCCAGCTTCCGCAGAGAAGTGATGGTGATGTGTCGTTGCTGTTTCCAGACGTGGCCACTGGAAAAAATAATTCCTGTGGGCATCAGCAGACAATGATAAATGATTCCTGATAACATTCATGTTAAAAAACTAGCTAGGTCTAGTTCTTGCCAAACAGCTATAATGCACATTAAAGCCTTCTAAGACTGTAATTATGAAGAAGTGATAGAAGGAGTTAAAGTTGCCAGAACCTTGGGCAAGAGTGACCACATCATAAGGAAATTCAGTATAATGCGAACAGAAGCAACAGAATATAATCCAACCAGTGTCTTAAAAGTACTGATTTTATCCATGGATAAAAATCCTAAAGGAGAAAACAACTGAAGAATCATGGGAAACTCTGAAAAATGCAATCAAAAATCCACAATCCAACACAATACCACTGAAAAAGAAAAAAAAAGAAAAAAATCCAAGAAGAAACCAGCACGGTTGCCCAAAGATCTCTCTGATAAACTGGAAGACAAAAAAGATAAGTACAAAAAATAGGAAGAGGGACGCATAACTAAGGCAGAATATCAGCTGATAGCCTGAATCTGCAAAGATGAAGTCATGAAAGCAAAGGCTCAGAATGAACAAAGACTTGCAAGAAAAGCCAAAGATAATAAAAGAAGTTTCTTTCCACACACACACACACACACGGGCACACACACACACACACACACACACATATATATATATAACAAGAAAAGGTAACAGGCAGTAGAGAGAAAGTAGATTTGCTTAACTCATCCTTTGCATTTGTGAGAAATTATTCTTAGAAAATTTTATTAGTGGAAGAGATAAAGTGGGAAAATATAGAAGTGCAGTTTTATCAAAATGTGAGTAAGTTACATTATTTTCAAAGGAGCAGTTTCTAATCCTCAAGGAACCAATTTCTTAAATTTGGAATTCACTACAAATTTGGATTCTTCTTAATCAGACATTGTAAAAGAAATTTCAATTCTTGAAGAAATTAAAATCGTCTCCCTGCACTTAAGAAGACATGCATGTTCCTTCATTTTATCAAGTGGTAAAAGGAGGCCAGGCTCAGTGGGTTAGGACGCTGAGCTTGTCGATCAGATGGTCGGCAGTTTGGCAGGTTGAATCCCGAGTGCCGCATAGCAGAGTGCCTGTTACTCGTCCCAGCTTCTGCCAACCTAGCAGTTCGAAAGCACGTAAAAATGCAAGTAGAAAAATAGGGACCACTACGGTGGGAAGGTAACAGCGTTCCGTGCGCCTTTGGCGTCTAGTCATGCCGGCCACATGACCACGGAGACGTCCTCGGACAAGCGCTGGCTCTTCGGCTTTGAAATGGAGATGAGCACCAGCCCCTAGAGTCGGAAACGACTAGCACGCATGTGCGGGGGAACCTTTACCTTTACTTTTTTAACCTTATAAAATGCAATAAAAACTTCTTTTTAAAAAAAGAAAACTCCAGGTCAAAGAGACTACCTTGTGAATCTTTTTTTTTTTTGTCTTTATATGTAATCTTAGCAAAGATAGGAAAATGAGCTATTCACTCTGAGCTATGCAAGGCTCATTATGTGGCTATGAATACCTATGCAGAAATCAACTATTTCCCCCTTTTATATTAATATATAGTTATTATACTGTATATACAGGTAGTTGTCAAATTATAACAGTTTATTTAGCGACCATTCAAAGTTTCAGTGGCACTGAAAAAAATAACTTATGACCGTTTTTCACACTTACAACCATTGCAGCATCCCCACGATCATGTGATCAAAATTCAGATGCTTGGCAACTGGCATGTACTTATGACAGTTGCAGTGTCCCAAGGTCATGTGATTCCCCCCTTTTGTGACTTTCTGATAAGCAAAGTCAATGGGGAAGCCAGATTCACTTAACCACCATGTTGCTAACTTATCAATTGCAGGGATTCACTTAACAGCTGTGGCAAGAAAGATCATAAAATGGGGCAAAAGTCACTTAAGAAATGTCTCACTTAACGACAGAAATTTGTGGTCGTAAGTTGAGGATTACCTGTCTGTATAAGGAAGCCACCAAGAGTTACCTTATGGTAAGATGGGTGGCAAATAAATAAATAAATAAATAAATAAATAAATGAAAAATAAATAAATAAATAAATATAGTTTTATCACTTTTAACATTGCAAGCCACCAGAGACACTTCATGATGAGATGAGTGACAAACAAATTTAGTAAATCCTCCTCCTCTTCCTCCTCCTCCTTCTCCTCCTCCTCCTCCTCACATTCATCATCATCATCCCTGGTCCTTGGAAAGGACTCAATAGATATTTAGCTGAGTTGGTCATACAGACAGAATTTGTGAAAAAACGAATTTGCAAAATCTGGAGGAAGAAGCCAAATATGAAGGAGAAGGATGGGACTGAAGAGACAAAGGAAGATGGAGAAAGTGTTAGTTAGATGGGGATGATGAGAGCCTCCAAAAAAGAGGTAGATTTTTAGTGAAAAAGAAGTAATGTCTAAATTGATGCATAATATAATGGGCCAGATAGAAAGCTATGGAGGTGTACAATAATTGGGTGCAAAGTAGTATTCCTTTTGCTTATCTCATGCCAATAAATTATTTTGGTTACTATGCCTAATTTTCCCCCAATACTGTGAATAATCTTACCAGTAGTTATAATTGTTATAGGGTGAAGGTTATTTACATACAATTTCTCTAGTTGCACTTACCCAATCCTTTCCCTAAAGCGATCAAAAAAGGATCATCCGGTCGGTCGGAGAATTCCCCTGGGAAGCTGTTCATTATTTCTTTCACTGTTTTGAATCCAGACAGCACTATGAGACGTTTAGGTCCAACCCACATGGTGTATATATTTCCATATCGTTTTATATGCTGCCGAGTGAATCAAAGTTGAGAAATGTTACAATTAAAGAAAACAGATTCTTTATAGTTATTACACTCACCTACAGTTTTTTTTCTTAAATCCTCAATTCTAAGACCTTTCACCATATGCAATTCTCTGCTCTTTAGAATTTTTTTTTCTCCAAGATCCCTGCCAAGAACTTTATCTACTTTTTTAAAAAAAAAAATTGCTGGGATGTTCCTTTCTCTGTGTTTCTACTTGAAGTCCACCTTCTCCCATCTGTTTGCTCCCTTCTCCCATGCCTCAAATGAGAGATGGTCGTCTTACTGCCCATTCCTCCTGTGACTGACAGATATGTGAGCCGATGGTTGTCTGAAACAGATTATCCATGAATCACATTTTTTGCACCCTACACTTTGAACGGTTTGCAAAGGCTTTCTCAGCCACTTTATCCTCTGCTTTTTTAAGCCATCAAGTGCTCAACTTTCCAACTGGTTGTTTTCTTTTATTCAAGTTTTGTTGGTTTTTCAATATTTACATATACATGTATTTGTGAAGCAATATGGTGGTTGGGTAGTGAAAAGTAACAAATAACAAGCTGTTTATAAACAGTTCAGGTTGCATCAGTAAAGATTCCCTCTCTGTTTCCCTTAGTTTTCACATAGTCAAAGTGATCAAGTTAGTACATTTCTAGATAAGACCTAATCAATTAAGAAAGTTTTCAATGTAATTAGACTAAAACATGTCAAAATCCTGTTTTTAAGTTTTACCTAATTGCAATAAAATCCTCTAAAGTGACCTATAATATACAGAAGAAAGCTTACTTTTTGGGCAAACTACAATTCCCTATTTCAGTAAAGAATAATTCTCTTGTCTACAAAACTTACATTGTTCATTATCATTCTTATGATTTAACAGTAAATTCTAGTTTTCACCTTAACAAATCACCAACTGTTAGAAAAGATTTTTTGTCTTAACCATTATAATAATAAAGTTGGAAGGGACCTTGGAGGTCATCTAGTCCAGCCCCCTGCTCAGGCAGGAAACCCTATACCATTTCGGACAAATGGCTGTCCAGTCTCTTCTTAAAAACTTCCAGTGTTGGAGCATTCACAGCTTCTGGAGGCAGGTTGTTCCACTGATTAATTGTTCTAACCGTCAGAAAGTTTCTCCTTAGTTCTAGGTTGCTTCTCTTCTTGATTAGTTTCCATCCATTGCTTCTTGTCCTGCCTTTGGGCGCTTTGGAGACTAGCTTGAGTCCCTCCTCTTTGGGGCAGCCCGTGATATGTTAGAAGACTGCTATCATGTCCCCCCTCGTTCTTCTCTTCATTAAACTAGACATAAACAATTCCAGCAGCCGTTCCTTATATGTTTTAGTCTCCAGTCCCCTAATCATCTTTGTTGCTCTTCTCTGCACTCTTTCCAGGGTCTTAGCATCTTTTTTACATCGTGGTGACCAAAACTGCTGCTAAGCTTGTAAGCCTCCCTGAGTCTTCGGAGAAGGGCGGGATATAAATGGAATTTAAAAAAAAAACTCCATGCAGTATTCCAAATGTGGCCTTACCAAGGCATTGTAAAGTGGCATTAATACTTCTCGTGATCTTGATTCTATCCCTCTGTTAATGCAGCCTAGCACTGTGTTGGCTTTTTTGGCAGCTGCAGCACACTGCTGGCTCATATTTAAGTGATTGTCCACTAGGACTCCGAGATCCCTCTCACAGTTACTAGTATTGAGCAAGGTACCTCCTCCTGTATCTTAAGCGTGTCTTCTGGAGTGTTGGCTATTCCTGCCAGTTTGGTGTTGTCTGCAAATTTGATGAGTTCCCCATTTATTCTTTCATCCAAATCGTTGATGGAGATGTTGAAGAACACTGGGCCCAGAACAGAGCCTTGGGACACCCCACTACACACTTCCTTCCATGTAGATGCGGTTCCATTGAGGACCACATGTTGAGTACGGCCTGTCAGCCAGCTATGAATCCATCTGGTGGTGATTCTGTCTAACACACATTTTTCTATCTTATCAAGTAGAAGGTTGTGATCTACTTTATCAAATGCCTTACTGAAGTCCAAGTAAATTACATATAGGGAACGGTTGCTGGAATTGGGTATGTGTAGTTTAATGAAGAGAAGGGTGAGGGGTGACATGATAGCTGTGTTCCAATATCTCAGGGGCTACCACAAAGAAGAGGGAGTCAAACTATTCTCCAAAGCACCTGAAAGCAGGACAAGAAGCAACGGATGGAAACTAGTCAAAGAGAGAAGCAACCTAGAACTAAGGAGAAACTTCCTGACAGTTAGAACAATTAACCAGTGGAACAACCTGCCTCCAGAGGTGGTGAATGCTCCAACACTGGAGGTTTTTAAGAAGAGACTGGACAGCCATTTGCCTGAACTGGTATAAGTTTTCCTGCCTGAGCAGGGGGTTGGACTAGATGGCCTCCAAGGTCCCTTCCAACTTTATTATTATTATTATTATTATTATTATTATTATTATTATTATTATTATTATTATTATTATTATTATTATTATTATTATTAATATTATTATTATTTCCACAGCATTCCTCTGGTCCACTAATTATGTCACTTGGTCAAAGAATGCAATAAGATTTGTCTGGCATGATCTGTTTTTGACAAACCCATGTTGGCTTTTAGTAATGACTTTGTTTGCCTCTAGGTGCTCGCTGATTCGTTGTTTGATTATCTTTTCCAGAATCTTCCCAGGTATTGAGGTCAGGCTGATAGGTATGTAATTTCCTGGCTCCATTTTTCCCCCTTTTTTGAAGATGGGAACTACATCAGCTCTTTTCCAATCCTCTGGTAATTCCCCAGTGCTCCAGGATCTTTGAAAAATATAGTTCAGTGGTTCTGAGATGATATCTGCCAGTTCCTTGAGAACCTTGGTGTATAATCCATCTGGTCCTGGTGATTTGAACATGTCTAGACTAGACAGGTGCTCACTTACCATTTTCTTGCCTATCTTAACTTGTGTTTCTATTCTGTTTTTTACAGCACTATTTTTGATAGGTTGGTCTGTTTTTCCCTTTGTGTAAAGACAGATGCAAAAAATGAGTTAAATAGTTCTGCTTTCTCCGTTGCTTGTCACCTTCTTGCCACTTTCACCCACTAATGGACCAATCATTTGCTTTAATTTTTTCTTTTTTTACATCTTGAAAAGAGCTTTATTTTGTTATTTTTGACTTTGGTTGCAAGCCTTAATTCATGTTGAGCCTTAGCTTTCCTCACTTCATCTTTGCAGGCATGGGCTATTTGCTGATATTCTGACTTAGTTATGTGCCCCTCTTTCCACTTTCTATACTTGTCGTTTTTATCTTTCAATTTCTCAGAGAGTTCTTTATGCAGCCATGCTGGTTTCTTTTGAGAGCTGTTATTTTTCCTCTTTGTTGGTATTGTGCTAGACTGGGCTTTTATTATCTCACTTTTCAAAATTTCCCAAGCTTCTTGAGTTGTTTTCCCCTTGAGGATTCTCATCCACGGAATCCTTCCCAAGCCCTCTCTAAGTTTATTGAAATTAGCTCTCTTAAAGTCTAGGACTCTAGTTTGACTGTGTTCTATTGCTTGTGCTTCCATAATGTTGAATTCCAATACTGCATGATCACTTCCTCCCAAGGTTCCTGTGGCTTCAACACTTTCTATCATTTCATCTCTGTTAGTGAGAATTAGATCCAAAATGGCTAATCCCCTATTTCCCTTCTCTACTTTTTGGGTAACAAAGTTGTCTGCTAGGTTTGTCAGGAATCTGTTTGATCTTCCACTTGTATGGAGTTTGTCTCCCAGTTGTTATCAGGGTAAAATTAAAATACTATCTTATATTATAAGATTCTAAATTCTATAGTATAATTCAAAGTTTTATTCTAAAAGCTTAAATTTGTTTTCCTTTAAAAATCTAAAACCTAAATATGAAATCAGTTTTTTATTTTTTTAAGATTTCCCTTAGTCCATCAAAAAAGATTTTTTTTTTAGGTTCTGTCCTTACAAATCCCCCCAAAAGGACAAGTCTATATCTTTAAATCTAACTTTCGCCTTCCTTTTGTGCCAATCAGGCTTCCATCTTAGTGTATTTAAATTCTCAAATGTGTCTCCCTTTCTTCCTCCACCTCTTATTTGAATCCATGGAGACCATCCAAATGACAGTTTTGCCAAGCTGGTGTCCCTTTTATAATCATTGAAATATTGCTTTAATAGCTCAGGTTTTGATGTTTGATGTAATTCTTGTTCTATTTCCATCTGGGTTAGGTAGAACGTAGTAGCTAATGTTATCGTTTGATTAGCTGAATCCTCAACATACTATATTTGAAGGCCTTTAATATCTTTGCTCTTAATATTGCTTTCTTCAGGTGTTGTTGTTTTTTGAACTGTAAGTTTTGTAGTTAAAGTTGGAGTTTGTACGTCAAAGTTCTCTGTAGGCTGTGTTTGTTGCTCTTTGAAGTCTCCTATTTCAGTGTTAATTTCCAGTTCTTCTATTTGTTTTTGGGTTGTCAGTTCATCATTTAAGGTCAAAGTTTGGTCTGGTGGCTTTGAGTTGTCAGGTTTATCATGCAATTTGGCTTTAATTTGCTCAGATATAGCCAAGATTGTGTCCAATATCAATTTGTAGTTAAGTGATGGGATATAGTCATCCATTTCATTAATGTTTACAACTAAGTCTTCCATGGAAGCTATTTTAATAGAAGTCAGTAATTTTCCACCTCCAATGCTCCTAAAAGTTGTTTTCAGTACCAGGTGTTCCCACACTTGTCTTTGAAGATAATATCAAGGACAACTCTGTTATTCAGTCAGCTGTCAGAATAAGCAAAAGGTTTACCTGCAATTCCAAATTTAGCCACAGGATGTCATCTGTAGCATATAGAATAAGTTGTAAAATACTTTTTTCAAATTAATATAAAGCTTTTATATAATTAGTCCATTCTTTTTTCCTTAGTTCACATCTTAAACAGAAAATAGGGTAGTAGATCCCCACAAAAATATGAGCTTTTTAATAGGTAGGAATGAGACTGCTTAGTTTATTTGCTTAATCAGATGGTGTTTTTTTCCCCTTCACTTTAAGGCTTAAAATGTTATTTCCCCAAGTATACAAAAGCTGTTTATTCAAAAAAGGGGGGGAGAAAATTTTCAGAAAAGTTCCACAGGCAAGCAGTTAGGGCAATAAGAAAGGAAAGGTCTCACCCAAATCCTCCAGATTGCTTTGTTGTGCTAGATGGTGCTTTTGGCTTTTGGCAGGGAACAGCTTAATGATCGGCCATCGGTCTCTTCTTCTTCAGGCCAAAAGGAGCTACTATGGATTCAAGTGGAGGGCTGCTGCCCTTCCATGATCACAGGAGGGCCTCCTTGCAGTGGTCACCCCTCCAGGACAACTTTCAACCCTTTTCTCCAATGAAGAAAGATCGGATGGCAGGGAGGGAGCTCTCTCTACATGTCCAAAAGCGCTGCATGCGCAAACTGGAAGCCTCCCAACTGATTGTTATATTGAGAGACAGTCTACAGACTTTGTTGTGACCTGATCTAATGTTCTTCATCAGATGGGTTGCAACCTAAATTAAGATTGGCCAGAAGAGCAAATCAATCTGCATAAAACTAATTTGTAGAAATTGATCATCTTCCTTGTAATATACTGTATGATCCATGCAGATAGGTTGGACTAGAAGACCTCCAACGTCCCTTCCAAATCTGTTATTCTATTATTCTGTTAGTTTGGAGGATAACCTTGTTAGTCAAACCCCAAACCAAAAGAGTTTAGTAACACTATTACAGTCTATAGAGAGCCTTATGAAATTGCTGGCATATTTCAAAACAGGCATCTGAAACAAAAAGCCCAAAGAAGGTATAAAAACCTACTCACTCTTAATTGCATTTTGTCAGCTGTCCCAGAACTGCATGCTGTTGTTCATCAATAAACAAGAACCTTCTTTCCTAAGCAGTTAGCCTCCATTTTTTATTCCCAGCTTGGAACTGGACCTGATTTTTCTTTCAACAAGCCTTTTCTCATTCCAACTGAATCATGTGATGTTTGCTTGTTATTCTAGCATGCCAGAATAAGTATTGAATAATGAGTATTACCAGCACGATTTAATTAGATTGAATTAGAATTTGCCTTCTAAAAATTCAACCTCATCATTTCACAACCAGCTCTGTGAAATGTTGGCAAAAAGGTCTTGGCTTGAAAATTCGGGCATGATGAGAAAATTAACCAAGTGTCACCACTATGCCTTGATTAATTAAATTCCTTATCATGCAGGAATATTTTACCAGGTGAATACATTTGTTTATAGTTATGGTACAAAAAACCCCATTGAGAATTATTGTACATATTACAGCTTGATTATTTAGAAAGAAATACCTTCCGGAAAAAATCTTCATGTAGCCAAAACCCATCCGTCCACAAGGTCCCAATGAAAGGTAGAGCCAAAGGACCAGGAGGCAAATGTCTTTGGGACCAGAGTTGTTTGAAGAAAAACACAATCAGCAGAGCAAGCAGCAAAATAAACAAAAATATCCCTGTCACTATCATTTTCCTGTTGGATCTTTATCTTTGAGACTTTCTGGTTGATCTAAAGGCAATCGTCTTCTTTTATCTGATGGCTTTTTGCTTTTCTTCTTGTGTTATATATTTCATTGTTGGAAAAAGTTCCTGCAACAACTGTTCTTAATCCAAGCAACAAAGTGTAGATGGTGAGCTATGGATGCTTATTGATGCCTACCTAAAAGTGGTGTCATCACCCTTGCTACCTAACCCATGACCAGATCTGGAAATAATTTATTCTAAAACTTTAGCAGGAACAATTGCCCAACTCTGAAGCATCATTACATCCAAGAGAAGTCATGTGGTTTGATTAGTACAAGTCATCCTTTGTGATATTGTGTTTTGCCTTCTGGGCCAATACCTTTATTATTCCTTTTTGCCTTACCATTGAATTGGTGATTGCCTTAATATATTTCATTCTAAGCACAGACTGAAAGCTGAATCATTAAAAAGAAATCTAAGTTCTTGAGTTCCAGATGTTCAGGCTCAGGTTTCATTTGGTTCCTAGAATCATTTTACAACTATCCCTTCATACAACCATCTTTATGGTAATTGGGTGTCAGGCCCATGCTTCAAGGATAGGGATCCCCCAATTCTCTCCTTGAATCACGTTCTTGCTTATTATTAATTTGTTTGTTCTCTAAATGTATAAATTGTCCCATTCACCAATGTGACTCTAGGTGATATGCAATAGGTGACTTTCTTTCTCTAAATGCTTTTGCCCACACCCCAGATCTTGCAACCGATTAAAAAAAATAGATCTCTTCCCCTTCTTTATAAGCCACAGTTGGTCAGAAATATGTGAATTAATGTGATAACATCTTGTTGACAAAATACAAGCATTAATTAGACAGAGGATCAAAAAATGTGTTGCTATATATTTCTGTTCAATGGAGTACAGTGTTCAGGAAGAAAATCTGAAGCATCAGATAAAAGGAAGCAGCAATTTAGTTGTTTAGTGATAGTTCAAAATTATAAAAGTGACTTATGACCATTTTCACACTTAGGATCATTGCAGAATCCCTATGATCATGTGATCAAAAATTTTCCCCAACATGATTATTTTAAAATCACAGTGTCAAAGTTCTGACTGACAAATCCAACCCAGCAAACACATTTGAGATGTTCCTATCTCTTAATGTTAAACTTTATTGATTACATCATTTTAGCACCTATGAAAGGAAAACCATCTCTGGCTAACTCAGCTTTGTCATAGCCCCAAAAATGACAGAGGCAGTAATTTTAGGTCTATCTTGGTTAAACAAATGGAAACCTTTCATCTGGTGGTAGAAGGGGATGAGAAGGATGTTTTTTCCACCTGGTATGTACCGAAGGGTGAAATTGAAACAATTAAAGTATTTTGCCTAATGAACTTGTTTAGGGGAGAGTTTTCAATGCCACTAAGTTTTTGTGATCAGTCCATACTTCAAAAGGCACCTTGCTCCCCTCCAGGAAATGACATCATGTGAATAAAGCCCATCTAATAGCAAAAGCTTCTTTTCCCCAAATGGCCCACTGGCGCTCTGCTTCAGTGAACCTCTTTGAAGTGTGAGCACAGGGTTGTAAAAGTCCATCATGGTTTTTCTGCAAGAAAACCGCCCCTATGGCCACACCGCTAGCTTCATGACAACAGAAGAAACTGTAGCCATTTTACTTTTGTTATTCATTGTAACTTTCCACTCTGTAGTTGGGGATTTTCAGGTAGCCAGAATAAGGGGGGGAGGGAGAGGTAAGAGCATTCTTAGTCAAAACAACTGCAGCTGCAGAAAAAATCAAGGTTGTTGTGAGCAAAGAATTTTGGCAGTAGAAGGGTGGGGAGAGAAAAGCCTGCGTTTATTTGTAACTAGGGAATGTGATGTGTGACAGCTTGGGTTGAGGTGGGAATTGAAACTTGTAACTTTGTATTAGGGGAGGAAACTTTCACTTTTGGGTTCAACTATGTAAGTGCTGATATTTTGTTCTCAAATAAAATGTTCTCAAGGACAAATTTTTCACCTTGAAGTTCTTTTGACCAGCTTTATTTATCAGAACCATGACAATGATCATTGCAGCATCCCCATGATCATGTGACCAATTGTTTTTCCCCAACATGATATCAGAAATATTTTAAAATCATGGTGTCAAAGTTCTGACTGACAAACCCAACCCAGTAAACACATTTGAGACGTTCCGGATCTCTTAATATTAAACTTTATTGATTACATCAATTTAGCACCTATGAAAGCAAAACCATCTCTGGCTAATCCAAACCCAAACCCAAACCCCTATAGTAAAAGTATAGAATTCCCCCCTCCCAACCCTTAACAGGTCACATTGCCCAATTAGTGCAATTATATTGTTATGAGAAAATGTCTCTGAGTCAAGTCAGACACCTGGTGAATCATCCTTGGTTATCATGTTCTGCCTTTTCTATCTTTCTAGCCTGCATTCCATTTCCCCATCCTCCCTCTCACTTGGCAAGCTGAGAAGAAATAATTGTCATGCAGCAAAGCATGCTTCAAGCTTGACACATGGTCTACCACATGTACATGAAATGTATCTGAATACAAAGTAGAATCTTTTGGGTCACAGAGATACTGTATTATTTACTCTAGTATTTAGACTAATGCATACAGTTGAAAGCCTACCATCAGGACATTATCATGAAAAAAAAAATCTCAGTCAACTTGCCTGGCAAATAAAGGAACATCTTTATGAGGACATTATAGTGTTGGATAACCATCTTTGGATCTATGGAGATGAGCATGCTTTTGGAACTAAAACAAATAATAATAATAATAATAATAATAATAATAATAATAATAATAATAATAATAATAATAATAATAATAATAAAGTTGGAAGGGACCTTGGAGGTCATCTAGTCCAACCCCCTGCTCAAGCAGGAAACCCTATACCATTTCAGGCAAATGGCTGTCCAGTCTCTTCTTAAAAACCTCCAGTGTTGGAGCATTCACCACGTCTGGAGGCAGGTTGTTCCACTGGTTAATTGTTCTAACTGTCAGGAAGTTTCTCCTTAGTTCTAGGTTGCTTCTCTCCTTGACTAGTTTCCATCCGTTGCTTCTTGTCCTGCTTTCAGGTGCTTTGGAGAATAGCTTGACTCCCTCTTCTTTGTGAAGCCTTCTTCCTAATAATTTGGAGCTGCTGTAATTGGTACTGCAGCAACTGTTATTGATTGAAGGGTGTCCTAAATCCAACCGGAAAATTATAGGTAGAGAGCTATAGGTGTTTATGAATACCTATCTAAAAATGATGTCACCACTCCTGCTGCCTAACCCATGAACACATCTGGAAAGGATCCATGCTAGAGATTTAGCAAAAACAATTGCCCAACTCCGAAGCACGATTAAACCAAATAGAAGTTAGGTGGCTTGAATACCATACATCTTCCCCTCCTATGCAAAAAACACTTGGTCACTAGTAGGTGAATTCATGTGGTAACATCTTGTTGACAAAATACCAGCACTAATTAGACAAAGATCAAAAGATGTGTTGCTATATGTTTCCCATCAAAGGAGTATAGCAATCAGGGAAAAAAGCTAAAACATCAGAGAAAAAGAAGCAGCAATAGGAAAGAAGTGACTGAGGTGAATTGGGAATACTTGAATCCTTCAAATAAACCAGCTTGCCATACATACATCTCTTAATAGAGTTAATAGGGGTTATCTGGATACAAAAAAAGAGCTATACTTTTATCCTTAAGTCCACATCTCTGCTGTGAACTTTGTCTGATAGGCCTTCAAGCAACAAACTGGCTAGCCGCTAAAAGGGAAACTAAGAGTTTTGATTATATTTAAATGATTACAACATCTACTATTTTGCTTAAAATAAAATCTTTTCTGGGTACAGAAATATTCCCACTAGATGTCTTTTGGGATAATAAAATATGCTCACTTTTTCAACCATCTGAGAAAATTTAGAAGGGAAGAAAGTTAAAGGCCAAAATGGGAGAGTAAAAGATTTTAGAAATGAACTACTAGCTTAAAAACTGGTGTTGTCAACTGGTTTTGTTTCCTAGACCATGGTCTGCATTACCTACATGAAGGGTTAGTAGCAAGGTATGAACTACATCTCATAAGTACTGAAAATAAGATATTCGGAAAATGACTGGCTGATCTTATCAAAAGGGTTTTAAACTAAAATAGAGGAAGGGGGGGCATTTTTCTTGATGATTAGAACCTAATTTCAGGCAAAAACCACTAGATCAGGGCTTTTCAACCAGTGGTACGGATACCACCTGTGGTACATTGATACGCAACCATCCTAGAAAAGTGGTAGCAGAGGAGGGGAATGAGCTGAATCAGTGGCAGTACCACACAAGCCTGAGCGAGAGATGTCTGGAGCTTCAGGGCTGTCAGGACTCAGCAAAAGCACCAGGATCATGCTTCTTCGAGGCTCTCAGGGCTCACTGGAAGTACCAGGATCAGCACCAGGCTCCAGCTGGAGCTCAGCGCTGATCCTGGTGCTTCTGAGCCCAGAAGAAGTGCTGATCATCTGGAATATTGCAGCATCTCCAGGGTCTTGTGCTTTACATTCAGATACTTGCCAACTGATTCATATTTATGACGATCACAGTGTCCCAAGTTCATCTGAAGTGACCAAAACCTGCTGCAACCACCCAGCAGGGGAAAAAAAAACCAAACACCCCCTCACCCCACCCCCGCTGCCAATCCTCAACAGAAGTGCTCACAATAATGAAAACCTCGGACAGGAGGAAGAGCGCCGCCGGGCAAGCATGCAGGTGTCTTGATCAGCTATGGCTTGGGGAACACTTTTTTTAGTGCCATTGTAACTTCAAACAGTGAACTGTTGTAAGTCAACTATCTGTACTTCATCACTTTTTCCCTTTTTTTTTTGGTCATCAAGTTTTTGACACCTTGGTAGGCGACTGGTGGTACTTCGATGTTGCCATATCCAAAAAATGATACAATGGGTGAAAAGGTTGAAAAGCCCTGCACTAGAAAACAATAGCATAGAAGATAGGGAGTAAAGAGAAAGAAGAAATAAAAAAAGAAAAATAAGTAGAGAGTGATGGAAAAGATGGAAATCCCAGTTACAAAGTTGGATGTCAAGTTTCTGATGTATGAGCTTTTCAAGTGACTCTGAAGCATTGTTTACCTTGTTGTTGTTGTTAGCTGCGAAGTCATGTCCAACCTATCGCGACCCTATGGACAACGTTCCTCCAGGCCTTCCTGTCCTCTACCTTAAAAGTCCTTTATTAGCCCAATACACCAGCAAATGCTTGCTCAAAGGAAGCTGGAATCTGAAATCTCCAACCCCCTTGCACAATATATTAAACACAATTCTCCACCCTTCTATTTCTGTCGTGAATCACATTCTCCAATTAATTTGAAAAATCAGTTTCTCTTCTGTTAGACAACCCGCCAAGTTCTTATCTTGTCTTATTTCAGACAGCCTTGAGGTGCAATCTTCCTCCACCTGGCAATAATCTAATTCTAACTCTTAAAATAAAGCACAAGTTTAACATATAAAATAGCTGCTTCTTCATCTCTTGTCAAGCAAGAACATTTGATGTTAGCAGCGTTAACATAGGAGATATAAGAAACATACCAAAGACCCAAAAAGGACTTAAATGCCTATACACTAATGCTCAAGGTTTAGGGAACAAATAGGGTGAACTTGAAGTATTAGTATATGAAAGCAGATATAATATAGTTGTCATTACTGAAATTTGGTGGGATGAAACTCATGAATGGAAGGATACAAACTATTCAAAAGAAATAGACCTAACAAAAGAGGAGGTAGAGTTGCATTATATATAAAAGAACACTACATCTCTACAGAAATCCACAAAACCAAGGATGAAAACCTCCTAGAATCCATATGGGTCAATATAAAAGGAAAAAAGAATGACATTGTTAAAGGAGTATACTACAGGCCACCCAGCCAAGGCCATCTGAAATAAAAGAAGATAAGAACTTCTCTAATGGAAGAGAAACTGTTTCTTCAAATTAATTAGAGAATGTGATTCATGACAAAAACAGAAAGGTGGAGAATTGTGTTTAATATATTGTGCAAAGGGGAAGGGATTCAGATTCCAGCTTCCCTCGAGCAAGCATTTGCATTGGGCTAATAAAGGACTTTTAAGGTAAATAAAAGGGACGCGGTGGCTCAGTGGGTTAGAACACTGAGCTTGTCGATCAGAAGGTTGGCAGTTTGGCGGGTCGAATCCCAAGTGCTGCGTAACAGAGTGAGTGCCTGTTACTCGTCCCAGCTTCTGCCAACCTAGCAGTTCAAAAGCACATAAAAATGCAAGTAGAAAAATAAGGACCACTACAGTGGGAAGGTAACAGCGTTCCGTGCGCCTTTGGCGTCTAGTCATGCTGGCCACATGACCACGGAGACGTCCTCGGACAAGCGCTGGCTCTTCGGCTTTGAAACGCAGATGAGCACCGGCCCCTAGAGTCGGAAACGACTAGCACGCATGTGCGGGGGAACCTTTACCTTTACCTAAGGTAAATAATGCCTCAGAGTCACTTGAAAAGCTCATACATTGGAAACTTGACACTTAGATGAGAAACAAAACATCTTCAAGGAAAAACAAAGACCAGTTGTCTTATCTCCTACCATCAGTGCTTTTTTGGTAAAAGAAAAAGGTGCCGGAACTCACACATGTCATACAACCCGCCTTGCCTATCCTACAAGGTTCCATCCAAAAAAGGTGCCGAAACTCCGTTCTGAGCGTTCTATGAGAAAAAAAGCCCTGCCTACCGTGATATTAGAAATAACAAAAAAATATTGTGTATTTAGTTACAGTAAAACTATCTATGAATCATAGAATCATTTGGCTGGAAGGGCCCTTGGAAGTTTTCTATTCCAACTGCCTGCTCATGGCAGTAACTTTATATATCCCTTTATATGGTTG
This sequence comes from Vipera ursinii, assembly GCF_947247035.1. Taxonomy (NCBI): domain Eukaryota; kingdom Metazoa; phylum Chordata; class Lepidosauria; order Squamata; family Viperidae; genus Vipera; species Vipera ursinii. Next base: position 5,718,751 of record NC_139518.1, read on the forward strand.
TCCAGGCTGTTCTTGAAAATCGCCAATGATGGAGCACCCATAACCCAGGAGGCAAGTTTAATTAATTGCTCTCACTGTCAGAATTTTTTTCCTGACTTCTAGATTAAATCTCTGTTTGACAAGGTTCCTCTTCTTGTCCTGGCCTCTGCTGTCTTAGAGAATAAATCAACTATCTCTTCTTTGTGACAACCCCCCGAGTATTAGAAAATGGTTACCATGTCTTCCCCCCAATCCTTCTGTTTCTTTGATAAACTACATATACATATCATCACACAATTTAGCCTACAGTCCCTTTATCATCTTTGTTGCTCTTCTCTGCACAGTTATAACATCTTTATTGTATTGTGATGGCCAAAACTGGATGCAGTGGTCAGTATTCTAAATGTGTCACTAGCACAGAGTAATACAGTACTATCACTTTTGTCTTGATGCTATCTTTCTATTGATGGAGGACTGGATTGGCTCTTTTGGCAGCTGCAGTGCACTGTTGGCCTTCATCAAATTTCAGAAAAAAACCTAGTAGGAGCTCCTCCATAACAGACAAAGAAAACAATAAATGAAGCAATGTAGTCATTCCATACATTGCAGGAATATCAGAACAGCTCAGGAGGATCTTCAACCAACACAACATACATGTACACTTCAAACCTAAGAATGCACTAAGGCAGAAGCTTGTCCACCCCAAGGTTAAGACACTCAGACACAAACTGAGCAATGTGGTATATGCAGTACAAAGCAGTGAGTCACGTGCAGATCTGTACATTGGGAAAACAAAACAACTTCATAAACATATGGCACAACATAGGAGAACAAACCCATCAGGACAAGAGTCAGCAGTCAATCTGCATTTATAAGACAAAGGCCACTCTTTTGCAGAAAAGTCCACATTTTGGACAGAGAGGACCGCTGGTTTGAAAGAGGGGTCAAAGAGGCCATCTATGCCAAACTGAACAGCCCTCTCTCAACAGGGAGGGGAGATATCTGACATCATCTATCTCCAGTCTACAACCCAGTCCTTTCAACCATTCCAAGAAGGCTCCACACCCATTTGCACTACTCAGGTGATCCTGGAGACACAGATAAGCCTCCAGGTAGCCTTAACAACTTTCTAAAAGAATGCAAATGCACAGCTGTTTGCAGAAATATAAATCTTTCCATTCCCCACCATCCAGTCAGAGCTGAAGAAGCTTATTGGGTGAAAAGTGAAACATCTTCAAAGAAAAACAATAAAGTCCAATTGCCTCATAAAAAAGCATCTCTGGGATAACTCTGTGAATTGAAGTGAAAAGAGGGTTAAGAATACATCCTTCCATTCTCTATAATAAGATTTCTTAAAGTGCTTTTTAAACTCCTACCAGGGCAACCAAAAATGGGGGTAGGGGAACTGACCCTACAAGAAGTATTTTGGAAGCAATATAGACAATGGAAGCAAAGACTAAATCAATGACAAATTATCAAAGGAACTTCATGTAAAGATCCACCATACTGCATGGGATGTTAAGCAAATAAATAACAAAGTACATTTTTACAGCTTAGAATGGATTCTAAAGGCATTCAGTGTGTGAGTGATTTAGGCAATATTTGAATTATTGGAGTTATGAATTACAGTTGAAAATGCATCTTTGAGCTGGCTCTGAATTAGCTGCAGAGGTCAAAATTAAAATGCTTCATTTTTTGGTTCAATTGATAGTCTTGGGGGGGGGGAGAGAGAAAGGATTGAATTAGAAATAGACATGGTATATAGAATAAATTCCCACAAAGCTAAAATCCAGAAAGTCTGAGGGATGGACGCTCATTTTGTGAGTATGAGAAGAAGAGAATAAATTTTAGAGTTCCAGTTTAACACCAAACTGAAGATTGACCCTGTTAGTATAATTATTTTGAAAGAAATTCCAGTCAGAATTTTGAGGAAAAGAAAAACCTAAGTCTTTCTTACAGATATTTTGAAGAAGAGAAAGATTCAATTTTACTGGGATAAATCCAAAGGAATAATTTTATCAATCTTTTAACAAGGATTCAGACTGAACTCTATAGGAAAAGCTAAAGACTTTTTGGCCAAATATAAATTAATTGTAGAACTTGTGAGAGCTTTGAACTTTTACTAGCTGTTTATGTGTTTAGACTTCAGGAGCCATCCTAAGACTACACGGCTACATCATTTGGTACAGCACAGCACTCCTTTGGACTGCTCCTCTAACTTTCCTTTGAAATCTTTTGATTCATTTACAATCTGTTCTTGGGAGGGGGTTGAGAAAATCATAGGATTTGTGCAGAAAATTAGGTGAGAGTCAGATGAGTGTGATTGTCGCTCTCCCCTGAGTGAAAGCTGGGGGAGAAAAGTGACTCCCTGCTTCATCTGTGAAAGTGATTCGGCAGGGTGCACTTTGTGAGTTGAGCAAATGTAGAGTGAGTATGTTGGGAAATAAGGGGGAGGGTTGGATATTACCTCTTTGTTTTAGTTCATGGCTCAGGTTTCACTTGGTTCCTAGGGTCACTTCACAATTATCCCTTCATAGGCTGCATTAACAGAGGAATAAAATTAAGATCACGTGAAGTGTTAACACCACTTTACAATGCCTTGGTAAGGCCACAATTGGAATACTGCATCCAGGTTTGGTCACCACGATGTAAAAAAGATGTTGAAACTCTAGAACAGGGGTGTCAAACTCAATTTCATTGAGGGCCACATTAGCATTGTGGTTGCCCTCGGGGGGGGGCGGGGGGTATGGCCAGGGTGGGCATGGCCTACTGGGTGGGCGCAGCTGGAGTGCATATGGCCTACTGGGTGGGCATGGCCAGCTCTACATCATTGGCATCAAGGGTGCCTATGGGGGCCTGGGCAGGAGTGGGACAGATCTGGGGGTCTCTGGCAGAAGGAGGGTCTCTGGGCCAGGGCCAAGGCAGCAGAGACTATTCCCTCACTGTTTCCAGGATGGCTTCTGGGGCCACATGAAACCACTTCGCGGGCCGGATCTGGCCCCTGGGCCTTGTGTTTGACATGTCTGCTCTAGAAAGAGTACAGAGAAGAGCAACAAAGATGATCAGGGGACTGGAGGCTAAAACATATAAAGATTGGCTGCATGTCTAGTTTAATGAAGAAAGGACTAGGGGTGACATGATAGCTATCTTCCAATATTTGAGGGGTTGCCACAAAGAAGAGGGAGTCAAGCTATTCTCCAAAGCACCTGAAGGCAGAACAAGAAGCAATGGATGGAAACTAATCAAAGTGAGAAGCAACCTAGAACTAAAGAGAAATTTCCTGACAGTGAGAACAATTAATCAGTGGAACAACCTGCCTCCAGAAGTTGAGAATGTGCCATAGCGCACGGCCCCTGGATAGTGGAGCTCCGCTCCACATGGCCAGTTTTGACCTGCCAGGGAGACCCTAAATGCATCTGAAGTTGCCCCGAAGAGGTGACCGTGAAGAAGAGGTGCCCTCCAAGAAATGACAGTGGTCATTTTGTTTGATCTGGGTGAAGCCCTCTGACCTAACAGGAGAAAGGCTAGCTATACATCAGCATCTAGCCCAAGCTAACTTTCCTGGGGATTTTTATTTATTAATTTTGTTTTATTTGAAAACATTTTGCTTCTCATTCAAGAAGCTTCTTCAGTTCTAACTGACTGGTGGGGAATGGAAGGATTTATATTCTTTGCAGCCATCCAAACATTAGCACTCTGAGGGTTGCTTTTTAGGTAATCAAGAGAGTCCAATTGCTTTTTGGAAAAAAAAGCATCTTTGGGACATAACAAGCTTAGTTAGCATATTTTTCACCCACATCCTCCTAGTCCTTGGTTGACCTTGTTAGGTATGTTGTGTGAACCCAATAATAGGTTAAAGAAGTAAATAGAAGCAAAATGCAATATTAAGCGAATAGGTATATAGGAAACATTTATGATATTGAAGAGCTGTAACCAATGTTAATGGTGCTTAAGCTTAATAGTGTAAAGGAATAGCACACAATTTGTAAGGGTGTGGATGTGCCATCACTTTTACAACAGGGGCTTCATTGAATTCTTTCACTCCTTCAGGCAACCGGAAACTGAAGGCCCTCAACAGGCTGGTCAGAAAGATGAAGATCTCAATTCTTGCCAGCAGCTCTCCCACACATGCACGTTGACCTGTAGATGAGAGAAAGCATGTATAAAGGAAGTCATAATCAGTTCTCTAGAGTATTTCCCATCAGCAAGGAAATCTGAAAGGATTTGTAACAGATGAAATAGATTTTCATGTTAACCCTGGTATCTTCTAGCAGATTCAATTCCTAGAGCTTTTTTCTCCTTTTACTTTATGGGAGAGATGCCTTTGATTCAGGTTGTACTAGATGGAACACCATTTCAAAGGCAAAGTTATACATGCATAAAAACACTGATCTGGCTTTTTTTTCCAGAGATGGGCCCATAATATGGAAGTCACTTTCTCACCTCTCTTCCCACCAACTTATTCCACAGTAATATAGGTGGAGTAAAGGGAGGGGGTATGGGCATAGTCTATGGGAATTCCCTTTCACTAACACCTATTCTTGTTATTCTTTGCTTGCTACGTCTGCCTGTCTGGACAAAAGTTGGGCTAACAGTCTGCAAAACAGCCCTTCTTCTTGTCCTCCTCAGAGTAATTGCTACTGTGGCCTTGGGCTGCATTTGATTTTTTTTTCCTCAGGGATTTAAATATTCATGCTGCTCAGATTGTCAGTTCAGGAGTGGCGCAGGATGTCAGCTTTGCCATGACTGCCATTGGGTTTGTCCAAACTACAGCTGAGTCTCAGATGCTGACTTTGATATTTTATTTCTCTCCAAATAAGAACCATAGCTCATATTGCGTATCTTAAAAGGTATAGGATCTCCTGCTTGAGCAGAAGTTTGGACTAGAAGACCTCCAGGTTTCCTTCCAGCTGTATTCTGATTGAAATGACCCAGAATGTCAGCTTTGCTGTGATTGCCGTGGATCTTCCCAACTACTATTGGATCCCAGGTGAGAAAATAAATTGCCAGAAAACTGATGCTGGGGAGAGAGAATTCTCCTGCCTCCATCAGTTACTTTCAGTTCATTGACCATGCATCTCTCTGATCCATTGGTTGGAGTTGGGCTTTGGGGGCACAGTAGTTCCAGTCTTTCCTATTGGATTATGCCTGGAATGGAATGGAGTGGAGTGGAGTGGAGTGGATTGGAGTGGAGTGGAGTGGAGTGGAGTAGAGTAGAGTAGAGTAGAGTAGAGTAGAGTAGAGTAGAGTAGAGTAGAGTAGACTAGACTAGACTAGACTAGACTAGACTAGACTAGACTAGACTAGATTAGACTAGATTAGACTAGACTAGACTAGACTAGACTAGACTAGACTAGACTAATGCTGGAAGGGACCTTGGAGGTCTTCCAGCCCAGCCCCATGCTTCAGCAGGAGAACGCATACCATCTCAGGCAGGTGATTGTCTAGTCTCTTCTTAAAAATTTCCAGTGATGGAGCATCCACGATTTCTTAGGATAAGCTGTTCCACTGATTGATTGTCCTCACTGTCAGGAATTTTCTCCTTAATTCCAGGTTGCTTCTCTCTTTGATCAGTTTTCAACCGTTATTTCTCATCCTTCTCTCTGGTGCTTTGATGAACAACCTGGTCCCCTTTGCCTTGTGGCAGCCCCTCAGATACTGGAACACTGCTAAGCTGTTTCCCCTGTTTCTTCATTTCTTTAGATTAGCCAAACCCAAGTCCTGCAGCCGTTCTTCATATGTTTTAGCCTCCAGGCCTTTGATCATCTTAATTGCTCTTCTCTGAATTTTTTCCAAACTCTCAACATCTTTTTTATGATATGGTGACCAACATTGGCTGCAGTATTCCAGGTGTGGTCTTGCTAGGAGTTTGTAAAGTGGTACTAGAACTCTGCGTGATCTTGATTCTATGCCTCTGTTTATACAACCCAGGATTGTATTAGCTTTTTTGGTTGCTACTGCACACTGCTGGCTCATAGTCAAGTGATCGTCCACTAGGACTCCAAGGTCCCTCTCACAGTTACTGTTTTTAAGCCAGGTCTCACCCAATCTGTATGTGTGCCTTTGGTTTTTTTTTCTGCCTATGTGTAAGACTTTGCTTTTCTCCACATTGAAAATCATTTTGTTGGATAGGGCCCATTGTTCGAGTTTGTCAAGATGTTTTTGGATCCTGAGTTTGTCTTCTGTGGTGTTGGCTACTCCTGACAGTTTGGTGTCATCTGCAAAGTTCCCCTTCAATTCCCTTGTCTAAGTCATTTATGAAGATATTGAAGAGAACTGGGCCTAAGATGGAACCTTGTGGTACCCCACTGCTAACTTCTCTCCATGTGGATGTAGTGCCATTGAGGACTACTCATCAAGTATGGTTTGTCAGCCAGCTACAGATCCATCTGGTGGTGATGTTGTCTATTCCTCTTTTTTCCAGCTGATTCCACAGGATTATGTACAAAAGGTGATTTTCAGGGATTACTGCTTTGATCATTGATGCTGGTTGAGCAGATCATGGAAGTGGAGCAACATCAGTATGGCAGAACTCCCATGTTTAATATTTCCGACCACAAAAGATAGGGAGAGAAACTCAGTTTCATTTCTAGCTCTCCTTGTTTAAAACCTGTAGTGTATGCTGTTAAGCACACACAGGAAATACCAGCACAGCAGGGGGCTGGACAGCTCCAGGCTATAACCGCTTCGGCGGGAAAGCCTGAATAGAGCGAGTCATTGACAGCCCCAGGCATGGTCAGCTCTGGCGGGAAGCCAGGGATTAAATCCATTGGCCACCTGCACTGGCGGGAAGCCCAGGTTCAAATCTATTGGTCACCATTCACCTGGGCAGGTATAAGAGACGCCAGGTAAACCCCTTTGCCCCAGCTTCATTCTCAATCCAAAGCTCAAGTGTCCGTCTCTCTGTGCAACCACGCGACTTTGCAAAACCCCTTCAGATGCCTTTTAGCTGCCTGGGGAATTTCTGTGGAGTTTTTTAGTCATCCAGGTTATGGTTATCTGAAAGGTGCTTTTTCAAAAATCAACTGGACTTTGTTTTTTTATTTTTTTAAAGATGTTTTGCTTCCATCCAAGAAGATTCTTCAGTTCTGACTAAATGATGGAAGATGGAAGGATTTGCTGCAAGGAATATAATAACTCTGTGGTCCAGATCTATCAGCAAGAAGCTACAGTTAAGCGAGTATTCTTTGGATTTAGCTAATATTTCTCCCCAAACACTAGAGATAACTGTACAATCTTGACCATATATTGCAAACCTTGAATAGTAAAATTACAGTCTAACTATTTCTTCATTGTTCAAAGTTTACTGTCTAAGGAAAGTTCAGACTCTCTTAGTTTTGAAACTAGAAGGAATAAGGATCCCTTGGTTTACTGGTTCAGACCCTGATGACCTCAGAACAACTCAGGGATGGGAAGGGTGAGAATCTATAAGTTATAAGCTGTTTGGTCTCATGGACGTACCTATTCCGAAGGGCAGAAACTCTTCCCGTTCAATGAACTTCCCATCCTTATCTAAAAAGTGATTTGGGTTGAATTTTTCAGGTGTCTCCCATTGTTCTGGATCAAGAAGAACAGAGCGCAGATCTGGCAAAATCATGGTCCCCTGAGAACAAAGAGGTGATTGAACAGAGCACTTTCATTATTAAAACAGGTTTTAAAAAAGTACAAACCATATTGATGAAGCATTTGGTTTTAGCTTGCTCTTATGAACCCATATTTGTTCATTTCCAAAACAGTTTTAGAGACCAGTAGCTGCTCTACTGTTTAGCATCCTTTCTTCCATCCATTCCATTAAAACAAAGAGCTGGGTGTATATTTATCACTTCAGATTGCCCCAAGAAATGGACAAAGGAACATGCCCAGATATGACTACAATTCTGAACTTAAGTTCAGCTCTTAATCACTTCCCACCTTCCTAGAATAAATAGGAAAAAATATGTTACTAGCTTCAATATCAGAAAGGTGTTTGGATTAAAAATCATAATCCATCCTTCAAAAAAGATTGCTTTTCTTGGTTATTCAATTTTGCATGATTACATTGGCAGTTTCTGAACAGAGAGCTTCTGTTGTATTCTGCTTTACCCTCCATGCTGGACCATTGCAATATAGTCTGAACATGTTTCTCACCTTTGGAATGTGGTAACCCTTCATCTTCACATCCTTTGTACTTTGCCTGGGAGCCCCAGCTAGAAAGACATATTTTACACGCTGCATTTCATGAATCACTGCATTGGTGTAGGGCAGCATCTTCCGATCCTGATAGGAAATTGACCGTGAGAAGCCAAACACATCTTCAATTTCTTTCTGGACTTTCTCTAGAAAAAAAATGATGGAAATAGAAGCTTTATTTTAATCATTCATCCCTGTTGCCCCCAATGTTCTTCAGAGGCTCCGGCCTTCTCCTTTAAGTTATTGCCAGCTTCTGGGCTCCAATTCCAGATTTGCAGCCCCATTTGGACCTTCAATGTCAGTTGCCCTCTGGCCTCTGATCTCTGATCTGGGCCATGTATTCACTGCGAAGGCCCCTGTTGACTCTCTCGGCCAGTTCTTCCTTTCAGTTCCTGCCAACCTATCATCCATCTGGGCTGCAGCTCCAACTCTCAAATTGGCTCTTCACTACGCCTCCACCAGCCTTTCACCCTCAGCACACACTCTCCACCTTGGCCTCCAGGCCTGCAACCCTTTCAGACTGACACTGGGTTAGACTCAGACTCAGCTCTCCACCCCCTACTAGTCCCTCATTATGCTGCCCCCCACACAGATACACATGCTTAGGATGGAAAGTTCATGGACACATTGTTCCAGCAACACCCATTACTTTGCATGGGATTAAATAGGAAATGTCAGTAGAGTCTGTCCCAATGAGGAGATGGCCTCATCGTGAATAACCTGGTCGACCAGTGTTCCACCTGTCTACTCTCCACCATTTGCATCCTTAGATTTGGAGGAGGTATGGACTCCATCTCCTCATCCTGACTGACTGCCAGCATTTGCTCGTGTTCCGCACCTAAATCCTCCAGGCTCACCTGGGGCAACTGCGGCTCCCTTGGCTCTTTCTCAGCCTGCCACCCATCTGATAGTGCTGGCAGTGGATGCCCTGTCAGTCTAGGGCCCTCCACTCCCTGATCCACTTCTCTCTGCACCACATCCCCCTTTTCCCCAAAGTGTCAGGACCCGACTCCTCCTCCTGCCCCTCCTCCTCTGAACTCATGTCTGGAGAGGGGTCTGAAGGAGGGTGTATTACTCTCATCCTGGTTGTGTCCCTCTATGCTACAGCCAATGGTCCTAGAATGGCTCTGCCACTTCCACCCCAAATCTGCTTCCAGGGTCTGCACAGATTGGCAAGGTGAGCATACAAGCTTTGGCTGCTTCCTGACTTTGGACCCATCCCCTGTCTTTGCCATGCCATCCTAGTTCAGTCCCTTTAGCCTCCAATCTCCAGTCAAGTAGAAGGCCAGGAAGTAGCAGAGCAGGAAGAAGGTAGAGTTTAGGAGAAGATTGATGGGTTCATTTGATGCTCTGAGTGACATAAAAACTGCCCACTATTCTCCCATCTCTTCTCTTCAGGGCAGGAAGCCTGCGCGGTGTATCTGCTCATCCCGCCATTTTGATTTGTATTGTATTGTATTTACATTGATACTGAAGTTTGGTCTTCTATATGTAATTTACACCAAAAACCAGTAACAAATATGAAAACCATGGTAGACTTCTGCATTGAAAGAGTTAAATGTTTCACATGTGTACTGATTTCCAGTTTTCATTTCCTCAAGGAACATTTTACTGAAGATTCAAAGAAGGCTCCCGGTATGTGTACATTCTTTGCTTTCCTTGAATCCTGCTAACTTCATACTCCTGCTTATAGAATCAAGAGTCTACAAAGGAAAATGATTGTGAAGAATAGATTTCAAATAAATTGTGTGTATTTTAAAACCTGAGAGTGACTCTTGATCCGCTAGCCAGGTCTGTCTCACCTTGGATGTCGGGATGATTGGTCAAGAGGAGCAGTGCCCACTTCAGGGTAATCAAACTTGTCTCTGTTCCAGCACCGAAAAAATCAAAGATACACTGAGCCAAGTTCTCTTCATTGTAGGTAGAGTTGGGGTCATTCCTACTCTGATGTTTAAAATGGAAAATAAATATTATGATGAATTCTACCCACCTTCTCGGTAGTTATTTTTGCTTCTTTATCTCAAGTCTAGAGAATAAATACATCCCTAGGGGTTATAGTGGAAAACCAATGAAGGAGAGTAATAATTAAAGTGGTAGATTCATACTGAGTAAGACACTATCTTACAGTAGCCAAGACCAAAGAAAGGCTCAGCTTTTCAAGAACTTTAATGCATTTTGTTTTAATTTATAATTGATTTGCCTCAGTAAATGTTTGCATATGGAGCTGTGATTAATCGGTACTTACTAGAGTGAATCACAAAAATTCAGAAGCAGCACTACTAGAATTACTGTAGGCATTCTTGCATTTAAAGTTATTTATTTATTTATTTATTTATTTATTTAGATTTATATACCGCCCTTTCCCGAAGGACTCAGGGTGGTTTACAGGGTATTTAAAAGAAAACCAAAAAGATTAAATGAAACCCTGAGAAAAATAAAACCCAGTTAAAATTAAAAATTAAAAAAATTCTCAGCCTGGGCCAGAGAGCTCGAAGAGCCAGGTTTTCAGGTCCCGGCGGAATGAACAGAGGTCGGGGGCAGTCCTAAGCTCCGCAGGCAGCTGGTTCCAGAGGGCAGGCGCACCCACTGAGAAGGCCCTATGCCTGGGTGTTACCCGCTGGCAATCATTAACCGGCGGCACCCTGAGAAGACCCTCCCTGTGGGAGCGCACTGGACGAAGGGAGCTTGGTGCTGGCAGCAGGTGTTCCCTCAAATATCCTGGACCCAAGCCATTTAGGGCTTTATAGGTCATCACCAGCACCTTGAATCTCACCCGGAGGGCAACCGGGAGCCAATGCAGCTCGCGGAGTAGAGGTGTTACATGGGAGTATCGGGAGACCCCCATCATGACTCGCGCGGCCACATTCTGCACCAGCTGAAGCCTCCAGGTGGTCCTCAAGGGCAGCCCCATGTAGAGAGTGTTGCAGTAGTCTAAATGGGAGGTCACGAGTGCATGAGTGACTGTGCGTAGGGCATCTCGGTCCAGGTAGGGTCGCAACTGGCGCACCAGGCGAACCTGGGCAAAAGCCCCCCTGGTCATGGCTCCTATATGATCTTCAAAATTGAGCCGCGAATCCAGGAGGACGCCCAAGTTGCGAGCCCTATCAATGGGGGGGTAACACCTCACCCCCCATCGTTAGAGATGGAATAGTCTGGTTGACCCGAGATGCCCAAAGTGATGTATATGACTGCTCTAACTACCAGATTTTGTGGCTATTATGCCACACCATGACAGTTTAAGCAATTTTTAGAATACGGGTAATCCTAGGCTTATAATCATTCTTTTGGTGATCATTCAAGGTTTCAATGGCACTGAAAAAAGTGCCTTATAATAGGTTTTCATACCATTGAAGTATTTGTATGGTGTCAAACTTGATTCGAGTCTTGGTTAATCTAAAGAGCCTGGAGATTCTTTTGTTGAATGTGCCAAATGAGACAGCTGACCCATGGTCACATGATCAAAATACAGGTGCTTGGCAGCTGGCATGTTCTAATTGCACTGTCCTGGGGTCCTGTGATCATCATTTGCTACAGAAACATTTCTAACTTCGCCCACAAAGAATGTTCCACGTCTAACTAGAGTCTAATATTGCAGAGTTGCATTATAGCTCTTATTCAGAAGCAAACAGAATTTAGCATGGGCTAAATTCAGAGTGGGAGCTGATTTTTTTTTAAAAAAAAACTCTCCAAAGAAGACAGTTCCAGTAGCTCCCCTTGTTTAATTATAGCAAGGAATGTTAGAATTCCTTGCTCATGTGTTGAACTACATAGAACTCATTTTAGAAGAGCAACTAAAATGATCAAAGGCCCGGAAACTAAAACATATGAAGAACAGCTGCAGGACTTGGGTTAGTCTAGTTAAGTCTAAAGAAAAGAAGAAATAGGGAAGACATGATAGCAATATTCCAATATTTGAGTGGCTGCCACAAAGAAGAGAGAGTCAAACTATTCTCCAAAGCATCAGAGGGAAGGACAAGAAACAATGGTTGGAAACTGATCAAAGAGAGAAGCAACCTGGAATTAAGGAGAAACTTGCTGATAGTGAGGACAATCAACCAGTGGAACAGCTTCCCTCCAGAAATTGTAGGCGCTCCATCACTGGAGATTTTAAGGAAGAGACTAGACCGTCACTTGTCTGAAATAGTATAGGTTCTCCTGCTTGAGCAGGGGGCTGGACTAGAAGACCTCCAAGGTGTCTTCCAGAGTCTAGTCTAGTCTAAATGTCAGTCACTGAGCTAGAAAAAGCATTTGAACAGGTACCACCTGACCTATTTCTTTCCCATCCACAAATGGTCCAAACCCTCATCATTTTACTCAGTATGGATACTGTAACCAGGGACCTTCCAACATAACATACATGGAAGCTATTATATGCTAATGATACCATAATAGAAAGTCAAACATGAAGAACCCTCAGAGCAGTAATAAAAAGGTGGTAATCTGCTTTAATGTTATAGCAATGAGGGGCAGCATTAAGAAGACTGTATATCTTGAATGTGGTGACAAAACCAATGGTACACTCGTGACTGATGATGTCAGATTGTAAATAAGGGGACCCAGTGGAAATTAATTTCAAATCAATAAAAGATGCCTCTAAAATAATCAAATTTATGAAAATATTAGAGAGGAGGACCTTTTTTCCTTGTTTCAAACTGTTCCACTTTTTTACTGATGGTCAAAGGCTGTAAAGGTATCTGCCCTTTACCGAACATTTCAGGGAAAGTATTCTTTTAAGTATGAATTAATCAAGAGTCCCTGTTAATTCTTTTTCTTCTTAATGGAATTACTTTAGAAAAAGGGGAAAGAAGTGATGGGCAATCATGTGACGATGACAAATGATAATAAATCTAACTTATCCATGAAGAAACTCCCTGGTCTAAAAAGAGTTTAAGACTCCAGTGGTACAATATAGCTCTTATTTAAAAGCAACCTCATTTAACATGAGCAAAATTCAGAACAGGAGCTAAATGAAAAAGAAATAACTCCACTACCTGTAGTGCCTCGTCTTTACTTCTAGTGAGAAATGTAATAATTCCTTGCCCATGTGTTGAACTACAATAAACCCATACCTTCTCCATCTGAAGTAGATAGTGATCAATGAAATCTTGTGGTTCATGCAGAGAACTGGATTCCTTGTGTTTCTCTATTTCCTGCTTTGCAAAGGAAGTGATCACCTCCATAGAAGCCAACGCATCCTTGTGAGGGCCCGGTACATACTTCATTAATTGTGGGAACACAATGTACATCTAATAGAAATGGAAAAGTAAAAGTTTATTTATTCCCCACTACAACAAAAGAGTAAGGGATGCGGTGGCTCAGTGGGTTAGGACGCTGAACTTGTCGATCGGAAGGTCGGCAGTTTGACGGGTCGAATCCCGAGTGCCGCATAACAGAGTGAGCGCCTGTTACTCGTCCCAGCTTCTGCCCACCTAGCAGTTCGAAAGCACGTAAAAAATGCAAGTAGAAAAATAGGGACCACTACGGTGGGAAGGTAACAGCGTTCCGTGCGCCTTTGGCGTCTAGTCATACCGGCCACATGACCACGGAGACGTCCTCGGACAAGCGCTGGCTCTTCGGCTATGAAACGGAGATGAGCACCGGCCCCTAGAGTCGGAAACGACTAGCACGCAAGTGCGGGGGAACCTTTACCTTTACCTTACAACAAAAGAAGCCTCTTAGCAGCTCACCTAATAGACAGCACTGAATAACCAAAGAAAAACATTGCAAGGACATTGAAGCATGGCAAACAATGCATTGGTGTCAAACCTCAAAAGTCCTCCGGAAAAGCTGTTTCCAAATTCTTGTAGAAAAGAATGATAGAGACAGATCATCCTAGTTGCTCATCTCTGCACTCTTTCCAGAGTTTCAAGAGCTTTTTTTTTTAATCATGGTCACCAAGACTGGATGCAATATTGCAAGTATGCTCTTACCAAGGCATTATTAAGCCATACTAACCCTTCACATGATCTTGATTCTATCCCTCTGTTAATGCAGCCTAGGACTGTGTTGGCTTTTTTGGTGGCTGCAGTAAAAGGTCTAGAAGTCATGATTGACTCAAGGACAGACACACCTACTGGGGATAATACTACAATAGATAATTTCCAAGGCTTCCTCCGTGGATTCCATTCATGGTTATATGAAAATACTGATAGAAACATAGGTTTGGGGGAGCTTTAATATAAAACATGACTCACCGCTTGAAAAAAGCCACCAGTGAATTTCATAACAGTTTCAAGTGCTTGAATTAACTTCTGGAAGTTTTCATCTTCAGGAGCAAACTGATGTCCAAAACTCAAAGCACATATGACATTAGAAACTGCATTTATTACTGGAAACGAAGGATCAAATGGCTGTTCTGCAAATGAAGGAATTTTATCATGAATTTTTAAGGAACAGAGTTTGTAAGGGGATGAAGGGACAGAATTGGGACCTGTGCCAATTGTTTCAAAAGGTAAAAAATAATCAAATCAAATACATCTGTTCTTGTTTGAATTACGCAGAGTGGGGAAAAAAAATCTGGAGACTGAGACTTGTGTCATTACCCCAAATTACATACCTTTTGTTTGTCTAAAGACCTCTACCAACATCTGAGCAACTTCTTCTATTCTATGCTCAACGCTTTTCTTCCCCAGGCCCAGCTTCCGCAGAGAAGTGAATCCAATGTGTCGCTGCTGTTTCCAGGTGTGACCATTGGAAATAACAATTCCTGTGGGCATCAGCAGACAAGGACATTCATGTTAAAAAAAACAGTTAGGTCTGGTTCTTGTGGAATATGTCTCTGGATTTCAGGTAGGAATACCAAACCTTTGTGATGTGTCGCCATTTTGTAATAATCCAGCTATGTTATCTTTTATTTAAAAAATACTCATTCATTTTGGAAGTCACATAGACACTGGGAGACACATGTGATATGGTGACCACAGATGTAATGTTTGTCAGCCTCTATCTTTTTTTTATTGAAAAGTTTTACAGTACATTTTATCTTTAACAGTCCCCCCTCCCCCCATCCCTACCTAGCCCTCCCTGTCCCTCCCCCCCATTTCCCCCTCCCCCCCGACTTCCCAGAGCTAAGTACAAGGTATAAAAACAAAGAACAATCATAAACATCCATATGCTAACAACAATAAACTATTAAATCTATCGCTCTCTAGCTCATATAAGATAACTACAAGCAATATTAATATTACATATAAAAAGAAAAAGAAAAGAAAAAAGAAAGGAAGACTTATTCAAATGCTAAATGAAACTTTTTAGTCCCATATTTGTTCTGGATATAATCAATCCATTTTTTCCACTCCATAATATAACGTTCTTGCGAGTGAACTTTCAAGTAAGCCGAAATCTTTGCCATTTCAGCCAGGTCAGAAACCTTTAGAGTCCATTCTTCTATAGTCGGCAGTTCCTCCTTCTTCCAATATTGGCCTATTAAGAGTCTTGCTGCTGTAATTAAATTCAACATCAACTTAGTGTCCACAACAGTGGCATCTGTAATTATACCCAACAAAAACAATTGCGGACAAAACTTTATCCTTTGCTTAAAAATCTTCTGCATATTCCACCAAATTTTTATCCAAAAAGCCTTAACCTTTTTGCAAGTCCACCATATATGAAAATATGTTGCATCTTCGCCACCACACCTCCAACATTTTGGCTGGTAGTTCGGATACATACTTGCAAGCTTTTTAGGATCTAAATGCCATCTATAAAACATTTTATAAAAGTTCTCTCTTAAGTTTTGAGCTTGTGTGAATTTTACGTTCCTCACCCAGATCTTTTCCCACGTGTCCATTGTAATAACTTCTTGGATATTCTGGGCCCATTTTATCATACAATCTTTAACAAGTTCTGTTTCTGAGTCAATTTCTATCAATGCAAGATATATCCGTTTGATATGTGCTGGACCCTGGTTTCTAATTTGCTTTATCAAATTTTCATCAGTCATTGCAAAACCAATTTTCTGATCTTCTTTCCACCTGGCCTGTAACTGAGTATATTGAAACCAAGTTTGAACAATCTTCTCATCTCGCAAGAGATTGTACGGCTTTAAACACCAGACATTTCTTTCCAAGCTTAAAATCTCCTTATACGTAGTCACATCATGTTTGAAGCCAACATTTATGTTTTCTATTGCGTGTTTTGGAATTGCCCACAACGGCATCTTGTAGTCTAACTTATGTCTATACTTCTTCCAAACTCTCAACAATGCCTGTCTTAAAATATGCACTTTAAACACATTATCTACCTTCTTATCATACAACAAATATGCATGCCAGCCAAATAACAAGTCATGGCCCTCAAGATTTAATAATCTCTCTTGTGTCAAATTAATCCAATCACTTATTCCTGATAACGCAGCAGCTTCATAATATAATTTAAGATTAGGCATTTTAAGACCACCCCTTTCACGAGTATCCTGCATAATCTTAAGTTTAACTCGTGGCCTTTTCCCTGCCCAAACAAATTTATTGATACCCTGTTGCCATTCTTCCAAATTAGAATCTTTTTTAAGGACCGGTATCATTTGAAATAAAAATAAAAATTTAGGCAGGACATTCATTTTCACTGCTGCAATTCTTCCCAGCAAAGACAATTGCAATTTTTCCCAACTCTCCAATTCTTTTTGAATTTTCCCCCATAACTTTTCATAGTTATTTTTATATAACTTTGTATTAGAGGGTGACAAAAACACCCCCAAATATTTGACCCTTTTAACAATCTCAAATCCAGTTAATCCTTCTAAAAGGGCCTTTTGCGATACTGTCATATTTTTGGCCAAAATTTTAGTTTTTTGTGCATTAACTTTAAATCCAGAAACCTTCCCATATTGCATTATTATCTCCATCAGGTCCACAACAGAGTTTTCTGGCTGGGTCACCGTAACAACCAGATCATCTGCGAACGCTCTCAGTCTATAATCCTGATCTCTAATTTGTATACCCTTAATTTTTTCCGAATTCCGTATTTTTACCAATAATATCTCCAATGTTAAAACAAATAATAAAGGTGATAACGGACACCCTTGTCTTGTGCCCTTCTCAATATTACATACTTCAGTCAAACTATTGTTGACTATTATTCGGGCAGTTTGTTTTTGATATAATGCCCTAATTGGTTGCAAAAATTTATCCCCAAAATTCATTTTATCTAAAACTTTCATGAAAAATTGCCAATTCAATTGATCAAAAGCTTTTTCAGCATATAGAAAAATTAGCGCCGCAGGGATCTGGTTGTTCCTTTCCAATTGTCAGCCTCTATCTTATATGATGGGCATCAAAAGCTTCTAAGATGATGTAAACATTAACGTACGAGAACGTTCCTCCGCTGGCTGAGGAATTCTGGGAGTTGAAGTCCACAAGTCATAAAAGGGCCAAGTGTGAAGACCCCTGATCTACAACTTCCTCCTACAAGATTGAAACTAACCAGCAAAATAGCTGAATGGCTTTTTTGTTCTCCAAGTTTAATCAAGTTACCAATAAAGAAGAATATTTGTAGCTCAGGGTTGAAATGAGAGGTCCTTGTGCTCTCTGAGCTTGAGTATTTTCTTGCAGGCTTTTCATTACCCAAACTAGGTAACATCATCAGTGCTGATGATCAAGTTACTATTGTGTTTGTCTGCCAAGGATTAAGTACAATGTTTTAAATTATTTTATGTAAGCCATCAATAAATGAACAATTATAAGTGAAACTTACTTAAAACTTACAATATTGTGAGCCAGCAAATGATAGTATTATTTAAGCATACGTGATAACAAATGACAAATAGTTTATTAAAAAAAGTTTCAAATTAAGGAGTTAGAGAATAATATATTTCAAAGATAAGTGCAAGACGTTAGGGTACAAAATAACTGAATAAATGAAATAATAGGTTTAATACATATAAACAAATTAAGAAAATGTCTAAACAAGTATATGACATTGTTGAGTCTTTGTGAAATTAAGAAATGTCCAGAATCCTTATATTGGAAAAAAAAAAACTCAGAACAATCTTTGGAGCATTAGACCATGTATGGCTGATCTTCAGGATGAAATATTTGAATGCAGGGTATCAGAGAAAAAATTGCAAATGTTGAGATCGATCAATAAGAATAGAGCTGGAAGGGACCTTAGACATCTTCTGGTCTCCAACCCCCTGCTCAAGCAGGAGACCCTATACCAGACATGTCAAACACAAGGCCCGGGGGCCAGATCCGGCCTGCGAAGTGGTTTCATGTGGTTCGCAAAGCCATCCTGGAAACAGTGAGGGAATGGCCCCCGCTGCCTTGGCCCTGGCCCAGAGACCCTCCTTCTGCCAGAGACCCTCAGATCTGTCCCACTCCTGCCCAGGCCCCCATAGGCACCCTTGATGCAAACAATGTAGAGCTGGCCACACCCACCCAGTAGGCCATACACACTCTAGCCACGCCCACCCTGTAGGCCACTCCCACCCTGGCCATACCCACCCGGCCCCCTGAGGGCAACCGCAATGCTGATGTGGCCCTCAAAGAAATTGAGTTTGACCCCCCTGCCCTATACCATTTCAGACAGTCTTAAAAAATTCCAGCAATGAAGTACCTACAAGTTCTGAAGGCAAGCTATTCCATTGGTTAATTGTTCTCATTCTTAGAAAGTTTCTCTTTAATTCAAGGTATATTCCAGTCTTTGATTACTTTCTATCCATTGTTTCTTGTCCTGCCTTCAGGCGCTTTGGAAAATAAGTTGACCCCCCTCTTCTTTGTGGTAGCTTCTCAACTACTAGAATATTCCTATCATGTCACCCCCTAGCCCTTCTTTTCTCTAGATTGGCCATACCCAATTCCTGCAACCATTCTTCCTATATTTTTGTCTCCAGACCTTTAATCGTGTTAGTTCCTCTTTGCACTTTTTCCAAAATCTCAACATCTTTCTTATAATGTGGTGACCAAAACTGGATGTATATTCCAGTTGTGGTCTTACTTTACAAAGCAGTACTAATACCGTACTTTATGCAATTTTGATTCTATGTCTTTGTTTATACAACCAGCTTTTTGGGCTGCTGCCACTCACTGCTGGCATGTTTAAGTCTACTACTGTAGGACTCCAAGGTCCCTCTCACAGTTATTGTTTTAGAGCCAGGTTTCACCTAATGTGTACTTATACCTTTGGTTTTTCCTGCCTAGATGTAAAACCTTGCTTTTCTCCACATTAACAGAGCAATGGAGGTGATTGATTGAGTAATAATAGATCCCACCTCCCCCTCATTCTGCCCCCACCCTTCTCATGTGTCTTTGGTTTTAAAGTTTGTTTTTAACTTTTCACCTTTTAGTTTAAATGTAACTGTAAGCCATCCAGAGTTACCCTATGGTAAGATGGACGGCCAATAAATTTTATATGGATAGGGCCCATTGTTCAAGTCTGTCAAAATCTTTCTGGATCCTGGGCTTGTCTCCTGGGGTGTTGGCTACTCCTGTCAGCTTAGTGTCATCTGCAAATTTGATGAGTTCCCCTTCTATTCCCTCATCTAAGTCATTTATGAAGATATTGAAGAGTACTGGGCCTAAGATGGAACGTTGTGGTACCCCATTGCTTACTTCCCTCTGTGTGGATGTAGTGCCATTGAGGACTATTTATTGAATATGGCTTGCCAGCCAGATACAGATCCATCTGGTGGTGATGTTGTCTATTATTTCACCTTTTTCTAGCTTACCAAGGAGTAGGTTGTGGTCTACCTTATCAAATGCCTTGCTGAAGTCTAATTATACTATGTCCATAGCATTTTGCTGGTCTGCTAATTTAGTTACTTTGCCAAAGAATGAAATAAGATTGATTTGGCATTGCTAGCTTCATTGCCACATGGCAGAATGATTATTTGTTGGGTCTCATTAATGACTCAAGGAAATCACCGGTAGTATTTATGAACTCTGGAAGCAAGGTAGAAAAACTCAGCATATATTAAGTTTGTTAATGCCCACTTGAGAGAAAATATTAGAAAAGTTCATGAACTGGAAGAGATAAATCAGGAAGATATAGAATTGCAGTTTTATCAAGATATTAGTAAGTTACATTATGAAAAAATGACCACTTTCTAATCTGTAAGGAACCAATTGCTTAAATGTAGAATTCACTATAGTTTTGGTTTCTTCAGTCAGAATACTTAGAAGAAATTTCAACAAATGCAGATTGTCTCCCTGCATTTAAAAAGACATGAATCTTCCTAGAACAGACTATAGCTGCAGGTTTGTAAAAGGAACAACCCAACTACCATGAATACAAATAAAAATAGACTGAGGGATTACCGGGTTGTACAAAGAAAAAAAAACAATATGAGAAAGACTAATTATACAATTGTTTATTTAGTTACAGAAAATCAAGCTATAAATCATAGAATCATAACTGGAAGAGACCATGGAGCTCTTCAAGTCCAACTCCTGGCTTATAATGTACCACCCCAGGCAAATGGTTCTACAGTCTATTCTTGAAAATCTCCAGTAATGGAGCACCCACAATCCCAGGAAGCAAGCTATTCTATTAATTAATTGCTCTCACTGTCAGAATGTTTGTCCTTATTTCTAGGTTGTATCTCTTTGACGAGTTTCACCCAACTTCTGGCCCTGCCCTCGCATGCCCTAGAGCAGACATGTCAAACACAAGGCCCAGGGGCCGGATCCGGCCCACGAAGTGGTTTCATGTGGCCTGCGAAGCCATCCTGGAAACAGTGAGGGAACGGCCCCCACTGCCTTGGCCCTGGCCCAGAGACCCTCCTTCTGTCAGAGACCCTCAGATCTGTCCCATTCCTGCCCAGGCCCCCATAGGCACCCTTGATGTGAATGATGTAGAGCTGGCCACGCCCACCCAGTAGGCCATATGCACTCTAGCCACGCCCACCCAGTAGGCCATGCCCACCCAGGCCATACCCACCCGGCCCCCTAAGGGCAACCGCAATGCTGATGCGGCCCTCAATGAAATTGAGTTTGACACCCCTGACCTAGAGAATAAGTTAATCCCCTCTTCTTTGTGACAGATGCTCAAGAATTAGAAGACAGCTATCATGCCCCCCCAATCTTTCTCTTCAAATAGGGTAGACATACCTATATTGTACAATTTAGCCTCCATGCCCTTTATCATCTTTATTGCCTCTCTCTGCACACTTTCCAGGATCTCAATATCTTTGTTGTATTGTGGTGACTATAATTGGATGTAGTTATCCAAGTGTGGTCTCCCCAGCATGATGTAAAGTGATACTGTCAGTTCTGATTGCCTTCGTGCTATCCTTGTGTTGATGTAACCTAGAACTACACTGGCTTTTTTTGACAGCTGCAGCAAATGGTGGTCCATTAGAACACCTAGATCCCTCTCACAAGTACTACTGTTGAGCCATGTACCATCTTTTCTATACTATAAATGCATTTGATCTTTCCTGGCTAGGTGCAGGACCTTTGAACTGCATTTTACTGGATAAGGCCCAATGCCCAAGTCTGTCAAGATCCTTCTGGATCTTGAGCCTCATCTTCTAATGTATTGGCTACTTCCCCCAACATGGTGTCTTCTTCAAATTCGATGAGTTTACCTGCTATCCCATCTATAAATTGGAATAAAAGTAAAGTTAGAAATACAATAGTGGCAAATATCTGTAGCTCAGGTGTAGGATGAGGGTGAAGGTTTTCTGAATATTTCCTTATCAGGCTAGGTAACATCTTCTGTGGAGTTTAGGGCATGTCAATGTACAATGACATCCCATAAACTCTGCTGAAGATGTTACCTAGCCCGGTAGCAAAATATTTGGAAACCAGCCCACAAGCTTGGAGAAAGAACCTTCACCCTCAGAGTTAGGAATGCAGTCTTCCATTCTCTTTAATAAGACAAAAAATAGCAGTATAAGAATTCTAGCAAATAAACTAATTTTCACTTTAGAAACCCACCCACCCCCCCCCAATATACAATACTGCAATGATAATGTGGAGGATGGAAGGATTTAACAACTAGATGACTGCAAGGAACATAAATCCTTCCATCCTTCACCATTCAGTCAGAACTGAAGAAGCTTCTTGGATGCAAAGCAAAACGTCTTCAAGGAAACCCAAAGTCCAGTTGCCTTTTGAAAAAGCATCTTTGGGATAATCAAATTTATAATCCAATTTGTCATGAAAAAAAATTACATTGGATGTATTCATGAAAAAAACTATTCCATGGGGGAGAAGAGCTTAAAATGCAGAAGGATAGTACACAGACACACAGACACACACGAGAGAGAGAAAGAGAGAGAGAAAGAAAGAGAGAAAGAAAGAGAGAGAGAGATTTCAACCTTTTATGTTGAAAACAAAAATATAATGTTGATTACAAAAATTCAAACTTATTACTTGCCAGATTTTAAAAATATTTGAGGGAACACCTGCTGCCGGCATCAAGCTCCCTTCATCCTGTGCGCTCCCACAGGGAGGGCCTTCTCAGGGTGCCGCTGGCAAAAGATTGCCGGCGGGTAACACCCAGGGGGAGGGCCTTCTCTGTGGGTGCACCTGCCCTTTGGAACCAGCTGCCTGTAGAGCTCAGTACTGCCCCTGACCTTCGTTCATTCCACCGGGACCTGAAGACCTGGCTCTTTGAGCTTTCCGGCCAGGACTGAGAATTTTAATTGTAATTTTATTTTAATTGGGTTTTAATTGGAGCTTAACAAGGGTTTTATTTTATTCAAGGACTAAATTTAATTATTTTAATTGTTCTTAACTTTTTTAATTTGTATTGTTATTTTAAAAAACCTTGTGAACTGCCCTGAGTCCTACGGGAGAAGGGCGGTATATAAGTCCAATAAACATAAACATGAACATAAATTACTGCACTAATAAAAGACCCCAAAAACCAAAGTACTGCTAACTTGTAATTAAGATGATCAATTCATACAGTTGCACAAATGTTGCTTTCTGTCCAATTTCTTTGGAACGGCCATGCACTAATTTGCTTGCGAGTTACGATCTATCAAGGACCAACTTCTGTTGGCTTAATTTTTTTCCCCTTTTTAATTGTTTTTTTCTCTTTTTCATTTGTTATTTATACTGGTATTTTATGTGGATATTTAAATTGTTACCTTGAGTTTTAGGTAAGATCATTAAAGCTGCTGATTTTATTCCAATTTTAGAAATGTTATTAGCTTAGAATAGATCCCAATTATATCTAATTCTTGTATATGGAAAATACCGAGAGCTTATGATTATTTATGTGGGTAGTCAGTATGAAATTAGGGCTTTTAGGTAGGTTGGTCACGTACAGAAAATTGGTTAAAATCAAATGTGCAAAATTTGAAGAAAGTGGCAAAATTTCTCAAAAAGAAAGGACTAAAGAGATAAAGGAAGACCGAGACAGTTTTAGTTGAATGGGGATCTTGTTGTTGTTAGCTGCGAAGTCGTGTCCGACTCATCGCGACCCTATGGACAACATTCCTCCAGGCCTTCCTGTCTTCTACCATCTTCTGGAGTCCATTTAAGCTCACGCCTACTGCTTCAGTGACTCCATCCAGCCACCTCATTCTCTGTCGTCCCCTTCTTCTATTGCCCTCGATCTTTCCCAGCATTAGGCTCTTCTCCAGTGAGTCCTTCCTTCTCATTAGGTGGCCAAAGTATTTGAGTTTTAGCTTCAGGATCTGGCCTTCTAAAGAGCACTCAGGATTGATCTCCTCTAGGACTGACCGGTTTGATCGCCTTGCAGTCCAAGGGACTCGCAGGAGTCTTCTCCAGCACCATAGTTCAAAGGCCTCAATTCTTTGGTGCTCAGCCTTTCTTATGGTCCAACTTTCACTGCCATACATTGCAACTGGGAAGACCATAGCCTTGACTATACACACTTTTGTTGACAGGGTGATGTCTCTGCTTTTTAGTGTGCTGTCTAGATTTGCCATGGCTTTCCTTCCCAGGAGCAAGCGTCTTTTAATTTCTTGGCTACAGTCCCCATCTGCAGTGATCTTGGAGCCCAGGAAAACAAAATCTGTCACTACCTCCATTTCTTCCCCATCTATTTGCCAGGAATTGAGAGGGCCAGATGCCATGATGTTGGTTTTCTTAATGTTAAGTTTCAACCCAAGTTTTGCACTCTCCTTCTTCACCCGCAACAAGAGGCTCTTTAGTTCTTCTTCACTTTCTGCCATTAGAGTGGTATCATCTGCGTATCTTAGGTTGTTGATATTTCTTCCAGCAATCTTAATTCCAACTTTTGATTCATCTAGCCCTGCCTTTCTCATGATGTGCTCTGCATATAAGTTAAATAGGCAGGGCGACAGTATACAGCCTTGCCGGACTCCTTTCCCAATTTTGAACCAATCAGTGGTTCCGTGTCCAGTTCTCACTGTTGCTTCTTGACCCGCATATAGGTTTCTCAAGAGACAAATAAGATGGTCTGGTACGCCCATTTCTTTGAGAACTTGCCACAGTTTGTTATGATCCACACATTCAAAGGCTTTAGCATAGTCAATGAAGCAGAAGTAGATGTTTTTCTGGAACTCTCTAGCTTTCTCCATGATCCAGCGTATGTTAGCAATTTGATCTCTAGTTCATCTGCCTCTTCGAAATCCTGCCTGTACTTCTGGTAGTTCTCAGTCCACATACTGCTGGAGTCTAGCTTGTAGAATTTTAAGCATGACTTTACTAGCATGAGAAATGAGTGCAATGGTGCGATAGTTTGAACATTCTTTGGCACTGCCTTTCTTTGGAATTGGAATGTAAACTGATCTTTTCCAATCCTGTGGCCACTGTTGAGTTTTCCAAATTTGCTGGCAAATTGAGTGTAGCACTTTTACTGCACTGTCTTTTAAGATTTTGAATAGCTCAGCTGGAAGGCCCACTTCACTTCACATTCTAGGATGTCTGGCTCGAGGTCAGTGACCACCTCATTGTGATTATCTGGGATGTTAAGCTCATTCTTGTATAGTTCTTCTGTGTAATTTTGCCACCTCTTCTTAATCTCTTCTGCCTCTGTTAGGTCCCTGCCATTTTGGTCCTTTATCATGCCCATTTTTGCATGGAATGTTCCCTTCATCTCTCCAATTTTCTTGAAATGATCTCTGGTCCTCCCTATTCTATTGTTTTCTTCTATTTCTTTGCACTGTTCATTTAAGAAGGCATTCTTATCTATTCTAGCTATTCTCTGGAATTCTGCATTCAATTGGGCATATCTATGTTTTTCTCCCTTGCCTTTCGCTTTCCTCCTTTCCTCAGCTATTTGCAAAGCTTCCTCAGACAGCCATTTTGCTTTCTTGCATTTCTTTTTCTTTGGGATGGTTTTGGTTGCTACCTCTTGTACAATGTCGCGAACCTCTGTCCATAGTTCTTCAGGCACTCTGTCTATCAGATCTGATTCCTTAAATCTATTTGTCACCTCTACTGTATATTCAACAGGGATATGATTTAATTCATACCTGAGTGGCCTAGTGCTTTTCCCTACTTTCTTCAGTTTAAGCCTAAACTTTGCAAGGAGAAGCTCATGGTCTGAGCCACAGTCAGCTCCTGGTCTTGTTTTTACCGACTGTATAGAGCTTCTCCATCTTTGGCTGCAGAGCATATAGTCAATCTGATTTCTGTGTTGACCGTCTGGTGATGTCCATGTGTAGAGCCGTCTCTTGGGTTGTTGGAAAAGAGTGTTTGCTATGACCATCGTATTCTCTTGACAAAATTCTATCAGCCTGTGCCCTGCTTCATTTTGTACTCCAAGGGCAAACTTGCCTGTTATTCCAGTTATCTTTTGGCTTCCTACTTTAGCATTCCAATCCCCCATGATGATAAGGACATCATTTTTTGGTGTTACTTCTATAAGGTGCTGTAGGGCTTCATAGAACCGGCCAATTTCATCCTCTTCAGCACTGGTGGTTGGGGCATAGACTTGGACTACTGTGATATTGAATGGTTTCCCTTGGATTCGAACTGAGATCATTCTGTCATTTTGAGGATTGTATCCCAGTATTGATTTTCCTACTCTTTTATTGACTATGAAAGCTACTCCATTTCTTCTGAGGGATTCTTGCCCGCAGTAGTATACCTGATGGTCATCTGAATTAAATTCACCCATTCCTGTCCATTTTAGTTCGCTGATACCTAAGATGTCGATGTTCAGTCTTGTCATCTCTTGTTTGACCACGTCCAGCTTTCCTTGATTCATGGATCTTACATTCCAGGTTCCTATGGAGAAAAAATATTTACAGCATCGGACTTTCCTTTCACCACCAGACACATCCACAGCTGAGCATCCTTTCGGCTTTGGCCCAGTCGCTTCATTCTTTCTGGCACTACTAGTACTAGCCCTCTGCTCTTCCCCAGTAGCATATTGGACACCTTCCGACCTGAGGGGCTCATCTTCCAGCGTCATATTGTTTTGCCTTTTGGTACTGTCCATAGGGTTTTCATGGCAAAGATACTGGAGTGGGTTGCCATTTCCTTCTCCAGTGGATCACGTTTTGTCAGAATTCTCAGCTATGACCTGTCCGTCTTGGGTGGCCCTGCACGGCATAGCTCATAGCTTCATTGAATTACGCAAGCCCCTTCGCCACGACAAGGCAGTAATCCATGAAGGGGGGGATCTTGAGAGCCTCATGAAACAGAGTTGGCTGTTTAGTGAAAAAGAAGTGATGTCTAAGAATGTATGAATGTAATGAATCAGATAGAATGCAACTGTGATGTATAATAATTTGGTATAAAGTAGATTATAGCAATATTTTTTTTGCTTATCTCATGCCATTAAGTTATTTTGTTAACTATCCCTTACATTCCCCACCCCCCACCCCCACGCAATGCATAGTATCAACCCAAATTGTAATAGTGTGGTACTTATTTAGTAATAAGTGCAATTTCTTACTACTGGCACTTACCCCTTCCTTTCCGTACAGCAGTCAAGAATGCATTCTGTGGTCGATAAGAGAATTCCTCTGGGAAGCTGTTCATTACTTCTTTCACAGTTTTGAATCCAGACAACACTACTAGAAGTTGATGTCCAATCCATATGGTGTATATATTTCCATATCGTTTTGCAGGCTGCCAAGTGAATCAAAATTGAGAAACGATACAATCAAATAAAATAGATTATTTATAATTAATATTTATTTATTTATTTTTGGGACTTATATGCCGCCCTATCTCCCAAAGGACTCAGGGTGGCTTACAACAATAAAAAACAACAATACAAAAATTAAAAACGAATTAAATAACAGCCCCAAAATAAATTAACTACAGTTAAAAATTAAAACATATTTAAAAACCCATCATCAATCCAGGTCAGCCTGATGGAAGAGAAAAGTTTTGAGGTCGCGGCGAAAGGACCGGAGGTCCGGGGCCATCCGAAGCTCAAGGGGAAGTTGGTTCCAAAGGGCTGGTGCTCCCACAGAGAAGGCCCTCCTCCTGGGGGTCGCCAGCCAACCTTGTCTGGCCGACGGCACCCTGAGGAGGCCCTCTCTGTGTGAGCGCACTGGGCAATGGGAAGTCGTCCCCGGTAGCAGACGGTCCTGCAAGTATCCCGGGCTTAAGCCATGTAGGGCTTTAAAGGTAAGTACCAGCACCTTAATATGCTACTTACACTCTTTCCTAAACCCTTAACTCTAAGATCTTTCACCATATGAAATTATCTGTTCTTTAGAAACTTATTTTTTCTCTAAGATTCCTGCCAAGAACTTTTGTTCTTGTGCTTCATCTATGAAATAGTCTAACAGAATCATTAAAGAAAGGATGCCCAAGAAGGGACAAAATAAAATATGAATGACAAAAAAAATAGAATATTTTTAAAATTATGTTAAATAATTAAATTTAATTGTTGAATTGTCCTGTGGTGAATTGTCCCATAGAAAATTAGCCATGGTAAGTTGGCCATGATGAGTTTGCCATGGAAGTTGGCTGAGACGAATTGTCCCATTCCCCTTCTCACTGCCCAATCCTCCTGTGACTGACAGATATGTGACCCGCGGCTTGTCTATGAGTCACATCTTTAGAACACTACAGTTTGGATGGTTTTCAGAGACTTTCTCAACCTATTTACCTTCTGCTTTTTTCAGCCATCAACTCCTCAAATTTCCAACTTCAGTTACATTGAGAGAAACTTCTAGAGATTATGAATTGCCCTGTAGTAGAGAAGAGCAACTAAAATGATCAAATACCTGGAGATTAAAACGTATGAAGAACAGCTGCAGGACTTGGGTTTGGCTAGTCTAAAGTAAACAAGAAACAGGGGCAACATGATGGCAGTATTCCAGTATTTGAGGGGCTGCCACAAAGAAGAGGGGGTCAAATTATTCTCCAAAGCACCACAGGACAAGACAAGAAACAATGGTTGGAAACTGACCAAAGAGAGAAGCAACCTGGAATTAAGGAGAAACTTCCTAACAGTGAGGACTATTAACCAGTGGAACAGCTTGCCACCAGAAATCGTCAGCGCTCCAACATTGGAGGTTTTTAAGAAGAGACTGGACAGCCATTTGTCTGAAATGGTATAGGTTCTCCTGCTTGAGCAGGGGGCTGGACTAGAAGACCTCCAAGGTCCCTTCCAGGTTCTATTCTATTCTATTCTATTCTATTCTATTCTATTCTATTCTATTCTATTCTATTCTATTCTATTCTATTCTATTCTATTCTATTCTATTCTATTCTGTTCTGTTCTGTTCTATTGATCTGACTGGTTACAGCCTGAACTAAGATTGGCCACAGGAGAAATACAATCTTCTTACAAACAATTGAATAAGTTACTAAAACAATTGATCAACTTCATTTTTTCAGTTCTATTTTTATTTTATTCAAAAGAACAATTAAAGTACAAAACTAAAAAAAAAATACAGAGCAAAAATTTTAAAAAGTGCATTAAAAAAGAAAATAAAACTAACACACATGCACATATTATCTGTCCTAGCTGAATACTGATTAATTCATTACTATAACATTAGTTTCTCACCCATTGCAAAACAGGTTCCCAAGATTTTTAAACTACTAAAGCTATTTAAAAATTATTTATTTATTTATTTATTTATTTATTTATTTATTTATTTATTTATTTAATTTATATACCGCCCTTCTCCCGAAGGACTCAGGGCGGTTAACAGGGCAATACATAAAAACAAGTTACAAAAATTAAAAATTATTAAAAAGTAATTAAACAGTGCCCATAATAAATTAATACAGATTGAAAATTAAAATCCATTTATAAAAAAAAAATATTGGCTTGCCTTCTTCATACTTTATTAATGACAAAACAGTTAACAAGAAGAACAACAATAATAAACAGGGCAAGATTAAAGTTTCAAAACCCTCTGTTAGCAAACTGTTATTGTAATCAACTCATAAACAATTTACCATGGCATCTTATCTATCCCAAATCATCCCAAGAGCTAACAGTGATTCATCCTAGATTAAATATCCACGTTTGTTTCTTAATACCATCTCTTATCAATTGTTGTCTGATTAAATATAATAAATTCAATCTCCAAAGTTAGTTTATCTTCCCAAAGAGGTCCAGATGAAATTGTTTTCCAGTTAAGGATGATAAACCCAATCCCCAATCTCCTTCAATCCTCCTAGGGAAAACATTTTTTTTTACTTCTCCATTCATTTAGGTTTCTCCTGTTGTAAAGAATTCAGACTTGAACTTCATGGAGGTGTGTGCAATCGACTCAGTTATTTCTAAATCTTTAGAGTCCATATTTCTGTCCAACGAATCTGCTGCTTTCAAATGACATTCCTTGTGTGTATCTCATTTATCCACAGCTATATGCATCTGAATATTTTCCACAGCCATTATCATTTTATCAAAGTTTTTAAAAAGGCTTTCAACTAGGGATTCCATGTTACCAATTTTTTTTTTTTAGATATCAGCCAGATTTGCTTGTCTGTAATCTGATAAATTGCTGTAACTTAGCAATGGTAGACAAGAAAACACAGGAAACCAAAAAATGCTGAAGCAAAGTGAGGAAACAGATAATTTATTTATTTATCTTTATTTTAATTCCATTTATATCCCGCCCTTCTCCGAAGACTCAGGGCGGCTTTACAAACTTAGCAGTAGCCTTCATTCTATGTATATGCCTGCTTATTAGGGCTTTCACACACACCCCAAGCGGCATTATTACAAAGTCAGCTTAATTGCCCCCAACAATCTGGGTCCTCATTTTACCTACCTGGGAAGGATGGAAGGCTGAGTCAACCTTGAGCCTGGTGGGACTCGAACCTGCACTAATTGCAGGCAGCTGGTGTTACTTAAGGAGGCATTAGCCCACTGCTCCACCAAATGAAATGAAACAGGGAAAATATTTTCTGGATATTTTGATCCAAAATTAAAAGGAAAATTAAAAAAAAAACAAGCTCCAAATATTTTGCAAATTAATAAAATGCAAAATTCCTGTGGTAAAAGTCCAATGTGCTTGTAATTCAAATGTAAGCACTTTCCCTATCCATGAACACACTGTGCTTTCTTACCAGAAAGCAAACCTTATTCAAAACAACCACATAAATCAAATGGAAAAAAGAAAAAAAAGAACAAATACAGTCCAGCAGGAGGTTAAAATAAATCAATATTCAACCAACTTCTGAAGATAAAAGGCAAAGTGAAACAAAAGATTCAAAAAGTGAAATTAAAACCCAGGCATGCTTAAGAAAACTAAACTAATGATAGGATGATGTTCCAATATCTCGGGGGTTGCCCCAAAGAAGAGGGAGTCAAGCTATTCTCCAAAGCACCTGAAGGCAGGACAAGAAGCAATGGATGGAAACTAACCAAAGAGAGAAGCAACCTAGAACTAAGGAGAAACTTCCTGACAGTTAGAACCATTAACCAGTGGAACAACCTGCCTCCAGAAGCTGTGAATGCTCCAACACTGGAGGTTTTTAAGAAGAGACTGGACAGCCATTTGTCTGAAATGGTATAAGGTTTCCTGCCTGAGCAGGGGGTTGGACTAGATGACCTCCAAGGTCCCTTCCAACTTTATGATGATGATGATGATGATGATGATGAATGACCAGTGACCTTTCTAACCACACCCACAGGAAATTGGAATCTTCAAGAGTTCCCTTCCCAGGTGGGTCCATGGCTGCCCAAAAGCTGTCTTGGGTCATTCCTAAGTGCTCTCATTGAAATCCAGGGAGCAGCACTGCCAAGACCAAGCTTTGGCAGCAAAATCAGCAGATCGTCAGCAGGAAAAAGAAAAATTAATGCCATTCAGCAGCTTTATCCATAATTTTGATATAAAGAAAACAATTGAGCATTATCTTCTGTATTACTGGTTAGAATCAAATACCTTAAGGAAGTAATCTTCATGAAGCGAAATCCCGTTTGCCAAGGCAGTCCCAATGAGAGGAAGAGCCAAAGGACCAGGAGGCAAATGTCTTTGGGACCAGAGTTGTTTCAGGAAGCGGAGAATCAGCAGAGCAAGCAACAAAACACACAAAAATGTCACTATCACCATCGTTGCCCTACTGGGGTTTTTTTCTTTGATGCTCACTGGTGGATCTAAAGGAGGTTGTATGCTTTTGGCTGATGTTTTTTTCCTTCCTGTTTTATATGCTCCATTGATGGAAAACAAATAGCAACATATATTTTTAATGCTCTCACATTAGTGGTAGAACTTTGTCAAGAAGATATTATCACATTAATTCAGGTTAATGAGGCTACCTCTTACCATGTGCCACACAAATAACAGGAAGAGATTTTTTTTAAAAAAAAATCAAGGGCTGCGTAAATCCATTTTATCCCAAACATTGCAGTATGCCAGAATTATTTTAAAATCATACTGTATCACATGTCCATGAAATTTATCTGAATACAAAGGAGAATCTTGTTGGACCACAGAAGTATTATCTACTCCAGGACTATATCTCTTACATACCCTTGCAAGCCCAGCATCAGGACATTATCATGAAAGACCTCACTCAACTTTGCTTACAAACAAGGGAATGTCTTCATGAAGGCTTCACATTGTTGAGAACGATCTCTGGTGCTGTGCAGCATTTTGCAACTAAAACAAGTATAACCACTATACTAATAAAGAAGGGCTGTTGTAATAGATTCTGCAGCAGCTGTTATTGTTTGAAAGATGTCCTACATCCAAGCAGCAAATTATAGGTAGAGAGCTACAGGTGTTTAGAAATTCCTACCTTCAAATGATGACACCAATCAGCTACCTAACTCTTGACCACATCGTAAAGTGATTCATACTAAAGTTTTAGTAGCAACAATTGCCCAACTCTGAAGTATCATTAAACCTAATAGAGGTCATATGGCTTGAGTAGGACTTAGTTATCATTTGTGATATTGTGTTTTGCTTTATGGTCCAATATTGTTATTATTCCTTTTTATTCCTTACAACTAAATTATTGATTGCCATGATGTATTATCCCGTGTATCTCATTCTGAAGACAGCCTGAAAGGTGAATCTTTTGAAGATCTTTTTTGAAGCTCACATCTATCCTTGTTCCTGAGCTCCAGATGCTATCTTTTTCTCCTTGGGTACAGAGCAGAACTCTTAAGAATGACTCAAGTTTCACTTGGTTCCTAGGGTCATAGAACCTTTAATTGGGTAATTGGGTGCTGGACCCATGTCACAAGGATAAGTGTCCCAGTTCTGTCCTTGAATTACCTTCTTGGTTGTTATTAATTTGTTTTTTCACTAAAAGTATAAATTGTCCCATTTACCAAAGTGACTCTAGGTAATATGCAATATATGACGTTCTTTCCCTAACTGCTTTTGCCCCTACCCCAGTCCTTGCCATGGATTTTTTTTTAAAAAAAAACATCCCTTGCCCTCCTATTTGCAGTAAGTGAAAGAGTAAGAAGTATGTGAATTAATGGAGTATCTTATTAAGAAAATACCAGCACTGATTTGACAGAGCATCAAAAGATGAATTAGTTTCCAATCAGCAGAGTACAGCTATCAGGAAGAAAAAGATCAGATAAAAGGAAACAACAGCTATAAGAGAGAGCATTCCCAATAAGGGTCTAGGACAGGGGTAGGCAACCTCGGTTCTTTTATGACTCATGGACTTCAACTCCCAGAATTCCTGAGTCAGCTGACTCAGGAATTCTGGGAGTTGAAGTCCATGAGTCATAAAAGAGCCGAGGTTGCCTACCCCTGGTCTAGGACAACTCACCACCAGAACAACTCGCCATGGCCAAGTCGCCGTGGAACAACTCGCCAGAGGACAAGAATTATACTAATGTAAAAGAAATTGTGGAATATTATCCTTAAAGAAACGATGTAAAAGCAGGGGTAAAATGAAATGTGAATGACAAAAATTAAAATAATTATTTAACTATTTTAAATAATTAAATTAAATTGTTGAATTTTCTGCGGAGAATTGTCCCACGGTGAGATGGCCACAGGGAGTTGTCCCATTCCACCTCAGTCACTATGTGATGAGAAAAGGGAGAGGAAAATTTGGAATACCTGAATCCTTCAAACTAGGTTGCCCTACACATATCTTTTAATAGAGTTACCATGGGTCATTGGAGTACCAAAAAGAAAGATTGTGTTATCCTTAAGTCCACGTCTCTGCTGTCAACATTTTCTAAGAGGCTGAAAGGGAGCAGAGCGGCTACCCACTAAAATGGAAAGTAAAAAAGGTGTGTGTCAAAAACACGTCCTCAATGAAAGCAAACACGAATCTTCAACAGGAACATGTGACAAAACAGAGGTTGCTCCAATGCACATAAAGTGAGAACAAAGTCAGCGTTGGTAGCACATCGCTCCCAATGCTTACATATTCGCCAGGTACAGGGCTCTGCCCTCAGTCCATAGACCAACATATGCCCACATTTCCATATAATCCCTCCCCCCCTACAGCTTTGTTTGCTGCTGTCTCCAGACGCTAACCCCATGCGCGTTCATCAGCCTGTCTGCCCCCTATCCAGCAGCCCACCCCCAACCAGGTAAGTAGACCATGTAACCCCACCCTTATTCTTAAACGTCCATCCCCACCATGCCCAGCTGCACAAGAAACGCCGCAACCCAAACTGCCCTCTGTAAACCTGAAGAAGTCTGTTCCTGGGCTCTTCTGGTTGGCAGCCATCCCGGCAGGGAGCTACAAATGCTCCGCTGCCCCCCCGAGGTCCCCATGCATAACTGGTCAGCAGCGGAGCCACTGGGATGCTCCAGTCACCACGTAGCCCTCTCTAATGCCTCCTGAATCAGCTGTTCGGTGGCAGCCCCCTAAAACACCTCAGTTGAGGACCCGGTCGACAATGATAATGAAATTGAGGACCTGGTTGACAAGAACATGGAGCAAACCCTGAAACGGTCACCCAGAGCTCATAGGCCACCAGCTTACCTAAAGGTTTTTGTAAGGTTTTGAGGGAGGGGTCACGACATGTTCAAATAACAGGATTCACACACATTGGATATTCTCATTATTGTTTATTTTGTTTCGTGATTTGTTTCAGTATGGGGGAAGGGGTGTTATGTATATAGGGGATGTTTCCACAGACATGAGCCACCGACACCACCAGGTGGCAGGGTACCCTGTCCAGATTGGCAGGGTGATCTTTGGAGGGATATCCGGATAAGGGGATTGGTCCCAAGTATACCTGGCTAGGTATATAAGTGGGGTTGATAGCCCTTTGTTCTGTGCTAACTGCAATAAAGATCTATTATGCTGAACCCTGTTGTCCGGATCATCCATGCAGACCAGAACCCACTACACAATACCCAGGAAGGCTGGCGGCGTCTGTGGGGAAGGGAAAAGGATGCAGCTGCCTGGCGGTAGGCCCCACGGGGAGATTATCAGAAGCAGGGGTGCTGACTGGAACTGGGGGAGAGGGGCCGGTATGAGAGACCGCCTCCCCCACTGAATGTCGGGCCCACAGGGCTCGACAGTGTGCTGATATTTAAGTGCTCTACAATACTGATTATACTGCTTAAAAAAAATCTTTTCTGGGTAGAGAAATATTCCCAGTAGATGTGTTTCATGATAATAAAATAGGGTCACTTTTTCATCCTTCTAAATCAGCTGAAGATCTCCCTCTAGGCTCTGGGATTGATAAGCTGTCTACCACAGACAGCCTTGAGAGTTTGGCCTTGACTAAAGTCATGTGGTGAAAAAAAGGTTTCTCATAAATTTCTAGAAACATCTCATTCATTCATTTGGAGCCCTACCAAATAGTGAGCTAGATGAAATTAATGTATTTGCAATGGACACTGTTAACAACTCATACAGCAGCAGAACCTCTGACTGAATTAGTGGCAACATCCTCCCCAAAAGGGTTGCAAGAAAGATAGCAATCTATAAACACCTCTGATATACTTTGACTTAACTGAAGATTTTTAACAGAAGAGCAACCAGAAGGAAGACAATCTGGCAATTTTAAAAGGTGAAGAAAGACTTATCTGGCACCACCCAATCCGCAACTGTATTTCCCCTGGTACTATGGTTTTATCAAAGGGACTGCAGGGTGAATGGACAAACACACCTTGAAGAAAATTCACAAAAAATTGGATTAACTCATTGCCATGAACAGTCTAATAACACCTCTAGCTCAGCAAACTCAATAAAATATTGCAGTTCTTCAGACCTCTTCTAGCATTGAGCCTAACACCAGTGCATTGGAGTGCCAGGTGAAAACTCATAAGGAAATTAGAGGAAACATTGCAACAAAAGGAAGACAATATGGTACAGAATTTCATAGATCAGGTAAGCTGCTTTGGCAAGTAGAATAAAGGAAAATCGAAGTCACCAATCGATTTGAATATATCAGGTTCCCTTGATATCATATCTGTTGATGATTGACAGAATGGGATATATTACAACCCACCCCTGAAAAGCTCCTTTTAGACAAGAGTAAAGGTAAACTAGCAAGTGCATAGAGTTTCACCTTTTGATTTTCTATTTGGTCACAGGAATACTGAAGGAATGTTGGTTCCCTTAGAATATCCCTAAAGCTGTCTCCATGTGGGAGGAATATTACAGTATTTCCAATTATTCACTGCCCCAAGCTGTAGTGGATCAGAAGATCCAAAAAAAAAAGTTCTACAGGAGGCCTGTGGTTCTATGCAACCTTAACTAAATGGGAGACTAGAGGACTCATTCAAATTCTGAAGTCCAGCAAATCTACGGG
This sequence comes from Vipera ursinii, assembly GCF_947247035.1. Lineage (NCBI taxonomy): Eukaryota > Metazoa > Chordata > Lepidosauria > Squamata > Viperidae > Vipera > Vipera ursinii. Next base: position 5,754,901 of record NC_139518.1, read on the forward strand.
GGGAGGGGACTTTATACTCCTATATTATTGAAATGTCACTTTGGTGGGCTCCCATATTTGCAGGTTTATTTATCTGTCAAATTCCATCTGGTTTAAATCTCTCTATTGTGGTCCCCATTTACCAAAAGGGTGATAAGAGTGTTGTGGTCCCCATTTACCAAAAGGGTGATAAGAGTGTTTCTTCAAATTATAGACTGATTAGTCTCATTGACAACGTATCAAAATTGTAGGCCAAATGTCTTCGACACAAGATTGAGGATAGGGTAACTGAAAGGGCTTGCTACCCAAAGAACAAACTAGTTTTAGGTGTGGTCCCTTCCCCACTGATAACTATTTCATTTTATGTTATCTATTAGAAATATATACCATTAAGGGTAGACAGATGTTTACAACTTTAATAGACCTCAGTGCAACATTTGATTCAATAAACTGAAACTTTCTTTGCAAGAAACCTATGGGCCTGAGCGTGGATTCTAGACTCCTCTCTTTATTGAAGACATTATACACAAATTCATGCCTAAGGTACACACAGGAATGCATAGTACCCTAACAGGGAAAATTAATACCAATAAAGGAGTCAGTCAACGATGTATACTGACTCCCATTTTCTCTAATCTGGAGACAGGTAATCCTTGACTTACAACCATTCATTTAGTGACCATTCAAAGTTACGGTGACACTGAAAAAGAGACTTAATGACTGTTTTCACATTTACAACCATTACAGCAACCTCTTGATCATGTGATCTAAATTGGGACACTTGGCAACTGGCATCTATTTATGGATCATGTGATCATCTTTTGCAACCTTCTGACAAGCAATGTCAACAGGGAAGCCAGATTACTTAACAACTGTGTAACTAATTTAACAACTGCAGTGATTCACTCAGCAACGCTGACAAGAAAGATCATAAAATGGGGCAAAACGTACTTAACAACTATCTTGCTTAGCTCTGGACTACCTGTAGTAATGATATCCCAAGGTCCCTCCATTTAAGCAATATGTGTATCCCCAGGGTTAAACATGTACATGTTCTGCTCTGCGCAGATGAGGTACTATTAATGTCATGTATCCAGGTAGGGATGATTAAATTGCAGCACAGGTTTAGGTCATATTGTGCACTCAATGACCTGAAGATTAATACGTTCAAACCTAAAGTAATTGTTTTGAAGAAGATGTGGATTATGTATAATTGGAGCTTAGATAAGGAATGTACACATCAAGTTAAGTCCTACCCTCACAGAGGACTGGGTTTCACAAAAAATAGCAAAACAGTCCCAATGATCATTAATCACGCAGAGCTGTGGGAACATATAAATGGCGCTTTACTAGAGATGATGCAGTCTATTTTTCTGAAGCATATCATGGGGGTGGATAATTCTACACCACTTCCAGCAATAAGTATACACCCACAAACACAAATCTCTAGCAATTAAAGTATTCACCTAGAAAACATGCAAAACATACTGTGGCCGAAGATCCTATTTATGGACCAGATAGATTACCTGAGCATGCTACCTTGCCATTGGGTTAACCATTTTTCAAATCTCTCCACAATGTGGATTCTCCATCCAAATCCCAGTTCAATCTGATCTAAAGGGCAAAGAGGCTGTCAAAGAGTCACTGATGTGGCTACCCAGCATGATATTGTAGCACATAAATATGTTATACCAGCAATAATTTGAAGGAGAAGGTCATATCCTCTGAAGAACATTGGTGGCAACAGGCTTGAATGAATAAAATAAAGTTTCTATGGTTAAACAGAACAGTTCCATAAGGGAAACATGCAAAAAAAATTCAAACAATACTGATAAAGCATTTGGTTTTAGCTTGCCTTTATGGACCCATATTTGTTCATTTCCAGAGCAGTTTCAGAGAGCAATAGCTACTCAACTGTAGAATAGAATAGAATAGAACAGAATAGAATAGAACAGAACAGAACAGAACAGAACAGAACAGAACAGAATAGAATAGAATAGAATAGAATAGAATAGAATAGAATAGAATAGAATAGAATAGAATAGAATAGAATAGAATAGAATAGAAGCTTGGAGGTATTCTTGTTCAGCCCCCCTGCTCAAGCAGGAGAATGTAGAACCATCTCAGACAAGTGACTGCCGATGATTTCTGAAGGCAAGCAGTTCCACTGGTTAATTGTCCTCACTGTTAGGAAGTTTCTCCTTAATTCCAGGTTGCTTCTCTCTTTGATCAGTTTCCATCTATTGTTTGTTATCTTGTCCTCCGGTGCTTTGGAAAATAGTTTGACCCCCTCTTCTTTGTGGCAGCCCCTCAAATACTGGACTACTGCCATCATGTCTGTACTCACCAAATCTGTACTTATACCTTTTTTCAGCTTTCACCTTATACCTTTCTTTAGCTTCCTTTCTTCCATCCCTTCCATTAAAACAGGAAACTGGGTGCATGTTTATGACATCAGATTGCCCCAGGAAATCAACAAAGAAACATGCGCGGACTACAATTCTGAACTTAACTACAGCCCTTAATCACTTATCATCTTCCTAGAATAAATAGAAAACATTTATGGTTCCAGCGTTAAAAGAAGTGTTTAGATTTAAACCTATAATGAAGCTATAATCAAGTCAAGCTATTCTCCAAAGCACCTGAAAGCAGGACAAGAAGCAACGGATGGAAACTAGTCAAGGAGAGAAGCAACCTAGAACTAAGGAGAAACTTCCTGACAATTAGAACAACTAACCAGTGGAACAACCTGCCTCCAGAAGTGGTGAATGCTCCAACACTGGAAGTTTTTAAGAAGAGACTGGCCAGCCATTTGTCTGAAATGGTATAGGGTTTCCTGCCTGACAGGGTCTTGGATTAGATGACCTCCAAGGCCCTTCCAACTTCTTCTTCTTCTTCTTCTTCTTCTTCTTCTTCTTCTTCTTCTTCTTCTTCTTCTTCTTCTTCTTCTTCTTCTTCTTCTTCTTCTTCTTCTTCTTCTTATTATTATTATTATTATTATTATTATTTATTTATTTATTTATTTATTTATTTAATTCCATTTATATCCCGCCCTTCTCCGAAGACTCAGGGCGGCTTACAAGCTTATTATTATTATTATTATTATTATTATTATTATTATTATTATTATTATTATTATTATTATTATTATTATTATTATTATCCCCCACAAAAGTTTATTATTCTTGGTTATTCAGCTTTGCATGACTACATTGTAAGATCCTGAATAGAGGAAAATGGAGCAAAATTCACTTAATAACTGTTTTACTCAGCAACAGAAATTTTGGATTCAACTGTATTTGTAAGACGATTACTTGTGCTAGATTCTTGTGAGACAACATTAACCTTGCACCAAATCAGTGTAACTTTGTGAAGAATTGTGGGATAACTGACACAATACTGGCTATTTGCCTAATGATAGAGAAGCATCTTGAGAAGTAAACCACCACAAATATGTGAGTTACTGAACTAGAAAAAGCATTTGAACAGGTACCACATGACCTATTTCTTTCCCATCCACAAATGATCCAACTCTCAGCATTGCTCTTTGTACTCAGTATGGACATTGTAACCAGGATCCTTCAATTACAACACCCACAGGTGGTATTATATGTTGATGATACCTTTGTAGATAGTAAAACATGAAGCACCTTTGAACCATTAATACCATGGTGGAAAACCTGCCTTAGTGGTTTAGGAATGATTGCCTGTATTAAGAAGATTGTATATCTTGAATGTGGTAACCAGACCAATGCTACACTCAAGACTGATGATGTATCTTACTCAGTATGAATCTATTACTTTAATTATTATTCTCCTGCATTGATATTCCTATATGATCCCCAGGGATGTATTTATTCTCTAGACCTGAGACAGAGAAACAAAAATAACTACAGAGAAGGTGGATAGAATTCATCGTAATTTTTATTTTCCATTTTAAACATCAGAGCAGGAATGACTCTAACTCTAGCTACAATGAAGAGAACCTGGCCCAGTGTGTTTTTGACTTTTTTTCTGTTGGAACATACACAGCCTTGGCTATTCTGATGTGGGCACTGCTCCTCTTGGCCAATCTTCCCAACATCCAAGGTGAGATAGACTTGGCAAGTAGCATAAGGAATCAAGCTTCTCATATTAAAAAACATCAATCTCTATGCATCAGAGAAGGTCTGAGTGACTCAGAAATTCAGCACCACCAAGACAAAACCAAGAAATTATCATGACACTCACTAACACTGAGACCGACAAATGCTTCATCTGGTGTTTTTTTCTTAGCTAACATGTGATCTGAAGATCTCGGATATTCATGTCACTCGTGGTGAGATCATTTTCCATATGCCAGGAAGCTTGCTGCTAGGACCCAGCTCTCTCTTAAGATTGCATCATCTAACTGGTTTCCCAGAGGCACTGGGGAAAATGTCCCACAAGTCTAGCAGGCCCTTCTATTGGGACTCTACTCAGTCTTCGGAATACGTGGATAACAAAGGGACCAGGCAGGATTAAGCTCAAGGGTCCTCTTTCTTTGCATTGATTCAGAGGAAGATTTTTGAATAATCAAAGAATTCGGGGGACAGGAAATGCCAGAAAAAGACAAGTGGAGCATTATTGGCAAAAAAAGGTCTCCTTTTGGGAAGCTTGTATGGAAAGGGATTAGACTGTGACCAGAGAGGGCTCTAGATGATCCAGTCTACGTTCAGGCCTAAGTATGGAATGAAAAATGCATTGGTTGCTCTTGTGGATGTTCTGCCCTGAGATGTGGATGGGTGGCACACCCTTTCTTCTTCTGTTAATACTCTCAGCACCATTTCAACCCTTCAAGCAGGGTATCATTTTGGACTATCTGTAAAGTTTGCTCTGGCGGGAGAAAATGAAGTCCATAGGAGAAATTAAAAATAAAAATGGGTACTAAGACTCAGTGGAAAGTAATATGTTTTATTGGCATTCAGAATAAACAAAGGTTAATAACAAGCTTAACGTCTATGGAGAATCTCAATTATCCAGATCATGGTTATCCCAGAGGTGCTTTATTCCAAAAGGCAGCTGGACTTTGTGGAGTTTTTTTTATTTGAAAACATTTCACTTCTCATTCAAGAAGCTTCCTCAGTTCTAATTGACTCGGGGAGGAGAATGGAAGGATTTATATTCTTTGCAGCCATCCAAACATTAGCACTCTGAGGGTTGCTTTTTAGCTAATCAAGAAAGTCCGGTTGCTTTTTGGAAAAAAAAACACCTTTGGGACATAACAAGCTTAGTTAGCACATTTTTCACCCATATCCTCCTAGTCTTTGGTTGACCTTGTTAGGTATGTTGTATGAACCCAGCAATAGGTTGCAGAAGTTTCAGTACTGAGTAAATAGAAGCAAATACAATATTAAGTGAATAGGAAATGTTTATCATACTGAATAACTATTCTATAATAATTGTATTCTTTTTATGATGTTTAAGTTTAATCCTTTGTGGGAATAGCACACAGTTTGTAAGGGTGTGGTTGCAATGCCACTTTTATAATAGGGGCTTCATTGAGTTCTTTCACTCCTTCAGGCAACCGGAAGCTGAAGGCCCTCAACAGGTTGGTCAGAATGATGAAGATCTCAGTTCTTGCCAACAGCTCTCCCACACATACACGCTGACCTGTAGATGAGACAAAGCATGCATCAATTCTTTTTTTATATAAATATTTTATTAATTTTCTGGTTTTACAATCAAATATTGTATAAGCAATGTGTTGCCTGGGTCCATTAATAATTCAGCGATATTCGTTAACTTCTTTAGTCTAGATCCAATATTACCCCATCAAACGTTTCCTCTCTTCTTCCAGTAATACCTATTTTCCCATGCTGGGCAAATACAATTCTTGTTGTTATCAGCTAAATATAAACATCTTTGTTACATTTATCAATAGTGTCAGTTTTAAGAATTTTTTCTAACCAGTACACATCTTAATTGCATTTGCACTTAACATCCATATATTAAATTAATGTCCTACTTTTGCTTTTTAAATTTTTTTTAATTTCCCATCACTATTCCCACATGTCTCTATTATTTATCATTTCAGAGTAAGTTATATTTAGGTGGCCAAAAGTTTCCCTTATTCAAACCTCATGGTGTTTTCCTGTTTCCCTTCTCATACCAAAATCTAATATTCTAAAAACAAATCTTATCTTTCTAGTTATAGTAATACTTCTATTTCTAACAATTATCTATTCTCCATCATTAATAATGTAGTATCCCATCTAGTGGATCAGAAGCTCCATTTTCTTCAGTCTTACTCTAGCTTTTTTCTTTTGCCAGCTAACTTTCCAAGTCAGTGCCTTTGAATCATCAAGTAATTGTTCCTCTGTTTTTGTGTGTATTGTTTGGAATAAGAAAGATCATTTGGTTACAATATTTTTGGAAGAACAAAGCCATTGATATTCATTTAACAGCCTCTCTCCTTCTCCACAGTTGTCCTAACAGCTCTATCTTCCATTCAATCAATTCTTCTTCCTTTTCCTTGAATTTATGAAGAATCCTTGATTTGTAAGATGCCTTTTCCATTTGCAATATTATCACTCCATCTTCTAATTCTTCAGTTGTCTGGATCTGTCGGTCAATTCCTTCCTTTAAGTCCTCCATCTTGGGATCTGGTTGCTCTAGTTTTCCTTCTATTTTCTGTGTTGTTAATTCCTCCTTTGTAGTCATGTTCTGAGTTTGTAGATTTAGATTAGAAAATTGTTCTTTTATCTCCTTTGTGTTATTTCTAGTTTCATCACAAGCCAAAACAATAATCTCTTGTATTGATTTCAACATGGAGAGGATTTCTTTCTGATCTTCATCCATTAAGTTGAAGACTTTGTGGACAGGTGTTAGAGATGGCTTTTTACCATTTAAAGCTGAGTATGGGACATCCATGTCACTTTTTGTAGGTGACTTTTATAGTAGTAATTGTTCAATTAAAGATTTGTAATCCAAAGTATTCCATCATTCAGGTAATGATGTATGTTTCTCCTGTAGGGTAATAATTCCACAACACAGCTCTGAAAGTCAGTAAATATTTATATTCATGGTTCAGGCAGGCCTGTTTCAAAATAGTTCATCATCTCTGCCACACCGATAAGCAACCCAGAATTTTTTCCCCTTTCTTTGCAGCTGAAACCATCAAAGATAAAAACTTTCAAGGCCTGGAAGAGTCTTATCTAAATCTGACTTCCAGCCAAGTTTCCTTTGAGCATAACAAATTGTAGTGCCATAGTTTGCCACTAGATGTCACCAGCGCCATTTTCCAGCTTTTTAAATCCAATCTTATATTACAAGTTTTTCAAATCTCTCTCTTTTTTAAGAAGTCTCAAAAAGGAGAGAAGCAACCTAGAACTAAGGAGAAACTTCCTAACAGTGAGCACAATTAACCAATGGAACAGCTTGCCTTTAGAAATTTTGGGTCCCTCACCACTGGAGGATTTTCAGAAAAAACTGGACAGCCACCTATCCAAAAGGAAGGTACAGGATCTCCTGCTTAAACAGGGTCTTGGAGAAGAAGACCTCCAAGGTCCCTTCCAGCTCTATTCTCAATATTGTTATTGAGGTACTAGATAAGTCTGGATTGAATGCACCAAGAACAACTTATGCCTCGTCCTTTGTGCAGTCTTGGCTGATTTGTAAAATGTGGAGATGGCCCAAGCAGTTACAACATCACTTATAAGTAGCTCTTTTTACTAGCAGAGTTAAATCACATTTTGGTTTATGATTATAAATCATTCTCAAATCTTACAGGCAATTAAGAAAGCAATGTCTCACAAGTCCAGATGCATTTGGATGAAATTGTCCATTTCAACTGATGATTTATTTGCTTATGCTACTAAATCTGTTTTGGTTATCTTGAGAGAGAGAAAAAAAAACTTGCCAGGAAATTGATGTGGGGAGAGAGAATTCTCCTGCCTCAGTTACTTTCAGTTCGTTGACCATGCATCTCTCTGGGCCATTGGTTGGAATTGGGCTTTGGGGGCACAGTAGCTCCTGTCCTTCCTGTTGAGATGCCCTACGTACGGTCACCCATGCACTCGTCTGGACTACTGCAATGCTCTTTACATGGGGCCACCCTTGAAAACCACTCGGAGGCTCCAAATGGTACAGAATGCAGCTGCGAGAGTTGTGTTGGGAGTCTCCCGATACTCCCATGTTACACCTCTACTCCGTGAGCTGCATTGGCTCCCAGTTATCCTCCGGGTAAGATTCAAGGTACTGGTAATGGTGTTCAAGGCCCTACATGGCATGGGGCCGGAGTACCTTAGGAATCACCTGCTGTCAGCGTCAACGTCCCTCCGTCCAGTGCGCTCCCACAGAGAGGGCCTCCTCAGGGTGCCGCCGTTCGGAGAATGCCGTCTGGTGGCTCCCAGGGGGAGGACGTTCTCTGTGGGCGTGCCTGACCTATGGAACCGTTTACCGGTTGAGCTCCGGATGGCTCCCGACCTTCGCTCCTTCCGACACGACCTAAAAACACATCTGTTTAAGCAATCCAGTCTGGTCTGATGGGTTCTTTTGTAATTATTATCTTAAGGTAACTATCTTCTACATTTGGGCTAAATTAGGGTTTAATTTATTTTCAATATCTATATTTGTACATTCTATTATTTATGTCACTGTTCACCGCCCTGAGTCCTTAGGGAGAAGGGCGGTATACAAATCAAATAAATAAATAAATTCCACAGGATTATGTACAGAACGTGATTTTCAGGGATTGCTATGTGCTTTGATCATTGATGCTGTGTGAGCAGAGCATGGAAGTGGAGCAACATCAGTATGGCATGACTCTCGTGTTTAATACTTCCTACCACCCAAGATAGGGAAATAGAAACTCTGTTTGATTTCTATTTCTTTGAAGATGTTTTACTTCTCATCCAAGAAAATTATTCAGTTCTGACTCAATGGTGGAAGATGGAAGGATTTACTGCAGGGAATATAACAATTCTGTGGTCCAGATCCATCAGCAAGAAGCTACAGTTAAGTGAGTGTTCTTTAGAATTAGCTAACGTTTCTCCCAAACACTAGAGATAACTGTACAATCTTGTTACAAAGCTCCAATAGTAAAATTACAGTCTAACTATTCCTTCATAGTTCGAAGTTTATCGTCTTAGGGAAGTTCAGACTCTCTTAGTTTTGACTAGAAGGAATAAGGATTCCTTGGCTTCCTGTTCAGACCCTGATGACCTCAGAACAACTCAGGGATGGGAGTTGTGAGAATCCCTAAGTTATAAGCTGCTTTGGGCTCATGAACATACCTATTCCGAATGGCAGAAACTCTTCTCGTTCAATGAACTTCCCATCCTTATCTAAAAAGTGATTTGGATTGAATTCTTCAGGTGTCTCCCATTGTTCTGGATCAATAAGAACAGAGTGTAGGTCTGGAAAAATCATGGTCCCCTGAAATCAAAGAGATGATTAAACAGAACAGTTTCATAACTGAAATGGGTTAAAAAAGTTCAAACAATATTGATGAAGCATTTGGTTTCATCTTTATGAATCTGTATTTGTTCATTTCTGAAGCAGATTCAGAGAGCAGTATCCGCTCAACAGTTCAGCTTCCTTTCTTCCATCCATTCCATTAAAACAGAGAGCTGAGTGCACATTTATCATATCAGATTGCCCCAAGAAATGGGCAAAGAAACATATCCAGCTATGACTACAATTCTGAACTTAAGTCCAGCTCTTAATCACTTACCACCTTCCTAGAATAAATAGAAAACCTTTATGGTTCTAGCTTCAATATGTGAGAGATGCTTGGATTTAAACCCATAATCCATCCATGAAGCCACCACAAAAGTTTGCTATTCTTGGTCATTCGACTTTGCATGATTACATTGACAGTTCCTGAACAGAAATCTTCTGTCATATTCTGCTTTTCCCTCCATGTTGGACTACCGCAATACAGCCTGAACATGTTTCTCACCTTTGGAATGTGGTAACCCCTCAGCTTCACATCCTTCGTACTTTGCCTGGGAACCCCAAATAGCAAGATATATTTTATACGCTGTATTTCATGAATCACAGCATTGGTGTAGGGTAGCTTCTTCCGATCCTGATAGAGAATTGACCGTGAGAAGCCAAACACATCTGTAATCTCTTTCTGGACTTTTTCTAGAAAATAGTGATGGAAATAAAAGCTTTATTTTATTCATTCAAGCCTGTTGCCCCCAATGTTCTTCAGAGGATCTAGCCTTCTCCTTTAAGTTATTGCCAGCTTCTGGGCTCCATTGTCTATTGGAATTCCAAATTTGCAGCCCCAGTTGAACCTCCGATGCCATTTGCCAGCTCATTGCCCTTTATGCCACTACTTACACCAGACCACCTTACAGGGGCCCCAAATCCATCTCTGATCTCTGGGCATTGCACTGGCCTCTGATTTCTGATCTGGGCCTTGCATTTCATTGCTAAGGCCCCTGTTGAATTTCTGAGCCAGTTCTTGCTTCCAGTCTCCACCAGCTTGTCATTCCTCTGGGCTGCAGCTCCCATTCCAAGCTGGCTCTTCACTACGCCTCCACCAGACTTCTACCATGTCTTCCAGGACTGCAACCCCTTCAGACTGGCATTGGGTTGGACTCGGGCTCAGCTCTTCATCTCATACCAGTTCAAAGTTCAAAGGTTATTATTCAAAAACCCCAACAGTTTCAGTGGTAAACCAAACAATGTGCGGACCCAGTTACCAAGCTCGGCATGAGACGAATTCTTGACAAGATTCAGATCAAGAAATGCCAAACAAAGTCTAAAGCCAGTCCTAAATGTCCTAAAGGTTGCAAGTCAAGTTGCAAAGAACAGAAACATGAGACAAGAAATTGGACACATTGTTCCCACAACACCCATTACTTAAGGGTGGGATTAAAAAGGAAATGCTGGTATGGTCCATCACAACGTGTATATTGCCTCATTGTGAATAACTTGTGTTGCACCTGTCTCCTCTCCGCCATGTGCATCCTTAGATAGGGAGGAAGTACAGACTCCGTTTCCACATCCTCACTGACTGCCCGCATTCCCTGCCTGGATCCTCCAGCCTCACCTGCCCCAACTGTAGCTACCTTGGCTCTGTCTCAGCCTGCTACCCATCTGATAGTCCTGGCCATGGCTGCTCTGTCAGACTGGGCCCTCCACTCCCCAATCCACCTGTCTCTGCACCTCTGTTGTCTCTTTCCCCAAACTGTCAGGACCTGGATTATCCTCCTCCTCCCCTTCTCTCAATTTACATCTGGAAAGGAGTCTGAAGGAGGGTCCATTAAGTTTATTTAATTTTATTATACTCATCCTAGTTGTGTCCCTCTATGCTACAGACAATGGTCCTAGAATGGGTCTGCCACCTCCATCCCACAACTGTTTCCAGGGGTCTGCACTGGTTGGCAAGGTGAAAATACAAGCTTTGGCTTCCTCCTGACTCATCCCCTGTCTTTGCCATGTCATCATAGTTTAGTCTGTTTACCTTCAGTCAGGTAGAAGGCCAGGAAGTAGCAGAGCAGGAATAAGGTAGAGTATAGGAGAAGATTGAGGGTTCATTTGGTTCTCTGAGTAGCAAAGAAACCCCGCCCCCCACACACACACGCGCACACAAACACTCAATTCTCCAATCTCTTCTCTTCAGGGAAGGGAGCCTGGCTCTGTACATCTGCTCTTCCCACCATTTTTATTTTTTTCTGTTAATTATCATACTGAAATTGGATTTTTATAAGTAATTTGGGCCCCAAACCAGTAACAAATCTGAAAACCATAGTAAATTTCTGCATTCAAAGTGTTCAATGTTTCAGATTTGTACAGACTTCCAGTTTTTAGTTCCTCACAGAACATTTTATTGAGGATTCAAAGAAGGCGCTCTGTTTATTTATTTAGCATATGGCAGGCTCTCAGTATGTACATTCTTTGCTCTCCTTTAATCCCGCTAACTTCATACTCCTCCTTATAGAATCAAGAATCTACAAACGAAAATTATTGTGGAGAATAGATTTCAAATAACTTCTGTGTAATTTAAAACCTGAGACTGATTCTTGTTCTACTACCCAAGTCTGTCTCACCTTGGATGTCGGGATGATTGGTCAAGAGGAGCAGTGCCCACTTCAGAGTATCCAAGCTTGTCTCTGTTCCGGCAATAAAAAAATCAAAAATACACTTCGCCAGGTTCTCTTCATTGTAGGTAGAGTTGGAGTCATTCCTACTCTGATGTTTAAAATGGAAAATAAATATTATGATGAATTCTACCCACCTTCTCTGTAGTTATTTTTGCTTCAGTATCTCAAGTCTAGAGAATAAACACGTACTAATTGCACTGTCCTGGGGTCATATGATCACCACTCGTAACCTTCCCAGCTGGCCTCTGATAAGCAAAGTCAATGGGGGAAGCCAGATTTACTTAATGATCACATGATTCATTTAACAATTGAAGTGATTTGCTTAACATCTGTGGCAAGAAAGGTCATAAAATGGGGCAAAATTCACTTTATTACTGCTTTGCTTAGGAAGAGAAATTTTGGGCTCAATTGTGGTTGCAAGATTCTTGTGAGATAAATTTAATCTTGCAACAATCAATGCAATTTTGGGAAGAATTGTGGGACAACTAACAGAATGCAGGCCATCTACCTATTGATGGAGAAGTAATTTGAGAAACAAACCACCACAAATATGTCAGTCACAGAGTTAGAAAAAGCATTTGAGCAAGTATCACATGACCTATTTCTTTCCCATCCACAAATGGTCCAAACTCTCATCACTCACTCCTCTTTGTACTCAGTATGGACACTGTAACCAGAAACTTTCAAATATGACACTCATGGATGCTATTATATGCTAATGATACCATGATAGAAAGTCAAATGTGAATAACCTTCAGACCATTAATAAAAATGTGGAAATCTGCTTTAATAGGACCAGTATTGAGAAGACTTGAATGTGGCACTCAAGACTGATGATATCAGATTGTAAATAAAGGGACCCAGTGCAAAATAACTTCAAATCAATAAAAGATGCTTCTAAAAATAATCAAATATATGAAAATATTAGAGAAGAGGACCTATTTTCCTTGTTTCAAACTGTTTTACTTTTTTACTGATGGTCAAAGGCTGTAAAGGTATCTGTCCTTTACCGAACATTTCAGGGAAAGTATTCTTTAAAGTATGAATGTAAGAGTGCCTGTTAATTCTTTTTCTTTTTCTTCTTAATGGAATTACTTTAGAAAAAGGGGAAAGAAGTGATGGGCAAACATGTGATGATGACATGTCCCTTGTCTAATAAGAGTTTAAGATTGCAGAGGTACAATATAGCTCTTATTTAGAAGCAACCTCAGAATAGGAGCTAGATGAAAAAGAAACAACTCCACTACCTATAGTGCCTTGTCTTTACTTATAGTGAGAAATGTAATAATTCCTTTCCCAGGAATTGAACTACAATAAACCTGATGTCAACACTGGTAACATCAGATGTTCTTGCTTTGACAAAAGATGAAGAAGCAGCTATTTCATATTTCTACTTGTGTATCACTTTTAGAGTTAAAGTTGGATGAAGAAGGGAGGATGCACGGGGAATTAGTTAGACATAATAACAGTAGCAGAGTAGTTTCAAGGTTGAATGTAATAAGGTGGGATAAGAAAGAACTGGGGGGTTAAGCTAAGGAGGGAGAACTTACCCTTCAAACTAATTGGAGAATCCTAACCCTAACCCTGAGGGACGCGGTGGCTCAGTGGGTTAGGATGCTGAGCTTGTCGATCAGAAGGTCGGCAGTTTGGCAGTTTGAATCTCGAGTGCTGTGTAACAGAGTGAGCGCCTTTTACTCGTCCCAGCTTCTGCCAACCTAGCAGTTCGAAAGCACGTAAAAATGCAAGTAGAAAAATAGGGACCACTACAGTGGGAAGGTAACAGCGTTCCGTGTGCCTTTGGTGTCTAGTCATGCCGGCCACATGACCACGGAGACGTCCTCGGACAAGCGCTGGCTCTTCGGCTTTGAAACGGAGATGAGCACCGGCCCCTAGAGTCGGAAACGACTAGCATGCACGTGCAGGGGAACCTTTACCTTTACCTTAACCCTAACCTTAATGACAGCAACAAAAGGAGGGAATTGTGTTTCAATATTATTGTGCTTAGGGGAGGGGAATCCAGATTCCAGCTTCTCCCAAGCATTGCCAATGTTATATTGCTCTCTAATAAAAGACTTTTAAGGTAAACAATGCCTCAGAGTTCTTCTGTCGGAAACTTGACACCCATACCTTCTCCATCTGAAGTAGATAGTGATCAGTGAAATCTTGTGGTTCATGCAGAGAGCTGGATTCCTTGTGTTTCTGTATTTCCTGCTTTGCAAAGGAAATGATCACCTCTATAGAAGCCAATGCATCCTTGTGAGGGCCCGGCACATACTTCATTAATTGTGGGAACACAATATACATCTAATAGAAGTGGAAAAAGAAACGTTTGTTCATTTATTTCCCACTACAACAAAAGAAGGTTCTCAGCAGCTCACAATAATAGACAGCACTTTATAACCAAAGAAAAACATTGCAAGCACATTGAAACATGGCAAACTATACATGGTGTCGGGCCTCAAAAGTCCTCCAGAAAAGCTGTTTCCAATTTCTCCTAGAAAAGAATAATGATAGAGGCAGATTGATTATTGTAAACCTATTATAACATTCTCTCATTGTCTCCAGGAGCCTTTTAAATATGGTTACCCATGACTAACTAAGCTGTGATTAGACCAGCTGGATTCACAAGTCAACCATGACATCACCCCTACTCCTTCTTTTTACTAGACTAGACTAGACTTTTTAATAGACTAGACTAGACTCAATTCCTGCAATCATTCTTCATATGTTTTAGCCTACCTCCCCCATCATCTTAGTTGCTCATCTTTGCACTGTATCCAGAGTCCCAAGATCTTTCTTTTACCATGGTCACCAAAAATGGATACGTATAATATACCCAAGCCATTATTAAGTGATACTAACCCTTCACTTGATCTCGATTCTACCCCTCTGTTAATGCAGCTTAACACTGTGTTGGCTTCTTTGCAGTAAAAGAAGTTCTAGAAGTGATGAGTGACTCAAGACAGACACACCTACTGGAGATGATAATACAGTAGATGATTTCCAAGGCTTTCTCCATGGATTCCATTCATGATTACATGAAATTACAGATAGAAACATAGGCTTGGGGGAGCTTTAATATAAAACATGACTCACTGCGTAGAAAAAGCCACCAGTGAATTTCACAAGAGCTTCAAGGGCTTGAATTAGCTTCTGGAAGTTTTCATCTTCAGGAGCAAACTGATGTCCAAAACTCAAAGCACATATGACATTAGAAACTGCATTTATTACCGGTAATGAAGGGTCAAATGGCTGTCCTGCAAATGAAGGAATTTTATATTGAATTTTTAACAGAGCTTGTAAGGGATAAAGAGAAAGAACTGGGACCTCTGCCAATTATTTCAAAAGGTAAAAAAAATCAAATCAAATACATCTGTTCTTGTTTGAATTACACAGAGTGGAAAAGTTTTCTGCAGACAGAGACTTGAGCCATTACCCCAAATTACATACCTTTTGTTTGTCTAAAGACCTCTACCAACGTCTGAGCTGTGTCTTCTATCTGATGCTCAATGCTCTTCTTCCCCAGGCCCAGCTTCCGCAGAGAAGTGATGCCAATGTGCCGCTGCTGTTTCCAGGTGTGACCATTGGAAATAATAATTCCTGTGGGCATCAGCAGACAATGATAAATGATTTCTGATGACATTTATGTTAAAAAAACCCCAGTTAGGTCTACTTCATACGAAATATATATCTGGATTTCAGGTGGGAAAACCAAATTATTCTGACATAGTGCCATTTTGTAAGATTCTTACATATCTTATATGGTGGACATCAAAAGCTTCTAAGCTGATGTAAACATTCACGTATGAGAACGTATGTTATAGGCATGAGAGACAGGATCTTCTCAGGCGTGGCAGAATCCATCTACATCTTCCTCCTACAAGATTGAAACTAACCAGCAAAAGAGGCAAATGGGGTTTTTTTTAATTCACCAAGCTTAATCATGTTAAATGATAAATGATTCCTGATGACATTTAAGTTAAAAAACAAACAAACAGGTCTAGGTCATAAGAAATATCTCTCTGGATTTCAGATGGAAATACCAAATCCTTCTGAAATATTGCCATTTTGTAAGATTCCAGCTATGTTATCTTTTATTACAAATATATTTATTCATTTTGGGAGTCACATGGTCACTGGGAGACACACGTGGTATAGTGACCACAGATGTAATGGTTGTCAGCCTCTATCTCATCTGATGGACATCAAAAGGTTCTAAGATGATGCAAACATTCACGTACGAGAATCTATGTCAGACATGTCAAACACAAGGCCCGGGGGGCGGATCCGGCCCACAAAGTGGTTTCATGCAGCCCGCAAAGCCATCCTGGAAACAGTGAGGGAACGGCCCCCACTGCCTTGGCCCTGGCCCAGAGACCCTCCTTCTGCCAGAGACCCTCAGATCTGTCCCACTCCTGCCCAGGCCCCCAGAGGCACCCTTGATGCGAACGATGTAGAGCTGGCCATGCCCACCCAGGAGGCCACAGGTCTGCAACCTGCGCCTCCGGAGCCGCATGAGGCTCTTTCAGCCGTCTCCTGCGGCTCCCGGTCCTCTGCCATGTGCAGTCCCCCCAAAAAAAAGTGGGACTAAAAAAGTTCAACCAATCAATTCAAATATGCAGGGTAGGTGCATATCTCACCTTGGCTCCACTCTTCAGTCAAACCCTGTTCTGCGCATGTGCGCATGTACGTGCATGTGCACATATTTTTTGCGGCTCCCAGGTTTTCCTTTAGTGAGGGAACCGGTTCCGAGTGGCTCTTTCACTGTTTCAGGTTGCTGACCGCTGCAGTAGGCCATTCGCAGTCTGGCCACGCCTACCCAGTAGGCCATGCCCACCCTGGCCATATCCACCCGGCCCCCTGAGGGCAACTGCAATGCTGATGCGGCCCTCAATGAAATTGAGTTTGACACCCCTGATCTATGTCATAGGCACAAGAGACAGGATCTTCTCGTGGGTGGCAGAATCCATCTACATCTTCTTCCTGCAAGATTGAAACTCAGCAAAAGAGAGGCAAATGTTTTTTTTTAATTCATCAAGCTTAATCATGTTACTTACCAATAAAAAAAAAATATAGCTCAGGGTTGAAATGAGAGATCCTTGGTGCTCTCTGAGCTTGAGTGTTTTCTTGCAGGCTAGGCAACATCATCAGTGCTGATGATCAAGTTACTATTATGTTTTTCTGCCAATGATTAAGTACAACATAGAAAATGCAGAAAAAAATTCAATTCATCAACAAATGCAAATTGTCTCCCTGAACTTAAGAAGACATGAATTTTTTCCTAAAACAGGCTAGAGCTGCAGGTTGGTAAAAGGAACAACCCAGCTACCATGAATGCAAATAAAAATAGCTTGAGAGATTACAGGGTGGTAAACAGAAAAGAAAAAACCAATATGAGAAATACTAATTATACAATTGTGGTTTTAGTTACGGAAAAACAAGCTATGACTCTGTCAGGAATTGGGCAGAGGTCTCCTTGAGCTAACAAGAAGTTGCACAGACAAAAAAGGGTACTGAGAGCAGCAAAGTTGCCCTCCGGGTGAGATTCAAGGTGCTGGTGATGACCTATAAAGCCCTAAATGGCATGGGTCCGGACTACCTACGGGAGCACCTGCTGCCGGCGTCAACTTCCCTTCGTCCTGTGCGCTCCCACAGAGAGGGCCTCCTCAGGGTGCTGTCGGTCAGGAATTGCCGGCTGGCGGCCCCCAGGGGGAGGGCATTCTCTGTGGGCGCGCCAGCCCTTTGGAACCAACTGCTTGTTCAGCTCCAGATGGCTCCCGACCTTCGCTCTTTCTGCCGTGACCTGAAGACTTGGTTGTTTGAACAGGCCGGCCTGGACTAAGGGTTTGTGTTTATTTTAATTATTTATTGTTAGGGCTAATTAACTTTAATTCTCTTTTAACTTTTGTATGTTACATTTTATTGCCCTGTACACCGCCCTGAGTCCTTTGGGAGAAGGGCGGTATAGAAATTTAATAAAATAAATAAATAAATAAAGTTCACACAGTAACCACACAGATACACTGAGGTGTGAAAAACAAAATACTTTACTTTGTGGTGTAATACAAAGCACAGTCAAAAATAAACAGTCCAGGTCATACACGTGTAAAGAACAGATAAACAATAGTAACAGTCCAAGGAGTATTCCAAATACAAAGTCTTCTTACCGGTCCAAAGGTCAAAACACAGCTGTTCAGGTTTAACACAGTAGCAAACCAACAATAGCAGTAACAGAGTAACTAACAGTGAAAAAACAGAGAGAGCAGAGAGAGAGAAACTACATCCCTAGCTCCCTCTTATGGCCATTGGGAGGCAAACACAACCTTGGCCAATCATCACATTTAAAGTGATATCATACATCATGGCTTATATATTTCCAACCCAACCAGGTAGGCTTAATCATATGCCTAACATTCTCCCCTTTGGGTAGGACAATATATTGCTTCTTACAATCTGAGGCCATAAGTTTCACAACTGGCTTTGTGCTTAACAGCACCCTGAGCTTTGGTGAAATAGTCTGCGATATTAATATCAGTTGTACAGTATTCCAACTGTATCAGTTTGTCATTAATACATTGTCTAACATTTAGGTAACATAAATTGGTATGTTTAGACCTTGTCCTGATGGCAGCATTGGTTGCCATCTTAATCGCAGCCTGGTTATCCTCATACACAAGAAATGGACTATTAACAGTTAGTCCCATGTCCAGTAATATCTGTTTATAAACCAGTAATTCAGGACATAAAAATGATAAACAAGAAAACTTGGCTTCCATCGTAGACAGGCTAATGTGCTTCTTTTTTTATTTAAAAGTTTTACAATACATTTTATTTTAAACAAAACAAAACAAAACCCCTCCCAACCCCCTCCCCTCTTCCCAACCCTCCCCAACACCTCCCTCCCTCCCCCTCCCCCCCAGCCCTCTCCCACACCTCCCTCCCTTCCCCCTCCCCCCTCCCCGACTTCCCAGAGTTAAATACAGGGTATAAAAATGCAAACAATCATAATCTACCTTATGCAAACAACCATAAACTATTAAATCTATCGCGCTTTAACTCTTAGAAAATAACTGCAAGCAGTATAAATATCACATCAATAATTATTCATATGTCTGTTGCAAGTAGTCTTTCAAGTACGCTGAGATCTTTGCCCTTTCCGCCAGGTTGGAAACTTTTACAGTCCATTCTTCTATAGTCGGCAGTTCTTCCTTCTTCCCATATTGCCCTACTAAAAGTCTTACTGCCGTAATTAAATTCAACAACAGCTTAATATCCACAACAGTAATATCAATAATAATGCCCAATAAAAACAATTACAGACAAAACGATCTCTAATTTACTTTACCAAATTTACATCAATCGTTAAAAAACCAATTTTCTGATCTTCTTACCACCTGGCCTGTAGTTTTCCATACTAGCACCAGGTTTATACAATCTTTCCTCCTCTGAAAATATTATACAACTTCAAATGCCATACATTCCTTTCCAAACTTAAAATTTCCTTATATGTAATCACATCATAATTATATTTTCTATTGCATGTTTCATTATTGCCCATATAAGTATCTTACAAATTAACTTATGTCTATACTATTTGCAAACTCGCAACAGAGCATGTCTTAAAATATATACCTTAAACACATTATCCACCTTCTTATCACACAATAAATATACATATCAACCAGATAACAAAGCATGACCTTCAAAATTTCAACAAAACATTCATTTTCACTACTACAATTCTACCCAGTTAACTTTTCATAATTATTTTTGAATTAAAGCAACATAAAGTATTACAAAACATAATTATTTTTATATAACTTTATATTTAAGGGTGACAAATATATCCCCAAATATTTAACCCTTTTAACAACTTCAAATCCCGTTAGCTCTTATAGAACAACCTCTTATTATGCTATCATATTCTTAAACAACATTTTAATTTTTTGTATGTTAACCTTAAATCCAGAAACTTTCCCTTATTGCATTATTATCTCCTTCAGTTCTACAACTAAATCTTCAGGCTCGTCTCATTCATCTAAAAGCAGCGCGCGTCATCCTCTGGTTTCTAACCTCCTCCGATGATACTGAAATTTGATCCACTCCTGTAACTTTCTCATCTGTCTGCATTGTTCCTGCAGCACCTTGTAAATTCTCTCTGCGTCGTTGAGACTCTCCCTCACCATTCTTCTTTGTAGATTCCAAAAGTGGTATGGGGGCTGCTTTTAAAACATTACTATAAAAATCACATGCCTGCAACACTGTAGTAAGACAATGTCTCATTCCTTTATACATCACCACCATACCCACTGGTATCTCCCATCTAAACTTAATATCACGTCGTCTTAATTCTTGCGCCAAAAAAGCAAATTCCTTCCTTCTCCTTAAGATTCTTGGAGGGATCTCTTTTAAAATCAAAACTTCTTGCTCAGCAATTACAAATTTAGTATTGTAAGAGGCTTGAATAACCTCATTTCTAATCGCTCTCTTTGTAAAGTAAGCCACCACATCTCTGGGTAATTTCCTTTGTCTTGCAATCCACAAATTAACATGAAAAATTTTGTCTATATCTTCCATAATTTCATCTGCTGGTCACCGCAGCACCCCTTCCAGAGCCTCAGAAACTATTTTCTTCAAATTTTCTTTAGGATCCTCTTTTAAGCCTCTAATTCTCACAGCAAACTCCATCTCATGATACTGTACCAAGGTCAAATCACTATCAATTTTCTCCACCACATTTTCAGTTTCTGTCATTTTTACATCTAATCTGATATTATTTTGGCTGAGATCTTCCACTCTTTCATCCAAACGCTCAATACATATAGCCATGCCTTGAAATGCAAATAAGATGTCTGCCCTTATTTCTGTTAGCTTCTCATCCAACTTTTCATCCATAATCTCAGCTAGTTTTTCTGTTAACTTCTCATCCAGCTTTTCATCCATAATCTCAGCTAATTGTTGCGATTGCTTTTCCATAATATCTTGCATCACATTCTGCAAATCTTTAACTGTAAGAGTTGGTACAGGTGCAGGTGCAGGTGCAGGGGGCAATAAAGCTTGTAACGAAACCTGCTGCACCGGAAAAAACCCCGCGCTTCTAAGAGCTTTAGAGTATTTGGCAGCCATTTTCACCCACTATTGCCTGCTACGCACTTTCACTTTCAAACTCCGCAAAATCCATTGAGTTAAAGATCATAAATTCCCTTTCACCTAAATCTCCTGTATCGCTCTGCCTGCATCCCGGTTCTTGAAGGTTCTCTCTTGCTGGCAGGGATGGTTGCAGATGCCCTGCTCTGCTCCAAAAAGCCCGGAGCAGAGGCGCCCCGCAGTCTGGAGCATACCCAGGCTTCAGGGGGGCTCAATCCTTCAGCCGCCAAAACTATTAGCTCTGGCGGCCACGGAGAGCTCTACCCCTACCTGGGCGCTCACCCCCTCCTCTTCTCCCGAGGAGGGGGCTTCCAAGCCGCCGAAACAGCTGATCGGCACTGTTTTCGGCGGCTCTACAGAGCCACGGTGCTGGCAGCCTAAGAATGGCTGCCTCCGGCGACGCCTTGCCACCCGGAAGAGGCTAATGTGCTTCTGTCTAATGGATTTCCACCCTATGATAGAATCACCTAGCATTATAATGAAACCTGAGGTTGATTTTCGAGTGCTTGCATCAGAAGCAAAACTTGCATCTGCATAAGATGTGAGAACCAAATCACAATTGGGTTCCAGATACGAGTAGTGTATGGTCTGTTTTAAGTATCTCAATACTCGTTTTACCGCTTGCCAGTGTCTACCAGTCGGTGCAACATTGTATCTTGCTAATTGGTTTACACTATACAAAATGTCTGGTCTTGACCAGTTGCTCAGATATGGTAGACTACCAATTAATGATTGATACACTTTTTTGTCAAAGACAGGACTTTCAAATCAGTGTTTTTAAAGTCCTGAGACATTGGAGTTTTTGCTGGCTTACAGAGCTCCATGTTGTATCTCTTCAATAATTGACTTATCTTGCTAGCCTGTGAAATCTTATAACCTTTATCGGACTTCACAATATCCAGACCCAAATAGTTATTGATCTCTCCTAGGTTCCTGATTCTGAATTTCTTTTGTAAGCTAGCAACAATGTTCAGTGCTTCTTGCTCAGTCTTCGTAATTATTGCTATGTCATAAGTAAAAAGCAATAATAAAGACATTACACCGTCTCTTTCCTTCCAAAACAAACATGGATCAGCGATACTGGCTACAAAGCCGATCACAACCAATTCATTAACAATACACTTATTCCACTCAAAACCAGATTGTTTTAAGCCTTAAAGACTTTTCTTTAATCTCCAACAATCAGTTTTCTGATCCTTGTTTACTCCTGGTGGTTTTGTTAGGTAGATAGTGTGCTGTAAGGGAGCAGGCAAAACAAGCTATGAATCATAGAATCACAGCTGGAAGAGACCATGGAACTCTTCTAGTATAGGCAAATAGTTTTACAGTTTGTTCTTGAAAATCTCCAGTAATGGAGCACTCACAATCCCAGGAGGCAAGCTATTCTATTAATTATTTGCTGTCATTGTCAGAATATGTATCCTTATTTCTAGGTTGTATCTGTTGGATGAGTCTCACCCATTACTTCTGGTCCTGCCCTCTGGTGACCTAGAGAATAAATTAATCCCCTCTTCTTTGTGACAGCCACTCAAGTACTGGAAGTCAGCTATCATGCCCACCAATCTTTCTCCTCAAACAGGCTAGACATACCTATTGTTGTACAATTTTAACCTCCAGACCCTTTATCATCTTTGTTGCTCTTCTCTGCACACTTTCCAGGATCTCAACGTCTTTTTTTTTTGTACTGTGGTTTCTAAAACTGGATGCAGTGATCCAAGTGTGGTCTCTCCAACATGATGTAAAGTGATAGTCAGTTCCCATTGTCTTGATGCCATCCTTCTATTGATGTAGCCTACAGCTGCACATTCGGAAACCAACCCACAAGCTCGAAGAACGAACCTTCACCCTCAGTATTAGAAATACATTCTTCTACTTTCTTTAAAAAGACACAGGATAACAGATTAAGAATTCTAGGAAGTGAACTAATTTTCATTTTAGAAATACCCCCCTTCCCTCCAACTACACAATACCACAGTGATAATTTCAGGATAGAAGGATTTAGCAACCAGATAACAGAAAGGAATAAAAATATAAATTCTCCCATCCTCTACCATTCAGTCAGAACTGAAGAAGCTTCTTGGATGAAAATGAAATGTCAGCAAGGAAACTCAAAGGTGAAAAAGCACCTTTGGGATAATCAAATTTATAATTCAATTTGTCATGAAAATTTTTATGTTGGATGTATTCATAAAAACTTGCACTGACATGCTCGCTTCCTGCTCGAGTAAGGTGCATCAAGAACTTCTGTTGGCTTATTTTTTTTAATTGTTTTCTTCTCTTTTTTCTTTGTCATATATATATATATTGGTATTTTATGTGGATATTTAAATTGTAATCTTGATTTCAGGTAAGATCCTTAAACCTGCTGATTTTATTCCAATTTTAGAAATTTTATTAGCTTAGAATAGATCCCAATTAAATCTAATTCTTGTACATGGAAAGTACCGAAAGCTTATAATTATATATATATATATATATATATATATATATATATATATATATATATATATATATATATATATATATATATATATATATATATATATATATATATATATATGGTGGCTTGGTCACATACGGAGAATTGGTTAAAATCAAATTGGCAAAATTTGAAGAAAGTGGCAAAATTTAAAGATGACTCCGAGAGAAAGGACTAAAGAGATAAAGGAAGACTGAGACAGTTTTAGTTGAAGGGGGATGTTCAGAGCCTCATAAAACAGAGTTGGCTGTTTAGTAAAAAAGAAGTAATGTCTAAGAATGTATGAATGTAACGAACCAGATAGAACGCAACGACGATCAGGGCTTTTTTTCCTCATAGAACGCTCAGAACGGAGTTCCGGCACCTTTTTTGGATGGAACCTTGTAGGGTAGGCAAGGTGGGTTGTATGACATGTGTGAGTTCCGGCACTTTTACAAAAAAAGCACTGACGACGATAAATAATAATTTGGTATAAAGTGGATTATAGCAATATTTCTTTTGCTTATCTCATGCCATTAAGTCATTTTTTTAACCATCTCTTACTTCCCCCCTCCCATGCTATGCATAGTATCAACCCAAATTGTAATAGTGTGGTACTTATTTAGTTATAAGTGCAATTTCTTACTACTTGCACTTACCCCTTCCTTTCCCAAAAGCACTCAAGAATGCATTCTGTGGTCGATCAGAGAATTCTTCTGGGAAGCTGTTCATTCCTTCTTTCACAGCTTTGAATCCAGACAGCACTACTACAAGGTGATGTCCAAGCCACAAGGAGTATATATTTCCATATCGTTTTGCAGGCTGCCAAGTGAATCAAAGTTGAGAAATGTTACAATCAAATAAAACAGAGTATTTATAGTTAATGAGCCATTTACACTCTTTCCTAAATTCTTAATTCTAAGATCTTTCACCATATGAAATTATCTACTCCTTAGAAACTTATTTTGTCTAAGATTCCTGCCAAGAACTTTTATTCTTGAGCTTTATTTTCCTGGGATGGTCCTTTCTCTATGTTTCTACCTGAAATCGACCATCTCCTAATTGCTTGCTCATTCCCCCTTGTATCAGATGAGAGATGGTCTTCTTACTGTAGATAATGGAAGTAAATGTTAGTCTAGAACTCAGATCCAGAAAACATTTGAAATTATTATGGAATTGCAGAATTAGAAAGGGCTATTTTTAGGCTGTAAATGTCCACCTATTGTCCACCTCAAGAATACAGAATAAAGCATCTTAAACAAAATGAAGGGGAACCCACCCTCTCTCTCTAGAATTGGTTCCATTATCAAACATTTCTTCGTAAGACTGAACTAGAATCTGCCTTCTAAAACTTCAGTCCCATTATTTCACCTTGTGCTCTGTAAGTCTTACCTGAGTATTTTGGCATGATGAGGAAAATAACTAATCAAATGTCCTCACTAGCACTTGAAGAAATGTATTCCTTATTGTACAGGACTGTTTTACTAGATTTGTCTATAATTTTGATATAAAGATAGCAATTGAGCATTATCTTGTGTATTACTGGTTAGAATCAAGTACCTTAAGGAAGTAATCTTTACGAAGCAAAATCCCGCTTGCCAAGGCAGTCCCAATGAGAGGAAGAACCAAAGGACCAGGAGGCAAATGTCTTTGGGACCAGAGTTGTTTCAGGAAGAGGAGAATCAGCAGAGCAAGCAACAAAACACACAAAAATGTCACTATCGCCATCGTTCTGCTGGGTTTTTTTCTTTGATGCTCACTGGTGGATCTGAAGAAGGTTGTATGCTTTTGTCTCATGTTTTTCTTCTTCCTATTTTATATGCTCCATTGATGGGAAACAAATAGCAACATGTCTTTTGATGCTCAGTGTCATTAGTGATGAAACTTTGTCAAGAAGATATTATCACATTAATTCAGGTTAATGAGGTTACCTCTGACCATGTGCCACACAAATAACAGAGGAAGAGATTTTTTTATAAAAAAAATCAAGGGCTGTGTAATCCATTTTATCCCAAACATTGCAGTATGACAGAATTATTTTAAAATCATAGTGTATCACATGTCCATGAAATTTATCTGAATACAAAGGAGAATCTTGTTGGACTACAGAAGTATTATCTACTCCAGGATTATATCTCATACATACCCTTGCAAGCCCAACATCAGGACATTATCTCACTCAACTTTGCTTACAAATAAGGGAAGGTCTTCATGAAGACTTCATACTCTTGAGAACCATCTCTGGTGCCGAACAGCCTTTTGCAACTAAAACAAGTGTAACCACTATGCTAATAAGGAGGGCTGTTGTAATAGATTCTGCAGCTGGTATTTAGAAATACCTATGTAAAAATGATCTCACCAATCAGCTGCCTAACCCATGACCACATCTGAAAATAATTCATGCTAAAGTTTTAGCAGTGACAATTGTCCAAGTCTGAAGTATCAAAAATCAAAGATAATTTTAA
This sequence comes from Vipera ursinii, assembly GCF_947247035.1. Classification (NCBI taxonomy): domain Eukaryota; kingdom Metazoa; phylum Chordata; class Lepidosauria; order Squamata; family Viperidae; genus Vipera; species Vipera ursinii. Next base: position 5,781,030 of record NC_139518.1, read on the forward strand.
AAGGTTCTTTCAACATGTAAATTACAAGAAAAAAATCAAGGAAACAGTTGGTCCACTAAAGAGAGAAGACGGCAAGAAAGTAACAGGCAGCAGAGAGAAAGCAGAGCTATTTAACTCATTATTTGCATCGGTCTTCATGTAAAAAGAAATTATAGCCAAACCACCAAATATATAAAAGAAACAAGCAGACTAGAAATAAAAGTTAAAATAAACAAAAGAGAACACCTGTATGATCTTCATGAACATAAATCACTATGACCTGATGGACTACACCCCAGGATCCTGAAGGGACTCATCTCAGAACCATTCTACCATATCTTTAAAAATCCTGGAGCACTGGGAAACTACCAGAGGATTGGAAAAGAGATGATGTGGTTCCCATCTTCAGAAAGGTGAAAAAAAATCAGACCTAGGAAACTATAGAACAATCAGCCTAACATCAATATTTATTTTTATTTTTATTTTTTATTTTAATTCCATTTATATCCCGCCCTTCTCCGAAGACTCAGGGCGGCTTACAAGCTTAGCAGTAGCCTTCATTCTATGTATATGCCTGCTTGTTAGGGCTTTCACACACACCCCCAAGCGGCATTATTACAAAGTCAGCTTCAGTATCTGGGAAGATACTGAAAAAGATAATCAAAAAACATCTGCGAACATCTAGAAACAAACAAAGTTACAAGTAGAAGCCAACATGGGTTTGTTAAAACCATATCATGCCAAACCAATCTTATTTCATTCTTTGATCAGGTGTTTAAATTTTTGGACCAGTGGAATGTTGTGATGTGGTATACTTGGATGAAGTAGATGAAGTAGACCACAACATAATTTGTGGAAAGCTTAAAAAAAAGTGGGATAGACCATTAGATGGATTTTTAACTGGCTGACAAATTGCACTCAAAGAATATTCCTTAATGGTACTACATCTACAGAGAGGGAAGTAAGCAGTGTGGTACCACAAGGCTCCATCTTAGGCCCAGTACTTTTCAATATCTTCATAAATGACTTAGATGAGAGAATAGAAGTGGAACTTATCAAATTTGCAAATGAGGCTAAGTTGGCAGGAATAGCCAATGCTCTAGATCAGACATGTCAAACTCGCAACGTCACGTGATGTCGCACGACGTATCAGAGCTTTTTCCCCATTGCCGGCAATGGGGTGGGCGCAGTTTCATCACAATGCATCCGGCCCACAGGCCGGCAGTTTGACACGCCTGCTCTAGATGATAGGATCAAGATCCAGAAGGATCTTGACAGACTTGAACACTGGGCCCTATCTAACAAAATGAAATTCAATGTAGAGAAAAGTAAAGTCTTACACTTAGGCAAGAAAAACCAAAAATAACCATGTAGATTGGGTGAAACCAGGCTTAATAGCAGTAACTGTGAGATGGGTCATGGAGCCTTACTGGACAATCAGTTAAATATGAGTCAACAGTGTGCCGAGGCAGCCAAAAAAGCCAATGCAATCCTAAGTTGCATTCACAGAGAGATTCAATAAAGATCACGTGAGGTACTAATACCACTTTATAAAGCCTTAATAAGACAGTATATAGAATACTGCAACCAGTTTTGGTCTCCACACTATAAAAAAAGATGTTGAGACTCTAGAAAAAGTTCAAAGAGCAACAGAGGTGATTAGAGGACTGGAGGCTAAAACATATGAAGAACAGTTACAGGAACTGGGCATGGCTTGTCTAGTGAAGAGAAGGACCAGGGTAGACATGACAGCATGGTTCTGATATTTGAGGGTCTGTCACAGAGGGGAGGGGATCGACCTATTTTCCAAAGCACTTGAAGGCCAGAGAAGGAATAACGAATGGAAACTGATCAAGGTGAGATTCAATCTGGAAATAAAGTCTCTAGTCTCTTCTTAAAAACCTCCAGCGGTGGAGTGCCAATGATTTCTGAAGGCAAACTGTTCCACTGGTTAATTGTCCTCACTGTTAGGAAATTTATCCTTAATTCCAGGTTGCTTTTCTCTTTGATCACTTTCCAACCATTGTTTGTTGTCTTGTCCTCTGGTGCTTTGGAGAATAGTTTGATCCCCTCTTCTTTGTGGCAGCAATGCGTGACTTTCTTTCCCTAACTGCTTTAGCCCCTATGCCAGTCCTTGCCATGGATTTTTTTAAAAAGTCCCTTCCGCTCCTATTTAGAGTAAGTGAAGCATGATCAGAGGTACGTGGGTTAATGGGCCAATATCTTCTGAAGAAAATTACAGCACTGATTTGACAGAACATCAAAGGATGGGTTGCTATTAGTTTCTGATCAAGGCGAGATTCAATTTGTAAATAAGGAGAATGACAATGACAATGAGAACAATCAATTGAACAGACTGTCTTCTGCTGTTGGTGCTAGAGGCTTTCAAGAAAAGACTGGACTGCCACCTGTCAGAAATGGTGTAGGGACTCCTGCTTGGGCAGGGGGGTTGCACTAGATGACCTACAAATTCCCTTCTAACTCTGTTATTCTATTCTATTCTATTCTATTCTATTCTATTCTATTCTATTCTATTCTATTTTATTCTATTCTACTCTACTCTACTCTACTCTACTCTACTCTACTCTACTCTACTCTACTCTACTCTACTCTACTCTATTCTATTCTATTCTATTCTATTCTATTCTATTCTATTCTATTCTATTCTATTCTATTCTATTCATTTGAGTTATTAAACCTACTCAAGGATGGCTTGAGTAGGACCTAGCCATCCTTTGTGATATTGTGTTTTGTCTTATGGTCCAATATTTTTATTATTCTTTTTACTCCTTACAACTAAATTATTGGTTGCCATGATGTACATCATGTATCTCATTCTGAGCACAGCCTGAAAGGTGAACTTTTGGAGAAATTTTTTTTTTTTGAAGCTCACATCTGCCCTTGTTTTTAAGCTCCAGATGTTTTCTTTTTCTCCTTGGGTACAAAGCAGAATTCTAAGACTGATTGAGGTTTCACTTGGTTCCTACAGTCATTCCACAATTATCCCTTCATAAGACCTTTAATTGGGCAATTGGTAATTGTGTGCTAGACCCATGTCACAAGGATAAAAATCCCCAGTTATTTTCCTTAATTACCTTCTTGGTTGTTATTAATTTGCTTGTTCACTAAAAGTATAAATTGTCCCATTTACCAAAGTGATACTTGGTGATATGCAATACGTGACTTTCTTTCCCTAACTACTTTTGCCCCTATGCCAGTTCTTGCCATGGATTAAAAAACAAAAAAGTCCCTTACGCTCCTATTTAGAGTAAGTGAAACATGATCAGAGGTATGTGGATTAATGGGCCAATATCTTCTGAAGAAAATTCCAGCACTGATTTGAAAGAGCATCAAAAGGTGGGTTGCTATTAGTTTCCTATCAGCAGAGAGTAGTGACCAGGAAGAAAATCTAAAGCATCAGCTAAAAGCAAACAACAGGAATGGTTACAGCAATAAGAGAGAGGATTCCCAACTTACCATGGCCAACTTGCCACAGGATAACTTGCATGGTCAACTTGCTGTGGGACAACTCACCACAGGACAGTACATTATTTATTGTTGTTGTTAGTTGCGAAGTTGTGTCCGATCCATCATGACCCTATGGACAACGTTCCTCCAGGCCTTCCTGTCCTCTACCATCTTCTGGAGTCCATTTAAGCTCACGCCTACTGCTTCAGTGACTCCATCCAGCCACCTCATTCTCTGTTATCCCGTTCTTCTCTTGCCCTCAATCTTTCCCAGCATTAGGCTCTTCTCCAGTGAGTCCTTCCTTCTCATTAGGTGGCCAAAGTATTTGAGTTTTAGCTTCAGGATCTGGCCTTCTAAAGAGCAGTCAGGGTTGATCTCCTCTAGGACTGACCGGTTTGATCGCCTTGCAGTCCAAGGGACTCGCAGGAGTCTTCTCCAGCACCATAGTTCAAAGGCTTCAATTCTTTGGCGCTCAGACTTTCTTATGGTCCAACTTTCACTGCCATACATTGCAACTGGGAAGACCATAGCCTTGACTATATGCACTTTTGTTGACAGGGTGATGTCTCTGCTTTTTAGTGTGCTGTCTAGATTTGCCATGGCTTTCCTCCCAAGGAGCAAGCGTCTTTTAATTTCTTGGCTACAGTCCCCATCTGCAGTGATCTTGGAGCCCAGGAAAATAAAATCTGTCACTACCTCCATTTCTTCCCCATCTATTTGCCAGGAATTGAGAGGGCCGGATGCCATGATCTTGGTTTTCTTAATGTTAAGTTTCAAACCAACTTTTGCACTTTCCTTCTTCACTCGCAACAAGAGGCTCTTTAGTTCCTCTTCACTTTCTGCCATTAGAGTGGTAGCATCTGCATATCTTAGGTTGTTGATGTTTCTTCCAGCAATCTTAATTCTAACTTTTGATTCATCTAGCCTTGCCTTTCTCATGATGTGCTCTGCATATAAGTTAAATAGGCAAGGCGACAGTATACAGCCTTGCCGGACTCCTTTCCCAATTTTGAACCAATTAGTGGTTCCCTGTCCAGTTCTCACTGTTGCTTCTTGACCTGCATATAGGTTTCTCAAGAGACAAATAAGATGGTCTGGTACACCCATCTCTTTAAGGACTTGCCACAGTTTGTTATGATCCACACAATCAAAGGCTTTAGCATAGTCAATGAAGCAGAAGTAGATGTTTTTCTGGAACTCTCTAGCTTTCTCCATGATCCAGCGTATGTTAGCATTTTGATCTCTAGTTCCTCTGCCTCTTCGAAATCCTGCCTGTACTTCTGGTAGTTCTCGATCCACATACTGCTGGATCAGGAGTATGTGGATATTATTTATAGTAATATAAAATAAAGGGTGAAATATTATTATTAAAGAAAAGATGTAAGAGGAGGGACAAAATGAAACGTGAATGACATAAATTAATATTATTATTTCATTATTGTAAGTGATTAAATTGAACTGTTGAATTGTCCTGCAGACAGTTGTCTTGTGGTGAGCCTGGCCACGGCAAGTTGTCCCATTCTGCCCTAATCACTATATGATGGAGAAAAGTGGAACAACCTGCCTCCAGAAGCTGTGAATGCTCCAACACTGGAAGTTTTTAAGAAGAGACTGGACAGCCATTTGTCTGAAATGGTATAGGGTTTCCTGCCTTAGCAGGGGGTTGGAGTAGATGACCTCCAGGGTCCCTTCCAACATTATTATTATTATTATTATTATTATTATTATTATTATTATTATTATTATTATTATTATTATTATTATTATTATTATTATTTATTGTTGTTGTTGTTGTTATTCATTGCACAGTCAGCCAGATGTTCAGACTGGATTTGGCATTTTTGTCTACCTGAAACTATATCATTTCGGACAAATGGCTGTCCACTCTCTTCTTAAGTCTTCTTAAAGACTTCCAGTGTTGGAGCATTCACAGTCAGGAAGTTTTTCCTTAGTTCTAGGTTGCTTCTCTCTTTGGTTAGTTTCCACCCATTGCTTCCTGTCTTTAGAGTATATCATTAATACAGGTAGTCCACAGCTAAGCAAGAAAGTTGTTAAGTAGGTTTTGCCCCACTTTATGATCTTTCTTGCCACTATTGTTAAGTGAATCACTGCAGTTGTTAAATTACACAGTTGTTAAGTAAATCTGGCTTTCCTATTGACTTTGCTTATCAGAAGATTTGCAAAAGCTGATCACATGATCCATAAATAGATGACAGTTGCCAAGTGTCCAGATTTTTATAACATGACCATGAGATTGCTTGTAAGTGTGCAAGTGTGAAAACAGTCATTAAGTGTCTTTTTCAGTGTCATTCTAACTTCAAATGATCACTAAATGAATGGTTGTAATTTAAAGATTACCTGTGATGACTCAGGGCATGGCACAGAGGCTATTATGTAGTGGGTCCGACGCAAGGAAGAGATGCCAGCCAGAGTGTGAGTTCAGCTCTTTATTGGAGGGGATGGCCCACTGGGGAATGGGGGTTACCTGGCCTCCTTAAATACCTAGCCAGGTAAGCAGACAGCCAATGGGGTTGGCCCTAGGTTTCCCGCCGAAACTGGGTTTCCCGCCAAAAACCATTCAGGCCAACGCCCCCTGGTGGCTGTTGCTATGCAGGTGCCTGCATACATAACAGAGGCAAAACAATCAAACTGCCCTTTATTTTCCCCAAATGCTCCCACGTTTCTGGCAAGCTGCAGAACAAAGTAACACACACACACCTTCAGCAGCCTCTGGCTGCAAGTAGTTTCATAAGTTTTTAACTCTTCAGGCAGGGAAAGTGTGTGTATGGAACAAGCCATCCTCCTTCAGCTTTCGACTCACAGACAGTTAGATTTATTGTTGTTGGCTGCGAAGTCGTGTCCGACCCATCGCGACCCTATGGACAACGTTCCTGTCCTCTACAATCTTCTGGAGTCCATTTAAGCTCATGCCTACTGCTTCAGTGACTCCAACAGTTAGATTAGAAGAGTAATTTACTCAAGGTCACTTAGATAACAAGGAAAGAAACATACATCCAAAATATAATGAGGCTGTGGAAATACAAGCTTGCCTGAGCAGTTTCAGAAGAGAAGCCAAAATCCAATCTGAGGTCTTTGAACACCAAATCAAGTTTATCAGCCAGTCCAATGGTCAGAGTTTATTATTATTTATTATTATTATTTATTAAATTTTTATACCGCCCTTCTCCCGAAGGACTCAGGGCGGTGTACAGGGCAATAAATAGCAGAATATAAATACAAAAGTTTAAAAAAGTTAAAAGAATTAAATAATCATGCCCAATATAATACAATGATTAAAACTATGTTAAAATTAGATCCAACCCTAAACTATGTTAAAATTAGATCCAACCCTAAATCCAAGCAGAATTCACAACACAGAACAAGAAATCAGAGAGTTGTTTCCAAGATGAGCAAGGGCACACAAAACTCCAAGTATTCAGCATTTGTTCCCGACAAATGCCTCTCTCCACAGTGTCTCCTCAAGTCTCAGTCTCCAGGTGTGCCTTGTGGAGAGGGGCAGAAGACGGAGCTCGCCTTCCAGCATCCACAGCAGCCATGACGGCAAACTGGAAGTCCTATTTCTATGGCCGGTCTTTTGTCCACCGGTTTGGAGGGCTGCCCCAGATCGAGCAGAAGGGCTACTGCCCTCCTGCAGTCAAGCAACGATACCCTTATTGCTTGTCGCCCCTACGGGGCAACTCTCGACCCTTTCCTGGGTCCCCCAGCAGAGCGAAACCAAACGCGGAAGGCGAAGCTCACCTTCCAGCAGCCACAGCGGCCGTGATGGCAAACTGGAAGTCCTAAAACGGAGCATTTTAGTGGTGGGTTGTTATGTATCCCATTCTGTCAATCATCAGCTGAAGTGAGATCTAGGGAACGTGACATTTTTAAGTGTACACACCGATTGGTGATTTTGCTTTTCCTTGAAGACTATTTGCCAAAGCAGCATCCCTGGTCGATGCAATTCTCTACCATACTGTCTTCCCTTAGAGGAAACATTGCAACAAATTTCCTTGTGAAATTACCAAACTTTTGTGAATTTTCTTCTGGAGTGGGGTTTAGTTACCCAGCAGTCCCTTTGGTAAAACCATGGCATCAGGGGAAATGCAGTTGTTGTTTTTAATGTTGCAAGATCAACGTTTCTTCATCTTTTAAAATTGCCAGATTGTCTTCCTTCTGGTTGCTCTTCTGTTGAAAATCCTCATTTAAGTCAAAGTGTATCAGAGATTTTTGTAAATTGCTATCATTGTTCATGCAGCCCTTTGGGGGGGGGGTGAGATGTTGCCACTAATTCAGTCAGAGGTTGTATGAGTTGTTAACAATTTCCATTGTAAATACATTAATTTCATCTAGCTCACTATTTGGTGGGGCTTCAAATGAATGAATGAGCTGCTTTTAGAAATGTATTGGAAACCTTTTTGTCACCACATGACTTGAGTCAAGGCCAAACTCTCAAGGCTCTTTGTGGTAAACAACTTATCAATCTCAGAGCCTAGAGGGAGATCTTCAGCTTATTTAGAAGGATGAAAAAGTGACCATATTTAATTATCCTGAAACACATCTAGTGGGAATATTTCTGTACCCAGAAATGATTTTATTTTAAGCAGCAAAGTAGGTATTGTAGAGCATTTAAACGTCAGCACAACTCTCCTACTTCCCCTTTTAGAGGGTAGCCATTTTGTTCCCTTTGGGCCTATTAGAAGAAGCTGACAGCAGAGATGTGGAGCTAAGGATAACACCATCTCTCTTTTTGGTATTCCAATGAGCCATGTTAACACTATTAAGAGATTTATGTAGGGCAACCTAGTTTGAAGGATTCAGATATTCCAAATTTTCCTCTTTCTTTTCTCATCACATAGTGATTCCTGTCCCAGTTTTCTTTTATCTGATGCTTCAGCTTTTCTTCCTGATGGCTGTACTCTGCTGATTGCACATTAATACCAGCCCATCTTTTGATGGTCTGTCAAATTAGTGTTGGTATTTTATTAACAAGACGTTAGCCCATTAATTCACATACCTCTGATCATTTTTCATTTACTGTAAATAGGAGGGAAATTTTTAAATGAATGGCAAGGTCTGGGGTAGGGGCAAAAGCAGTTAGGGTAAGAAAGAAACATATCGCATATCACCTAGAGTCACTTTGGTGAATTAGCAATAGCATTATCACTGAGACCTATGTACCACTTCACAATACTCTATAGCCCTGTCTAAGCAGTACACCGAGTCAGGATATTGGCCCCAATAATCTGGGTTCTCATTTTATCAACCTCAGAAGGATGGACGGCTGTGTCAACCTTGAGCCACTCAGGATTGAACTGCTGGCAGTGGGCAGACTCAGCCTACAATACTGTAGTACTCAATACATTGTAACACCATGGCTCTGAATGAGATAATTTCTACATTGAGTAAATAAGTAAATTAACAACAAGCAAGGAGGTGATTCAAGGAGAGAACTGGGGGATCCCTATCCTTATGGCCTGGCACCCAATTACCATAAAGATGGTCCTATGAAAGGATAATTATGGAATAACTCTAGGAACCAAGTGAAACATGAGTCATTCTGAGTTCTGCTGTGTTCCCAAAGAGAAAAAGAAAACACCTGGAGCTGAGGAACAAGGACAGATGTGAGCTTCAAAAAAACTTCCAAAGATTCAGACTGTGCTCAGAATGAGATACATCATGGCAATCAGTAATATAGTTATAATGAATAAAAAGAGCAATAACAATATTGGACCATAAAGCAAAACAAAATATCACAAAGGATGGCTAGGTCCTACTCAAGACATGCGGTCTCTATTGGGTTTAATGGTAGTTCAGAGATAGGTAAATTGTCCCTGATAAAACTTTAGCATGTATCATATCCGATGTGCTGATGGGTTAGGCAGCTGATTGATGACATCGGTTTCACATACGTATTTATAAACACTTGTAGCTTTCTACCTATAATTAGATGCTTGGATTAAGGGCATCTTTCAATCAATAAAAGATGTTGCAGAATCTATTACAACAGCCTTCCTTATCAGCACAATAATTACACTTAGCTTAGTTGCAAAAGGCTGCACAGCACCAGAAATGGTCCTGAACTTTATGAAGCCTTCACGAAGATATTCCCTTATTTCTAAGCAAAATTGAGGTATTTTTATGATAATGTCCTAAAGCTGGAAATGCAAGGATATATACGAGATATAATCCTGGAGTAGATATTATCTCTTTGGCCCATGAGGTATACTATGATTTTAAAATTATTCTGGCATACTATAATGTTTGCAACAAAATGGATTACACCACCCTTCACTTTAAAAAAAATAATCTCTACCTCTGTAATATTTGTGGGACATGGTCAGAGGCAACCTCATTAACCTGAGTTAGTGTGATAATATCTTCTTGACAAAGTTCCATCACAAATGAGGCAGAGCATCAGCATCATGTTGCTATTTGTTTCCCATCAATGGAGTATATAAAACAGGGGGGGAAAGCATCAGACAAAAGGATACAACCATCTTCAGATCCACAAGTGAGGATCAAAGAAAAAAGAGGCTGTAAAAATGATAACTGTAGGGACAATTTTGTTTCTTTTGCTGCTTGCTCTGCTGATTCACAACTTCCTGAGACAACTTTGGACCCGAAGACATTTGCCTCCCGGTTCTTTGGCTCTACCCCTCATTGGGAACTTGTGGGATTATGGATTTTGGCTTCGCGAAGATTATTTTCGGAAGGTATTTCATTCTAAACAATTAACCAAAAATATATAAAATCATTCTCAATTATTTTCTCTGTAGCATAACTGTAGAAAAATGTATTAACCTAGTAAATATTCTTGTGTGATGAGGAATATAATTAATTAAATGATAGTGATGACACTTGATTATTTTCCTCTTCATGTCAGACTATCCAAGCCAAGACCTGCTCATCACCGTTTCACAGAGCAGGATGTGAAATCAATGGGGCTGAGATTTTAGGCAGCAGATTCTACTTCAGTCTTACCAAGAAATGTTTGATAATGGAACCAGTTCTTCAGAGAAGGATGGTTTCTCCTTCATTCTGCCTAAATGAAGCTAGACATTTTATAATGATTTCAAAAGCTCTATGGATCTTTGTTCTAGACTAAAATCTATTTCCACTATCTGCATGAGTCATGATATTACAAGGAAGTATTTCCTCTTAAAGTTGACTATTGAATGGTAGGATTTTTTCATTTTCCTGCCGACTATCTGCTGATTTTGCTTCCAAAGCTGGTTCTCTAGCAGTGCTGCTCCCTGGATTTGAATGAGAGCACTTAGGAATGAGCCAAGAGAGCTCATGAAGGGGAGTTGTGAAGATTCCAGGTCCCCATTGAATGATCAGAAAGTTACCAATCATCCATCGTCCTCTCAGCAGTTCGTTTTCTTAAGCATCCCTGGGTTTTACCTTCACTTTTTGAATCTTTTGTTTTACTCTGTCTTTTATCTTTAAAAGTAGACTGGCTGGCAGAATGCTGATTTGTTTTAACCCCTTGTTGGACTTTAAAAATTCTTTTTTTTTTCATTTTCCTTTTGATTTATTTGATTGTTAAGAATAAAGTTTGCTTTTCTGTAATGAAATATAGCATGTTCTTGGATAGTGAAAATACTTTCATTTGATTTACACCTATATTGGACTCTCACCACAGAGTTTTTGCATTTTATTCATTTTGCAAAATATTTGGAGTTTATTTTCTTCTTTTTCTTTTAACTTTCCATCAAAATATCCAGAAAATACTGTATTTTCCCTGCTTCATTATCTACTTCTTACTTTGCTTCAGGATTTGGTGTTACCTGTTTTTTTCCATGTATCATTGCTAAATTACACAAAGCAACAATTTATCAGATTAGAGACCAGCAAATATATCTGATATCTGACAAAAATTTTGATAACATGCAATCCTTAGTTTTGAAAGCCTTTTTAAAAAGTTTGATGAAATGTTAATGGGTTTGGAAAATATTCAGATGCATGTAGCTGTGGATAAATTAAATTCAGAAAAAGAATGTGGTTTTAAAGCAGCAGATTCATTTCTAAGAAATATGGACTGTACAGATTGAGAACTGAATTGAGTTGATTGCATACACCTCCATGAAGTTCAAGTCTGAATTCTTTTACAACAGCAGAAACCTAACTGAGTGGAGAAGTGATAAATTCATTTTCCCTAGGATGATTGAAGGCAATTTGGGGAATGGATTTATCACACTTAACTAGAAAACAATTTCATCAGGACCTTTTTGGGTAAATAGACCAACTTTGGAGATAAAATTGATTATATTTAACCAGACAAATATTGAAAAGATCTAGTATTGAGAAATAAATATTGATATTTAATCTAGGATGAATTACTGTTAAGTCTTGGGATGATTTGGGATAGATAAGATGCCATGGTCCCCTTCATGGTTTACTGCCTTGTTGTGGCAAAGGGGCTTGCGTAATTCAATGAAGCTATGAGCTATGCCGTGCATGGCCACCCAAGACGGAAAGGTCATAGCAGAGAGTTCTGACAAAACGTGATCCACTGGAGAAGGAAATGGCAAACCACTCCAGTATCTTTGCCATGAAAACCCTATGGACAGTACCAAAAGGCAAAACGATATGACGCTGGAAGATGAGCCCCTCAGGTCGGAAGGCATCCAATATGCTACTAGGGAAGAGCAGAGGGCTAGTACTAGTAGCACCAGAAAGAATGAAGCGACTGGGCCAAAGCCGAAAGGACGCTCAGCTGTGGATATGTCTGGTGGTGAAAGGAAAGTCCAATGCTGTAAAGATTTTTTCTCCATAGGAACCTGGAATGTAAGATCCATGAATCAAGGAAACCTGGACGTGGTCAAACAAGAGATGACAAGACTAAACATCGACATCTTAGGTATCAGCGAACTAAAATGGACAGGAATGGGTGAATTTAATTCAGATGACCATCAGGTATACTACTGTGGGCAAGAATCCCTCAGAAGAAATGGAGTAGCCTTCATACTCAATAAAAAAGTAGGAAAAGCAATACTGGGATACAATCCTCAAAATGACAGAATGATCTCAGTTTGAATCCAAGGCAAACCATTCAATATCACAGTAGTCCAAGTCTATGCCCCAACCACCGGTGCTGAAGAGGATGAAATTGACCGGTTCTATGAAGCCCTATACAAGGGACGCGGTGGCTCAGTGGGTTAGGACGCTGAGCTTGTCGATCAGAAGGTCGGCAGTTTGGCGGGTCGAATCCCAAGTGCCGCGTAACAGAGTGAGCGCCTGTTACTCGTCCCAGCTTCTGCCCACCGAGCAGTTCGAAAGCATGTAAAAATGCAAGTAGAAAAATAGGGACCACTACGGTGGGAAGGTAACAGCGTTCCGTGCGCCTTTGGCGTCTAGTCATGCCGGCCACATGACCACAGAGACGTCCTCGGACAAACGCTGGCTCTTCGGCTTTGAAACAGAGATGAGCACCGGCCCCTAGAGTCGGAAACGACTAGCACGCATGTGCGGGGGAACCTTTACCTTTACTTTACCTATGAAGCCCTATAGCACCTTATAGAACTAACACCAAAAAATGATGTCCTTATCATCATGGGGGATTGGAATGCTAAAGTAGAAAGCCAAAAGATAACCGGAATAACAGGCAAGTTTGGCCTTGGAGTACAAAATGAAGCAGGGCACAGGCTGATGGAATTTTATCAAGAGAATACGATGGTCATAGCAAACACTCTTTTCCAACAACCCAAGAGACGGCTCTACACATGGACATCACCAGACGGTCAACACAGAAATAAGATTGACTATATACTCTGCAGCCAAAGATGGAGAAGCTCTATACAGTCAGTAAAAACAAGACCAGGAGCTGACTGTGGCTCAGACCATGAGCTTCTTGTTGCAAAGTTTAGGCTTAAATTAAAGAAAGTAGGGAAAAGCGCTAGGCCAATCAGGTATGAATTAAATCATATCCCTGTTCAATATACAGTAGAGGTGACAAATACATTTAAGGAATTAGATGTGATAGACAGAGTGCCTGAAGAACTATGGACAGAGGTTCGCAACATTGTACAACAGGTAGCAACCAAAACCATCCCAAAGAAAAGGAAATGCAAGAAAGCAAAATGGCTGTCTGAAGAAGCTTTGCAAATAGCTGAGGAAAGGAAGGAAGCGAAAGGCAAGGGAGAAAAAGAAAGATATGCCCAATTAAATGCAGAATTCCAAAGAATAGCTAGAAGAGATAAGAATGCCTTCTTAAATGAACAATGCAAAGAAATAGAAGAAAACAATAGAATAGGGAGGACCAGAGATCTTTTCAAGAAAATTGGAGAGATGAAGGGAATGTTTCATGCAAAAATGGGCATGATAAAGGACCAAACTGGCAGGGACCTAACAGAGGCAGAAGAGATTAAGAGGAGGTGGCAAAATTACACAGAAGAACTATACAAGAATGAGCTTAACGTCCCTGATAATCACAATGAAGTGGTCATGAACCTCGAGCCAGACATCCTAGAATGTGAAGTGAAGTGGGCCTTAGAAAAGCTGAGCAACAACAAAGCTAGTGGAGGTGACAGTATTCCTGCTGAGCTATTCAAAATCTTAAAAGACGATGCAGTAAAAGTGCTACACTCAATTTGCCAGCAAATTTGGAAAACTCAACAGTGGCCACAGGATTGGAAAAGATCAGTTTACATTCCAATTCCAAAGAAAGGCAGTGCCAAAGAATGTTCAAACTATCGCACCATTGCACTCATTTCTCATGCTAGTAAAGTTATGCTTAAAATCCTACAAGCTAGACTCCAGCAGTATGTGGATCGAGAACTACCAGAAGTACAGGCAGGATTTCAAAGAAGCAGAGGAACTAGAGATCAAATTGCTAACATACGCTGGATCATGGAGAAAGCTAGAGAGTTCCAGAAAAACATCTACTTCTGCTTCATTCACTATGCTAAAGCCTTTGATTGTGTGGATCATAACAAACTGTGGCAAGTTCTTAAGGAGATGGGCGTACCAGACCATCTTATTTGTCTTTAGAGAAACCAATATGCGGGCCAAGAAGCAACAGTGAGAACTGGACATGGAACCACTGATTGTTTCAAAATTGGGAAAGGAGTCCGGCAAGGCTGTATACTGCTGCCTTGTCTATTTAACTTATATGCAGAGCACATCATGAGAAAGGCAGGGCTAGATGAATCAAAAGTTGGAATTAAGATTGCCGGAAGAAACATCAACAACCTAAGATATGCAGATGCTACCACTCTAATGGCAGAAAGTGAAGAGGAACTAAAGAGCCTCTTGTTGCGAGTGAAGAAGGAGAGTGCAAAAGTTGGGTTGAAACTTAACATTAAGAAAACCAAGATCATGGCATCTGGCCCTCTCAATTCCTGGCAAATAGATGGGGGGAAAATGGAGGTAGTGACAGATTTTATTTTCCTGGGCTCCAAGATCACTGCAGATGGGGACTGTAGCCAAGAAATTAAAAGACGCTTGCTCCTTGGGAGGAAAGCCATGGCAAATCTAGACAGCACACTAAAAAGCAGAGACATCACCCTGTCATCAAAAGTGCGTATAGTCAAGGTCTTCCCAGTTGCAATGTATGGCAGTGAAAGTTGGACCATAAGAAAGGCTGAGCGCCAAAGAATTGAAGCCTTTGAACTATGGTGCTGGAGAAGACTCCTGCGAGTCCCTTGGACTGCAAGGCGATCAAACCAGTCAGTCCTAGAGGAGATCAACCCTGACTGCTCTTTAGAAGGCCAGATCCTGAAGCTAAAACTCAAATACTTTGGCCACCTAATGAGAAGGAAGGACTCACTGGAGAAGAGCCTAATGCTGGGAAAGATTGAGGGCAATAGAAAAAGGGGATGACAGAGAATGAGGTGGCTGGATGGAGTCACTGAAGCAGTAGACGTGAGCTTAAATGGACTCCAGAAGATGGTAGAGGACAGGAAGGCCTGGAGGAACATTGTCCATAGGGTCGCGATGGGTCGGACACGAGTTCTCAACTGACAACAACAACAAAGATCCCATGGTAGATTTTCTATGAGTTGATTAAAATAACAATTTCTTAACAGAGGATTTTGGAACTTTAATTTTGCTATTATTATTATTATCATCATCATCATCATTATTATTATTATTATTATTATTATTATTATTATTATTATTATTATTATTATCTACTTTCTCAATATAATATATAGATGACTGGTTAACAATTTTTAGAAATTTAAAAATTGGGGGGTAGTTTCTCAAGTGGTGGAAAACTAATATTGTAGCAATGAATTAATCTATACAACTGGGGGGGTAATATGTGTACGTGTGTTAGTTTTTCTTTTTAAATGCACTTTTAAAAATGTTTGTTTTCTATTTTTTCTTTGTTTTTTAAATATTTTTGGAGTTTTGTATTTTAACTTTTTCTGTGAATAAAATAAAAATAGAACAAAAAGAAAGAAAGAAAGACAGCCAATCAATTATTTTAACAACTTACCTAATAATTCATATGGATAGTACTACTCTTGTAGCCAATTTTAATTCATGTTTAGTTCAGCAGCCCAAGTCTCTAGAATGTTCTCTCAATATAGCTGGAGTTGGAAAGTTGAGGAGTGGATGGCTGAAAAAAGCAGAAGGCAGAGAGGCTAAGAAAGCCGCTGAAGACCATCCAAATGGTGGTGTTCAAAGGATGTGACTCATAGACAAACTGTGGCTCACATATCTGTCAATCACAGGAGGATTGGGAAGTGAGAAGGCCATCTCTCATCCAAGGCAAGGGGGAATGCAGGAAATAGATGTTTCAAGCAGAAACAAAGAGAAAGGCACAGCCCAGGAAAATAAAGGAAATACAAGCACAGAAGTTTTTGGCAGAAATCTGGGGGTGGAGGGAATAAATTTTCAAAGAGCAGATAATCGCATATGGTGAAAAATCTTAGAAGTGAGGATTTAGGAAAGACTGTAAGTGGCATATTAACTATAAATAATCAATGCTCAATAGACACGTAGATACATAATCAATAGATCACATAGAGATTAACAACATTTATTAATCTCAGCCCAGAAGAGAAAGAGACTGGAGCACTTCTCCACCAGTAATTAGCACTCAGATCAGCATAGATTAACTCCAAGGTCACCTTCAGACCAACAATCAAGTAAGCAATACCCCAATCAAGAAACTGCCACAGAGCCATTAGTAAACAGCCCCACCGAAGAATCCCTAAGACCGCCCCCACCCACCCAGATATGAAAGACATCAGGACATAAAGTGACAGCAAACAGCACTCCTTACTTGCACGGATGGTGTTACCTAATTAGCATAATTAAACGAAAGAAATGAAAACACGCAAGCTCAGAAAGCAGCAAGGACCGCTTAGGAATAATCTGTTTTATTTGATTATAACATTTCTCAACTTTGATTCACTTGGCAGCCTGTAAAACGATATGGAAATATATACTCCATGTGGATTGGACATCGCCTTGTAGTAGTGCTGTCTGGATTCAAAACTGTGAAAGAAGTAATGGACAGCTTCCCAGAGGAATTTTCTGATAGACCAGAGGATGATTTCATGACCGCTTTGGGGAAAAAAAGGGGTAAGTGCAAATAGTAAGGAATTGTATCTAAATAACCACTGTTACCATTTGTAATAATAATAATAATAATAATAATAATAATAATAATAATAATAATAATAATAATAATAATAATAATAATAATAATAATAATAGAGTTGGAAGGGACTTTGTAGGTCATCTAGTCCAACCCCCTGCTCAGGCAGGAAACCCTATACCATTTCAGACAAATGGCTGTCTAGTCTCTTCTTAAAAACTTCCAGTGTTGGAGCATTCGCAGCTTCTGGAGGCAGGTTGTTCCACTGGTTAATTGTTCTCACCGTCAGGAAATTTCTCCTTAGTTCTGGGTTGCTTCTCTCCTTAATTAGTTTCCATCCGTTGCTTCTTGTCCTGCCTTCAGGTGCTTTGGAGAATAGCTTGACTCCCTCTTCTTTGGGGCAGCCCCTGAGATACTGGAACACTGCTATTATGTCACCCCTCGTCCTTCTCTTCATTGTACCTCAGAGTAGGACGGTAGTTATCTGACTTAGATTTTTGCATATTGTTTTGTGGTTTACTGAGTTGGATGAGTGCAGGATACTTTGTCACTTTAATATATTATGCAAACTGCATAACTTGGGAGGGAAGGTAAGTAAAGGATAAAGAAAATGATTTAAAGTCAGGAGATAAGGAACAAAAATATTGCTCTAATCCAATTGACGTCAAATTATTACATGTCTCAACTGCTTTTTATCTTGTCCATTACATTCATATATTGACTTAAAGGCATTACTTCTTTTTCACTAAACGTCTACCTCTTTTTTCAGGCTCTCATCATCCCCATTCAACGAAAACCTCCCCAATCTTCCCTTACCTCTTCAGCCCTTTCCTTTGTTTCATATCTTGCCTCTTCCTTCAAATTTTGCCTCTTCCTTCAGATTTGATTTTCACCAATTCTCTCTATATGGCCAACCCACCCAAGGGCACCAATTTCATACTGACTACCCACATACATAACCATGAGCTTTCTATGTCTTGTGTATTAGGTTTTGGGAAACAGCTATTCACATGTTTGAACTCTAACAGTTCTGGCAGGAGTTTTAGTGGCGGGATTGTTAGGTTCAATCTGATTGGCTGTACGAAAGTATATACAGTAAGCTTGCTTGTATGCCCTAACCCCTTAGTACAGATAATGACTGCTAATAAAACATTAGTTTGTTTGTACTCATCTGCCTGGCATCTTCTCTACGCGTCAGAACCCAATACTTAACAGTGGCAACAAAGGTGGGATCCTGCTTCGCCTGAGAGCTGAAGTCACGAGGGGACAGCTTCACGTGCTGGAGGAAAGAGGCATCTTTCCCCCCCCTCTATTGGCTGGCTAATTCAGCACACTAGCGGCCTCATGCTCAGAACAATCCATCTGAGTTGGCGAAGCAGGATCCAGTTGAGAAGGAAGGAAGATGCCGAAAGTCGGCCAGCCTCGCGAATTCAACATCCACCACCCCGAACAGTGGCCATCGCACCTTGGACAAATAGAAAATTACTTGCGGGCAAATCAGATCACAGAGGATGGCTTGAAAGAGGCGACACTACTCTGCATAAGTGGGCCTGCAACATTCAACGTGGCCGAAAGCTTATTCGCCCCAACACCCATTGAAACCGTCTCATTCGCTGATCTTAAACAAAAGCTGAACACTCACTTCAAGTCCAGAATGTCGGAGATGGCCTGGCAGTTCCGATTTGATCAACGAGTGCAACGCCCTGGGGAAACTGCATCAGAATTCATCACGGCCCTATGCCAGGCCGCTAGACTCTATAGGTTTTCCAACTTAGATGAGCGTCTGCAAGACCAGCTCATGTGTGGCCTGAGAGACAAGGCGTTGGAACAAAGACTGTTCGCTAGGCCCAACCTAACCCTCCAGAACGCGCAAGACGAAATCATGGCTGACGAAGCAGCCGGCGGTGCCGTCCAGGTGGTTCAGACGTCCAAACACAGTAAGCCGGAAGAAACAATACCACATGAGGCCATTTCTTACAATGAAAACGCAGTTGAAGAGGAAACAGAAGTGGACAAGTTTCAGAAAAAGACAGAGCCGCGAGAATGAGGACGTGAGCACAGAGGGAGCAAGTAGAAGGCCGTTTTCTTCTCGAGGTGTGGGGGTTGCAGTGGCAACCATGCAAGAATGAACTGCAAGTTCCAGTCGGCCATGTGTCGGGCCTGCGGTCGATCGGGGCACATTGCGACAGTTTGCCGAAGTCGTTTCCGAGACAGCCAACACAAACTACAACTACAAATATTCAAGAAAAGGATAAAGTTTTCTCCGCAATTGTTTTTATTGGGTATTATCACAGATACCACCGTTGTAGATATTAAATTGATGTTGAATTTAATTACAGCAGCGAGACTTTTAGCAGCGCAATATTAAGAACCCTATCAAAGGCTGAAAGGAATTATGCTCAGATAGACAAGGAAGCTTTGGCTATTGTTGCTGGGGTCAAAAAATTCCACGATTACCTGTATGGTAGGAATTTCACTGTGTTTACTGACCATAAGCCTCTCTTAGGTTTATTCACAACTGACAAGCAAACCCCTCATATAGTCTCACCAAGGATGCTTAGATGGTCCATATTCTTATCTGCCTATAGCTTTAAAATAATTCACAAACCTGGGAAAGAAATGGGCCATGCTGATGGCCTAAGTAGGCTTCCCTTACAATCTATTGATCCAGATCCAGCCCCTGCTGCCCAAATACTGTCCATTCAAGATTTACCAGAATTTCCCCTTCACGCAGGGGACATAGCAGCTGAAACTGCTTCAGACAAGATTCTGAGCAAAGTTCTATCATGGGTTTTCACAGGGTGGCAAGACAAAAGTCTGGGTCCTGAATTCCAAGCTTATTTTTTAAGAAGGCATGAGTTATCAGCCCACAAAGGGTGTTTACTATGGGGAAACAGGGTTATCATTCCATCTGTCTTAAGCGATAGGGTACTACACTCTCTACATGAGGGACACCCTGGTATAGTGCGAATGAAAGTGTTAGCCAGGAGCTACTTGTGGTAGCCTGGATTAGACAAGGCTGTTGAAGAGCAGGTACATGGGTGTTATATTTGTCAAAGGTCTAGACCCAAGATGCCTCAGGCACCTGTTCACAGATGGGAGCCAACACACACACCCTGGTCCAGGGTCCACATCAATTACGCTGGCCCATTTCAGGGGCAGCTCTTTCTAATTATTGTTGATAGTCATTCAAAATGGCTGGAAGTTGTTCCAGTCTCTAGCATGACCTCAGCCAAAACAATCCAGGTACTCAGGAAACTTTTTGCCACTCATGGGCTTCCTGATGTCATAGTTTCTGATAATGGTAGTCAATTTACCACTGCTGAATTTCAGGCCTTCCTGAGAGCAAACATGATTAGACACGCCACATCTGTGTCCTTCCACCTGTCGTCCAATTGTCAAGCAGAACGGATGGTAAGAACAACCAAAGACTCACTAAAGCACATCATCACAGGTGACTGGCCTCACAGGCTCGCAGACTTTTTACTTTGCCAGCACTCCACACCTTGTACTTCCACGGGGAAAAGCCCTGCGGAGTTGCGCTGGGGCAAACGCCTCATTACCAAACTGGACAGACTGCAACCTGACAGAGTGGCATCCGATGCTGCTCATCCCAAGCCCCCAAGGGGACTACAACCAGGTGACATGGTCTGGGCCAGGAACTATGGACCAGGACACTTGTGGGTTCCGGGGAAGTTGGTTGACAAAACGGGGCCTGTATCTTACACAGTAGGGGTGGAGGGAGGGCATCTAGTGAGATGGCACATAGATCAATTAAGGAAACGATTTCCAGAACAGTCACTAAGCGTAGGTGACAATCCCTCCCATAGCTCTCAAGCTGACACACAAGTTAGCTCCTATTCACCCTACCAGCAATTTCAGCATTCAGTTGAGTTCCAGTCTGAGGAGGATCCAGTGGAGACAGAGGTGCAACAAGAACCCCTGCAACGAGTGGATCAACCCATCATCACGGACCACTGTGCTGATCCTGTTTCAGGATCTGACTCTGGGGTGGGCCTACCAGACACGGCCAGCCAGAGAAATTCTTCGGAGTATCCAACTGAGAGGGACACTGGTTCACAGGGCATGCCAAATGAGTTGGTACACTACAAGGTGAGGGAACCACAGAGACGTTCCTCATGCCCTCATAGGCCACCTGCCTATCTCAAAGATTATGTGGTCAATTAGAGAAAGAAGTATGTAAAGAATTCTAGTTGGAAAGACATGCCTCTTATTTTTTTGGATTTTGTTAATTTATCTGTATATTTCATTTTGTAATGGAACTTACAAGAGAAGTCTACTCATAGACTCATACTGGGTCATTGTGTACCACTTGTCAGTACAGAGATACTGGCAGAGCAGCAGAATGGTCTGTTTGTGATCTTACGGGCAGCAACCATAAGTACACGTCCAAGAAGCTCGCATTGACAAACTTCTACCTTGAGTGGGGTCAATCACTCAGAATTAATGTTGGTGGTTGGGAGTGAGTTTTATAATCTTGAGAAAGGATTATAGAAGAATATACATATAATCTTGAATGGGGTCAATCATTCACTGTATAAAAGTTAAGTGTAAGATGCCAAGTTGCGGTGTTCTAAGTATACTGTCTGATCCTTGATAGGGGAAAGGGGTGTTGTGTATTAGGTTTTGGGAAACAGCTATTCACATGTTTGAACTCTAACAGTTCTGGCGGGAGTTTTAGTGGTGGAATTGTTAGGTTCAATCTGATTGGCTGTATGGAAGTATATAAGTTTGCTTGTATGCCCTAACCCCTTAGTACAGATAATGACTGCTAATAAAACATTAGTTTGTTTGTACTCATCTGTCTGGCATCTTCTCTATGCATCGGAACCCAATACTTAACACTATGTATAAGAAATAGGTTTAGTTGAGGATCTGTTCTAAGCTAATAAAATTTCCAAAATTGGAATTAAATCAGCAGCTTTAATTATCGTACCTGAAATCAAGATAACAATTTAAACACTTACATACATTGAATCGGAGCTCCTAAACCTCAGATAGAATGAGAAAGTGGCAACACCGTCCATCATCCATGATCACCCAGACCCATCAACTATTTTTGTTTTCTGATAAATGCAAGGAGGAAACCTGGCCTGGGAAAAGCATTCTAAGCTCTAAGCATATACTCCATGTACATAGAAACATTCCCAGGTGGGAGGGAAAGTGGTTGGAAAGAGAGAGTTTTAGGAGGAGAGGACTACATGTACTTCTTGATTTACAACCATTTGAAGTTTCAATCGACTAAAAACAATGAGTTTGCTTAAGAACCATCTCAAAAGAGATCATAAAATTGGGCATGAGTCACTTAACAACCACGTTGCTTAACAATGGAAATTCTGGTCCTAATTGTGATCATAAGTTGAGGCTATCTGTAATGAAACATGATAGAAGAATGGTCAGGAGAAAACCACCGAAGGCAGACATCAAACTCTAGATCTATTCAGATGGACAAAAGTCCAGGATTGCAATACTCTGCTTTTTAAGGATAATTAGCCCCCCTGTTTAACTCTGGGAGGTGGGAGGGGAAGAAGGTGGTTAGAACTAAACACACATGAAATATATAGAAATCTCCCCTAACTTCTAGACCTGTTTTATTTTTTAACATGAATGTTCTCAGGAATCACTTATCATTCTCTGCTGATGCCCTCAGGTATTATTTTCTCCAATGGCCACATCTGGAGACAGCAGCGACAAATTGGCATCACTTCTCTGCGGAAGCTGGGCCTGGGAAAGAAGAGCATTGAGCATCACATAGAAGACACAGCTCAGACGTTGGTGGAAACATTTAAAAAAATGAAAGGTATGCAATTTGGGGTAATCGCTCAAGTGTCTGCAGAATTTTTTTCCATTTGTGTATTTCAAATAAGAACAGACATATTTGATAAAAAAATTAATTTTTTGAAACAATTTCAGTTCCCAATAATGTTGTTCATTGCATAGAAGTCCTGTTCTTTAATAATTGATTATGAAATATCTTCATTTGCAGGACAGCCATTTGACCCTTCAATTCCAATAATAAATACAGTTTCTAATGTCATATGTGCTTTGAGTTTTGGACATCAGTTTGCTCCTGAAGATGAAAGCTTCCAGAAGCTAATTCAAGCAATTGAATTTATTGTGAAATTCAGTGGTACCTTTTTTCATGCGGTGAGTAATGTTTTCTGTTCAAGAGACAAAACTATTTCCATGAATATTTTCATGTAATCACGAATGGAATTCATGGAGGAAGCCTTGGAAATTGTCTATTGTACTATTATCCCCAGTAGCCAAGACAAGTCTTTGCAGTTTCCTTGTCAAGATTTTGGAAGTGGTTTGCCATTTCCCACTTTCTAGGGCTGAGAGAGAGGGACTGGTCCAGTGTCACCTGAATGCCTTAGTACTTTAGTTGGGACAAATACTTCATTATGATTTAAGCCCATCACTTCCATGCAGAAATTCTTTTGCTGCAGCCACCAGAAAAGCCAATGCCGTCCTAGGCTGCATTAACAGAGGGATAGAATAAAGATCACATGAAGGCTTAGTACTGATTTATAAGGCCTTGATAAGACCACACGTGGAATATTACATTCAGTTTTGGTTGCCATGATATAAAAAAGATCTTTAGACTCTGGAAAAAGTGCAAAGAAGAGCAAGAAAGGTGATTAGGGGGCAGGAGACTAAAACGTATGAAGAACAACTGCAGGAATTGGGTATATCTAATCTAGTGAAAAGAAGGACTAGTGGTGCCATGGTAGCAGTACAATATCTAAAGGGTTGCCGCAAAGAAGAGGGGGTCAACCTATTCTCCAAAGCCCCTTAAGACAAGACACGAAGCAATGGATGGAAACTAATCAAGGAGTGAACCAAGCTAGAACGAAGGAGAAATTTCCTGACAGGGAAAACAATTAACCAGTGGAATGGCTTGCCTCCAGATGTTGTGGGTGCTCCACCACTGGAGATTTTAAAGGAGAGATTGGCCAGCCATTGTCTGGCGTGAACTTGCGTGAACTGGGGGTTAGACTAGAAGACCTCCAAGGTCCCTATTATTCCATTATGAAAAGCTAACAGACCAAAAATTCAACCCATGTAGTTAATTCATTGTTTAGCCTGCCATGTGTTGGAAGAAAAGTCTTCATTACAGTCCAGTCCAAGCCGGGAATAAACAAAATGGAGACTGCTTTAGAAAGAAGGTTGTAGTTTATTGAAGAGGAGAGCCAGGCAGAAAGATGGCTCTGGGAAAGATGACCACATGTAGCTGGGAGTGGTGGGTTTTTATACTTTTTGGGGCTTTTGAGGTCATTCCCTGTTCCTGTTTGAGGCTTTGTAATTCCTGTGTCATATACTTTGACCTGAGTCTCAGTGTGTCCTTTTGGTATTCTGATGGTGGGTTGATCCTATTATGTCACCAAAGGTCATGTCTTTTAGAGTTTGGGTTGGATATGTAGATTTTAGGGTTCTTTGTCTTCTTAATCTCATCAGCTTCTAAAATACTG